>NC_054054.1:88605202-89230202 GCF_017639655.2 Falco naumanni
TCTGGCGAATCCCCGTGGATGAGATTGACCGCCCAGGCAGTTTTGCATCTCATATGAACCGCTCTATTGTCTTACTGCTAAATGTGCTGTCACAACTGAAGGATTACAACACCTTGCTGAAAGTCTCATCTATGCTGCAGAGGACCCCTGATCAGGGAAAGTATGATGTGTTTATTTTAATCAATTACTTTGTAAAGCTGATGTATTTTGTTCACTCTGTAATTATTTGATTTAAAAATGTTTTTAGCTTAGGATAAAAGTTTAGACAGATTTCCTTGGGAATGTAGTGGAAGGATGGTTGATTTTTCTCAGGATTACAATTCCATAGTAGAGTCTAGAATTTCTCTGCTTTTCTGTTGAAACTCAGAGCAGCCATACAGCTGCCTTAACAGACTTGCAGAGGTTTTCTGTCATGTGAAGGGATTCACTGAGGGAACAGAGCATCATGACTTCTGCACCCCTCTGCTGGCCTCTTGCATAAGAGCTGTGTCCAGTGAGGGAGGTCACGGCCCAGGCGTCCTGCCTTCCTGTAATCCTTGACGGACTGAACAATGGTTATGTGCCTGTTGGCAGCTGATGCTATTTAAAAAGCTTATCCTATTCAGGGGTGAGCTAATTTTAATTGCATTAACCTTATTTAAGGAAAAAGAAGCCGTTTAATGCGAGCTATATACAGGTTCATATCAATGGGAAGACCAAAATAAACATCTAAGGAAAACACTGAAGCAATTGAGGTAAAATTCTAGTAGTTTGCCAAGTGGTAAATGTTGAGATTAGTCTCTGGTAAATGCTTAAGAAATTGAACTGAATGATTGATGGCAGTAAGTTGGAGGCATTGAAGGCTCTTTCATGTGTTTTTGAGTGTGAGTGCGTGTGAATTTGCATAGGTTGTAGTATGTCTGGGAATATGTTGCCACATGTTCAGCAGACTTGAAGCCAAAAATACTTTGACTTTCAGCATATCAGAAGTACTGGACCATAGAAGGTTTAAACTCTGTCCTAAGCAAGCCCACAGCTGTACTAAAAATATTATGTTATTTATAAGTCTAGACTGAATTTAACAAACAAGTAATTTGACATGTTGGATCAGTCAGTGCCAGCCATGGTGAACTGCAGTCATTACAGGAACTTATAAATGCAGATATTCTGGGTGTGTCTGGTATATGCCTGTAACAGCCCTGTTTTTAAAAATAGGATGGTTTTTAGCTGAACTTTAGTTATTACTGAACTAGTGAGGAGTCAGGTTTTTGTATCTTGTTTAAAAAGCAAACCATAGAATTACCAATTTAATGTAATACTGTAGAGAGAAAATACGTGTATTAAAAATGTTGGCTTTTTTACTGAAATAGTACCCTTCAAAATTATTTACTTTATATTTAGCCCTGTCATTAGAACCAGCCAGTTCTGAGATAGAAATTCAGTTTTCCATCAAACTCAATTAGGTGGGATGGCTGGCTGGAAATGTTGCCCTTGAAAGTGAACTAAAGCATTGTGTCAGAATACACTGAAGTTACAATGCTCTAGTAAATTAAATGAAGCTATAGAGTGAATAAGTGTTAGATATACAATTTTTTTTTTAATAATATTGAATAGGAAAAAAGGTATTAGTACATGGGTGTTTTAGCTCTAAAAAACCTAGATTCAAAGGCAACTGATAAGACACACGAGAAAGGATTTGCTGTTGTCCTTAATCTCACATGCATGGTTCATCCAGAACATGAAAATCACCTGACAGTTCAAAGATAACTTTGTGTGGCTAGTACTCTTTTTCAAGAAAAGGTTTGAATGAAAAGCTGGTATTTGAGGGGCACAGAAGGCCTGATAAAAGAAAACTGTAATTCTGGTTGTCTGTTTTGCTCTGGGTTTGGTTTTTTGGGGTTTCTTTCTTCATTTCTTGCCTTCCCTCTGTTTGCAGATAGTGCTATCTCTTGCTTCATGCCTGTCACCTTAAATGATTGTGGGGAGGGGAGAAATGGAGGGAAAAATAACTGAAGTGTTGTATTTCAATATGCAACTGTGTATGTTTTGTTTGCTTTCTTCTAACTTGTTTTTTTAGAATTGTTGCGTTAGGTTTTTTTGTTGAATGGGTTTATTTTGGTTTGATTTTTTTTTATATTTTTTTTTAACATCCTCGTTCTTGCTTTTGAAGTCCTGTAACCTTTTGGCAGTTAGCTTAATTTCTGTTACCTTACTGTGGCACAGGAAGTACTTGCGTGATGCAGATCGCCAGGTTCTGGCCCAACAAGCCTTTGTGCTTACAGTGAAAGTGTTGGAGGACACTCTCAACGATCTGACGCAGGTAAGGCAGCAGTGCATTTAATGGTCATTGGTAATTAAATTTTTCTATGTTCAGTTTACTTATTCCTTAGATCTCCTCGGGCTGAAGGGCTACATTATTATCAGTTGTATCTGATATCTTTTGTTTATATGCAACTACTGAGAAAACTTTCTTCCAGCATTGTTGTTTTTCCTTATTTGGGAATCTAGTAACAAATATAGTTGTTGAGAATGGATTGCAGGAACTTTGGTTTGGCTGTCCCTCAAATTTCAAGTGATGGTAGTAGAACAGCTGCATTTTCAGGTGGGAGCTATTGGAAATTTCGTTATAAAATGAACTAAGATTCCTCTTGCAAAACAAAACTAGGCAACTAGATATACATGCCTAGCCATTTTTAACTGCTGGTCCTTGACAGCACCACACCTGTTATTACATTGAATTGTAATTTAGATTTAATTTTAAAAAGTCATATAGAGACTAAGCAGTTTCTGAGTTAAGATAATTGGAAATTGGAAGTTTATTTGGTAAACACTTTTAAGGAAGAACTTGTTCCTAAGGGTTTTTCAAGTTGACAGATTATGAGTTTAACAAATTAAATGAAAACATCCGTAAGAGCACTGGAACTCTGTGTATGAAATAGTTGGTTCACAGATCTGGATGAAAGAATTGTATCACTAGCAATTTTTGAAAGAAGAGATGACATACTGAGGTATTGGACCATTACCAAAGTAAAGGTACAAAAATTAAAACCCTGTGGCAGAATTTAGCATACTTCTTGATCTGCTAACATGAAGAAAGTTAAGTAAGAGCAACCAAAGGGAAGGTTCTTAAATTGGAGGTTGATCTGCAGCTGCCAAACGAAACAGGTTTAGTTTTGATTTCAGTACATTAGAAGAAAATTCTGCACTGTTAAAACCTTGGATTTCATTTAGTTGGATCCCACAGTACACACTGAAGTAGTGCAGGGGAAAAAAATTGCAGCTTTGGTTCAGCATATGCAGTTGATTTCTCTGTGATGTTTTCACTGTTAAAAAAATCTTACTTTAACTGTAAGATTTGTGGCTTGGATTAATTAATATTCAGGAACAAACAAGAATGAATATAGAATAAATGCTTTTTCTTCAGCAGAGACAGTAATGTAAAGGTACTTGTCAGTATTCATGGTGCTCATAGCTGTGCTCAAATGCTTTCTGATTGCAATAATAACAGAAAAGAATGACTTCTTTCACTAAGGTTTCAGAAGATCAGAGTTCCAAGTCTTCTAACCTTGCTTCAGGAAGGATGACAACAGACGTTTCTAATAAAACTAGTGCTGAAGAGGGGAAGGATGTCCTTCCCAAAAAGCCAGTTTTATCAGATGGAGTAGTACATAGTACTGAAAACGGAGTAAAGGAGGTCACACAGGGACAAATTCCCAATGCTATGGACATATTGGAACAAGAGGACAAGAATGACAAGGAAATTAAAGAGCTCCCTAGGCCTGGTTCAGTTGAGCCGATGGATCTTGATGGATATTCTAATGACCCTGAAAAAATTGATTCTTCATGTAAACGCAGTGAGCCAGACCGTCTTCAGTCTGGCAGGAACTCAAAAGAGAGAGCTCCAGAGAGCCGGACTCCAGAACTTTCTTTGGAAGAGCTAAGTATTAGCTCAAAACATCAGCAGCAGGCAGCTAAAGGAATAGTTCAAGCAGTACCTACAGAAGAACCTGTCCAGAGATCAAGCAGGAAGAGGAAATTACTTGAGGACGTGGAGTCTGGGAAAACACTTCTGCTTGATGCTTATCGAGTATGGCAGCAAGGTCAGAAAGTTATGACCTATGACCTGGGTAAAATTGAGAAGATCATGTCTGAAACGTACATGCTGATTAAACAGGTAAAGTATTTTACCGTTAGTTGTAATTTCTCTGTGTGACCTCGGACATGCTTATAGAATAATAATAAGTGCCAAACCAAGCAGTATAAAATTGGCCCTATACCTGTTCAAAAGCTGGGGAGATATTTATCTCCCAAAGAATCATTCTCTTGACAAGACCACTACTAGAGGTGGAGGGGAAACCCTCCATGTTTTGGAGGTAAATTTCTGAAATCAGTTAAGAGCTATAATACCAATTACATTAGGTTTGTTCATGCTAAATATTATTTTGTATTAAGAGAGCGTTGTATATCTTTCACTATAGACTCCCAAATAACTTAAGATCACCATTCTGCCGTAGAAGAGCTGATTCTCCGCCTTATTCTCATGCTTTACCTCCCCATTTCATCTGATTTTAATTAGATTTATAGATGAGCTAAGTAATTGTGACTTCATTAGTTGTGATTCTGTGTTCAGGTGGATGAAGAAGTAGCACTTGAACAGGCAGTCAAGTTTTGCCAGGTGCATATGGGAGCATCAGCACAGAAACAGGTAAGCTCTGTGAAGTCTCTGGCTGCTTGTAACAAGCTTTTATTACTTAGCCTGTACAATCAAGTCTGTCACTGAGTGTTTGCAGCAATTAGAAATACCTACTTTCCTTGTGTTGTTGTCATCTAAGACAAGTTGGGTCACATTAGTGTAGGGAGCTCATCCCTTTTGTTAGGGTCATTGCTATTGTGTATGTCAGGCTTGAAGGACAGTTTGCGTGTCCAAAAGCTTGTGGGGAAACCCCCAAACAATCTTAAAATTGAAATATTTATAGCACACTACAGTTTCCTTAATGTCCCCATCATTCCTCAGCACTTCATGGATGGTAATTACTTCTCTCTGATCCCTAAGGGCTAACAACCTCATCAGCTCTTCCCTTCCTAACATTGCACTCTGCTCCAGAGATACCAAATATCTTTTCTCTCAACTTGCATGGCTGAGAAACTGATTTTAACTCTGTTATATTACTCAGTTTATTTTTAGCTTGTAGTTTCTCAGTTTATCCAGTGAACAATTACAGAGCTTTAAAGGGATGGTTATTTATCAGTCCTTAATGTGAAATCAAAGCCAAGAGGAGAACTGGATGAATGACGTGTTTTGTGGCCATTTGTTTTGCCAGCAAACCATCAGTTGAAAGCCCCAGAGTATTTTCTAGGTTTGTACTTTCCATAATTTTTGCCGCCAGCACACAAAGAAGCAGTTACTCAGCACATTTTGACTAGAAGATAAAATATATTTTGAAGAGAAATCTGTGTTCCTAGTTAATACTGCTCAGAGCTTTGTGAGTGTTTTATGCTATGAAAATGCAGTCTGTTATTGATTGGTAGCTCTCAAAAAGTAACTAAAATAGTATTTGTCTAAGAATATTTGAAAAAAAAATCTGTTGAAGTGCAACTTAGAAGTCTGTTATCTTCGAGTGTTTCACAAGTGGTGGTCTGTATCATGCCTAAGTGTAAACCAGAAAGCATCTCTAAGGTTTTCTGTACAAGAAAGGTATATAACTATATGAATAAGTTGAACCATGTTTCAGTACTGATTTAAAGTAGAGCTCTTTCAGAAATGTCTTGAACAAACTTGGTGTACGAGCTGCAGAAATTTATTCTGGTTTTCTGTAGTTTGTCTCTTCTGTCCCTTGAGTATCTCTTCCATTATTTCATCTTCCCATCATCTCCTGTAATTTCATCTTCCTGTCATGTGCCTTACCCAGCAGAACTGTACACACAAGAAAAGCTACAAGCTATGACTAGTCTAGATATATCCACACACACATTCCAACTCGCCAGTTACCAGGAAAAAGGTAGTATTGTTGCAGAGAGGGGGAGAATTGCCTGCTTCTCCATCACTTGATTCTTTCCCTTTGCCTAGGCACTAATACCATAAAAATGGAAGGACAGTAAAAGTCTGTTCTTCAGAATTTCTCTTCTCTTCATCTTCCAAATTGGGATGGGGCTTTTCTTCTGTAAAATACACCTATCTCTGCTTTGCAAAAACTTTTGAGGTGGTACATCTCTGATGTTAGCAAGTTAAATATTGTCTTAACGTGGAAAGGATTTGAATACCTATCTCACCTGATTTTCAAAAGAAACACATTTCTTAGAACTCCAGCTAATTCTTCTAGTTTCTGAAGCAAGTCCAGTATCTATCACCAGAACACTGCCTCTGTTCTTTAGATCTTTCCAAACTAACCTCAAATAACTCATGTTACCTGGTCGTCCCTTCAGTATGTTAATGTACATGAAAAATGCTTCTCAGAACTGAAGTACAACTGTTAGAGATGCTGCTTAGGAGGTAGAAGAACTTACAAAGGTGAACCTTTGCTATTACATAGAGTTAAGAGGCCTTCCTTTTAGGCTTTTCTGCCTAGTACAGCTGAAGAAAATTAAGGCTGTAGGTCAACTCCTGTAAAAAGGGTTAGTGCTGCCTACTCTGCAGCTTCAGGAAAAGTAGATTTCTTTGTCTTTTGTGGAAAGTTCCAGCTTTTTTTCTGTTTGTTTTCATTTAAGATACGTGCCTTCAAGTGGAGCTTGAACCTTGCGTTTTCACACATTATTCTCTTGAATCTAGGGATGCTTGTTCTCCTCATCTCATTTTGATGAATATTGTTTTACTGGTGATTATTGCCTTGTCTAGGAGAGTAGAGGGGGTTGAAGCCCTCAGGGCAGACTCTCTTACACAGCATTTATTATAGACAAGATTACCTTCACACTAAATTTCTTCCTGAAATTGTGTTAGTTTTAGTTGTCAGAAGGCATGCCGACCTGTGTTTTTTCCTGTGCTGTATAGAAAGTCTGAGTCTTGAGTATCCATAAATGTTTCCAGTTATTAATACTGAGATAAAAATGATCTAACAGCGTGTTTAGTTAAAATGTGCATTTGTATAGTGCATCTCCTAGCAGGGTAACAGGACAGGATGTAAGAGTAAAGGGAGTTTTTCTTTATTAGATTTTCTGGAAGTAATTTTCTCCAGTTTGTGCCCCTTGGAAAGTCAGTAGCATGTTTCCATTGAACTGTAGAAATTAACATAAGTGTCAAAAGAGGTATTGTAGTAGAAGTGTTTTCTTTGATTGTGGTCTGGTATTTAAGATTTTAAGTTTTTTTTTTATTAAGGAAATCTTGGCAAGTTAAGGCTTTTTAGTTTATCTTGGGGAAAAAACAGGCAACATCACACTGATTTATGACTTCAAAATAAAAAGAATTTGCTAATAAGCTTCTTTAAAAATAATATTACTGTTTGCTTTTTGGATGTATTCACTCAACAAACTTGCATGGATCAGCCAAGTTCCTTGATGAGCTTTCTTGAAGATTCTGGGTATGCGATTGCTATGGCAGTTCTTCCTGCAAAGTCAACACTTACTCAGGCATGTGGCAAAACACTAGAATCATGAAAAACCTGCACACAAACTAATCTTGAAAGTAGATGCAGTAGGTAAGCTACTATATAACTGCACTGGAATTGATGAAATTCCAGTTAAATCACTTGAAATAAAGCATACCTCTTAACACGATGCACTTTGAAGCTTGTAAGCATTCCCTTTTAGGAAGCAGTCCCAGCTAATGAGATTATTACATGCTGCAGTCTCACTTTCAGCTGTTTCTAGCAGAATCTTGTAAGCTGTGTGAAGCTGCCCTGCTGCTCGTATAACACTATGAATTAGTGTGGAGACACAGGAATAGCCACTCTTGTAGACATCTGTCTGTTTTCAAGATACTGAATCCTGTTTTATTTAAAATTGGCAAGTATTTGCAGTCTGTAAACAAATTATGTAATGTATAGAGCTGCTGCAGCCCAGAGAAGTGCTTTATTATTGGATAGTTTGAGTAGGTTTACAGGACCTGTGGTTCTTCAGTCACTTATCCCAAGCAATTGACAGTCAAAAAACCCCCTGTGAAGAAAGAGTCCACCTTGATGCATGTCTTTCTCTGTTGGCTGTTGTATTTTACAGTTCCAGGCAGTATATGGTTTCTTTATGGAAGTTTTCACTTACTACTAAAATAAGGAATTATTTGAATTACAGCTTTTCAGCTTTCTTCCAGACCAGTTGGAGTTTTTAACCTAAATATTTAACAACTTAGTTGAAATCTTTTTATACACCTCTTAAGGCTTAAGCAGGAAACAATAGAGCAATCAGTAAATGGAATTTGACAAAGCGGGTTGTTAGATCTCATCACAAAAGTATAACCTTTTTAATAGTTTGGCAGTACTGTGGCCCTTTCACTTGATTTCAGAAGTCCTCTGTAGTCCTCATGACTGTTGCAATGTTAACATGTGTTGAGCTGATGGCACTTTAGCGTCTTCTTCTACAAAGTCAGCTAAATGCATGGGGAAGTGGCTTAGAAGGGTTGGCTCCCAGCCTTGAAGAAGGCAGAAAAAGATGGTGGTACAAAACCTTGCCATGATGAGTTCCTCTGCTTCAGGATAGCTGTTGAAATTGAAGTGTTCTTGTGACATACTACACATCAACAAAGAAATTAATGTAGATATTCTGTCATGAGATCTTGTATAGGGTGGCAACATACCCTGCTTGTGCCAAGGATAGAAAATTGTGTTTCAAAAAGGAGTCCTTTATACATGTGACTGCGGTTCACAGTTCAGGTGTTGCTTAACATCTTAACAGGATGCTTAACAGTGTGCTGTGCTTGGACTGTAACACCTTTAACAGAAGGGTGTACCTGTGTGTACTCGGTACAGACTTGAGTAACATGCTATAGCATTAGAGCTCTAGTGTGGTGAGGAACCTTACCAGTTAAAATCAGTTGAGCATCATCTTATCACTTAAACATCTTCTCAAACTTAATTGGATCCAGCTCTTACTTTCGGGAGTACTTGATGTTTTTCCACAGCAAACACAGTTTTGCTTTACCAAATCCTGCTTATGGGAGCTTTGAGTTTTTAATGTCTAATCGAGAAGCAGCTGAAGAGCTGAAAGAGTCATTCAAAGAGGTTACCAAAGGGAGACTTGTGAACTTGAAAAACCTACTGGCAAATACAATGTAAGTTAATCCATTTATATTACCCAGAGGGGGTGTGTGGGGGGGTGGATTTTAACATCATTAATAATTTGTGCTGTGTTTGTATTTAGCTAGGTTCAGTGTTACTGTAATAAATATTTACTGTTAAACCATAATGGTGAAGTAAAATCTCAGCTTGTAATACTGTCTAATGTGAAAGTGAAATGGCAGGGAAGACTGAAGTGTATGCAGTTTTCTTGGTTTTAATAAAAAGGAAAACCCTTTACGGTGGGTGGGAAGACAGTAGCATAAACAGATGAGATTCCAGTAGTTGGTATAAAAATGTATTCAGTGTAAGTTGCTGGGAGATTTCGTTCAGTATTCCAAAATAATAATAATTCTAAAAAGTACTGTATTCATAAGCTTGAGCACACTTTAGTTCAAGATCTAGAGTGGTGATGCAACGTTCTTAAACATCGATATTAATGCTGCTGTTTATCTTTCTTATCGTATCCTCAAGAGGACAAGGGCAATATTGTCTGGTCAGTTTCCAGTGTTACAGAAGATGGCCCAGTGAACACCTTGCAAATAAATATCATTTTATCTGTTACAACAGTATAATCATCAGCCCTTCAGAGAATGCTGTTTTGCTGCTTGTTGCATATTTAACTGCTCTTGTTGAAGTTGCCGAGTTGATCATGTGACTAAACTAACATATGCAGAGGATTTGACAAAATAACTTCTCAAATATTCGCATGTTCTAGTACTGCCTATTGACCCTTTAGCCTATTGTACTGTTTTAAAAACAAAGAGGCTGAAGTTTCAGAAACTACTTGAATTTAGTTCAGACTATGGCAGCTTCCAAAGAAGGGTGTATGACCACCAGTAGTGACCCATCAGGAATGGGGTTGTGACTCCAACGACATTTAATTGCTCAGGCTAGAATTTAAAGTCATGAAGTGAGTAGTCATGCAATTGGAAAAGATGGGAGAGTGGTAGCCCATCTCACCTGGTGGCCTTTTAGTATCTGAGGGAAGAAAGTAAGTAGTTCTGGTTGTACTTACAGGCTGTGATGGGTGTTAGTTTTCTGATTATTTTTGTTGTTGTCTAAAGTCGTACCTCTAGAAGACATGATGGAGATTCACAGCGTAAGAATGTAGCATAGGTAAATCAGCACTTGAAAGAGAGAACTGCTGCTAGAAGAAGTAAGCCTGCTTCCTCGGTAGCTGCTTCTTCCTCTGCTATGGTATATGTTCCTTTGTGCTGGCACAAGCATTTGTATGGCTGTGCAGCCCACTGGACTGGAGAACAGCTCCAGTCGTTCATCCAGAGGAATGAAAGTCATTCCTCCTCTTTTTGTCCTTTTCTGCTTAAGTTCTTAAGTGTGAGCAAGGCTTTTGATACACATGTATCAAATGGGCTGAAATAGCTACCCCATAGTGGTCACAGTGTCATTAGTAGTTAAGTTTCTAAAGTTAGAGTAGAGATTAATTCGGTTTGGTCAAGCAGCATTTTGAAGGATGTTTGTTCTTTTCTTTAATTTTCTCAATCTGAGAATATTATCAAAAAATTTGCAGAGATCCTGAAAGCAGTCAGCTATGGCTCTGAGTTATAAGATATATTTTCAGTCTTGCCAACTAAGATTTTCATATGAAATTAATGGTCCCTGGAAATGGAATACCAAGGAGGACTTGCTGAAGGAGGATGAAAGATTAAGAAGCAGACTAGTTTGACCTTGAGGTAGCTTTGTGCTTAAATGTGTGTTCCTAAGGACCAAGGAGGGGACGTGCTGGCAGAAGCAGTTGTGAAGCTTCTAGATAATTAGAGAATTTCTAATAAGCCTTTCTACTGACTGCCTAAAATTGGTCATATTTAATTCTTCATTTTATACATAATGATGATGTCTGTGATACTGTTAAGGACATGTCGGCATGGGAAAGTTATTGCAGCACAAGCTATGATGAAGCTTCACAGTGTGCAGAATATTAATGCATGTGGAGATACTTCAGTCTAAGAATACATCTGTCTTCTTTTTTTCTTGACTTGCAATTTGAAAGGGTATTTTTATTACTGTGGACTTAATATTGAATGCCTTAATACTAAAATTACGGCTTTCACCAGCATTGAAACTGTCATGACAGGTAGCCTAAAGAGTACAGGTGAAACTTTGTGGTTGTGTGTTAGGGTATACTGTACATCAGCAATCCTGAGAACTGAATTTATATGGAACAGCTTAAAACATTGCAGACGTCAACATTGCACACAGGGCTGTATTTAACATCTCTAAAAATACAAGAGTGTTCAAAGGCAAAGTTCCAAAATGCCACTAAGTCTCTAATCCTGTGTTGTGACCCTTGAGAATAGGGGACTGACTGTAGAAACTCCCAGTACTGGGTAGCGTTGTAGTAGCTGAAATGTCTATTGGCTCCTTATGGTATAGTATATCATCTAAATGTCATGAGAAGGGACTGTTTCAACATTGCTGAGTTATTTAAGACTCACTGCTGCCTTAGCCAAAAAAATCCTTGCTCTGGGACCAACTCCATCCCCAAACAGTGAGGGAGAGAGAAGAAATTTTCAACCACCCTTTCCTGTTCTAGCTGCCAGACCTTGAGCTCTCCCTGCCCTGTTCTGACAGATCAAATCTTCCCTTTCACCCTTGGCTTCACTTGCCTCTTCCAAAGCAACACATACATACATGACCACCTTCTCCCACTGGCTGGTGCCAGCAAGTGCTCTTGTTTCCCTTTCTAAACCTGCAGTCAAAACTCTTCAGCAGCTTTCAGTGTCAGATCTAATTAAACATGATGCTTCATGAAGAAGCTGCCATCAGAATCAAAACAAGAAATTTTTATTATAAACACAAAGGCACAATCAGGTTATGCAAATCAGCTGTGCCTTTCAGACTCCTGGCAGTCTGCCACTGTGATCCCTGATTATTATTTTTTATTATTATTACAGAAGTTTTGCTGCTTTTGTAATATAAAAGCAGGGGGTTTTGAGGAAAGGCACAGTTTTAGTGCTGCTGTTACTGCCCTTCCCTAGTTCCAAAACAGGTAACTGAGCTCTTGTTTTCTTCTTTTACCAGTGTTTAACTCTTCCCAGTGCTGGTGATGAGTAGTCTTAAACCACAGTCTCATAACCGAAGGGTTTTAGGGGATCAGGGCTGATGGGCTTGCTGTACAGGGTCTACAGCTGGAATGGCACACAACCTCAGAAGTGTTCAGATTGACTCTGGAGCATCAGTCTAGTGATGTTATGATCTCTATGTTGGACTTTACAGTGAATGTGACATTTTATTTGGAACAGGAAAAATTGTCTTCCGTGAGTGAAGCTAGAGGGCACTTCAGGGGATTTTTCCCCTTCTGCTGTGGAATGCAGTCAGCACTGCAGTGACACAGTCTTACAGGCTTTTTTCTTGAAGGAGGAAACTTGAGAGTGACTTGTTTGAACTGCCTTGAATGTCTGAAGCATTTTGTTCTCAAATTCTCACTCTTAAAAAAAACCAAAAAAACCAAAACATAACACCAAACAACAAATCACCAGGCTGTTCTCTTCAAGTAACACCTAAAAGCTTTCTGTAAAGGCACTTTGCTGGAGATGGGAGGAGGTAAGTAAAATATTAAAAAATTAGAAAATAATAATCTCTAGTTCTACCTCATGTGTTTTCTCCCCCTTTTTGTTCCACCCACATGCTGCTAATTTTCATCTTTTCTTCCTGCACATCAAGACGTCAGAGACTGCTTACAGAAAAAGTTGTTTTTCCTGAGTTGTCTGTGTGCTTTATTAATGCAGCAAAGATGACAAGACAGGAGGGGGAAGGAGGAGGTGGGGATAGGGGGACAAAAGGACAAGCTCTTTCATGGTCTCACTCCTACCAAAGGGTGACCATTTTGTTCACTGTTGCATTTGCCAGTTGCCATGGCATCCCCCTCTCACTCTATCCTGGAGGTGTATTCTTGGTATAATTAACAGCTCTCCTCCTTCTGTCTCCTGCAGAAAGCGATCATTAAGTGAACATGAAGGAAAGAAAAGTCACTTTTTATCTCTTACTTTGTCTGTCAGTGTTTTTCATCCTACTACCTTATCTCTCTTGGTCCAGTAATGGTGGTTTTTTTGTATGGAGGCATTGCTGGAGTACGGCTACCTGTGTAGAGCAGGGCATTAAGCCCCTGCATGCGTTTGTGCATAAACCTTCATTATTTTCTGTATATAGAACTATAATCTTAGGAAATACAAGCTTCTTCAGCATCTGGATCATGGATGTTGGTGCTAGTTCTAATGTACCTTGAAGAAGACTTCTGAATGAGATTTCTTTCAAATGTTGCTGCAGAGAGATTGATAAAAAAGTATAAATAGGCATAGCTTAATTAAAATACAATACTGTGCAGGAGTTGGAGCGCTGATATTGTGGAATGTGGCCAGCATATTGTGCAGCCAATTTGTGTGACAGGTTCCAGGCTTTGTGGAGTGCGCTGGTATTCCTTTAAAAAGGTGTACCTTTTTGTTAGATGGACTGTGATTTCGATCCCGCTAGGGTGTTGAACATGGGAATAATTTTAAAAAAACAACAAGAAGATGTTATGTAACAGTTGCAGTGCCAGCATCTTTCATTAGGAAACTTCTGATGGGAAGACCGTTGCTTTCCCTTTCTATGGAACTTTTGTCACTTTTTCCCCACAGCTCCAGAACAGTGACTCATTCCAGCAGCAGTATCAGTAAGGTTGCTGTAGGATTTCTTTGTTTTTCAAAATGCATTTTGAAAACAACAATAAGTATGGTAAAAATAAACCCCTGGTTAGGTTGTCTGATTTATGACTTTGGAGATAGTCTGTGAAGTAACATTTTTCTCACGTTTTATCTTAATGTTCGGGTTCTTTTTGCTGCTGCTGTTGTCTCACTACTGAAGTGCCTCACTGGGAAACTATAGGGAGCTATTTGTTCCACTACCATCTGTGAAAAAATTCTGCATTTTTGCTGCTAGTTTATTTGGTGGAAAGCTGTCCTGTATTTTTTGTACTACTTTTTACATCAGCTTTGAACATGGGAAGGGTTTGTGTATAGCTTCCATGAAGCTGAATGAACTCTTTGGGAGCATTTTGAAGTAGTCAAAGTTTTAACAAATCAGGAGGCTGATTTTACCAGCTGTATAAGTCAGAAATAGTCAAAATTCATTTCAGCTTTACACAGACTTCATAATAAAGAACATTTTTTCTAAGTATTTTAAAGAAAAGCAAATAAGATAGCGGGTATTTATGGAAGTAATGAACTTTTTCTCACTGTCTGTGACAAGTCACTTGGATATTAATAAGCCCTAAACATTTCTTCCATCCACTTTGATAGTGTAGTAGTCGAGACAAAAGTAGTACTGCATACTCTTCAGTACCTCATCTCATTTTTAAAAATCCAGAAGGTAGGCCGGTCTTCACTAGATGAACCTGTAAGTACAATGTAAGATAGCTACAAGGCAGATAAGAGTTTTCATCTTATTTCAGTTATATACACTTGTTCTGTAAGTAACATCCCCATCAATGTAAGAAAATACTCCTTTCCTCTTGGTGACTAAAGCCCCTTTGTAATAAAGCTACTGTATTTCAAATGCGGTGGTAGTAACAGATGCTCAGCACGGTGAAGTGGATTGGAGAGGGGGAAGCAGAATTTCTAAAGTTTTGACTTAGTGCCACAACAAAGTAAAAACTAAAAAAAAAAAAAAAAACCACAAAAAAAAAAACCAAAAAAACCCAACTCCTAATGAGAAACCACATAAAACTCTGGTAAAGAACTGTTACTGCTTCTCAGTTTTGTACTATGTTTGTGGAAATTAATCTTTATTATGCCTAACTACTGGTATAGCAATAGAAATAAATGAATATAACATGCTTCTGGCAAAGTCAAGATTTCCTGTAATGAGTTTTTCTGAGTTTATTTCTCAGATGCAATGGTAAAAAGTCTTCTGTTTTCCTGGAGACAGTCACCTGTAGGATGATGAAATATGGCCCTGTAAGTCTTGAGTAGTATACTGAGTGACATTGCCCTGATCTGGATTTTGGGAGTAGCATCAGTTACTGATCCGAGGTGCTGGAATTCTTGATCATACACTAAAGCCAAAATCTCTTAGATAAGATGATGTGCCTCACTGTGGTGCTCATCTTATAGCTTTCTGCTTACAGCTTTTGGGTGGTCTTCAGTTTCTGGATCCACTGAAACAAATGAAGCAGGTTTAAATCCCTTTTCTGAGGGCCACGTGAATTACAGAATACACAGTAGCCAAGGATGGGTTTTTTTTAATGCTTTGACTCACATTTTAAAGATAACTTTTTCCTTTTTTTTTCTTCTACCCCTGCCCCCTCTTTTGAGAAAAGGTAATTGAAAGGGATTTTTTCTGCTTTCAAGGTCTGTTTCATTGGATTGGAAAGAACCTATTTACAGAAGCCTTAGACAACTCTTCATCAGGTCAAATTTGGAAGGTTCTCTGTAAAGTCATAAATACAAACATCTTCTTTGGCTGCTGTTCTTTGGTATAAGGCTGCACTTCTTGGCTACACATTAGAATTTTTAGTCATGGTTTTACTGAGACAGAAACATCACGTTAGTTTCAGCTTTATTCTTTTGTGCAAATAATATGTTATTCTCTTTATGAGGCAGGTTGATTCTCTGCCCAAAAAAAAAAAAAATCTCCCCCAAACCACAGCTTCACCTGGAAGAATGAATTAAAAATAAAAACTGGTTTATTTTTCTTGTCCCTGATACAGCATCTTCATTTTGAGAGAAATTTAAAAGGGATTTGGTTACATCTATATCTACCAATAAGGGTGCTTCAGTCTCAACCTTTGTTCTCTGTGTGCTGAATCATTTGCAACTTGGAAGATGGCCTTTGTCTTCTCAGTGTTTGTCACTGCCTCCGTTGCCTAGTTAAATGCAGTGTTGACCAACCACTAGCTTTCTACGTGGCAGCCAGTTCCCAGTGGCGTTCCTCAGACTTATACCAGGGCATAATCCTCTCTTATGCCTTGGATTATGGGATGGAATAAACCCTTAGTGAATTTGAGTGACACCAACTTGGAGGGCACGGTCAGCATGCTGGGCAGCAGAGCTACCTTCCATTCAGAGGAACTTCAGGGCACTGGAGCAGTGCATTGACAGGAGCTCCCTGAAGGCTCAATAAAGAGAAACTGGAAGTCCTGCACCTGGGGCAGAATAGCTGCTGTGCAGTGGAACTCGTTGGGGAACAGCTTTGCCAAAAGTGATTTGGAGCCCTGGACAAGAGGTTGAACACAACGATGTATCCTTATGGCAGTGAAGTCATAAAGAGCTGGTTTGCTTCATCCTGGAGAGGAGAAGACTAATGGAGGGTGGGGATATGGAATTGCTATCTTGAGCAGAGAGGAAGGAACCAGATGAGAGGCACCGCTTTTAAGTTGCAGCAAGAGAAATTTGGATGAAGTGATAGGAAAAAAATGTTCAATGTGAAGGTGGTAAAGCACCAGAACAGGGGCCTGGAGAGGCTGTGGAATCTCCATCCTTGGCAGTATTTGGAACGGGGCTGGACACAGGCCCTCAGTAAGCTGATCTAACTTTGAAGTTGGCTCTGCTGTGAGCGGGAAGTTGGACTAGAGACCTCCAGAGGTCCCTTCCAGCAGGAATTACTCCATGATGTTGTGCTCTTTCTCTCACTAATCATTTTTCTTCTGAGTACCATCCAAATATTGCTGAGTTACTTTCCAAATGTCCTCTTCCTGTCTCTAGAAATAGCTGTGCATTTTTATAGAAACACGGTTTGAGATGCAGATATATTTTTATAAATATGTACCTAACTAGTAGTACCTTCATGTATTTCTGCTGAAAAAAAAATTGGATACAATACAAGCACAGAAATGTCAGGTTCTGCATAAAGTATTATGTAAGTTAATGAAGTGCATGGGTGTGAAGGGTTTTCCCTCTAAATCACAGCTGAAAACATTTCCTCTAGTGATCTCACTTCTGGCTTAAGGCTTTCTTCTGCAATTTAGTTTCCCTCAAGTTTGTGTGATCCCATTTGTGCATCTTGAGGCCTTTAGTTTTGGGGCTGATGCTTTAAACATCAGAAACTTCCTGCTTTCAGAGGCAGGACAGATGTTTTCTGATCCAGTGTGGCAATGGCTGTGAGTACAGCTGCTGTATTTTATTTTTTGTGTGCACATATGTGCTGGTTTTGTCTGGGCTAGAGTTAATTTTCTTTTCAGCAGCTGGTACAATGCTGTTTTTGGATTTAGTATGAGAGTAATGTTGATAACACTGGTGGTTTTAGTTGTTGCTAGGTAACGTTTATATTAAGTCAAGGACTTTCTGGTTTCTTGGGCCCTGCCAGTGAGAAGGCTGGAGGGTCACGGGAAATTGTGAGGGGACACAGCCAGGACAGGTGACCCGAACTAGCCAAAGGGGTACTCCATACCATGGGATGTCATGCTCGGTATATAAACTGGGGGAGTTGCCTGGGGGCTGCCGATTGCTGCTGGGGGACTGGCTGGGCATCTGTCAGTGGGTGATGAGCAGCTGTAACGTGCATCACTTACTGTTGTTGGTTTTTTTTCCTTTTGGATTTTACTGCTCTTTCCCCCTCTCTCCTTTTCATTGCAATTGTTGTTATTATTATATTTCATTCTGCTTCAGTTATTAAATTGTTCTTATCTCAACCCATGGGTTTTACCTTTTTCCTGATTCTCCTCCCCATCCTACCAGGGGATGGAGGAGTGAGTGAGTGGCTGCGTGGTGCTTAGTTGCCAGTTGGGGTTAAACCATGACAACATAGAATCTGGCAGGTTTTAATCATATGCTTTTTAGAGATTGATTAATCAAGTTCAGGAACTTCAAAAATACATTCCATCAATTATTTAAAAAAAAATGTACTCGTGTGCTTTCCACTTTCGAATTTTAAGTATGTATTTTCTCCAGCTGAAATTTACTCTGTTCTCTCAGTGAAATTCTGCAGGCTGGCTGTTCTGGCATTATCATAAATCTTTGGTCATCTAGGACATTAGGGCCCAATTTGATTTTACATTTGACAGAGCAGACGTCTCTATTTCTAGCTCAAACACTCATACTCTATCACCATGGTTAAAATGGATTTTTCTTTATAGTAGAGGTATGAGAGGTAGAGGTATGAGCCAGACAGTTAAACAGTTGAGGATTCCATTCAGCCGTATCTTTTATGGTCCAGTTAGTCTCCATTAAATGAAGACTGTAAAGAGTGTGAAATAAATGCATTGTTTATTTCAATTCAAATTCAAAGCAGGAATACTTTATTTGATTACTGATAAAAATTATAGAGAAGATACTTGTTTTATGGGTACTTTTGTTCCCTTCTTTAGTGACTTTATGTCACACTTCTACCTTTTGTCCATATAATCAATAACACTGCATTAATATCTTAGCTCTGGCTTTGGAGTAGAGCATTGCTTTTGGTGCTGCTGTTACTTCTGCAAAGGCAACGGATCTTCCAGAGAATTGTTCCAAGTTGGACACCATTGTTCCTTAGTTCTGCAGTTACTGGGAAGTTTAGGCTGATCACTTATTTTGCAAGCAAATACATTTTTCTGCTTTCTCCATTTCTTCCTTCAACATCCACGAAGAATAATTTCTTAATAATTTGTGAATTCTTTTAAAGCACTGCAGATCTGTTTGTTCAGGTCAAGGGTTTGTCAACATTTTAAAATGAAAGGTGTTTCTGTTCATAGGAGTTTGTAATTCACGCTTAATAACAGAGTTCAGGAAAGTATGTTAAGTTGTGAGGGATTTGTTAAATAAAGCATTGTAAATCTGAATATGAATAAATGTTCAAGTGCTAGTTTGATAAATAGTAAAGGACAGAAAAATAATCCATAAAGGAATAGTGGTTGATTTTATATTCACTGTGAGGAGTGCTTTCTGTCTATAAAAAGCTGGGCAGCTTGCAGTTGTCACTGAAGCAGGTAGCATATGTGGAATTACTGACGCTTTTATTTTACTGTCTCTCTCTGCCCTGTTTTGTTTTATGTAGTCCACAGGAGAAGCACCCACAACCCCAAAGCATACAAAGGACAATAGAGAGAGCTTCTTCCCAGTGACGCCAGCCACAATGCATCCTACTCCAGTGAATCCAGACACTGTGACTTCTGAAAATCTCCTGAGACTGAATGATCTGCATTCCAAATCCAAACCAGCCTCCTCTTCTTCATCATCCTCCTCCTCAGCATCTTCAGTACCTCCATCCCAGGAGTCACACAGGGACACTGAGCACCTCCGGAGTCAAAATGCAGAGACTGCTCCCAGCATGAGTGATCTTGCACGTGGTAAGTCACAGGGAGGCAGAATGGTTTGGTCCTCTCTGATCGGTTTGCCAAGGCCACATGGTGAGTCAGTGTCTGAGTTCTGATTCTGTCCCATTTTCTGATCACTAGACCACATTCAAAAGGCTACACAGAGATTTTTGTCTTGGTCCTCAATTGGACACATCTATGTAATTAATATTTATTTAATTACTAGGATAGATTAAAAGTATGACCGCTGTCTGTGTGACTTGCATGTGAAATCATGGAACAGCAGCCTGAAAGTAGTCATATGTTTTAAACAGAGAATGTGAGTGTCTAGTGCATTAAACCCCCTGACATTTGTTTTATTTTCTTCAAAGAGGTGAGGATCTAGTTCTTTAAAATACCTGAAATCTTTAAAAAGAGTTCAAAGTGATTGCCATTGAAATAAACTGGTGGACAGCCTGCGTCAGACTCACAAGTGCCTGATTAACATAATTAGATGCATAGCTATTACTGCCCTGTATATGTCTGTGGAGATCTATAACACTGTGAAAATTCCAAGCTTCCACATGGTTCATAAAGTCAGTGTATCATCACTATTATTTTTCACATTGGAGAAAATAAGCATCTGGCAGGACTGGAATGTTGGGAACATATTGTTTATAGTCCTAGTATGGTTGTTTATAGAGTATACAGTATACTATATGGAGTATAGAAAAGGTTTGAAGTTACAGAACAAATGTTATTTATTCTATAGCAGGGTCACGTGATGTGTTAGGACTGTTACGTACCTGGTCCTCTACACTTTGTCTAGATGAGGAAAGAATTAAATGAGAATGTTGTCTTTTTATTTACTGCTGTCATGACGGGCTGGCTTGTTAACAGTATCAAAATCACTGTGCAGGGCAGTACTGATCCACTTTGGGGAATAAAGTAAGATTAGACCTAATTTCAGACTTGCCTTGGGTACCTGAAAGAGATGGTTGTACTCATTTGTGGGACACTGTGTGTGTTAAGGTGACAGAGCACCTGCCATAGCCTGTACTTTCTTGCAACCTTAGCAGGAACACTGTCTGAAAAAGCATCTGCTGCTGCTTGTGCTCACTCCATCTGTTCCCAAGCTTGGGCCCTAACACTACTCACAAAATGCCATAGACAAATTCATAGGAGCCCAGATAAATTTATGAATGAACCATATACAAAACAGGTATTGTGGAAAGGAACAGATTGAGGATACAGGGGAAATAGTGACTGTGAGATCACCAGATCTGTGAGACTTAATGGTGCATAATGTTAATTAGTAATGAATAGACTGATCTGGTATGGATGTTTTGTCTGGTATTGCAACTTTCTGAAATTTGTATCTGTATACTTCTGTTATTTTATTTCTATCCATATGTAATCAGCCTTGGCATCTGAATGCACATAATCTGAATTAGTCAGCAATGAAGAGCAAATTAGGGAGAAATCAGTTTTCCCAATTTGCTAATCTCTGAGTACAGGACAAAATTGAAATTTAACATCCCATATTAGCAGTTCCATTATAATCATCTAATTTTCCTTTTTCACAAATCCAGGGAGAGGTTGTCTTGGGAGGGGAAGAAAGGAGAGGGGAGTGATAAGGAAGGGATGACTTAGTCAATGTGTAAACCATATTTATTACTGTCCTTGTGAAGCTAAAGAATAGATTTCTGTGGTGTCATAAAATATCTTGGCAGGCCTGTTCAACGGGGAGTAATTCTAGTTTGTGCCTAGACAACAGGGGAGAAAAAAAATGAATCCTCTGTGAGGTTGCTGTATGCTTACTAAGGAGACTGGTAGGAATGACAGTGCAGATAAGAACTCACTCATTCTTTTAGTTTTCAAACAAAACTCACAAGCATTTCTGATGTGCTTTCCTTACTGCAATTTTCCAGGCCACATTGCAGTGATTGGAACATTTATTTTAATCTTTTGACTTCCTAGGCTTTGTTAGGGTTGTAAAGTTGCATGCTTTCTATACATCATCTTGGTTGAGGGAGATGGAAGGTTTAGCTGCCAGAATTACACCCCTGAAACTATGTCTGAAGATCAAGAGGCTCTCTCTGCAGAGCTCTCATTCCTGTGCTGAATGCATGTGTTGTATCTGGCTTTCTGGCTCTCAGATCTACCTGACAAGTCATTTATTTAGCTGAGAGAGACACCACTTACTGCTGTGTCCTTTCTTTTTCTTTTCTTTTTAATTCTTCTACCTCTGCATCCACCTCCTCTAAAAAGAATTATTCATAATTCTGTTACGACCCTTTTTCATCTGCTTTCCATTAGCTCTGTTCTGTAAAGACTCTTCCCATTTTTAGAGTATTCTGTTTTCTTCTTTTTTGTCACCTCCTTCTGTATCTGTTTGTTCGTGTGAAAGTATTCAACATGAGAGAGTATTAGCTGCTATAATTTTCTCTGAGTTACCCCAGAAAAAATAATGGCTTTCCAAACAATGTTGGTGCTATGCCACTCATTTCTTATGTAAATATTTTAGTAATATTTTGTCTAGTACGTGACTAACTGGTACAGAATACAGCATGATGAAGTCCAGCAGCAAAGTGATGGTAGTGGTAGTTTCAGCATTACAGCTTCCTACATTTAGGCATAAAAGTACATTGGACTATTAGCCTTTGTGGCTCAGCCTGAGATTTCCTCTGGGGAAACTAAAATAGGACAATTAAGGTAAACCCTCTCCAGCCTGTCACACTGTTCCAGTATTATACTGTTCTGAATTGCTGAAAAATCTTGACATTTTCTTCTTCTTCACTGTCCTTATTTTGATGTTGATTCTCATAAGGTATGAACAAGAAAATATTCACATCTGAGTTTTGATACCAAGAGAAAGTTTTTATACTTGGAATTATTTAAAGTTGTGTTCTTCTTAAAGCCAGCTGTTTACAAAATCAGAATATAAAATCAGAGTAGATGATTAACACTCCCCCCTCCCATTTAAATTTTTGTCCATTTAAGGCTTAAGTATTTCTGTATAAAAACAAGGTTACGATACAGCTGTCCAAACTTAGAAATTCAGAGCTAGGGAAGACAATTCTTTCTGTATTGTGCAGGAAAGTTGCACTCCATAAGCCCTGTGAATATCCTGCTATAATTTTAGGTGTTTGTTATCTAGGTACAACAGGGCAAGAAGGTGTAAGTGTATTTCAATCTGTAGAACTTTTAGACTTTCAGAAGCACAAGAAATAAATGCAAGTGAGGACAGTTGCATGGAAAGGTGAGCAGCACTACTGTAATAGTGAGCCATGAAGTTAAATTGTTAAGTGTGTGTAGGCAGCAGCAGACTCCCTAAAAGACTCATATTCAAATTAAAGAGGGTTTTTTGAAGTGGTGGGTCTTAAAAAATCAGTAATGATGTTGTAGTATGGCATTTCGTCCTGTAGGCTAACAGGGCATCGGAGTCATACAAGTACTTCTAGGTATAAAGAGCATCTTTTCCCAGAAGTCTGCAGCTTAGTTTATTTTGAACAACTGATACACGACCTTAGGTTGATACTGAGTTTTCAGAAGACTGATGCAATTTATGTCAGGGAGTGGGAAATACTGCAAAGAATGTCAGCTCTGTAATTTCGCATTGAGAGCATGTGTTTTCAAAGTAAAAGAGTGCATGGCACAAGGATTCACCTTGACTCCACAGTTTCTAGATTTCCAGACATCAGTGGATAGACCTAATCCCTGTTTCTATCTGAGTGAAATAATGGAGATTGTAGTTTTTCATCTTTAGTTGAGTTTAGCCACGTGCTGATCTCAGGATCTTCTGAGTTTGCTTGTCATAAATTTCTAAAGACAAGATACAGATTTTAAGAACCTGTAATTCAGTGTACTGAAAACTTTCTGCCTACACAAAAAGCCCACGGTATTTGGCCCTCTTGGCCATGCTTTATTTTAGCTATGCATTTCAGTTCAAATGTTCAGGTACTTTTCAAATGACTGGAAGTAGTAATATTCAACCCTCTTAACAGCAGTCAGCGTCTCACCTTGGTTTTTCTGCCGAATTAAAAATTGTGCTTTAGAGCACAGGGTTGTTCTCAACAGATGGCTTAAAAAAAGCTGAAATACATAAAAGGTTAGGCTGGCTAAGGACCTGTGGCCTCACATCAGCCTTCTTCATATTGCAGTTACCAGACATTAGGGTTCTTTCTTAAATGCACATGTTCTTCTGCTCTGTTTTCTTGCGTCACTTGTATGCAACTTACTTTCAGTACTCTCTCCTTCATTTCCCATGTTGACTTATTCTGGGTTTTGGCAGCTGTCTTCCTGATTTTCCAAGGCTGAATTCCTCCAAGGCTTTAGAAGCTCCTCTTTAAATACTTCTCATCCCATGTCTTTTGTACCATCCTAGTGTAGAAGCTCCTATCCACGTTAGTGACTGCGAAGTCACTGATGGAAATCACTGGCTGCCGTCAGCTAGCTCTGCGTTTGATCTCTCTGATCTCTTGCTGCTTCAGCCTCCTTGGCATTGGTATTCTCACTTCCCCTTGTCTGATCCTTGCTCCTCATGAAGCTTTTTATTTTTCACAATGGGTGCACTCTGAAAACAACTTCACTGCTGAATGTCAGTAGGGGGTTTCCTGTTTGTGAGTGACTTCTTAATTCCTTTCTGCCTAGTGCTCAGACGGTATCAGTCAGTCATGTTTTTTCCTTCTCCCTTTGGAAGTACACCGATTTGCTTTTCTATCGCAACAAATTCATTCCAGAATGGTTTTTCAGTGCACTTAATGTCTATTTCTGATCTTTACCCTTCAGATTTCTTAAGTTTTATTTATTCAGTCCAATGCTGTGCAGAAAATCCTTTGACATTAAAACTGTTGTTTTTTGTACCCATCTTAGCTCAGTAAGAACAAATAGAACAGGAGCAGCAGCTTCCCACCGGTGAGGTGGTGGTACATAGGCAGGGGTTTAGTGCAGTTTGGGCCGGTTTGTGGTCCAAGAGGCTCTCTAGCCCCATGCACCCTTAGATCCCCCTGAAAATCCTGGGGAGTCATTGACATGTGGGTCTTTTACACTAATGGAACATGTTTTCTGGAGACCTTTTGTAGAAGAAGTTGTAATGATGCTACATTGTTAACAGTATGTTTCAGTTTCACTGATTTTAGATTATTGCCAGCAGCATAAAATTTACATATATTCCCGAATGAATGAAGACTGAAGAGAGATGTAGTTGTAACCCTACTGCAGAGGTATTACATTACTTACAAAGTTCTTAGAAAATTGTAGGGTGTTATTATATTCTTTTAAGAGATTTTTCTAACAGCTGCTTTTGCTAATTTGCATTGTGCTTAGCTGGCAGTCAGGCCAAAGGAGGATGAAATACTGACTGAGAAGGAAAACTCTTAACAGCTTTCATTAAATAACTAGTACATAACATTCAGAAGCGGTAGACTACAAATAAGTGAGTGCTTCTATCCACAGATGCTACTTTGTGATGCTCTCCAAATGATGTGTGCTTGCTGAGTCAGATATTAAAACACAAGTATCAATTATCTGTATCATTATAATGCCATTTGAAAGTTCATGTAGTTGAATACCAACTGTTGTCTTTTCGATTTAGGCCCATGCTTTTTTTTGTATTGAAGTTTTATTTTGCTTTAAAAATAGAGAGAAAGTTAGTATTGAACTTCAGGGCTTTTCTTTACCAACATGTATGCCAGCTTTCTGCACCTCTAGGAAACTTGGTAGTGGCAGGAGATGTTTTTGGACATGAGAATTCCACTATCTCTGCTGTTAGACTGGCCCAGCGTGGCTTTTATGGTGACCTGGTAGCTTGGGAATCAGTATGGGCCAGAGGCTATTTCCAGGAAGCACTTTGAGATCAGCCACCTGGTTTGTCTTTTCACATTAATGTTGTTCTGTGACAGCTGGCCTCAGGCATTAGGAAGCATATTTGGGTATGTCTCATATAATTTTACAGTAGAGTCTCTGTTCAGGACCCTAGCAATAAATATAGCAGTATGCCATGCCATTACAGTGTGAACTTCTGTTCACCAGACTGCTTGAATTTCTTTCATTTCAAGGGGCAATAGAATTTGTGTTCTGCAGCTTTTCGCCTCCTAAATTACTCTGTTGCTTAATTTTTAACACATGGCTTTATGTGTCAGCTTTGAATGTAATTTCCAGAATTTGGCATTTCAAGTCAAATATTATTTTTATAGCTATGACTTTGGTAGTGTTTTTTTAGAAATAAATTTCATGGCAGGATATTTGAAATTAATTTAGTGAAAGAAAACGTGTAAGGAAAGGCTACCAAGTATACCTACCACATCCTGTGATGAACTAAGTGATCTCACTGCCTGCTGTGGTGTAGTACCTCATGGCAGATACAGTTTGAGGGCTGATGCTGCCATTATTTCGGTAGGTTAGCATCCTTAACAAAACTCTGTTCAGCTGAACCAGCCTTGTGTTCCAGTGCAGTCTTTCCATTGACTTAGTAGCACAGCATATGAGGAAACTCTGAGCTCCTTCAAATTCAAGCTTTCCATGGCTTTTCCAACTGCTGTATAGGGAAAAAAGTTGTATGAATGCCCAGCACACTGGAGGGTGAGGCGGATGGAATACGGAAAAGTAACTCTTTTCACATCAGCACTATTCTTTGGAAGGGTAGGAGGTTTACTGCACTGTGTCAGGGACCAAAGGATCAGACCTGTTTCCATCACCGTGGCAAAAAAAATAGTAATACCTATTTTGTATGGTAAATGAGTAACAGTCAGTTCTGTGAACAATTGCATGTGCTGTGGGTGGCCGTTAAAATACAAAGGAAACCAGTTGTTACTGGGACTAGTAAAGTAAGTATTTCTTAGTGTCTGTGGCACACAGAATTCCGTTGTACTCTTTTGAAGTGGTTGGAAGGCAAGGTAGTACAGATTTGCTAAATCATAGTAATGTATTTTCAGGCTTTTTGTCTTGACACATGGAACTACTGGGAAAGGTGTTTTGCAGAGGGATGAAGGCAAGTGGTGCAAGTGCTCTATTTAAGCACTTGCAAGCTGTTGTCTGTTCATTTCTCCAAACATTTGCTTTTGAAATCACGTTAGTATTCTGTCCTGGAGTTCAAATCTCAGCTCCTTCCTTTTTCTTATAATGAAATGATGTTTTCTGTATGCACTGGAAGTTGCTAGTATCCTTTAATATATCTGCTGCAATACTTCAAACTGCTTCCGTCAGAAACTGGAAAACATTTCTTTCCAGGTGCTAGTCACATTTTCTGGGCTTGTCTTTCAGTTGTCATGTAATAGGCTTAGTGCATGACTAAAGGATTTTTTTAAAATTCCACATAAAATGTTTTATAACACTGTAATGTTAATGTCTCTTACACCTGACAGCATGATGAAATCAAATGATTAAGTGTACAGTGCAGAGAGACCAGGGCAGCTGTTTACTGGTTACAGTACTACTGCTTTTAAACTTTCTCCACATTTGCAGATTGCCAAGTGAATATTTTTGGTGGTGTTATTTTTCATTTTATACACATCAGAATAGCAAAGTAAATTGTCTCCATATAAAAACAGTTGCCAGAGTTGTATAAGCTATATGTTTATAGTGTGTGGATATATGTATATAGTGTATTCTCCGTATAAAGAGAGACAGAGAGAGAGAACATTAACTGTGATGAAGTCATGAACCCAGGCGCCCGCTATAGGCATCTGCAAACACTGGTTACCCTGGTAACAAGTGGAAAGAGGTTGGAGAGGAAAGCTGGAGTAGGTTGTTGCATTGAATTGTTTTCAGCTTGTTTCTTCCTCACTAAAGCAGGGAGATGTTGAAAGGTATGATGTCCCTCTTTCTATGTGTATACTATTTTATATGTATTTAGACAGTTGTTGGGAAAGGGAAGGCTAAAAAAAAAATACTTGTAATTCAGCTCTGTTGGAGATGAACTTTTCAGTGTAAGTAATAATATGCATTGCAAATCTCTGGGTTTTTTTCTATGTGCTTCATTTTTGCGTGTTGTGTTGTAAGGTGAGAGTGCTAAATGGATCTCCAGAGTACAGTACCTGTCCCATCTTCAGCCTGGAGACAAGTGACTGTTGCATATTATGCCTTCAGAAATTGATTTTATTTTAAACTGGGTTTGCAGAGCTAAGGTTTGAAAAGCTGCCAGTACAGTACAAGTACTGGGTATTACCAAAAGATTTGTTAACTGATACTAAATCTGAGCTTCTGAACACCTTCAGAATGTGCTGTACTTACATTGTTGTGCTCTTGCACTTGTGCTGAATATTGTGGCTCATGAGTTAGTGGAGTCTTTACCTCCCTGGGGAAAGTTTTTATTAGAAAAACTAGGACATTATGTTCAGGGCTATATCGGCATCTTCCACAAGACAAATATCAAGATATGCTCCTCAGAAATCTGTTTTGGACAAATAATAGGAGAGCCAACTGTGTGTTTCTTCTTGATTATCCTTCTCTCTTTTGCCCTTTTTGTCTGTAATGAAAAAGGATATAATAAATAACTGTGCACTATATTAAAATATAAATTATTATATATACACCTGAAACAACCAAATCTTATAACTTTGAAGAAATGTAAAAAATATTTGGTCATTAACTTTATTTTTCATGTAGAAATAATGGCGCTCAGGTGAGTGTTACAAAAAATAAAAATTCAAAATTGCACAGTCCTAAGAGAATACAGCATATGACCCAGTCAGGGGATAGAATTCAATCGCTGTGTATTTTAACACCTCTGACAGCAAGGGATTGATTAATAGACAGTGGTTCTTGATTTCTCTTACACTGAAAGATGCAGCCTAATAGCATGTTAACAAGTGGTGTTTCCAGAAGTGCAGTGATACAAATACACACTTAGTGTGCCAGACTCCTGCCCTTTCATTTCCATTCAATTCTACGTGAACGAGGGCTGACACATACTTTTGTTCAAATTAAATGTAAATTTAGTACACTATAAAACTGGCTCTTCAAAACTTAACAAAAATGAATACGGTATGGAAGATGGAGATACAGATGAGTATCCTGATTGCTCATAAAAGAACGTTGACTGATATCGGTCTTATAGCATCTTCCTAGAAACAGGATGCTCAAAAGAGCTTTTGTCAGTGGGGCATAATTTAGTTAAAATAAAGCACAGCAAATCAGCTTAAGCAATTATATATCTTATAATTAAACAAAGATTATATTCAGCCTAAGAGGTAGAGTTTTGCCATTAAACAATATTGCAAATTGGAGATCTTATTCTGAATAGTGAACTAATAAGTCCCTAATGTAATTTAGCAGTTGAGTACATACAGAAAAAAGTTCTCAGTTTGCAGTATAGTTGAGGCTGTGGGAGTTGCCATTTATTTGTATATAGTATTTTATCTGTTAAATTAATTACTGTCTTGTGTTCTTGGTTAATAAGAGGATAAGAAAGATTCTGTTAGTACTTACCCTAGATGAAACTCTGATTCTGGAGTGCTGGGGTAAGTTAAAAAGGAGTTGACGACTTAGCTGTCTTGTAGGATAATCTTCTGAAATCATCATTTTCATCTTGCTTTTCTTCAAATGTTGATGTAATGTTTCATCCTATCTTGTGATCAAGTGTCTTGTAGCCATTTCAGTGTGGGAGTCTTCTGGGTTTAGACTACAGCTTATCGTCAGATGCTGGCAGTGTAATGGGATATGTGTATCTTGGCTTCAGGCCATGTTAGGGCTGATCCTTTGTACAGTCTCTTGTACTTTGTCAGCATGTGGTTGATCATACATGTATCTGTTATAAAGGGCAGGCAAATACACAAAATGGTCTTTCAGCTATCTTCTGCTTCTGAAACAGGGAAACAATGAATTAAGATTTTCTTAATCAAGATTCCTGTAGTTAAGTACTTCCTTCTCTGTTGTTTTTAAGCTGATTTGGTCTATTAATACAATATATGTATAGAGGCACTATTATTTTCCGACTTCCAGTGCTGTATTTTGAAGTATCCATAGAAAAGTGTTTAAGAGAGTGCTGAGAATGAGATCTACATTCTTCTGCATTAGACCTTTCCATTTCATGCTCGATAGTGAGTGGAACATCACAGAACAGAAGCTGCCTGTGATTTGTGCTGTAGTGTGTGACCTTTCCTTTTCGGGAACTATTGGAGAATTCTCTACAAGCAAACTCATTTATCCTAAGGCTTATATTGGCTATCAGCTACAAGTTTAGATGATGGGTCCTTTTCTTTACCAATGACAATTAGTGGATGAAAGAACTTACAGACTGCTTTGGTAAGCCTTTTTTTTGTACAAATTATTCAAGGACCCTAGAAAATCTAATTTGTTTGAAGTGGCATTTTTCAAACTGCATTGATCTGACTTTCTGACTTTTACCAAGCTGTTAATCTGTAATGTTGGCTTAAGCATTTTCTGCAAGGGAAACTCTCATACAGAAGAATATTACCATGGTAAATTCCAAGTTCTTATCTACATTGATGAAGGTAGAGAAGTGTTTTCAACACTTGAGGGGGTGTGAGTATTTTTCCAATGAGGAAAAGTTGAAACATATATATTCCTTTTTAAGACATCACACTGTCAAAATCCCAAGTTAATTTAGAGCATGGACATAATAAAGAATTTTAGAGCAAGTTAGACGGTGAATATACATTGCATCTGCTGGTCTGTGGTAGCTGCCTGTGCACACTTTAGCCTGTGTAAATAGAAGGCCATTCAAAATAGGCTAGACAGCCCTTTGGTTTTGAAGGACATCTTCATTTTTATTGGAGAATAAGAGCTTTTTGTGTGTCCGTAGCCATGAAAGGCTTACTGCTATTTCAGTCTGCCCTTTCCAGAAGGGGCACTAGTAGCTCTCAGTAGTTCAGTGAAAATTACTCCTGTTATGTACAATATGCAGCTCAGAGTTAAGAAAACTGGTTTAGCACTGCATTGATTTGAAAGCAGATACAGCTGGTACATAAATAAAGAGATTGTACACACGCATACATGGATTCTGAGTTATAAGTGTATCAAGTTCTGAATAGCAAAAGGTGGGAATTTTAGACTAATGTACTTATGAAGGTACAGTGCACATAGCAGTGAAAAGTGGGCATTTAGTATAACTTGATATTGGTTGCATTAAAAACAGATTTGACCCTGTGACTGGATATGCACAGTAATTAATCTTACTTACCAGTAAGCTGTGTTCAGTGTAGCATGTACCTGTGGTTGCAGAGAGCGAGCCATCGATCCCAGCTGGCTCATCATTAAGGGTGATGGATTATGCTCTGCATGTGTGGCAAGTGTTTCAACCCTTACATCTCCAAAGGAAAATGGTCAAGTTGTGTGTGTTTTTCTTGCAGATGTGCAGAGATAACAAAATGTCATACACAACATTTTTTTCTTTTGCTTTTTAAATGACATTTACTTTTTCTAAGAGTTTGAATTGATGGTGCCAAATATGAAAAAATTGGTATTGCCATCTTAGCTTGTCAATATTTAATTTCACTCAGTCATGTTACAGTTTAGAAATAGAACAAGGGTTAAAAAACCAATTCTACCAGTTGTTTAGACAGCAAAAGGATTGAGGCTTAGGAGAGAGATCAGGATGTCTCTTAATCTGTGAATTATATTTCATTACTGAAGAGGAAGAAGAGCTTGAAGTGCCTTTGGAGGGGCTTGGATTTCAGCAACAGGAGTCACGGCTTTGTCAGCAGATGAAAATGGCTACTGTTGCACCATCGCCGGAGCCTGTTTGCTGGCAGGTGGAATCGGTGACCAGCACAAATTCAGGACATGTTTGTACCCAAGGTAGGAGCTTTCTGTGCTTCAAAGAATTCTGAAGATGGGTGGTTAGCTGCAGATCAGTCTGTAGGGACTGATTGATTGGATAGTTGTGATTCATATTCCTCAGTTTCTCTGCCTGCCTCCCAGTCAAGTATTCCAGAGTTTAGAGGCATTTCTGGCAATGTCCCAGCTTTCTGGGAAGGTGTCTTGTCGTCCCTTAATGGTTATTCTTTTTGGTGCATGACTCACATGCTAAATACCATGGCAGCAAAGCAAGAAAACCCACAATCCAACAAACAACCCCAAAGCAACAAACCACCTCCCAGTACAATGCTATCATGCTATATAATTTGTTGCATAGTTTGTGCATCCTTTAAAGTAGAATTTTTCTTTTAACTGAAATCTTACACGGGGCAATATGACAACACTTTGGATTACACTATTGGAATATTTAGCAGCAGGAAATTATTTTTCACAAAACCTGACTCACTCAGTCTAACTAAACATAAAAATCATCATTACAGCAGTTAATGCTTTCTATCCCTCCTCTACTCCCTTCTCAAGAGAAGTAGGAGTTGGTGTTTTAATTGAAAAAACATAGAACTTGGTACTTCAGGCAGGCATAATTTAGATATTCATGGTTGGGGTATTTCAGTTTTCCTTATTTGTGAGAGGCAGATTATTATCCTGTGTCTGTTTACTGCAGTATTTCTGGTACTTGACTCTGAAATGATTAGCTGCCCATGGAGATGGGTCACTGACCCTGATGGAAAGCCATGCCTCATCTGTTGTGGCAGTTCTTGTATTCTTCTATACAGTTGAGAACCTACAATTCAATTTTACATCCTGTAGTAGTTAGTTCTACTGCTGGTTATTTTTCCAGATAGCATTAGGATGCTGGCATTTTATTTTGCTATGTTTAAGTGGCCATGTCAGTTCCAGAAAACTGCAAGAGATGGATTTGACAAGTCTTGAATATGAAAGAATTTGTATGAACACCTGTCGTTATTATAAGTCAGAGATAGACTCTGGTGTTTTCATTCATATAGGTTTTAAAAAAAAATAGGTTTGACTTCATATGAAGCAGCATTATTAGTAAGAAGTATCTTTTAACAAATTCTCAGTTCTTAGTGTGAAAGCATTGTCTTCTACTGGTTATTGTTGTGTGTGTGTTATTTTGTAATGTGAATAGTGCCTAGGGAAGTGCCTAGGAAGATCCCTCTTCATTTCATTAGAAGAGCCCTGTCTGAGCAAGTCTGCCTTGTAAAGACCACAAACTGAGACACTCAGGAAGGATGTGGAAATGATGCTAACTAGCGTGGAGAACAGTGGCATGAGCACACCAAGGGGGTTTTTATGGCAGGATTTGAAGAGAGTAATGAGGAAATTTTGATGGGTGTTACCATAATGGTTTTTTTCAGTTGTTGAGGAGTTGCTATCTCAATAATTAAAAAGGCAACACTATGGGAGAGGAAATTAAGACATAAGTAAAGCTGAGTAGCTTTATTTGTTGCATTACAGAATGGAGAGGCAGTTAGAGAATGCAAAGATAAGATGCTCGCACCTGAAACAAGTGGGGAAATGGTGTTTGTAGTAGCCTTCTAACTAGATGTGGATGGGTCAGTGCTGCACTGCCACTTGTCATGCTTGGTCAGATTGAGTTTCTGCTGTCCAGTAAGATTTGTTTAAATTATTACTGGTTTCTAGTTGTCATTATAGAATCTTGAGGCACTTTCTTCTTCTGTTTCTGAGCCTTAATCAAAGCAAGGCTTAAGGCTTGAAGAAAGGCCTTTTGAGCCAGCCATATGTCTAGCAATGAACTGTTCCCTCTTCTTTGACATCTGAAACCCTAGATAGCTTCCTAACGTGTTTTTTCTTACTTCTGTTTAGCCTCCAGTTCCAAGCCTGAACTCAGCTCCAGTTCACAGACTTTGGGAAGTCAGCAGAACAAGACAGATGGCACCCGAGTAAAAACTCGCATTCTGCCCAACATGCCAAAGCTTTTCATACCTTCATCTGTCACCAAATTTCCACCTGAGATCACTGTCACTCCACCCACTCCCACCCTCCTTTCTCCAAAGGGCAGCATTTCAGAAGAGACCAAGCAAAAATTAAAGGTAATAAAAGGGAAACAATAATTTTTTAGATTATTGTTTGTATCTTAACTCTCCCCTCAATAAAATATTTGTATGAAAGGAGCAACAGTTCCTGTTCCCAGTTCATAACCAGAGATAGTATCAGTAGTGGAAGAAGATGCTAGCTATTATCAGCAGGAGTCAGTTTTTAAGGAATGGTGAAATATTGGCCATGGGTGAAATCATAGGTATCCTCATCCTTGTCCCTTTTCTGAGGGGATCAGCAAGAATTACAAAAACGGGTAAGGGAGCTAGTGCAGCCCTTGCAGTTTTGAGGTTAGTGGAAGTTACCAGAATATTAACTGTGGGGAAGCCTACTGGTAAATGTTACGTTGTTTCACATTAGGATGCCATATCTTTGTAGAAGTAAGAGAGCTATTAAATGTGAAGGAGTAGCAACCAGTGGGCTTTTATCCCTGTGATCATGGGTTTATCCTGACTATTTAGCAATATATTCTCTCTCTCTCTTTTTGGGATCAGTCTGCTATTTTGTCTGCTCAGTCTGCAGCGAATGTAAAGAAGGAGAGCCTTTGTCAGCCAGCTTTGGAAATCTTAGAGACCTCAAGCCAGGAGTCCTCACTGGAAAGTGATACTGATGAAGATGATGACTACATGGACATATGAATGAATTCTGGCCATCATCAACACAACCATATAACCATTCTTCTTGTTTCCAGCATCACTGGCAGCTGAAACATCTTCGTTGGCATTACTCTCCATTTAATTGGCATCATTGTGTTCTTCACTTTCATTACCTTTGTTATCACCACTACCACTTGTATTGCCTTCAAAATCTTCGCCATTCTCCCCATCATGGTGCTTGATGGAAGAAATGATTGTTTACCAGGCAGTTAATTAATTTGGACCACGCTGTCACCTTTAACTTCAGTAAACGCAAGGATGTTTTGAGCTGCAGTTCATATCTCTCTCCTGTTCCTGCCTCTTCAAACCAGAGTCTTGGGAGTTACTCCAGTAGGTCTTTTATATAGCATTTTCTTCCTTTTAGTTGTCTTTTTCCATTTTTCCCACTAATTAAGTTTTTCTCCCAGTAATACAACAACGTAATGTCTGTCTAGCCATGCCACGATTAGTCCAACAACTCCTTTTAAGGTGAACCAAGCAGGGGAAATTTGCTGATCTGGTAGATGTTTTGACTGCATGAAGAAAGCCAGTGGCTCTGTTGTGGGGCAAGAAGGGTGAGCTTGAGAGTCTGTCAGCTCCTTGGCGCTGCTGGAGGATGCTTTGTTGGAATTTGTCTCAGTCACAATAGGCAAAGAACAAGCTTTTCCAGGCAGACAGAGAGGTTGCCCTCCTGTTTGTGTTCATTTCACACCAATGTATGAGGTCCAGCAAAAAATACCTATCTGAATGTTGGCTTAAAAAACTGATCTTTCCAGAATTGTCTTACAGTCCTTTCTCTTCTAATGCCTTGGACAAGCATTTTGAATTGGGGGCTAGATGATATTTTTATGGTGGTATTGAAAAAACTTGAAAGATTTCAATACCGTTACAGTAATGTCTGTTTTTTACAGAATGACACGAAAAGGTGTTTTTTACCTGTCTGCAGAGGGACTGCTCACAGTTATTTATATGAGAAAATACTGGTAACGAAGATCCTTTTTTTTTCTACTGAATGTTAACTTTGTAAGCTAATGAATGCAAACCATGCAAAAAAATACATGTCACACTATATATACACATACGTGTGCGCCCACACACATATATATATGTGTATGTGCATATATATATATGTATGTATATTAAAAAAGAAAATGCATACAGCTTGCAATGTCAGACTTCTTTGTGTTTGGGGGAGGTGGTTTTCTGTAAAATGCGGAGCTTTGTATAAACTTTTGGGTTTTTTCTAATAAAGTTGAAATGTACTGTTGTCTCTGTTTGTCTGAGAGGGCAAGGTACCATGGTTCTGGAAAAAGTGCTACTGCTCCCTTTTATTTCTCAGATAAAAAAGTAGTGGAGGAAGGAAGGTGGGGGGAAGCCTCTTCCTTTTCTGAAGACTGCCAGAGCTCTTCGGATGGGTTTGGTCCTGCGTGACCCAAAACCCGGGTCAGCCAGTGTTGCCAGAATTGCCTGCAGTGGGTTTACTTCCCTATTGAGACATGATCTGAATTGTTTTTCACCTGAGTATTTTTGAATGCTGTTGAACAACATAAGGGGGAAGACAACACGTGGTGAACAGGATCACATAGAATATTTGACTATACAAATTAACATTTAATCCACTATTACAGTCATTGCTCCCATTCACTGTAAGAATGGTAAACAGACTGTGGATAAAAAGATGCTGCATCAAACCTTGTATTGCAAGTTTATTCTTATATTCTGGATTGGTTGTTTTGAACAAAATGTGATTCTATAAGCAAATAAGCATGTCCATCTTGAGTGTATTAGCAACTGTTTGTGTAACTTGTTCACTTATTACAAGTGATAGGTGAGCTGGGTGCAACTGATGTGGAGAAGATCAGGTAACTAATCTTTTCTTAAAAGCAAGTGGGTATTTTCAGTAGTAATGTTTTCAGTGTTTGCTTTTTAATTTGTTGTAAGTTATTGGAAATGCAGTGCGTAGCATACTGTATAGTCGTTGACTTGGTAATAGGCTAAGGTTTTAGATAATCAGGCATGATTATTTTTTTTCCCCCCAGAAGATAGCACAGGGAAAAGGAAATCAGCTTCTTATGAGAAATGGAACACAACTCAGAGGACGTAGTTCTGAATAGGGTTCATTTCACCCAGATAGAATAGACTACATAGGCTTTTTGGCTAATGTGTATTCTTAAACATATGGCTAACTTTAAGATCACATTTAAATTCTTAGGTCTGTGCTTCTAGTATGGGTTTGATGTATGAAGATAGAGCATTTGATTTTCTTAATTGAAACTGGTCACTGAAAATGGTTGTTTGCCTTTATTGTTATTAAGGATTTTCCTTGGTATGAGGCATTTTGCCTTCCCCCCCCTTCTTTCTTTCTGTCTGTCTGTCTGTCTGTCTGTCTTTCTTTCTGTCTTTCTGTCTTTCTTTCTCCAGAGCTTGCTAAAATGACTGGTCTTGGGCTTTCTTCTGACTTTTAGTCCTGCTTTTTGAGAAAAATTTAATTTTTTGCTTGTTAAGGAAAGCTAGAACAGTAAGTGAAACTGTTCCTATCGGCAAAGAGAGCTGAACTTTGCTGATCTGCTCTAAACTCATTTTGATACTCAAACTATGCAACTGTGCAACTTGTTTTATCCTATATTCAAAACTCTCACCTGTTTGTTTGTTTTTTAATGTTCTTTTATTCCCATTATGCTGTTGGGTAGCTCAAGGACTTTTTCCTCAAGCTCAAGAAGTTACAGAGGCTGAACTACCTCCTTCAAATCCTGCCCTTCTGCTCATGACTAAATTGCCTGTTGCTCAGTTGTGGGCCATCTTCCGCAATGGGTATTACTGCTGATACATGCTAAAGGAGCCATTTCCCTTCTATATATGTGAAGTCATTTCTCTGTAAGTACAGTTTATGTAGTTCTTCAGTCCAAAGACCATGAGTGAAGATGCCAGGGTCATTGGGTACATTGACATATAATGTTTGCCTGAAGCACCATCCCTAGAGGTACTCGGAGCAAGAACTTCAGATACTTACAGACAGAAGTGTTCACTTAATATGGTGTCTTCTTCAGCCTGGCAATATCATTTTGTGGGATTTTTCAAGGTAAAAAAGTATTACAGTAAAACTGCAGTTACCTATGAGTTTACTTGAAGTAATTTCTTTGATTTCAATCTAATCCTAGTTACAGTAGCTTGAAATCCAAGTATAGGCAAGGTCCAACTTGCCGAGTTGCATATCAAATGTAAATACAACGTCTGTCCTTGGGATTTACTGGGTAACCATTGCTTCTGAAGTCTTGGTGTTCACAGGTATCTTTCTAACGTGCCAGAGAAATAAATGGTACTTACTGAAGCATATTGCTTTTGGGTTGTGGGATTTTTGTTTGTTTGATTGTTTTTTTTGGGGGGGTGGTGGTGTTAGTGTTTTGTTTTGGGTTTTCTTTAATCCCTGTGAATCTATAGGGACAGGAATGTCTGGTGCCTAAAGTAAACTTAAAGGTAAGGTCTGTGACCAAGCAGGGTGAGGGGGAGGCTTTACTTTTTTTGTTTGTTTTCTTCCCTCCCACCCTGCCTGTAATTGGTTAAAAAGCAAATCCTTTTTGGCTGCTGAAAAGCCAAACTGTTAAGCCTTTCAGGCAAATAAAAAAATATTTTTGTTCCAAAGCACGTGGAAAGAGAAATTATTTTGAATTAGTTATTGAGAATAATTTGTGGATAGTTGATGCACTTTCTGTGCTGTTATTGGGCATTGTTTTTACACCTGAGATCTTTCACTGATCACCATTGTTAAGGTATATAGTACTGGGATTTGGCTGTGTTTAATGTAATTTCATTTTCTGGCACAAGGATTATATAATCTATGTATAGTTAAGACCATTAAGAATGTATCTCTGAGGCAAGGACTAGTGTTCTACTAAGAACTGATTTAGTTGGGCACAGCTGTTACTAGTGGCTTCTGCCCACTGTCTGAAAAATGCTGTTCTTCAAAAGCTACTAATGTTTCATTCCACAACCAAAATACCGAATCAAGGAAGATACAGAGTATCTTCGTTATTTTTATCATGTACTATGGATTATCTGTTGTTGTCTCTTGGATGTTTTTTTTTTAAATTAGAATGAGATTTCCTCATGAATAATGAAATCAATGTCTTTTGCAGCCAAAATAAACACCATATGGTCAGGGAGAAAGGGACCAGGAAAAGATGAGGAAGGCATGGCAGCTGAAGCTCATTAGGAAACAAAATGGACTGGATGGAAACAGAGGGGCCAGGTGAGAATAGACTAAGTCTTACCATCCAGGGTGGGATCACACCTTTGTTACATTCAATACTCTGGTTTCAGCATTGGTGTTGATATTTCAACGGAGGTGAAAAATCTGTGGTGTATGTAGCTTGTGTGTACAGTGTTACAAATCAAGCATAGCTCATTTCTGTTCCTGCAAATGCTTGTCATATTTTTTTAAGGAAAAAAGTGGCAGGGTAAATGAGTTGAGATGCTCAGGAGAAAAAGCAGTGGACATAAGTTTTGTGATCTCTTAACCATCTAAATCTGGGATGAAGAAGCTTTGTTCTTGCAGTTGAAGACGATGGTAAGAACTTCAGTGTAGGTGTAGAGTGTTAATTGCCATCTTTCCCTTTCTTCTAGTTGATGACTAGGATTCCACTAACACTAAGCTTTGAAGCATGTGTCAGGATTTTGGGTGTAACCTTGGGGTACTGTACTACAGGCTTTATGAACCCAAGTTATGCCTTTGTGGGAACTTCCCTGTGGGACACTCAGCTCTTGTTGCAGGGCACACTGCAACAGGTAGTAGCATTGCAAAGGGTAACAGACCAGCATCTGAGGTTTGTTGGCTTCTGGAGGATGACTTCTCTTCACTTGAATGGCTCTTTCAGGTGAAAACTTGAAGACTCCAGGCAAATATCACCAGAGATTTAAAGACCCATCTCTCCTTGGATAGACATTTTTGTTCCTGCTATTGTTTTTCTAATGCATGTATGAGGATGACACCCTATCACTTGTTAGGAAACTCCAGAACTTTTGTTCCACCATCTTCAAAGTTGTCTTAGAGCTCACTGACCTCTGTGCAACTTTATTCATGTGATGTGGGTATCTTGCTGCCTGTGGATTTATTTTGGCTGCAGCTGACCCTTAAAAGAAAGAGCTGGAGCCTAGAGACTGTATATGGAATGAGCATGTTTGTTTGATTCCCCCTGCCCCTCCATGCTAATCCCACAAGCTGTACCAAGCACACGAGTTGTTTGCCGTGTTTTTAGATGCAGAGGCTCCAGCACAGGCTGGGATAGCTACCTTGCAATGCTCCGATGCAACAGCACAGTAACGATGGATGTTAAGGGGCTTTTCTGTATATTATCTCAAAAATATTTTCTGTCCTATGGATGGATTTATCCCTAATGAAATGTCATGTATGAATAAGAACAAGGCACATGGCAGGTCTGGCTGGAGTGCAGTCTCGAGGCTGTGAGCGCATCTCTATAGAGCTGTGTGCCCAAAGTTCATCCCCTGTCATTGAGGAGCTACACTGTCTGCTCTGGTAGCGCTAGAGGGGGCCCTAGGACAGAGAAGAAAAAGGGAAGTTAAAAAAAAAAAAAAAAAAAGGGAAAAACCCCAACCCCCACCTAACACCAAATCCTAAAATGGATGACCAGGATCTCTCTTTAAACTTCTGAAAGACTAAATTACATTGCTGAGTTTGACCTCACTTAATTCTAAGGGCCTTCTGCTGCTGTGCCATAGTCCTTTTCGTAATATATAGTCTTACTCAAAGCAGAGGGAATGAGAATCCTCATAGTCTATTTAAAGGATTCTATCCCGTGTTCCTGGCCATAAGGGGAAAAAAAACCCCAACCTCACTTTGTTACCATTAATATTGCAACTTAGCAGGAAAACAAATCCACTATATTTGTGTGAAAAGCAAGTAATTTGTTTGCCCCATAACTGTGCCTTTTTTTGTTGTTGTTGTTTTTTTAATTTTTGTTTAGTTCCCCTATAAAAAGCCTACTGGGTGTTTTCCATTTTCTTAATGCACAGCATATTATAAGGAGGGAGAGAAAGATTATCTTTTGACAGTTAATCTTGTGTAAAAGGGCTCAAATAGTACTTTCAGCTTTGTCATTTTAAATGCTGATTAATTCAATCCTAGTTCATTGCAGTGGCATGGGGTCTGTACCTGTGTGACTGTGCCCAAGAGTATGTGACAAACATGCAACTAATGGATCTGTAAAGTGTTTTGAGATGGTTTTGTTAAAGCAAAAATCTAATTAAGGACAAAAATGTGTGTGAAAATGATGGAATAAATATGTAGCTTTCAAGCTTGGGAAAAATCTTGTATAACAGTCTTTCACTTAAAGTAGCCAGGAGGTAATATCAAGTACTGTCCTCAACTTACAGAAATGTGCATGAAATGGGATAGTGAGATGGAGCTGAGGCCATGAACTGACTACAGAATCAGAAAAACAAAGTCACTTCTACCAAGGGGAAAAGCAAAATCACACTTCTGCCTGCATTTAAGATTTATCTCTGCAATGAAATGATTGTGTATGTAGCTTGGTACAAAAGCATTCTATTATATAATCACAGTGGGAGGAACCTTCACAATGTCAAAAGTATGTTGTCTTATTGAAGGAAACAGCCTATCTAAACCCAAGTCAACGTATATGGTAAAAAGTAGGTTTTGCCCTTGGCTTGGACATGGATATATCCCCCTCTCAATTTTTATTTCTTAGCCTATTTTTTTCTCTGCCTTCTCTTGCAGAGATCCTGCGAACAACAGTGAATTCCAGTAAAATGGAATATGAACAAAGCTGATATATGGTATAAGCATATGAGAACCACATTGGAATGGTATTAAATTTAATTTTAGTTAGAGTGATATTATTCTGTACAAGTGAAAAGCCAAGTAGCAAGCCAAAGGTATTTTAGACAAAATGCTTCCTCTGTTACTGCTTAATTGTTACGTATAACTGCAGTTAGCTTAAGAACCGATCTACATATTCGTATTCTTCGCTTTTTACTTCTCTGAGGTGTTTAACAGATACAGAGGGCTGTTCACAAGAAATACCATGTAACTGAGTTTTATTTGCAAATATACATTAAATGAACTATTATCTAATATAGCACTGAACACATACTGTTCAGAAATAAATAGTAAAGGATGTTGTATGAGCAGAAAAGCTTCATACTTCAAAAGTGTTCTTTGATTTCTTGAAATGTAAGTCACACCAGAGATTTAATTCCTTAAGTTACACACTAAAATGTATGAAGAATCACACTTTCTCTTCTAAATGCATGTATATATAAAGTGTAACTTCTTCAGTAAGATTGCAATGATCATTTTCATTTCCCCTTAAGAGACGGCACTAGATGTATTCTCAAAGAATAGCTTAACTTGTTAATTGAGCCGACGTAGAAAACCACTGTGCTATATGAATGTCAGAAAGCAGTATTTTGAATATGGAAATCTGTCACTTAGAAATGTCTAGACTGTATATTAGATTTCCATTAAGTTAGAGTGGGTTAGAAAGAAAAAAAAATAAAGGTTTAGAAATCCATAGTGGAAGTTACTGAGCTTACAACATCAATTTGCAGTGCTGTGGCCTCAAGTAATCGGTATAAGTTTGAACAAATAACAGTGCTGCTATGACTTTCCCAATAGACAGCACTGCTGGAAATGCTTCCTATACTTAGTAAGTAAATGGGCTTTCCTGGGAGCAAAACAAAGAGTCTGACAGGTTGTCTCGCAGAAAGTAGCAGTGGTACAGGATGATTTTTAAGTTTGGCTTTCTTGAATGTAATAACAACCCAGGACTGCACATCGTAAAGTATTGCTGCAAAAAGTAGTGCAGGAGTTTCTTGCTGATAACCTGGGTCCGTTGATCGCCTTGCTTTGCTGGCATAAAGAAGCCTTTGAATTCTGCCAGCGGAGTTAGAACTAGCCATTAGCATCTAGGCAGTGCTGTCAGTTCACATTTTAACTATTAGATTGCCTCTAAAATCATCTTCCAATGAACTGAGCAAAGAATCTCCTACAACAGCAAGTTTTACCAGGCCTGTACTTTGGAGGTTGTTGGTGTATCAGGTTTTCTCAGCCTAAAATGAAAAACGAGAAAGCAGTGCAGGATTGCTAGAAAGCCTGCAGCCTTAGAGTCATCTTAATCCCTCAGTATCTTCCACTGCTTTCCCCTCGGCCACAAGTATGTCCCTGTTCAGCTGGGATGGCAGGTGCTCAGCCTCTTCTGAGCGCTGCAACCCTCACTTTGCAGGAGCAGAACAACTCCCCAGGCTGAGCTCCTCTGGCATGTGTATTGGCAGCTGCTAAGGGACAGACACAAGGTCCTTTAACAACTGCACATAATTTAGATGACTGCTCTCGAGATGGTACCATCTAAATTAATGAGTTCACTTTTAGACAATTGATAATTCAATTAAAATGTAAGGGAGAGTAAATAGTATGTGCTAATATGCACTCCTGCTGCATTTGCTTTTTTGATAAGATTAATTTCTTGCAATTTCAGTGAAACTCAGAAATGTTTCATTACCATTATAATGCCTGGTTTGTGTGTATGGTCACATTTCAGTAATGACAACTCAGATACAAAGAGAGCACAGTGTAGCAACTGTTGTGTTATCTGGTACTACGAAGACCAATGGAAGAGTAGCTGTAAAGAATATGAAAATATGGTAATGTTATTTCCAAGTGCAGAGAGTCTGCTGGGGAAGAGGGAGAGAGGAGGAGGACAGTGTTTCTTCTCAATTATGTGCCTGATTCAACAAGGTACCTAAATGCCAGTGACTGTTGTTGATTTCAATGAAGACAGCAAAGGGCATCAGCAGCTTGTATTTCACTCTAGGCTTATGTTGTGTACGAATTCTTCAGTGACCTGAAGTATTTCTACAACTGAAATTTCCATTGAAAACAGGTGCTTTAAAATAAACTTAACTTCCTTAATATGTACAAACTCAAAAGTTTACAGTTAACCACTGAAAAGTGCAAAAGGCCAAAGAAAGGTGGAATTATCTCTGCTGGTAAAAGCTTCAGCCCAAATGAAAATTGTGGGAAACCGAGTGGCTATAAAGAATAGGCTTGGGTATGGTAGGGTATGCAAATAAAATGACAATGTAATGTAAGGTTTTGATAACAAATCGGTCAGAGTAAACAGAAACAAACTAGTTTTAAAATTGTGCTATGTTAACTTGAAAGCAGTACTAAGGAGATCAAAATTCCCCAATTAATTCTCCCTGAAATTGTAGTTGCTATGACATACAGATGGACTTTGAAGAGCAGCTGGCACTATCTGTGTGCGTTTCAGGAAGGGAAATCATAAAATGATGTTCTATTTAGCGATACCTGTCTTTGTGTGATCCCTGGGGCAGGGTGTTTATTAGAAATATCATTTGCTTTAACAGCTTTTCTCCCCCATTCTCAGTGGTTGATACTATCCCAGCAAGGAAACCCTGGTGGCTTTCAGAACAGTAGCAGCAGAACTGGTGATATTTACTGAATGTGATGGACTAGAAGCTGGCTCATTCTTGGTGGTTCTGTAGCTGGGCTTTGACAATGTTCACTTTCTGCAGCTATTTTGTAATAACACCATTGATTTGTTGGTTAAATCATAAGGCTCAAAAGAACTGAATTTCCCACAAGCAGGTGAGTTTTTCAATTAAGCATTTCTCTTCCATTTTCGATTTCCATAAAATGGAAACTACTTGTCCAAAAAAACCACCTCAAAATGGCCACTGAATTTGAAGCTAGGACATTTTTATATATCTTAAATTGTTTATAATTTTATCTTCTAATAGATTTTAGTTAAAACTATGGCCTTTTTTAATTATGAGTGAATTAATATCTGCTAGGAACCGTTCCCATAGTTGAGTTAAGCAAGAGCAACACAGAAAGTCACCTGCGTTTTTGTCATGGTGAATAACACTGCTTCCCATGAACAGAATTCTGAAGACTAACAAGTGTCTGCTCATGTAAGTGCAGAACACATCCAGTTTTTTGGAGAGTCCTTAGCTCTGATTGCTGAGGAAATGGGATAATTCCGTGCAGCAAAACTAAGTCTTTTTTTTCTAGTCAAGACTTACTTGGATTTTTTAGGTTTTTCCCATTCCCCAGCTGAAGTTTCCTGTGTCTTGTAACCATTTAACAATATGTTACTAACCATCCATTATGTCCTGCTTTATTCTCTTTCAGATGAAAGAGCCATGTAAAAAAAGAATTCGCCGACCCCTGTGACTGAATTTGAGCGATAATGTCAATAGAATTAACACATTGCCATTGTTGAATGGTCTCCTGTGGCTATATAAACATCAAGGTAACACATTTCCAAAGCAGAAGATGTTACTGCTGTGATACTGTTGTTTTGAGAGTATTTCCTTACTGATGTAGGTTTAGTATTTTGCCTGGTGGATGGTGATGTTTGTGCAGGGGGAGAAGGTTGGCTTTGCTGCTTTTATTTTTGCTGAATTCTGGTTTATTTGCTGAAGAAAAACTTGTTACATTGAGGTTTATTTAAGATGACCTCTTACTGGCAGATACATTTAAATGACAGCTCTCTTAAGGGCCTAATTCCATTTCTGAAGAAGCCCTGGAAAAGCTAGGGCAGGACTGCCTTCAGGAAAGCCAGCGTTCTTCAGCCAAGAGAGAGTTTGCTTGAGAATAATAGTCTCCTGTGCTAGCTTCAGCCATTAGCATAACTTTCACCTCTGTAAACAGAAATAGATGGATGTTTAAATACCTTTAGTACTGTCTGAATAGATGGAGGCTTAAATACCTTTAGTACTGTCTGAGTAAAATGTTAGTGAGATGCAAGTTTCCATTTTACTTTGAGGATGGAAAACAAACCTTGAGGCCAGATGGGTCAGAAAACTTTTTAACTGTGATAATCTGCCTATAGGCTCATTGTCACTGTTTCATCTAATGCAGGAGAGAAATGACTAATGTGGATGTTGCGCAGAAACTGTTTGTAATCCCTTGTATCACAAAACCATTGACAATGGCTGCACTGCAGGAGCCGGAGCTGGTCAGTTAGGGCGTACAGGTAGCAGTAATGATTTCTTTATTATGACTTTCCTGATCCTGGTTGCAAATGGGAAAAGAACCTGTATTTCTCAAGTATATTTTCATTTGTCTTCAGGCCGGAAAAAATTCAGGCAGTAAATGCTAAACCAGAACCTGACATGTTCCCTTCCTAAATACTCTTTCGTATGTGAGTTTTTCTTCTCTGCAGTCCCCTTGAAACAATGAGTCAATGGGTTTGCTGCATTTCTACATAAGCCAGATACCAAAAGGTGGGAAGTCATTCTCAAGGTTGACCTAACCGGGCGAAGGCAGACATATCCCTCTCTAGAGTCCATGAGACATAACCACTGCCCTGCCAGAGCTAAATCAGTTCTGGAAAAAAAGACTTCAGTTCGCAAAGCTGAGTCTGGCACCTTCGTGCACATTAGGGCTGAAACAAAAGGGAGGGAGGTATTGTCCATCCCAGTTGTTTGTGGCAAGAACAGCCCTGGGTTGGATTCCTCAAAGAAGACTTTTCAGCATGGGGGAAAGTTCTGTTTCTGGACTGCTCTTGGGTAACAGGGGGTAGAAAAGAAAGCTGTGATGGAAGGAGGAAGGAGCTGCCCATGGCAGGAGTTTGTCAGGACACGGAGAATGACTTGGTGAATCATGAACACTGTGCATGAGTTAAACTAAGTAGGCATGGTTTGTGTAAACTGAAGTCCTTTTTCCTCCCTTGAGGGCTGTTTGGAGCTTTTTGAAAGCAGAGAGGAGAGCAGCTAGTTAACTTTGTGCTTCAGAATTGAAGAGAAACTGCTGCTTTCATCCATGGATCAATCTTCTGTCAGCCCTAACACAATGGCTCACTGCTTTAGTGTATCTCCACTGTCATCCAAAGGCACTTCTTGGGAAATGAAACCCAGTGGCTCAATAACTTGTCACCTTTCCCATCACTCTGGCCTTGGCCTGGGAGTGCTACCAGGCTCAGCAACATTTAAATTGCAGTCACACCTCCCTTAGGAGTCAGTAGCTGGTCTTTTGTGAATTATGATGTGTGGAAATACAGAATTTTATTTTTGTAAATCCTCAGCTAGGTACAGAAGCTGATGGCAGGACCACTGAGCCCAGCAAGAGGATACCAATGGCAGAAGTATGCACAGTCTATTAATTTTTTTCCCCACTGTGTAGTAAATTAGTTGTATATATACTATGAGACCTAAACTCCTAGCAGAAAATCTTGTGGCAAAAATTCAGCCTGATTGCTGTACTTTATTTCCTGTTAATTGACACTGGGTCTCCATCTCAAGATTCTGAACAAAAAGCAGGCCTAACCACTGCTCAGGGTTGTTATTGAGGTTCAAACTTGAGTGTGAAAGATCTTTTTCTTTTTGCATTTCACTTGGTTTGCACTCTTACTCCTTCCCTCCAGCTCTGGAGCCTTCTTAAAAAGCTTGGGCAGATTTGAAATGTATCAGTGTACGGTGTGAACAAATTATCTCGCAGGAAAGGCAGAGGTACTGTCCCAAGAGACAAATGAAGATGAAGGGAATGGGCAGAGAGGAAGACTGTGTTGTGTTAGCTGTCCAGTATGTTCTGTTGGCAGTTGTACTTTTTCTGTACTTCTCAGTGGAGCACTAGGTAAGTTCTAGTATCATTCCTGAAGTGATAACACTCAGTTCTGCTCTCTCCTGTTGTGCAGATATATGCTTCCACCTTGCAACTGCTGGCTTCAGGCCTGGACCCTCACTCTGTCTCCCTGATGCTGATGAGCATCATACCTTTGGACAATGGCCACTGCAAGTGAGAAGCTGTTGAGAAGGCTGATCCCCCTTTCCCCAGATGCTTCACCCAGTTTCTTCAGCTCTCAGGAGTCACTGGAAGAAAGAAACAGTCTCCTTCCAGAGAATTAAGATCACCAGTAAAGCTCTGAAGCGATATGATCATGTAAGAAAAGCCTGGACATTTCCTTCTGCTTGAATCTGTGTTGGATGTGTAGTGCTGTAATCCACAGTCAATAAACCAGCCCTGGTTATGTGCCGCCGGGAAGCGGTCTGTCTGTGTGCCAGTGGAACATACATTCTTCTTTGTGGTCCCAGAAGTCATTTAGTATTCATTCAGAAAATCACAGGAATAAGAGATGAGCAGGTATCTCAGAGCCTTCTTTGCAGCTCATGCAAAGGCAAGATTGTTCTCTGCAATACCACTGGATTGTGCAAAAGTCATTTAAAAGTCGAAAACAGTAGGGGTTTTGCCTGCTATTCTTTGAACAGGCTGCCCTTGCACAGCCAGTATTTTTTTTCCTGGATGCTCAAATCACTTCTCTCTCATTTTCATCCCTACTAAAGAAGATAATTATACCCCTTTGTAGCACATTAATTTCTCTGTCACCTGTATGTTTACACCCTGCAGACATGTTCATTTCTTCTTTGCGCACAGAGCCATCAGTGAAGCTTTACTTACCGACTTTTAAATCTTTTCTGATGTTCAGTTCATCCAGTCTCCCTCCAGTTTTCCAGTAGCTTTGATAATGAGGTGATAAGAATTACATGTATTTTTACCAGTTTATTTTACAGTAGACTAACAGAAAGTAGCCCTGCCACTTCGCTGCTCAACTGTATGCTATTTTCACATATGCATCCTGTGGTTATATTTAGCTGCTTTTGTTTCCTTGTTGGAAACAAAAGCATCACACTTACTACAAAAAAATGTATGAACTCTATATTGTAGCCTCCTTAATATTACTGTATCTTTTACAGGTGGATATGGCTGAACATCACTGAAAAGAAGTTTAAGTGATACAAAGCAACTCTTAAGAGAAAATCTGAAGGCTGGGGCGAGGAACTGCAGAAGTCAGCAGTTAAACTCCTTGACAATATGATGCAAAGGGAGGAGAAGCAGTAGTTCCATCCTGGAGAGGAAACACAAGGCAAAGAGGTCAGAAAGACATAATGGGGGACCATGAATGGGCTTAGATTACAAATTTTTGCTTCAGGCTTTTGATAAGCTAAACCAGCCCAGGCTGCTGTCATAAATTCTCCACTGAATCTGGTAGGCTCCCTCTGGTCCATGAGCAGTTATTTGAAAATGAAGTAGAATACTACCAACTTACCTAAAACTATAGCTGACTGCAGGATGCAAGCAGGTCTGATACCCTTGTTCAGTCCTTCCCCTCGCTTTTGTTGTGCTTTGGCTCCAGCTCATTTTGTATTTGGTGCACAAATACCTGCCCAGATTCCATGTGGTGCTAACCAGCACAGATGCCTGCATCTTACCCTGGAGCACTATAGCTGCCTTTTGCATTCCTAGAAATTATTTTTATGGCCGTGAAACCTATCACAAATCCAATGTGACCTTTTTCATCTCTGTTTTTTCACTCCATCCATCTTTGACTTTGCATGCAACAAGGGAACATCTCTCAAGGTAAAATGTGCATAAAGAGGGAGCAAGAGGTGGGCAGGAATTTGGACTCTTGACACTGTTAAGTTAGAGTATATATAATTTAAAGTTAATTGATTTAAGTTATATTATATATACTATTAGTATAATTGATCATTTTTCCTACTTTAAACATAATAAACTGTAGAATTCTGGAATGAAATTTTGCCACAGCTTTTTCCAGTAGAAGCCTTTGAAACCTCAGACAATTGTAGTGGGGTATTCCCCAGAGTGAGTCCAGGAGTGTTCTCAACATTTCTTCTTCTGAGATTGCTTCAGGTTAGCTCTTGATCAACCAGAATTCATGTGGCAGGAACATAGTGGAGAGGCAGGAAAATTAAACACTGAATTGTCCTGTCATGACTAGTCTTTAACAAGTATATGTGAAACTTATCTAAAAACTTGCTGAATTTTGCTGCCTGTTTTTCCCTCCTAATAGTTATTTTAACCCAGTTTCCTGGTTTCAGTACAACTTGGCAGAAGTGTAGAAGTCACACAGATGAGTGAGGTCCTATGGGTTTCTTGAAAATGCTGTCTGAAGGAATGGCTGCAATGTGAGTCAATGTAATAGTAGACAACAGAGAATCCAAGCAGGAAAGCTCCTTTCTAAATGCCTCAGTCATGCGAAAAGCATCAGTGGAAGGTCAGGATGAGCCATGAGGCGCTTGCTGGAGTAGATGCAGGAGTGTGAGCATTCCTTGCACCCTGTAAGAGTAGGGCTGGGCTGGTTTTTTCTTTGTATTAAGAGGAAGAAACTGAGCAGCGCCAAGCAGTGAAGCAAGCTAGCAGCGAGGAGAAGTGCTGTGAGTCCTTGGCGGTGAGTCCAACCCTGCACTGCAGGCAGACTGAACTCTCACCAAACCTGACCCCAACAGTAGCTCCCTGCAGCAGCTTAAACCAGTAATTGCAGTGTTAGGGGGTGGCAAAACCAGTGACCTCATTATTGATAACCGTCTAATCTGTGCTCACAAGGGGTGCTTGCTCTCAAATATGACCGATTTCCTCCTGCACACTTCCGAGCACTCCTCTTGGCAGAATTTCAGTATTGTTGTGGAATTTACATTAATTGTTTGTATCTACATTTGGTTGACAGGCATAGATTAGGCTGTGAAGTGCCAGTCATTTAAAACCAATTTTGCCATCACAAAAGCAAAGATTGTGTTTTTAAGAATGGTACCTATTTTGTGTGTGTTAGAGAGGAGAAGAAATCTCAGTCATTTATGTCGAAGTAGATGAAATCCAGGGTTTTCAGTGTAACACGGTCATTGCACACTTCTGTTGCCATCAGTCCAAGTGGAACTTGTCTGTATTAACTGTTCAGAGATCTCAGAGCCATGCCATTCTCAAGGAATTGCAACCATGTATTTTTATCATTCAAGTGCCTGGTGTGCTTAACAACTTAGAAGCATTTGTCTGCTATAGTAGGGCTAATTTTTAATTTATTTTTCTAAATACATCTATCCAAAATGATACTAGGCTTTTATATTCACAGCAGGGAGCATTGTGAGGTTTAAATATCCCTTTAATCACTAAGGATGTAATAAAAACCAGGAGAGTTCTTTGAGCTGTAGAGTGTTACCCAGGGAAAAATCTACTCTGGAGCTTAAAAATGTGAGCTGAAGAGACAAACTGGGCAATAAAATCCGCGACTACGGACCAAACCGGCTAAAAGTTGGTCTGTAGCTGCCCATCAGGAGCTGAGACGTGGAGGGGGGAAAAGGCCATTCAGCACCTCTAGAGCCATAAGAGCCAGGCCATAAACATTTCACAATCTGCTGGGTAGGGGGAGGGAGCTGTGGGTCTGTGATCCTGCCTGGGGTTTGTACCCTGGCCCATGACTGCAACAAAGAATGAGTATGAGCAATCTGCCTATATGAGAGAAGAATGGAGGAAGAAATCTAGACAGGTTAAGGATCGCAGGAAAAAATGATAGCTGTGGTTGATTATGTCAATTCACTTATGTTTATGATGATGTCATCCCACTGCTGATTTGAGGAATCCATTAAATCTGACAGGTGCTTTTTTCTATTATCGGTGATGTTGAAGGATTCTTACCTGAATATTATTACTGTGGACCCCAATATCATTTTGCTACAAAGTGAACAAGTTGGGTGAGAAATAGTACAGCTCAGAGTTTTATCTAAGGACTTTCTGCTTAAAAATAATACATATTTCTTTGTTACTGACTTCAAACTTTCCTGCAGATTACATATGTCTCATCATAATGTTCTATATCAGCTTTCAAAAACTGTCTTGCAAGATGGACTGCATGAATCTGTCTTGACATTCAGTTTAATTTTATGGGAGATCCTATAAACAGCTCAGCTGAGACACTACAGGTTAGTTAGACATCCTGTGGGTTCGATTCCTTTCTTCCTGTGAGATGTGTGTGCAGTTGTATGTATCCTATGGCTATATGAATTTTTTTAGTTCTTTCTTAAATAAATGATAAGTAATACTGGTAATGATCTTCCTTGAAAAGTTCTTTACAGTCAGTAGTAATGTTGGAGGAACTAAGCTCTGCTCAGTTTTGTAGAGCTCTCAACAGTTTTTATTTATAAATTCCAAGACCTTTAAATCTCAAAAACTTTCATGTGCTCTTTGAAGATACTTCCTTTGATTGGGAATTATACTGTTTATTGATTTCCTGGTTTGATTAGAATCTTACTGTGATGAACAGTGTATGGAAACTTCCTTATGGAACTGGTAGAAAAAATCCATCTTGGCAAAACAAAGTAACTTACAAACTGACTGGCATGATTGAAGTATGGGCTTTTACCTATTGATTTCATGGCTTTACCAATGCTTGTGCACCAACAAAAATAATCTTTTGCAGAAACCGAAGTAGCTTCACAGTGTATCTGCAATCTGAAGTCCAAAAAGTTTAGATGAAAGCTTTAGTGTTTGAGCTGCTGCTTTTTCCTGAAAACATCACCTTCTTTATCTGAGATTGCTGAAGCATTGACAGCTGGGTTTCTGTTTAGCAAAATATTTTCTGTTCAGGATTTTTTTCTGGTCTCAATTAATGGTTAAGTAAACCGCCAGCAATTTTTGAGCTCTGCATGAAGCTTCTCTTTGCATATGAGTGTGTGCACATGTATATAAATATAAAAGTATTTATGGATGTTAAGCAAGAGCTATTTGCTGCCAGTTTTCTAAGGCTGATCCTTTCTGGCTCGTGATGGAGTTCGGTAGGTTCTGGCAGGGTTGCTGTGTCCCCAGGGGTGGGGAGGAAGAGAGCCTTCCCCCATGCGGGAGAGGCAAGGCGCTTGCACCATGCAGCTTGGTGGCCCTTCTGTGTGCTGTCTTGCAAAGCCCTTGCTACTGTAAAGTCCTTTCAGTATGTACTTTTTGTGGATTTGAGTGGGACAGAGTGTTGAGCTGTGTCTGGAAAGCACAATGGGTTTACAGGAAAACAGTGCACCTAACATCAGGAGTCTGTGAAAACTTGAAAGAGCTCTAGACAGAAATATTTTGCATTTGACTCTGGACTGTAGCCTTTGAGGTCAAACTCAGCCTTCAGTGTTAAGTGGCTGCTAAGTATTTCCTTTCTTGTCTCAATGCTAACTAACTGCTAGGAGAAGGGTGCATATTCCTGGAGGGCTGTGGAGGCGGATATGATAAATGGAAGACAGAAAAGCATCCTCTTTTTCTTTAGTTCAGGAGCACAGCTTTGTGGCCAGATACCTCAATCCACAAACCTGCAAGAGGAAAAACCTTGTGTAAAACTTAAAATGTACAACCTTTCATTTACGTGAGCCACTTGCACGTTCCCTTCCAAAACAGATCCCGTCACTGCTGAAATACAGCCTCCTTCAGGCAGGCGGGTGCAGGCAGTCCCTGCAGCACAGTGCGCCTCCTCCAGGGATCCTGTTGTGAATTAGCATTGAGCTGTTACCACCAACAGGCCCGCTCCAGCCAACTGTTTTGTTTTTGCCAGATGTGATTTTTGCTTTTGGAGAGCACAGGGAAGATTTGGGGGGTGTTACAATTTGGGGCTCAGCATGGGCTTTTCAGCCCTACAGAAGTCTGCCTTCTGCTGAGCCCCTTGCTGGGTCCCAGGGTAGGAACATCTGCATGGCATTGCATGGGTGACGGCACCAGATGACTTTTCCCAGGAAAAAGAAATCAAACCCAATCGTGGGACGGGGAGGGGAGGTGCCATTTCCCACCATCAGAAGAAAATGCTGTGTAAGTGAGCTGCCATCAGGACCTGGGTAGGAACTGTTCTTATGCTCACCATCAGAAGAAAATGCTGTGTAAGTGAGCTGCCATCAGGACCTGGGTAGGAACTGTTCTTATGCTATCACACGATAGGAAATTATATGTGTCAATTCTTCAGAGGATCTCAGGACACTTTGTAGGCTTTTTCATTCCTGTAGCCACCCATAAAGACTTGCTTACAAAGCTCCCAGACCCAGGCTGTGCCCCTGCTGCGGAGCTGAGCTGCTCTGCCCTGCCCGACCCTCTCCGCTCGCTCGGTCAGCCCCCTCCGCTCCGTGCTCTCTGGGGAGCTGGACTTGTGTTTCCTTTTTTTCCTGTATGAGATGTCATAACAAGAACAAGGAGTCACATGCTTTGAGGCTGGCACCAGCGATAGTTTCATCAGGCTTTTTCTCTGGAAAAACACACCTTTTCCCCGTGGCCCTGCTTTCTCTGCAGCGAGCTGAGCCTGTATTGAAGAGGCCAGTATGTGGATTCTGAAGTTGACCAGGGAGTCTGAGGCCACTTCATGTTATCAATTAAGTATGAAAATAAGTAGCTATCAGCGTAAGGCTATCTATGAATTTTATTTTGGGGCCTGTTAATGGCATGCTGTGTTTCCACCTTTTCAGTATTCCTCCTGTGCAGATGGCAGAGTATCCTTCATCAAGAGCTGCCAAGATGCCATGGGACTGTGGCCTAAGTGTGCCAGGTGGGAATCTGCTAAATGATTCACGTTTAAATGGCAGTAAGGCTATTGGCATATTTCAAATCTTAAATGCAGTTTGCACTTCTCCACATTATTTTTTTCTCGCTTGTGCAAACTCAGGCAGACAACACTGCTTCATTTAAGCCTGATTTTATTAAAGCTGATATGATAACACTTCTCACAACCGTGTGCACGGAGGGGAAGCCTGCAGGGGTTGGATTACTGGCTACTGCGTCTGAGTGTTGATACACATGAAATCCAAGACTGGTTCTTTTAAAAGATTATTCTGTTGCATTTCAGCAGTCTCCCAGGCAGTAACTTTACGTCTCACACTTGAGCTTGCTGTCAGGGAAGTTCTGTCTGGACAGAGGTGGTGGTGCATCCTGCGCAGCCGCTTGCAGACTCACATCCTGCTAGCTGAAGCCTCCTGCTAGGTGATACGTTATCAGTTCTCCTGCAGTCTGAGAGCCCCAGACATCAGCCAGAGATGGCAAGATGATCACCCTGTCTTGGAGAGCTCTCAGCTCAGAAGGCAGGAATGGGGAAGAGTCTGTGCGCAGACCAGTTCCCTACAGAGTCCTGTTGTGAGTGTTAAAGGTTAAAGCTTCGCCTAAGGCAGGCAAAGTGCCAGAAAACATTGGCCTTACTACAAAACCCAGAGGGGAATGTTTCTTTCTAATCACCTCCTCAAAGAGATGCAAAGCAAAAGCTCTTGGCCTCTGCTTTTGTCATCACACATCCCCTCCCTCTGCGCTGCCCTACCTCATCCCCCTCAGCGTAGCGGGAGAGCCTACTGTTAGAGCTAGGCACAGCAGGATTGTTACCTGCTGCTGTAAATGGGCTTGGCGCAGAGCTGTGTATGTCACTGACTCACACATGTCAGATCCACTCTCTCCCATCCCTTCCCACACCTCCAGCCTCCAATTTGCCAGTGAATTGGTAGACACTAGCACGTTCATCTGTGGCTGCCCAGCAAACTGCCTGAGGGTGCTCCATGGACAGACAGACAAGAGGGTAATGTGCTAAATTCCCCTTTGCTAGTAGTTAATTTCCTGGGGATTGCTCCTGTTAGCCAGCTTTCCAGCAACAGTAACAAATTCCCATTCCCCCAGTTTTAAAACCTTTCCACTGCCACTGGAATGGCTGGGAGAAAGCTAGTTGTTAACTGGTCATGGGTAATTAATGACTCCACCTTCCCCATCAATCAGCTGGGAAAAGCCAAAAGGATCTGAGTAGTTGTAGCAAATGTGTGTCCTCTAGACATGCTGATACACAGTGTGCAAATGAAGTGGCAGCAGGGGACCATCTCGTACCCTTTTGTGGAAGCAGTAAGTCATGATACACATCCCACGCTCTTGTCAGGTGAAGTCTGAAATTCCCAGTGCTGCTGCTGCTGTTGTGCAGTTTCTAACTGTGTGGGATGTTGATCCGTCTCCCTGCTAGCTTGAATCTGACCCAGTTTTTGTTGTGGTTTTTTTTTTTTTTCTTCAGATTCCGATTGTGGTCTTTTCCACTTTCTACGATTAAAATACTAGCGTTAGAAAAGTGTGGGGGGGGGGGGGGGGGGCAGGAGGGGCAGATTTGATATTGGCTTTCCCTTTGTAGCAGAGCAGAAAAACATTCCTGTATCCTGTTTTGTTTGTGTCTGGTAGTGGCTGTGCAAGTACAAGCAGAGGGGATTTGACCTTGATACCGTTCTCAGCTGATCTTTTCCCTTCTGATTTATTTTTCCACATGTGTAATAAATAATCTCCAGTTGAGCTACAAGTTGATGTTGCTCCACCACATAGTAGTTCTCTCCTTAGTGGTATGGAGACTCCCCAGCTGTGGATGTCTCTAAGTTAGCTGAAGGAGAAGAGCCCGTGGTCTTCTGTATTATCCAGTAGCTCTCAAGGGATGTCAGGGAAGGCTGCTTGTGGTCCTTCAAAGGTGCCAGGAGCCAATGGACCATCTCTGGCTGTAAAATCCTCCTCAGGACTTCTTGTACTCCAACTGCTTTCTTTCAAATGTTCTTCCTTGCCAGATTAAGCATTGACTTTTCTCTCCCTGCCTAGTACTGGGATGCCTAAAATTCAGTACACTATGGAGAGGTCCCTCCTCTGATTAAACTACTTTGTCCTCTTTGCATGTCTCATTGCCTGCTCCAGAAGGCAGTAAAAACAGAACTAAAGGGATGTTGTCCGGGTATAGGAACAGACTAAATAATTTCAGAATATGCTTTGCATGTCAGACTAAAAATCAGATGTCCCAATAGCATCACTGACAAAACAAAAAAATATTTATTTTATTGGGAGCAAAACTAGACTGTGAATCAGCTGCAGCCTTATAGCAAGTTCTTTGAAATGAACAGAGCCCCTAAATTTGCTGTGCAGGATCCAGCACTGGCCTGTTGAGACTAATACCCTGCTTTTGACCTTCACTTTTTGAACGTCTTCCACCCATAAATGTTAGTATAGCCATTTCTGTGTGTGAATGCGTGGAACTCCCTTCTTCAGGAGGTGTAGTGACTGTTTTGTGCCCTGAAGCATGAGACTTGATTGCTGTCTCTTAGCACTTGTAAGCACTTATAAGTACAAAAGCTAATGGTCACACTTGCAGAATAAACTAATTAAGAGAAAATGCTCAGGTCCTTCAGTTTGTGCTCAGCCTTGGTTCAGTAAGAGCAGTCCCTTCCACGAGACCTAAACCCAGTGCATGATCCACCACCAGACACTTGGGTCATTTGCACGAACCCTGGAAGGTGCCAGCCAAAGGAGTTGGGTGCCAGTAAAAGGATACGCTACCGTGGCTGTGTCATTAAACGAGTGCAACTTCCACCGGTGAAGCTCAGCTGAAAAGAAAGAAACAGCACGTAGGGCAGCCTCAGTCCTGAGCTTCAGAACAGATGTGGTGCAGCGGTGAGGACCCTGCTGTAGAACAGCGCAGCAGGAAAGCTAACTATGCAGTCAGGGGCTGGGAATGCAGAGACTGGGTAGGTAAGCGATGTTAGATCATCAAATATGCTTCTGTTAGTGGAGAAGACATCTGTTGGGGAATGAATGCTTTGCTGCAGCATCCCCATTGTGAGAGCAAACTTTACCACAGACTGTTAATTACTCACTTGGGAAGGAACAAGCTTGATACAATCCTGATTCTGATACCAGAAATCAGGAGTACAATGATTCTGTGCTCTGGAGATGAAAATTATATCAAATCTGTGGAATAGCCAGAAGGAATTTTTTCCTGCTTGCTGTTTAAGGGGTAGGGGGTTTTGTATTTTGTAGGTAAGTCTTCAAATGATGTTTTTGGTCTTGTCTCTATTTGTTTAAAAGTGTGTTAGCAGTAAATCAAGGTGCATTTCCCCTGTAGGGTTTCCTGTATGTCAAAGCCATGTTAATTTTCTTTGATTTTCTTCCCTTAGCCCCAGCCATTGCTGCAGATCCTTCCTCTCTTTGTCCCTTTGGACATCAAAGGATAGCAAGGGGACAGCCCTGGAGAGAAGCTCCTCCCTGCTCGTTAGCCTCCATAAAACAGGAACTCACCTTGGCTAGCTGTGCTTGGAGTGCCATCCTCATCCCGGTCACTCTTGACACTGGATCTCAGAAGGAAGGGCTTTTGCTTGCTTCAGGAAATCAGACCTACTTTTGAACTGGACTATTTTGGCTCCCCTTGTAAGAACTCTGGTGACTCTTTTGGCCGTGCAAGCTCCTAGACTCCACAGTACATGGAAAAATGCAAGCTTTACCAGGTAAGTAAAGGACTCCCTCCTTTTCCTTAATGCATGGAAAGATCCTCGACTTATGTCAAGAGCATATAATTGTTTTAGAAAGAGAACAAGTGCTCCTGAAGGGTTACCAGCGTTTAGAATAGTGTGTGTGGCTGGAGAGGATTTTTAAAAAAAAATATTTTTTTTTTTGGTAGGAATAGATGAGAAGTTGTGGGTTTGAGTGGTGTTTGTAAGCCTAGGGAGATCTTTTGTAAGGTAACAAAGGTTTACCCATAGTTGTTCCCAAAACTACCTTATCTGTATCAGCTTGTGCAGTGTGATTGCTAGCGGTGGTGTTCATGTATTTTCTGCAAAGTACCCAAAGTTCCTTCAGGCTGAAGGCCATAGGTTTGGAAGTATTTGTTCTTGCTAATAATAGTTCTGATACAAACTATATGTTTTTTCTTTTGGTTTTTCTCTGCCCTTCAAAAGTACAAACCCCAGGCAAGCATACCCCACCTCTGCCAGGTTCATGCCTAAACACAGGATTTTTGTGATTTCCCTTAGGGTTTTATTTATGTTTTTCTTCATCAGTCTGTCTCGTAATGTCTGTTAACCTCTTCTGTGGAGCACGATCAGATTTGGCACAATGACACATGTACATTGGGAAGCTAAGGGCCGGTCCAGAGGCACTCCATCTGTCAGAGTAACTGAACCCCAAATTTAGCCTTGTGTTTTACTCTGCCTCAGAAGGAAACACCAATTCACCTGGTTTAGGCATACAGTTCATCTGTACCCATGAGAGGTGGCCGGGCATTCTCAGCTACCTTTCTCAACCTCTGCGAGGTGGTGTTTCATTCGTAAGCAGAAAAACGTGTGCGATGACTGTTGTTTCAGGTTTTTGTAATCTGTACTGTATTGATCTGATTCATACCGATTCCTGCCACTTCAAGAGAATGTTGAGTTGAAAAGCAAAAGAGTGACAATATAGACTGTATTATAGTATTTTATGTTAAAGATTCCAACTACTGCAGAAGTCACCTCGTTTTCTTACTGAATTGTTTCTGGTGTATGATCCCATACAGCAGAAATATTCCAGGTGATGACTAGCTACATTTGAGAGGTGAAGCCATTGCATTTGTAGAACCACCAGACTTTAGTTATTGCCAAAAAGCTTTCTGGTTCTGAGAAATGAGGTTCCCTCCGGAGGGTTGGGGTATTTCTACTGACATTTATAAGATCAGAGAACATGGGGGTGTGGGGGTGTGGGGGTGTTGGCTGTTGGCAAGATTAATTTCTCAGATAGCTTTATATATTATATATTGATGTTCCTTTCTTCCCTGTGGGCCCTGGATAGCTGTTAGTGTTGGATGTCTTCACTCGGAGGATAGCAGTAACAAATGTGATAATAACTGATTTTAGTGAAGGCAAGAAGCATACCTTTTGCCTTGTTGGAGTTTTCCCAGTATTGCAAACACTATCCCATACGTTTTGGGAAGGCTGCAACAAATATTCTGACATCATGGCGTTGGCTTAGTAATAGACAATTAATCGAGGGACTGCTTTAGGTGAGTGGATTATACTCCAGCATCTTCTATCCAAAGATCTTACCCTCCTGCAAGCATTACTGAATTCACTCTCATTTTTCTTTCTCTCCTTTCCATCTCCAAGATGGGGAAAAAGATATGTGCAGCCTAGTCTAGATACAGAAACTGAAGGACAAACTTCTCATATTTGTATAAGGACTTTAAAATCAAGCATGGAATCGATTGAAGATCTCTTGATTTTCAGTGCCTTTATCATAGCAACTATCTTAATTTAAGCCTCATCTCGGCATAAAGAATATGTTTTAAAATGTGCCACGCGGTGTTACCACCACAATGATAATAATAATACTTTAAAAGTAATTTAGAACTAAAATTCCTGGAAAATGTTTAAATTTCTTTCAAATAGTGCTTTAAAATAAAAACTAAGTTGCATAGAAGAGGAAACAATAGAAGTACAGCTTGAACAAGTTCCAGTCAGTGCTTGGACACCCTTCCACAAACCTCTTCCTGTTGGAATTCCAACATGCAGGCATCTTTGTGGGGGAGATGTGTGCATGAGTCTTGGCATTGGTTACATAGGCATAAACTAGGAGTGATTTGAAGTGCTTTGCAAAACCAGCCTTTGGCTCTGCAAAGAAAATCCAAAGTGGATCCTACAAATGGATCCACAACTGCAGGACCCCGCTGAAGCAGACTGCACATCACTGTGTAGTCAGCTGTCCCTGCTCAGAGGTCCAGATCCCTGTGCAGACTGTTAATGTCCTTTTTTCAGCCTTAGACTGTGCACACAAAACCTGCAGGGTGAAAGACGTTAACCACACTTTTAAATCTTTGCTGCAATGTTTATTGTATGCACAGCTCTTTTTTCCCTGTGTCCTGTAACATTTTGCTCATACAGGTGCGTTGTGGACTCATTTTGGTAAAAACCAGATTATAACATCTGCCTTTGATTTTTAATTCAGTATTGAACTCCTTTCACTTCAATTTCTCTTGATTTTATTGGAAATCTCCCCTCAGTAAGGGCTCCTGAGATCTGCCTTATTGTAGTCTCGCTTAATGGAATTGGAATTTGCTTACAAAAATGTTAATTGTAAAAATCATTTGGGGAAGGAGTGAGCATCTGTCTAGCTAATCAAAATCTGTTTGCATGTATTTGTGACTGGATGACTCCGGTGGGAAATCAGCCCAATTTTATTGTAACTCCTTTTGATACATGTGCTCTGAGCTACCGAGTGCATCGTCTCATGGCAGCTTTCATGTCTTTACAAGAGGATATGGGGGAAGCTTTAGTAAGAAGATGTTAACAGGCTAATCTTCGTGAGCAAACTAGGTGTCACTTCTTAGCTAGTTCATTAACGTTGGATCAAAGGAGAAAAAAGGGCAGAGGATATTTTTTTGAAATGATTAAAGACCTTTACAAACTGACAAAATTACGTTTAAATGTTTTTTTTACTTCCTTATACTGTAAGAAGAACCCCTTAGACTTGCATCGGGTTGGTTTTGGGGAAAGATGTCCCTTTATGAATAAAGCTAATTTCTCTGGAAATAGTTCTCTACTTTTCAGGCTTCTTCTTTTGAAGACATTACTCAGCAAAGCTGTAGCAAGGTGAAAAGTCCTTTATTTCTTACATAAGAAATGCTGAATGATAGCTGATCAGCCTGAGAGGCAGAAAAATCTCCCTTTTAGACAAACAGCCGTACGTGGCTGGTAATGCATCACCTGGCAGCAGTGGCTGCTGGCACTGACCCAAGGACCTGCCGCTGTGCGTGCCCCGGTGTCGAGTGGGTTTATCCCTGCCTCCTTCAGACCACAGGGCAGTGTCTGTAGAGCCCTACCGGCTGTGGAGTCCACCTAAAATGAAACTGTTGGGGTTTTTTGCCTGGGCTTTGCAGTATGACAGCGGCAATCCTGCATGTGTTACAGTATAGTTGAGTGCCCGTAGGAGGTTTTTAATCCAGACAACTTTACGGAGGTGGCGGGTACCATCAACACCGTTCCTTCAGAATAGTTTCCTCTTCCTCTTCCGCAGGATAGTAGTTAGTCCTCTGCCTGTAATAGAAAGTGCAGGCATATTGCAGGCAGCTCCTCTGGTGTGCCATGGTGTGTTACTGAAGAGGCACCTTCCACTGCCATCACAGGCTCCTTGGTGGTCTCCTTCTCCAAGTCCAGCTCAGACCAGCTATCCTCTTTTCAGAATATTCCATGGTCTGGCTCTGTCACCTCCCTTTCTTGCCTTCATTTACCTTTGGGTCTCCTGTCTTGCCTCTTCTTTGTCCTCTGGAGAGATTTTTCCCCTCTGCCAGCACCTGTCGTTTTCTCCCAGTACCCACTGATACACTTGAAATCTTCCCAGTCCTTTCAGCTTTCATTTTATTTTCTTGGTAAAGTGTTCTGTGTAACCCTGATCACAGCGGAGCAGGACTGAAAGTGGATTGCGGCTACCTGCCAGTATAAGTTTTGGAACAAAAGAAGTCATGCTGAGTTTGTACAACACACAAAAGAATTTATCAGCTAAAAACAAATCTGGAAAAGCCTTTATGCCTTCTGAACCTACTAAGTAACAAAAAGCTTTTGAAGAAAAATAATGGGTTTTTTTTAAGGAGGTTTGTTGTGGCACAGACTCTGTAGTTCTCGGCAACACCTGGGACCTTCGTGGGTGAAATCACAGCATTCAGCTCCCTGAGCTGAACCAGCACTGTGCACTGCATGGCGGTTTGGGGCCAAGGTGTACTATGGCCAGATGGGAAGAGTGACAGCCAGATGTACAGATGCTGTCTGTTACAGCAGCCTGAGAAATTCCGTAGCTCCCTGTACTGGAGGGAGCTGGCACTGGAGGGCCGATGCAGTTGATGCACCTGCATCCCGGGGCCCTGTCCCAAAGCAAGAGAGGCTGCTTCATGTTGGCTCCCCTCCTGCCTGTCTGCAGTTACTGTTTTTTCTCTCTCCTGGTAGATGTGAAAGCACCATGTGAGGCACTTCCTTCTCCCAGCCTGGAGCCCTACCCACAGAGCTCCATTGTGGTCACCCTTGAGGACATGGGTCTCTGGATGAAGTTTCATCAGATAGGAACTGAGATGATCATCACCAAATCTGGCAGGTGAGGGGAGCAGGACAGCTGCCCACACCATACCCCTCCAAGCTGTTCTCAAAGTCTCCTAGTGCTCATTTTTTGAATGGTGGCTATTAAACTAGCTTTGTAGCCAATTATCCACACCTCCCTGCCCCTTGCAGAAGAACCCTGCACTTTCAGGATGTTGTAGAAGCCCAAACTGTGAAGTGCAAAAGATCACTGTGGGGCTATGTGCTGACAAAACTGCTGTATTCTTATCTCACCACTTCACACTGATGTTCTTCCTGTTGCTGCGAGTTGCTCTGCAAAGTGCCCTGGGCTTCCTTTGCCTCGGTCACAGGCGGCAGCAGTTGAGCAGTAAATACCTGGGCTGGAGTCTGCATTTGCAGACAAGAACGTGGCATAGAATCGTAACGATCTGTGCATGCAGACTACTCTAAAGTTTAAATGAGTCATGCACTGTGGAGCTTGCAGTGAAAGAATATGAAGCTATGAAATTGTAATGTATTATTTCAAAGCTGCTGTGAGCTGAAATAATGCCTTTGGGTAGGGAGGTAGGTGTCAAAGCTTTTTTTTTGCAGAGTCAGAAGATGAAAGTGGTGGCAGGGAGTACTGGAATGGAAAGCTAGATGTGCTCTTAGATGAGAGCACGTTTTCTGCCCACACTAGATAATGCTCTGATCTATCCTCTGGATCTGTGATAGCTGTAGAAGGCTAGGAACTACGTGCAGATTCCAAATATTTTCTCTTAAGTTTCCCACTGCTGTGTTACAGGGATCAAAAGAGCAAAAGCAGTAACAATGTCAGGCCTTCACTGACTGCTGCCCTGTTAGTGCCTGTTCCACCTAAACCCATAAAACTAGACAGGACGTCAATAAGATAGAAAAATGTTCAATAGCTGGCCTGTAGAAATACTGCTGCCAGAACTTTGCACAATAGTGAGTAAACATTACATGCTGCTTGATCATTGGATAATACCCACTTCATAAAGGAATCCTTATACTGTATATTTCATTTCTCTTCAGACGAATGTTTCCACAATGCAAAATCAAAGTCTCTGGCTTAATCCCATATGCCAAGTACCTCATGCTGGTAGATTTTGTGCCAATGGACAACTTCAGGTACAAGGTAAGTTCTTTAAATAATAGAATTTATGCTGTCCTTCCATCTTTGTTTGAAATAGGTTATGCTTCACTGGCCAGGCTGATAAATAAATCATCTTTGGACAAAGTTCAGAAGTAATTGGTGGATTTTATGCCTCTCTGGAGTTATTTGTCAGTTTTGATTGGGGAGCAGCTGGAGAGGTAACTAATTTTCATTGTAAGCAGTACAGTTTTAATTGTGATTAATGTTAGACTTCTCTGACAGCCGTTGGGAGAAAGGGAGGAAAAATGAGGCCTAAACTTGGAGCTTTTTTGGTGACACGATCATGGCTCATAAAAGAGAATCTGCTACTTGTGCTTCAGAGGAGTCCACTAAATTGACAGAGAAGCAAAGTTGCTGGAGCTTTCCTGTAGTGAAAGTAGGGTTCTTTTTTTTTAAGCTCTAGATTTCTGTCTTTCCCTTCACAGTGGAATAAAGATCAGTGGGAAGTTGCTGGAAAAGCAGAGCCCCAGCTCCCTTGTCGCACCTACGTCCACCCAGATTCCCCAGCTCCTGGCAGCCACTGGATGAAAGAACCTGTCTCCTTCCAAAAACTGAAGCTCACCAACAACACTCTGGATCAACATGGGCATGTAGGTTGTAGCTGGCCTTGTTGTTGTGCTCTCTTGGAATTCATTGCAGATAGATGTTACAGGAAATAAGTCAGATTTGTGAAAAATCAGATCACGTGAAAATTAAAACATATCTAAGTGTTCTTTCTTCCTTCCTCAGCCCAGCCCTTGTGCCCTCTTAACTACCTGCTAGGGAAGGCTTTGGGCTGTACTGTCACTGTGGAGGCATGGCGGAGACACCAGTCCCAGACAGGCATCCCTGGTTTGAAATGGATGTCCTGTGAGCCTCCACAGGAGACTGCGCAGTGTGGTGGCAGTGGCTGCACATGGAAACTTTCTCCTCTGTCTGTCTCTGTGCCAGATCATCCTTCACTCCATGCACCGTTACAAGCCTCGCTTCCACATTGTGCAGGCAGATGACCTCTTCAGTGTCCGCTGGAGCATCTTCCAAGTCTTCAGCTTCCCTGAGACTGTCTTCACTTCTGTTACTGCCTACCAGAATGAGCAGGTACAGTGTGCAAGTACTGCTTTTGGATATGTTGCTAAGTACTGTCTTTAGAAATCTTGTAGAGGAAAGTACCTCCTTCCAAGCTACTCACCCTGGGTGCCTGTGATGGACAGTGGGAAGAAATAGGCACATTATGGTTGCTATGGAAAACATATGTGATGAGATGAATCATGCAACTTAATTGTATTCAGTGCTCTGTCAGTGATTAACAGGACTGTAAATGGAGTAAAAAATATGGGCAGAGGTCCAGATATAGGTACTGACCCTGTATATTTCTCTAGTCAGAAGAATCCTACCCAAATTCTTCCTGACTCTGGCAAAGTGACTTCTTTCCACATGTCGGTTCCTAATCAATAATGGGAGCTGCCCGGAGGGCTCAGGTGCTCTGGCAAGGGCGTGCCCAAAACCCTTGGAAAAGCTGTTGTGATAAATACTGAGGTGAAGGTCTTGAAACAGTAAAGAACCCAACCAGTCATGATAGTGAATCTTGTTCCTTTTATTTTAAGATTACAAAGCTCAAGATTGACAACAATCCATTTGCTAAAGGTTTCCGAGAGCATGGGAAGAACACTCGAAGGTAAACTGTTTTTTCACCTTATTTATAATTGGAGTTCACTTGTGAATTTTACCAAGGCCATTGAACAAAACTATACCAGCTAGCTCTGCAGAGCTTGCTGTGTTGTGCACACCGCCGTTGCCTGTATCTGGGAATGATGTCCCCCTGTGCAGCCTCCTCCCAAGAAACTTGGGGAGTGGGAGGAGATAGAGGATTTCCAACAGAAATGTGGGAGGTGTGACAAATTTGAGACCTGCGTTCCCTTGCAACTTGGAGCTAGACTGGAGTCTGACATGTGAATAGCAGTGATAATGAGTCCACAGTAGATCATAGAATTACAGAATGGTTTGTGTTGGAAGGGACCTTAAAGACCACCTTGTCCCACCGCCCTGCCCTGTTCGGGGACACCCCCCAGCAGCCCAGGTTGCCCCCAGCCCCGTCCAGCCTGGCCCTGAGCACCCCCAGGGATGGGGCACCCACAGCTGCTCTGGGCAGCCTGGGCCAGTGTGTCTCTGGAACCTCTGTTCCAGATCATCGTGTCTCTTTGAGATCAGATGGCTTCTGACGTTTGGAGGCTCCCTCATCTCCTTCCCCTGTGCGTGGAAAAGCAGCTCTTCCAACGGGAGATTTTGTCTGCAGGAGGGAAGATTGATACCAATACCAATGAGATCTTCATCTGCTCTGAGGGTAGCCAGTGGATGAGATCTAAAAAAAAAAAAAGCTTAATTGCTATGATAGATTGGCAATAGAGAAGGAAAAAAATGGTTTTTTCCAAGCAGAAAATGTTATGAAAATATCTGAGATTTTGTTTTGTGTTATTTTATGCCTGAAAAAAAATCTAATTTCCTGATGAAAAAGGCCAAAACTGAGTCTTTTACTTGAAGTTTGAAAATGTCATGGATTTTCTTTCTCCTCCTAATAGGATCATTTCTGACTAAGCTTGGACTTATTTTCCATTTAGGAGAAAGCTGCTTTCAAGTGAAAGACTCACCCTACTATACACGTACCTGTGTGCATAGCAGGTATATCCAGCATTGAACTACACTTACAAACTCAGTGCCAAAACCCCTGGTGCTGAGTTTCCATGTTGACAGTGTCTTTTGCACCGAAGTGAAGCGGGCAACCCCTTTACCAGTTCATCCCCAGTACCCTGCAGGGCAAGGGCTCTCGCTGGAAGCTCACACCGATGGCAGGCGGCATGGCTAACCCTGTAATTCCACTATGGCAGGCATATTCCCCGAGGGCCTCAGGGTGCTTTGCTAGGAGAGGTGTCAGTCACAGAATGTTGGGAGAGGTTCATGCCATCTATTTGTCTTCCAGATTTGTCCATCATCCCTTGCGTATTCATCTAGGAAAAAAGCTTATATAAAAGCTACCCCCACATCCTGTTTCTTTCCAGGGAAGGACGAGCCAAATGCCAGAAGCTTAGTCCAGCCAAGGGCCAGAAGAGGAAGCTGCCTGAGGAAAAGGAGTCTGGAGCTGAGGAACGAGGTAATGTTGATCACAACAAACCTAGAGAATGATTTCCAAACAGTGTCCAGGCCACGGGCAGGGAAGAAACAGCAACAAAGACCCCTCTGTGGGGAGAGTGGCCTGTGTGGAGCCCCTGAAGGATGCTGTGCGTGGCTTTGATTCTCTTTCTTTGATTCTCTTTTGATTCTCTGAGTCTCTTTCTGGGAACGATCCACAGGAGACTGCTCACAAGTCACTTATCATTACTGACTACTCATCAGCTCTCTCACCAGCCTCCCAGCCTGGCTGTGCTTTGTAACTACGTATTGATCGTAGGCTGTGCTTTCATAACATTTGTCTTCCAACAGCGATATGAGTTTGCAGTATCCCCCATTGCTTTCTTCCTGGTTCTCATCAGTACAGTTGTGCCAGCAGTGCTCTGTGCAGCTGGATTGTGATGCAGATGTGGGAACTGATACCACTTAAAAAATAAAAAAGAAATCACTCTTTCCATTAGGTTGTTTTTTAAGCTTGATCATTCCTTGCTGCAGTTCATGTTGCTGCTTGCAGTAGCACAAGGCAGTAGCATAGCTAAGGAGAGAGGACAGGACAGGACTGAAGACCACAGTGTAAGGTCAGAAAAAAGCTGGAAAGGGCTAGTCCCTTAAGACTGTATGACTGCAGAAGAGGTATTAGCGTTTCCTTCCACCATTCTGCAATTAATGCAGCTCCCAGTAAACCATTGTGAGCTCTGACTCTCTCTTCCCCTTTCTCATTTTTTTTCCGTTCTTTCTTTTCCCCGCTGTGAGTCAGATTTTGAGAAGGATGAGAATGTAGATGTGAAGGAAGAGAGTAACCCCGTTGTGGTCAGCAGCGGATACCCGTTCTGGGTCTCAGAGCAGAATGGCAGCCATACCTTTCCTGCAGCGTCGCCGGTGCCACCTGACCAGAGGGAGGGGCTGGGCAGAGAGCAGCAAGTGCCTACAGCATCCTACCAGACATATCGGTGAGTCCCACCTCTTGGTGCTCCTGTCCAAAGCCACCCTTTAACTGATGGGATTCCTCCTCTTTTAGTGGGTATTTCCTAAGAAAAACAGCCGGTGGGAGTAAGGAAGGATGCCTTTCTGTTGGACCCAGGTATCTGGGTGATTGGTGGTAGATTAGCATGGAGATAGCTTCACAACAAAGCCTTTCTGTGTTCCTTCAAACCCACTGATTCTGGGCATACTCATGTCTTGGTAATGCTCTTTATTTCCCTGTCCTGAAATGCTCTCCCAGCCAGCTCTGTGTACCGCAGACTTGCCTGACCTTTGGAGGAAGTGCGTTGGAGGAGTGGCAGGACTCCAGTGTTTTTTTCCCTCCTTATCATTGCAAATTCAGGCAACAGTCAGGAGAGAGCCTAGACTAGAACTGAGCCAGAACTAGGGTAGCCTGGGCTTACCTTCTCTGGCATTTAGTTTTTCTGTGTGAGTGACAGTGAGGTTTGGACTAAAATCCACACTAACCATAAAATGAAGCAGTAGGCAAGAGGAAGAGGGCATGTTAAGAGCTTGCCCTGCCTTTCCCCAGGGGATCTGTGTGGGTTTTCAGTGGTTTTCTGCTGCGGTAGGTTTGACTCGCTCTTCTCTCTGCCCTCGGGGCTCAGGTTCCACGAAGCTGGGGACAGCCAGCAGCTTCCCACCCGCGATGCAGCAAGCTTGAATGATTTCCGGGCAAGGTGCCATGCCTTGGATCTCGCCACAGTGCCCGAGCACGACTCCAAACAACTCCCAGAGGGCTTCACCAACCTGCCTCCGCTCCCCCCACCTCTGCCTCCTCCCCAGGACTACACAGGAGTGGTGAACATGGCTCTAGACTCTGTTGGGAAACCTGGGGCCCGAGCGCCCATGTACAGTCCCTATGGCACCGAGCAAGGGCTTGGCCAGTGGATGGTGCCTTCCCACAGCCAGTACAGGGCAATGAGCTACTCAGCCTTCTCCACAGAATACAATACACAGGCAGCTCCTGGACATGCCCATGGGACCATGGCAGAGTGGAGCCAGTACCCTCTGTTCCCCTATGCCTGCTGGTGAACAGGGAAGACCCTTCCCAATGAAAAAACTGCAAAAAAAATTGTAAATGACTTCCAATTTGCTCTGGGGTGTTGACTTTTTGAAGCCTTGCCTACACTAGGCAAAGAGCTATGGCTGCAAGCAGTAGCATGGGACACCTTCACTTCCTTGTCTCCTTGCACAACAACCCTCACTGTATTTCACAAGCAATGGCTAAACTGGTGGCTGCCCCTGGCGTCTCAGTGGGGGTCTGGCTGAATCAATGTGTGCTGCAGTGGTGTTTTTTTTCCCAGCAGGAGTAGGAAACCACAGGAGCTGCAAGAGCAGAATTCACAGAGCTGCGGAACTCCCAGTCCCAGGCTGTTTGCACCTTGTAGTTGGCAGTTTCCAAAATCTCTTCCTCCCAGGACTTGCGTGCAAGGAGATAGGGGCTGAGGAGTTTCAGTAAACTGTCCAGGTGGTCAAGAAGCTGTAGAGAATTGTTGCAAAGATGACCAAAAGAAGCAATCCCAGTGTCCCCTAGAGCAGTTTCCTCACTTAGTGTAGTCAAACTAAAGCTAGAGTCTTGCCTTTCTTCCAGCAGCGGACGAGAGTCAAATACACAGCACCGTGTGTGTGTCTGGCACGTAGCAATGGGTCATGCAGGCAGGGAGGAGCTTGTCCCGTGCCCGAGAAGTGGCAGCAAGGCTGCATGTTCTGTCTGTGTGTCCCCCTGCCCATCCCTCTTCTGTCACCCCTAGATTTGAGGTTAGTGACACACTCTTCTTTCTGCCAGGGGTGGAGGGAGGTTGCTCACAGAACGTGGGGGGCTGCACTGGGGGTTTGCAAAGGCCTGCAGCTGTCAGAAAAAGGGCCACGAACAGCGGTGCTGGCTGTGTCACTCCCCCCTCTTCCTTTTGAGGGAAAGGGCATCTTTCACTGTAAACTTCATCCTTCTCCCACCCCTTGGCACCCCTGGAGAATATAACTTACAGTTGTGGTTACTGTGCTGTGCTCTGGGTGAGCTTTGTCAATAGACAGTTCTCACCAGCCTGGCAGTACTCATCAGGCGTATATTTTAATTATTCCCCTGTAGGCACTGAGCTGTGTGCTGCATCGCTGGTGTGCTCAGCAGCCCCAGGCTGGTCGGCAAAGTCGTCTTGCTGTTGTTTGGGAGTCTGTAGGGATCTGCCTCCACATTTAGTTACCAGAGCAGTTTCACCTCCCTTACCGCTGTGGTCCCATCATGGGGAGGAGCTGTTCGGCCAGCCAGCAGCCTGTGTGCTGCCTCACAAAGAGGATTTCTTCTTTTCTTAGTGTTAGAAGGGGGAAGCATCCCTGTTTGCCTAAGTGGCTGAATGGCCCTGGCAATGGGGTCTTGTTTGAGACAGGCTCTTTGCTCCTCAGGGAGGCTAGGCGTGTTCCTGGGTGTTATTTACGGAATGTTTTCTTGTAACACTTTAAATAAACTGCTGTGTGGCCTGTAGCCATCAGTAGGCAGTGAGGTGTGTCATTTAGCATGTATGCCAGATGGTTTTCTCTGTGTGTGTGTGTGTGTGTAGCAAGATGTTGTTCCTGAGCAGACCTGTGCGGGTTTGTGAGCAGTGCATCAGGACCGGTGTGCAGGTACACCGGGGAAGGCTGTGTGCTGCTCTGTTTGGGTACCAGGTTGGCACTGTGTGTGTGTGCATAGCATAGAGATGTCAAACCACATTTATTATTGTTAAAATTATGTTGAAAAGTAGCCCTACAAATTTTTGAAACTCAACTACAATGACTGTTTCCCTATTTAAATCATACATTGCTAACTGCTTTTGTACCACAATTATGGTACGGACAGAGCTGCCCAGTACTTCCAGTCGGCTTCACAGCCACGTGAAGACGTGCAGAGTTTACCTAAAGGCCAGACTTCTCCACAGCGTTTCTGACCATTGACAGTTGATTTTGCCACCGCTGTTTTCTACATCTTAGAAATCAGGTGAGCAGGCTGAACCCCATGTGCAGGGACCCTGGGGGTGGCACTTTTCTGCAAGGCAGCCCTGCTGGTACCTCGCCGCCAGGGCCGTGCTAACAAGAAAAGAGAAAGTAATACATCCCCCGCACAGGCTACTTGGTTAGATTAGTTTCTTTATCTCTGAGGTTCGGTTGTATTTCCCTCTGTCACAGGGTGCTGATGAGGATGAAAGCCGTGCTGCGGTGAGTGTGAGTAACTGAGGAGGCCTGGGCAGCACAGGGAAGCTCCTGTGCAAATATGGGTGTAGTGTTCTTTTTCTCAAACCTTCAGAGTCGTGTATCAAGTGCTGCTGCCCCATGGGCCTGTTGGGAGAGCTGGTTTGGCAGATGGCTCTGCACTGTGGTAAAAGACTCAGCCTTGTGCCTAGGACGAGCCTTTAATTACTCATCAGCCTTCTGTTGCAACAGGACTCCTTGCCTGCTTGGATGAATCATCCGGCTTATTAGAAAAGTACCTTTACTTTCCTCGCTTGTCTGTCTCTGGTTAGAGACTGCGGCTTGGCTGGTTTGTGAAGCCTTTGGAAATTCTGCCCGTAGGTGTGTGCTCTGGACTCTGCTGCCACCTCCTCCCTTTGCAGTTCCCACTGTCTTGTTTTCTTCAGCTGTGGCATTTAAAAGTCTGTATAAGCTCGACTGAAACGCTGTTTTTGCATGCGTGTGAGATAATGTAATGCCTCTCTGACAGCTTCAATAAAAGGAAATGAGACATGTGGAAGGCAGACCATTAAGAGCAATAAAATAAACTCTAAAGTGTGGGGGTTTTGTGCATCTCTCTCAAGCACACCAGTGGCTCTGCTTTAGTCATGTTACCTGGGGCCAGTTAGTACATGCATGACATGCTGTTGATCTTGTCGTTCATTGTTCTCTGCAGCATATTCAGTGAGCCCCAGGTTATCTGCTTGCATTGCTAGATGTGACTCAGTCTCTTGCAGTAATTCTTTGCAGCAAATTGTTTATTTTCTCTGCGTTTTCTGCTCCTGTCCTGCAGAGGAGTTACATAAGGATGAGGGCAAATGGACTATAAATGGGATCTAGGTAAATTTCCTATGGGAAATAAAGATCCTGATTTATTTTGGTTTCTTCTACTGGTTTTTGCAGCCTTAAGCCTTGTCTGACACTGGTTCAATGCAGATGGGAATGGCAGAAAAATGCTTTCTTGCCAATGCTGCAGTTCTTCCACAGCCAGCCACGTCCCAGTGAGCAGCTGCAGGCTCAGCAGAGGCACCTGTGATGGTGGCTCCCTGCAGTGCAGCAAAGTACCCACCTCTCCCCACGCCTCTCAGAAGACACAGTGAGTCCTCCCAGGGGGCCCAGGTCCCCTCTTGCCTGGCCCAGAATGTGGCCTCTGTGTTTGTACCCACTGTGTCACCCTCTGGCTCTGTGCAAGAAGCTACCAGCTGGTTTCAGTAAGAGCTTATCTGTTTTCCAGGTGCTGGAGGGAGAGAGACGTGCTCAGCTGGTGCAAATCAAACTCACTGTCTGATGCCATCAGAGCAGCCTCCTTGGCCCAGCTGAGCCCAGCGGGAGCACTGCTCACTGGCACCTTCTGTGGTGCCTGGTGTCAGTGAGTCCTCATGTGCCTGGTGTGGGGCAGCGTCTGCTTGTCCCTCGTGGGGGCCCAGGGAGGTGCCTTGCCTGCAGAGAGAAGCATGAGGGTATCCTGGGGAGCAGCATTTCTGTGCAGAAGAGGACTGGGGTACTTGAACTGCTTTGTAGCTGGACAGCCAGGCTGAGCCAGCCTCATTGCTTCTTTTGGGTTGACCCAGCTGCCCAGCTTGGGGGTGTCTGTCATTTGGTCCTTGGTGAGCCTCCCAGGAGACTCCTGCAGTGCACTTCCTTGGTTAGTGTGTGCACCTTAAGCAAATAGAAGCAAGCAGCACAAATGCCCTTCCAGGAATAATAACATTCTTCAAGTCAAATGGGTTTTTATTGCAGAGCTTAAAAGCCACTTAATTCGCCAGCCCCAGGTTGGGATCCCATACAGAGCCTCTTAGCAGGGGGGATGCAGCATTTGGCTGACAACAACAAACAGCAGCCATCACCCGCCGAGCTTTCGGGGCTGGACCGGCACAAAGCCAAATTCCTCCTGCCCGGGAGCAGCAGGCAGCTGCCAGCCCCCCTCTCCCTGCTCCTCAGCAGCCAAATGTGTGGGGTGCAGGTATCTTCACTTACCTGCTTCCCCGCCCTCAGCCTGGATTTAATTTGTAAATGGCCAAGAGCAAAGAGAGAGGGGGTAAAACTGGCCAGGGCCAGGAGAAGGGAGGACAAAGGGGTTTCCCCAAAGCATGGGGAGGGGTTGGTCTCTGGTATTTTCCCCCTCTGCCCTGAGTGATGCCTGCCCAAAGCCCACTCGGGGGCTGGCTGGGCTCCTGCAGTGCCCGGAGGCAGGACTTCGCTGCGGTTTCGTGGCTGCTCTATGGGGTGCTTGTTTCTGCCTGTTTCTCTAGGGCTCGGCTGCTGGTTCCCCTGGCTGTGAGAAGCAGGCGTGCTGCTGGCCTGGCTCCTGGGGCTCCAGGTAAGCTGGTGTCACTGGCATGCTTTGCAGAGATGCAGTGAGGTTTAAATGGGGCTTGTAGGCATTACAGCAAATCTGAGCAGGAGAAACGCAGGGAGAGGCAACAGCTGCTTGCAGGCTTACAGGACAAAGTGAAGCAAATCGGGAAAGCGTGTCCCCTCTGCAGCCCATGGTCCCTGCAGCACGTGGTGTGCGCTGCCCAGAACAGATGCTGGAGCTGTCCCAAGACCTGAGCAGCAGCATCTCACAAAATTTTAACCAAGGGTCAAACAATCCTTCCGTGCAGGGGTGAGGAGAGGCTGCAGTGAGGAACAGTGTTGCTGCTCAGCTTGGTTTGGTGGTGCTCCTTTTTCATTTTTCCAAGCCATGTGAGTTTGTTTTGTGGCATGAAGTACTTTTTGCCTCTGACGCTCCTGTAATACTCCATTTTTTTCTTTGAATGTGCAGGTGTATGACTACAGTGTTCCTGCCCAGGTAGTGCTCTGCTTGGTGAGTGTAATGGATGAATTTAATTTTCATCTCCTAGTTCTTTGGGGACATGCTGAGATTTTTATTTCTTCCTCTTCTCTTCTTACTGAAGAGGGAAAATGTTGTGCCTCCATAAAGGACAGTGGGAGCAAGTAGGTGGTGATACAGGACAGGCACACCGTCAGTCACATAGCCAGGCATAAAACATTGCTCAGTGTTGGTTTTTTCTGCCTCTCATTGTAAAAATAAGACTGAACATGTAAAACACAGCAGCTGTTTGCAGGAGAGACCTCCTGTGTGCTGGCACAGTCACTCCTCCAGCTCCTGTCTGTGGGGCAGGAAAGCACCGGCACCTGGGATCTCTGTGTAATGTCCTCGCTGGGAGATGGTACGTTAAGGGTAGGTCTGCGTGGAAATGCTGGTGCAGAGTCGAAGGGGATGAGTTGCGCCTGATTTCTGTCACACTGGGGTCCATCCCCGTGCTGGCACTGTTTGTGCTGAGCAGCCAGCCCTCTGTTTGCCCAGTCTGGTTGTGGCTCTGTTTTACCATCTAGAAGGGGCTCTGTGGAGACAGAGCTGTCCAGAGCAGCTGGGACACCACCTGGCAGCATTCAGGTGAGGAGGAAATGGGAATTGCTGCAGACCCAGTAGGTGGAAGTCAGCCCTCCGCATCCCCATCATCATCGTTCTCCAGGGATAAAAGCAGTGAACAATCAAGCAGTGGAGGGGATGTGGCCAAAACCGCCCTCATTCCAAAGGGACAGGCTGAGTGACACTAATGTGCTCCCTGTGGAGCCCCTGGGGAGAAAAGGGCATTTTGAAAATCATGGATGGGACAGCACGGTGTTCAGCTCACCCGGCTGGGCTGGCAGTCGCTCATGGAGCCATGCTGCACGTTTCTCATCCCTCCATCCTGCCCGTATGTCTGTTAATGGCCCTGTCCTGCCTCCCTCCTCGGGGACTAATTGCCTCACACTTGAGCAAATGTGCTTGGTGTTTAAAAGGAGTCTATCGATTTGTGAGTATTCCTGAAAGCCTCGCAGGGCCCTGTTGCCTTTGAAGTGTAAAAGCATCTGTCTGTCTCTGCTTCTCCAGCAGTCTCCTGCTCCATTTGCATCTCCTCTCGGGCTGGGCTCTCAGGGCAGCCCAGGGAACCCACCCCTGGCCCCATGCAGCGCTCTGGTTTCAAGTGCTGAGACGGGCTTGAAAACAAAGGTGCAAAGCTTCAGTCTAGGCGGGGGGTTGAGCTCAGCTTGCAGCTCAGGGTGCTCAGGGTGGAGCTATTTCTGAAGGGCAGTTTCCAGTACTCCAGACTTTGGGACTGCTCTTGCTGTGCGTTTATCTGTGGTGGGTGCGTTGATTAGGATGGAGAGGAAACAGCCCCTGCCTTCTTCCCACCCTGGTACTTGGCTTCTGGTGCCGGACAGCGCTGAGGAAATAAGGGCAGACCTGGGCTGCTTTGGGTGATCCACCATCCAGGAGCTGAGTGGCACAGGGGTGACCAGAGCTGGTGATGGCTCTCTGACATACGTTTGAACAAATACTGTTGAAATGCAACCGAGTCTCTGCTCTGTGTGTGGGCAGTTTGGCCTGTGATTCTCCCCATCATGCCTCCCCTGGACAGTGGGACTGGCCCTGGATGGGCTGCTTGTCCCCACTGGGGCATTTCTGTGTAGGCACAACCTTGCAGGAGTGACTGTATTTCTGGAGCCAGGACTAAAAGCTCTGTCACTCCTTGGTTATCCCCAGGGTGGTGGTGAGAGGACAGTGCAGAGAGGTCCAGGCTTGAATTGCAGGGGCTACCTGTGGCTGCTGCCGCCCAGCACCTCCCAGATCAGAGAATCGTTTAGGTTGGAAAAGACCCTTAAGGTCATAGAGTCCAACTGTTAACCCAGGATGGCCAAGGCCATCACTAAACTATGTCCCTAAGCACCCTATCAAGGTATCTTTTAAATATCTGCAGAGATGGTGACTCAACCACTTCCCTGGGCAGCCTGTTCCAGTGCTTGACAGCCCTTTCAGTAAAGACATTTTTCCTAATATCCAATCTAAACCTCCCCTGGCGCAGCGTGAGGCCATTGGGTTTCCTATTTCAGTGGGGCCTCAGCAGAGCAGCCATGGCACCTCGCTGTTGGAGGCAGTAAATGGGCTCCCATCTGGTTTTAATGATCGGTAGCACTTCGGTGCTTGTTTATTCCCATGTTTTATGCTTCAGCAATAAAATACTGCTTCAGTTTGTTCAATCCATCCTGGTGCTGGATGGTGATGAGTTCACAGCCTCTGACAAAGAGGTCCCAGTGGTACACAGGATGTTGGGTTTTTTTAGACAGCTGAGCAGGACCAGATGATGTAGTGGCAATTAGTTTGAAATAGAAGCATCAGTGGATGGTATGGGAGGTAGGGGGGGGGTCTGCTCATCTTCTGCCTAGGAATCTTGTTCTTGTATTAAAGGGGGAGACTTCTGGCTCCACTGGAGCTGTCCTCCCTTCTGTCCCCCACGGGGCAGCACAGAGCTCTCACGTGGAGTCCACCTGAAGTTAGTCCCAACTTTAAAACCAGGTACCTGAGGAAATTTTAGTCCTAAAGTGTTGCCCGTGGTGGTCACTCAGCTGCAGCATTGTGTTTTAACCCTCCCATCCTGTTACAATGCTAAAACACTGATGAAGGTAGCAGAAGTGCTGGCAGGGCCACGTCTTGCTGTGGGCATAGAGCAGCTCTGCAGCAGGTTCTGGGGGCAGCTACGGCAGGGCTGGGAGTTGTTTTACAAAAGTCTCTGGAGTGCATGCAGTCTAATATGAAATTAATCTAGGGAGGAAACTGTACGGGGCTGTAGAGATTTCTGATGTTGCTCCCTCTGCCTGGCACGTTCCTGTTGCCTGCCTAGCATGTTGAGGAGCGGAGAGCCTATCTGCTGGCGGCTCTGGCACCAAGGAGGTGCTCCAAAGGGATGAGCAGTAACACTTTGCACATCTCTGGCAGTTGGTATCTGGGGATCTTGAATCATTTCTGTAAATGCTGGTTAAGCTTTTCAGCACGTCTAAACGTGAGCGTCCCGCAGGGTAGGTGGGGACACTAAGGCAAAGAGAGATTAAAGACAGTAAACCACAGAAGGGAGAGATGGGCTTTTTGTCTCCCTTCTGACTTTTATGGAGACCTGGAAACCTTTTGCTTTCCCGTCTCCCATTTGTCTTATACCCTAATGGTAGAGAAACATTCTCCTCCACTTTATTTCCCAACAGTATACTCCTTGGAGGATCTTCAGTTCTTACCTCTAAAGAGCATTGATTTTCGGCAGAGATCCTTTTTCCCAACTGTTTGTCAAGGCTTGGAGCTGTAAGTGGCAGCTAAAGAGAGAAGGATTTCAACAAACTAATTAACCCCCTTCAGAGTCATTCAGGGTCCGTTCCCTTGGTGCCACTGATGTTGCATTTGTGCTAATTTCCCCTGGAAGGTCTAATGTGGGGGGGGAGGGGGGGGCGATTAAAGGAAACTTCTCTCGGGCTGCTTTTACACATCAGGAAGAAGGGAGGTAGGTGGCTGTGCTCCGTTCAGTTACTGCTTTCCCCAGGGTCGCCCACCAGCCCCTGCTGGAGCCAGGACCAGGCTCCCTGGTGTTTGTAGGTTTCAGGCTCATGTACTGACCTACACCTGGAGCACACCACCGAGATCTGTCGGGCCCCAGCAACGTGCGAAGCTAAAGCAGGCCCTCCAACCGCCGGGGACCCTTCAGAACGGGGCTCGGGGTTACACCAAATGTGTCGCCTCCAGCTTCCCAAAAAAACACCGGGTGCTAGTGTGGAGGGAAGGGACTTTTACAGAGCTGAGCGGGTTTTGCCATCATCCTGTCAAGAAGGGCTGTCTGCTCCTCCCCAGGGTGAGCCTGGCCTCCGCCTTTCAATTGCAAATGAAGCAAACGGCAAAGTGTTCACAAAGAAACCTCCCTGCCCAGAGCTGGGTCCAGCATCTTGGCCCCTGACTCACCCTGACGCGGTGTAAAAGCTTCCAGAATCAGGCCGGAGCTGTGTCACCATGCCCTGGAAAGAAGAAGCCCCGATCCCCACGGATGCTCTGAGCACCCTTGCGCTGCTGGAGCCAAGCGGGGCGCCGGGGTGGCGGGAGGGCAGCGAGGGCAGGCATCGCTCGTCCTCACCTGCTGCCAGCCCCAGAGGGGGAGTGGTGGGGAGGAATAACGCTGCAATTCCTGGGATTTGGGGTTGGGAGAGCCTGTGAGCTACAGCGTGAGCTCCTTGAGTCCAGACTATAAAGTACTTCGCAGGGCTGTCCCAATTGCCTGGCCTATTAGTTTTACGGAGGGGCGTGCTGGAAAGACGCAGTTGATCTCCTTTTACCATTGTCATGAAAACGTAGCCGGGAAAGAGCCTGGCAGGGAGGCAGCAGGAGTCCCTGTTTGGGGGCCGGGGTCCCCTCCCTGCGGGCTCCCGGGGTCCCCTGGCATATGCCCACTCCCACCGTGGCTGGGCAGGGCTGGCTGCCCTGCGTGGGTGCGCTTTGGCCGGGGGAGCAGCCACCCCTTGCCCCAGCTGGGAGTGCCTCCCGGGCCCCCCCGGCGGAGGAAGAGGATGGAGCTGGGTGGCTGCAGAGGCAGGGGCACAGTGCCACCCAGTGACTGCGTGTGACCTGCGAGAGGACAGCTGGCGCACAGCTGGGGCAGCCTGCACTGGGTTTGCTGCAAAGGTTTTGAGGCCTGGCAGCCACAGCGGGGGTGTGCTGGGTGATGGAGAACACGGGAAAACCCAAGGAGCCGGCCGCGTTGCTGCTTCGTGGTCGAAGTGCACAAGGGACCAAAGTCCCCACGTTGTCGTGGCATGTCTGGACCGAGGGTTTTGCGTGACTGTTCTTGTTCAGGTGCTGACAGAGGCTGAGTCTAGGGCAAGTTGGGGCTGAAGCAGCTCACGTTTTGGGAGGTACCCTGGCAGCAAAACAAGTGAAGGAGGAGGTGGTTACCCAGGACGAGCTGCTCGTGGGAAGGATGTGTCTCGGCACTGGGAAGCCCAGGCGTGCTCCCTGGGCAGCATGGCTGGTCCCAAAGAGATGAGGCTGCCACAGGGACTAGCTTGGAGCTGCCCAGCCTCTCCCAGTCTGGGGCTGGACTGGAAGGGACCCCTTGTGTCAAGGTATCTTGGGCATTAGGTGACAGCCATGCATGGTGGCTTCCTGACTTGCACCCCAAGGTTGATGCAGGACCTTTCCTCCTTTCTGCCCAAACCCCACCTATATTCCTCACTGGCTTGAGCCCTGTGTCAGGTTCCCAGGCTATAGCAAGCATCAACAGGCAGCTTGAATGATGGGGCGAAGGGAAAGGAGCCAGGTACAGCGAGGTGCGGTGTCAGCACCTCCCGAGGTGGCTCCCTGCGCTGTGAATTGCTGCCCCAGCAATGCCCTGACATGTTTCCAGCAGGGACTGTCTTGGAGGAGGCACGGGCTATGGCTGTGTTTCGGGTGATGACTACCAAGCCCACGGAGCATTTGGCAGCAGAGAGGGGTGTTAAATCAGCCTGTCCTTCCCCAGGTACATCGTCTTCCCCCTCCACTCCCCTACATTTTCCATAGCTGTTTCAATGCTGAGTTGCTACTGGGCTGCAGGACTGCAGTGAGCAGCTGAAATCAGGGCACTGCAGTGAGGGAGGCACGAGCCCTACACACCTGACAGATGAGAGTCCTCCACCTTTACTGCCCTGTCAAGGACTGTGCACGCTTTCTGTTCCTAGGCTGCTCTCCAACATGTCTTTATTTTTGTCTACTTAAATTTAGGCCAGCATTGATACCACAAACACTGCTGTGGAGGTCTGTGGGCTACTGTTGCTGTACAGCACAAACCCAGCACCTTGTCCCACTGCTTGGAGAGCTGTTTCCATCCTATCACCCACCTCTGCCTCTATCAGATGGTCACTAGTGACTTTGAAGGTGGGTCACTCGCTCTCATATAGGCAGGAGCTGCTACTGAGTACTGGCAGTAACCTTTACATTGCTACTAGGGTATGTCCTGCAGTTCAGGATGGGTTCAGGTAGAGGTTTCCAATAGTGCCAATACCCTGTGTGTGCTGGTCAGACCTGCGTTAGCCCATCCAGCAGAATCCCAGACCAGAGCCAGTTTTAGCTTTTCCTTTTCAGACTGACTCCCCGCCCCCCGCACTGTGCCCCACGTCCAGGCCAAGGTACTATTTCTTGCAGTGAAATTATCTTTTGTTTCTCCACAGTGCCAAGTAGTCACAGCTATTCCAGGTAGCTGGGGGCAGCGGGAGGTATTTGATCTTTGAGGGATGTGGCTCTTTCTTACATTAAGAAGACAACATCTGATGAATCACGTTTCCTTTGTGCCATGCAGCGTTAGGCTGGATGCTCAGCAGGAAACCAGCCCAGTGCTGCGTGTCTATCAGTTGTCACTGCAGACCCGGAGCCAGGTCACCAGCTGCGATACCTGGAAAGAGAAAAGCTGCTTCTCTTCAAGGTCAGTGGATTAATGGTATCACTGGTTGTGAGAGGAGGGCAAAAAAGACACAGTCAAAGATTACAGAAATGGATTCAGCATGCAGAATTCCCAGTGAGAGTCCCTGAACTACCTCATGAAATCCAGATCAAACTAGTAAAGTAACACAAAATACTGTAAAAAAAAACCAAAAAAACAAACAACAAAAAACCCCCAAAAAACCAAAACCAAGCAAGATCAGAATCTAGAACAGAAATACACAAGGCCATTACTTCACAGTAATGAAAAACGGGCGAGTTTGATTTTTGTTTTTAATGACAAGTTAAGGACAGTGACAGCACGCTCTTAAGACCTGGCTGGGTCTGTCACTTCTGTCAGGAGCGTCACCAGGGGGGCTTGCTGCCTGGCTTGGCTGCTGGGCGGTGGTGGGCTGAACAGGAGTCAAGTGCCAAGAGTTTCAAACCAGCTCCTGTTGTTCACTTATGTCAGTCCCTTCTGTCTTTTCAAAACAGCATCCTCGCCTCTGACTCACCACTCCCCGTGTCAGTCGAATCTCGGGTGCAGGGGCAGCCGGGGAGGGCGAAGCGGTGCATCCAGCGCTGCCTTTCTGCCTCTGCTGAGCTCTTCTTGCCCCAGGCTCTGCAGAGGATTCAGTAGATAGCACGGATGGGGAGGCTGTGGGGAGGCACAGCACAGCGGAGAGGTGCTAGCAGTCCTCAGGACCCACGCTTTTTCTCGAGCTTTAGTGCTTAATTTCTAGACCAAACACAAGATTATAAGTGAAGGATTTTTCAGTGCTGACTTTCAGCTGCCCTTGTTGGACCAGCCAGGACGTACAAAGCAGGAGCCAGTTCCCTGCGGATACCCCAGATTTAGCTCTGATCCCGATTGTCTGGTGTGCCAGCGGCGGGTTAGACTAATAACTCGTGCAGGGAGGGTTCTGGTTACAAAATGCCTGGAATGAAGCAAGCAGGTGCCGGGGAGGTTATCTGAGGAGAGCGCTGTGTTAATTCCCCCTGGTCTCTTGCTCTCGCTGCCTCAGAAGCAGTGCGGATGGCATCTTCCCCTGGTGAGGCTGTGCCTGGCACACGAGGGGCTGCTGGGTTCCCCTGGTGAGCAGCCGTCACACCAGAGCAGGAGCAGTAGCGCAGCTTTTAGTTCCCAGGGGTTGTGCCAGTCTGGTGTAGGAGCCCCTGCCAAGCAGAGACGGGTCCAGGTCACAGTGGTGGGCACTGGGTTCTCCCACGGAGGGCGGTCCAGCTGGAGAGGTGCACGGATAAACTGGCTCAAGGTGGGCACACAGCAGCGTGTGTTACAGTTACAGTAATTGGTGCAGCTCAGGCTGCAGGCAAGTTCTTACGGCTCAGCTTTCGGAGCAGGAGGCTTGGTTTGGGACAGCTGTGATGGTTCCTTCCCCTGCAGCCTGCCGTCCCTCTGGGACTGCAGCCCTGCTGCAGGAGGGCCCAGCTGTCTGCAGTGACTGCCACAGTTTGCAGCCCCCGGTATTAAGGTAACCTGAAATTGGAACTGCTTCACCTTACCGCACTGAGCTCTGACTGGTAGTTCAACAGCTGCTCGGGGGAGCAGCTGATCTGCCCTCTAAAAAAAAAGGCAGAGGGGACAGTGTAAGGGACAGAAATGACTCCAAGGTGAGTCATCCCTGCTGGTGAACACGAACCTGAAGAGCTTTCCTATGTGCACAACCCACGCTATTGTAAATCATGTAAAAAATTAGAAGAAAACGTGTTGTTTTGCTGTGGTAGTGTTTCATTTCAGTGTATTTAGGTTTGTTTCCTACTGGTGTTCGCTCAAAGAGGCACACGTACCTCTGGCTGAATCTAAAGGCGTCTTTGTTATTGCACTTGTTTAAAATAAACCCTTTTAATTAATCGAGGTTGACTAACTGGTAAACCCAGCTTATCCCGGCTAGCTTGCACCTAAAAATTAAGGCTTACGCTGCCTGTTGTTAGACTGACCTAACTAAACTAGTTCAAATTCAAATGAGTGACAGCCAGTAGGCAGGTAAGCCAGAAGAAAATCCAGCTTGAGTTACTGCTTGTTCCTCATTACCTTTGACATTACATGAGTAACTGTGGCGGGTGCTGGAGCTGCTGTGCTGGGTGCTCCCAGTACAACACCCAGGTCCTGCCTGCAGCAAGGGGGAGCCGTGCCAGCCTGGGGAGAAGCTGACTGCTAAGAGCAGCGGTCTCTAGCTGGACAATGAGCTGGGAGGTCAGCGTGGAGGGTGGGAGGCTGGACAGGGGGATAGAATCCGTTACTGGTGGTGGAGGGTGCGTGCTGCTTGGGGATCCCTGCGAGGGCAGGCAGGAGGCAGCCTGTGTTTTGAAATGCAGAGGCAAGTCACAGTCCCTTGCAGCTTGCTCGGACTATGGAATTTCTCCCTTCTGATAACTGAAATGTAGCTTATGGTGGCCTCGCATCAGCACAAAGTGACAGAGATTTATACCTGGTGACACCTGATGCATTTTGAGGCACAAATAAAGTTCTTCTGTACAGAATACAAGTATTTTAAACTTCCCCAAGCCACCAGCTATGAAGCCACTTCATCTCCCAGTTCCTAATAAAAGCAGGTGTAGATGCTGTGGTCTAGTGTCAGAGAAGCCTGGCTGTGACAGGAACAAAGCCCAGGCCAGGCCACTGCCTCCTGCCATCGCTGTCTGTGGCCCGCCCTTGCGTTAGGAAGGGTGCACAGCACCTACGTCCACCTGCATTGTGCACATCTTACCCCAGACAGGAACAGTGCTGGTGCTGCGGCACCTGTGGCTGTAACGTAGCTTGTAGGAAGCAGTCAGCTAGAATAGCAGGGGACGCTTGGTTTTGCTACGTAAATAGTAAAGCCAGAGTTACTGAAGGTGCCATGAGCAGGTGCAGCAACAGGGTAGCACTTCCAGCTTTTGCTAAAGGGTAACGCATACAAAGTGGATGCACCTTATCTGTTCTTGCTTGCATATTTGAAATACTACTGGTTTTCTCTGAAACGTAACTTGCCCAATGTGAGTATTTGATGATAAGACACTGTGCAGGGTTGGCTATGAATGTTTATTAACATCACATGGAAATCTGTACTCCAAAGACAAACACTAGGCTGTGAACATACCTACAGAGTCCAAGGGAAACAACGCAAGCTTTTTTTGACTTCTCCTTTGCAGCAGTTCAGTGTCTGACGTTCCTCATAAGTTTTTCTCCTACATAAGATCACCTGAAGTTTCAACACATTGTTAATGATTTAACTGAATCATCCCAAATGTTAAAAAAAAATTAAAACTCTAGTTAATGCTATTCTTGATCTGGATTGACGGTAAAAAGGCAAAAGACAACCTCCTGTTTTTGACTTGCAAAAGCAGATATTTATGACATGTTACGCTGACACCTTTCAGCCGCGGCTAGAATGCCAGCCATTCCGCTCTCCAGTACCTGCACAGGCTACACCTTATTTACTTCAACAATAATAAGTTAAATTCAAACAGTATGCATAAACCAGTCATTCTTACAAGCACAGTCAAGGGTATCACAGTAAAAGAAGGGCGTGGTTTCTAGAGAGACCTTTAAAAGCCTCGGCAAAAGAGCAGCATTAAATACAGTGACAGGAAGAGCACTGAAGCGTCAGGTGTCAGGGTGGAGGAGGCAGTGATAATCTGTATAACCAGAGCTGCATCTTTTTCAGGTGGACCTCCAGAGCACAGCGGTATAGTCAGAAGAGGCACGAGGATGGAATAGGAGAGTATCACTCAGCCTGGCAACAGCATTTTCTCCTGCTTAATTCTTCCTTTGAGTCGGGAAAACTTCACTTGGCACTCTCATTCACCCACAAAACAGGGCATTGTAATGACAGAGTAAGGACTTAAATACTCTGCTAATATTGTCAAGGTTTTAAGACTAATGACAACAAATAATACTGTAAGTTGAGGCAAGTTTTTATTTAGACTGTACAAACAGGGCACTGGAAAAAAAAAATTTATAGTGGCTTGATGTTGGGACCAGTTCTATGAAATAACTGGAGTAAGAAATTAAAAAGGCACTAATCTTAAGAAAAGACACTCCATATATTCTAAGAATATAATTCATTTAATACTGTTAATCTCATAGCACAAAAAATAAAACAAGCTATGATCCCCAAAATAAACTTTAAAAGCTTACACTTAATATTATTGCCTGAAGATCATGGTCTTTAAATTACATATTGTGTTTTAAAGTTTACACAGTGAAGACTGTCTCGATACAAGGCCACCTTTCCCACTGCAATAATTGTATCCTTGTCCCAAAACACACTTTCAATTAACACAAGTAAACAGAAAATGACAACTATACAAGAATGCTTTCACTGGTCCCAAAAGGCAGTCTTTTAGGCAGGTCTCACTTTCAAATGCAGGTATTGAGGAAAATGCTTGAAAACTTGACTACAAAACAAAGGCAGCCCACTCGTTCCCAGGATGTTAATACAGTATAAAAAATTACTTTACAGGCACGTGAAATGGCACAAAGAATGCTGTTTTTCCCTTTACAAAAATAATGCTCAGGCTCTTCAGAGCCCCAACCCAAACAGGATATTCCCTTTTGTTTATTCTTTCCCAATTTGTAAACAATCATGAATTAAATTAGCGCTTATCCAGTGATGGACACTGATTAAAACAGTTTTCATTTAAACTTTCAGACTGGTCAGAGGCTTCAGTGTCTATATACACATGTACATAACAGGAGGAAGTCAAACAGTAAGCCTTTCATGGTAGTCAACTATTGTGGCACCAGGTACTTAAACCAGCTCCTAGCTCAAAAGCAAGAACAATTTTAATGGTGCACAGATCGAAGCCATCATTTGTAGGCTCTCATGCTTCATGTTCATTATACCTTACACGCCCAAGGAACATTTACACTGGTAGGTTATCATTCAAATTTAAGAGGCTTCGTAAAGCAACAGACAGCACACATGTAAGCAAGCGACAAGCGACTGAGAATCCCGAGTCCTTCAAAGAGAAACACAAATGGATCAAATGCAGTCTTTATAGGAAAATACTTGTCTCATAGTAAAACAGCAAAGACACATTTTGAAGCAAGGTTACAATCAGCTTAGGCTGGTCAGTATGCTACATTTGAACCACATTTAACATACCTGAACCACACCGCTGCTACTCAGAGAAACACTGTTCATCCATGGTCTAGAACCAGGTTCCCAGAAATTTAAGAATTCTTGTCTTTGCATCAGATGCCACTAAACACAAATTTTGCATAGTTTTGAAGGTAAAATATTTCACTTTTCCGCAGTATCAGAACATAATTAAACCTAAACCGATGCTTGTGTTCAAAGCGTACACCTTATTCAATGAGGGGATGAGTCAAGACATTTATTTCACTGAAAAAAATCCAAGTTAAAAGCTGTGTTCAAGACCTCAAATCTCACAGTATTTATTCACCATGCAAAGGAAGAATTCTAACATCAGCCTTCTGCAGAGCTGCCTGGAACTAGGTCAGGTCTGAAATAAGATTTCTCTGCAGCAGACTGAGTTTAGTGCAGTTTCTGTATTCAAAAGATGACTTTCAGTAGTACAATTTATGTAGTAAACTTACAAGTATAGTTGGGGCACAGAAAAAGCATGACCTCCTTTAGTTAAGAGAGCTGCATAGCTTTTCTTTGCAAGACAAAATGTCAATGCCTATTGTCAAGAATTACTCTTACAGCACCAAACACTTCAGTCAATGCTACTCTACTTCACAGTTAATTTGGTAGTAAAATGCTCTACAAGAACCTCTAGACTGTCAGCCACTTGATCAATACTACAGAAAACAGCTAAAAGATGAACGGAGAGGCTTCTTTAAAAACACCCAGCATTTTGAATGTCTTGTTGCAAATGCCATTTTTGCATTTCTTCAGTGCCTTCCAAGGCACTTGCACATGAACCAAGAACAACGTGCTTTTATTAGGATCAAGTGACACAAATCAACAAGAAAACAGGCTGGAACTGAAGACAACAACTTGTATATAATTTGACATATATAAGAACTGGTGAGATTCTGCGGGTGTCTGAAGTTTTGCTACAACCAACAGCCTTCAAAAGTTGAAAAATGGGGGCTGCTGTTTTTCTATCAGCTCCTGCAACAGCCATTTTCTGTTAACCAGGGTGCCTGAAAAGGGAGGTTTTGTCGTTGTAGTCTTTGCAGATGTTTATTCTGTTAATTCAGTGTTCCATTCTTTTTAAAAGAGCATTCCAGTTCACCTACAAAACACATTTAAAGGCAGGCGGCACTACAGGATACCACTGTACCTAAGCTTTCATATCCTGTACGCAGGCTAAGGACTTAACCTGTGTGACATGAATTTTACTTATTTAGCTGCAGCCATACAGTTCCCTACTTTAAGTCCAATTACAGCAGTATAGCTTATGTACAGAAAAAGGGAAAGAAGTTATACTGGTAACAGACACCTTTGTAGCCTCCTCCAGCCTGAGCATTAATTTACTACATGGGGAACCCAGGCAGCTGACTCCAATTAACCATTTTCTAGAGGATACTGGGAGGGGGAGGGATCTGGGGCATATATAAACCAGAGCCAACTCATTTGGAAGGGTAAAAAAAGATGGCAGCATGCAGAGGACTTGGGATGCAAGCAAGGAAAAACAGGGAGGAAAAAAAGAAGATGAAAGCAGCTCAGGGAAGGAAGCACAGCAACGTGGAGACACCCTAGAAAAAAAGGTACTGTGTTTGAAAAGGAGTTTTTAACAAGCTGGGGCTGGCATAGCTAGGAAACTTTGGAGAGATGAGGGAGCCTGCAGAGAAATGGGTATAAAATGTGTATGTTTAAATAAGAGGATTTAACCAGTATTTACCAAGTTCTTCTGTCCCGCTCATATCTCTCCGCACCATGGCAGTCTGATCAATCTGTCCACCAAGTAGGACCTTGGTGACGAGAGCATGTCTATACTAGTAAAACCACACCTTCTACACTGCCAAAGAGCTGTATGTAGACCAGGCCAAAGTGTTTCCCTTTAAAGCTCACTCTCTACAGTTAGTGCTTGCAAAAATCAACAGAAATGCATTAAGTATGTCAAAAACAGGTTACAAGTATCAACCCCTCCTAAGTTTCCTTATAAATAAATGCCTCAGCTTCAATGCAGCTCAATCAATGGTTATTTGCATTTAACACACACTGTTTCAGGAAGGTCAACAACAAGCTTAAGAGTTAACAGAAAAGAGCAGCTTCTAATACAACTGCTTAAAATACATAAGCTTCAATTATTGTCCTTTAAAGAGACCATAATTTTAAATGTACTATCTTAGGACAGGTTCTCTTAAAACTAAGACTTCTTCAGTCCTAAAATTGCATTTTTGTTGTTGCTTTTTGTTGGACAGTAATGCACAAGTTGCATGTTTGATCTAAGATTAGGGCTCTTCCTACTGAGCAAGCCAGAAAAAGTCCATGGAAGTCTCAAATGGAAAGGTTTTCTTCCCGTATTTCTCTACTATATACTGGTTCAGTCTTCTCCAGCTTAAGGCCCAACAGAGTTTGAAAAATGAAACTAAACTCTGGATGACGCAACTATGGTATGAAGGTCAGGCAGTGACTTCAGTTGTATGTATTCCACATGTATATTAAAAGAACCATCAAACTGCAGCAAGCTGGAAAATGGGCAATGCTAGCAATGTGCCATTAAGTCATCATCCCACCTCAAACAATGCTAATGATAGCCAGGAAAATGAAGCAGCAGTGTAAATCGGGCAGAGGGGATCATTCATTCTCATCTGGGTTTTGAGGGTCAAATATTTTGACATGCGTGAATGGGAAGAGCCCTTTTCGACCGTTGACTTCTCCTTCCCACTGACCATTTATATTCATCCTTGTAACCTTCACAATATCTCCAACCTGCATAATAAAAAAAACCCCAAAGTTATCACACATGGAAATACAAAATAAAATTATAGAAACAAGTCAAATGAAGAGGAACAACAAATACAAGCTTATCATAGGGGAAATAAAACCGACCCTCCTCTTGACATAAGATTAAACTGAAAAATTAAACTAAAATACCAGCATTTTGCTGCTAAACATGATGATGCTGTCTGCATTCTTTTTCAGACTCTTATTAAATAGATATTTACAAATTTAGACATATTGATGAACTGTACCTTTTCCTATAGGAAAGCTTACAAATTCAGGCAGCAATAAACTTAAATATAAATTAACATCACTAAAGCTACCATCAGTAATAAGATGCAACATCCATTCAAAAGAGCACATTACTCATACTTGTTCTAGCATCAGCTGGCTTATTTCAAAGGAAACAGTTTTTCAAATAGAGATTCCTACAGCAAAGAAACCATCACTTGAAGTTCTAGTTCTGATTATCACAGTCTAAGGAGCTTCTGCAGTTTCAAAAATAACAGTACACTTCCAAAGCAGGCAAAAGCAGTCCCAGAACTTTTTTTTTAAAATACTAGATGTACAGATTCTAGCTTTATTTGTTGTTTTCACCTCTACATCCTGCCAAAGAAATTTGAAACGGGAACAATGACATGTCAGGCCTTTTGTACCATAACTATGTTTCTTCCTATTTGGCAACACAAGGTGAGAAAAGCTAAACTATGGTCAAGCAAGAAACATCAGCCCAAATGATGATGTTACACTCTTACTGTTCAATGCCTGTTTTTAATGTGGGTAAGTTACAAAGCAAAATATCCAATTTGACAAGTAGCATCTGAGACTAGCTAAATAGTAATTTCTCCCTTAAATGCTTCAGAATAGCTGAACATGTGGTCTGTTGCAGCACCACTCTTAACTTTACACCTCCCTTCCTGTTTACTTAATTTACTCTGTGTGGTAACTATAGTAAATATTAGAAAAGTTACATTAGTAGCCAAGAACTAATGTCACAAAAAGTAGAACCAGCCTATGACCAAAGGCCAACAGGTCAACAACCCCAAACTAGGTCCAGGCTCTTTGTAGTCAAGTCTCAGTTACGGAGCTACTTCTGTGAAATCCAAAGGTAACTAGCTTTGATCTTACTTAAAGAAAAACTAAGATTTTAGTCCTGATACAGCATGTATAACTATTTGTCTATGTTATCTAGATAGCATTAAAATTTAGAACTGATGCAGACAGTTTAAAGACCTTGGCCAAGGGCCTTAGATTAAAACCTTTCAGGTAAGACCTGGGTATTTTCTATTAAAGAAAAATCCCCAAGTTTACAAAACAGTGTGCACATCACTAGATGATCTGAAGCCTGTTTAAACCAGTTACCATTACTCCAATAGGTATTTTTTTTAAGATCATTCAGAAGCAAATCCTTAAGTGAAATTTAAGATGCTATAATAAACTCCTCAGTCACTCAGTGTTCTATCTCTTAAAATAAAACTTTCTCAAACTTTGAAATAATTTTTTAGAGATTTAAGCTTTATGTTGCAAATTAGAATGAAATTAGACATTTGAGCAAAATGTGTTGCTCCACCCTTCCTCTACTTGGGCTGTCCGCGTCACATCTACCCCACCAAATCTGAGACTGTTACACTTGGAACAATTGTAATCTGGTGCTTTTAAAAGAGGGGAAAAACTCCTCAGAACTCCCGTAAGATCTTGGGATATACCTGAGACTGTACTAAATGGTCTTTCTTAAATGGACATCTTATACTTATGCCGTTCCTAAACTCAAACATGAAGTCAGCATATACTATTAAGTCTTTATACACTGCCCACGATAGTTAGCACATACATATAGCATTAATTTGACTGGTGTTCACCTCCTCACAGAGTACTGCAACATGCTTGAATTGTGCTTTTTAGCAAATATACAATTTGTCAGACGCTTCTCTGAATAGAAAGGCTAGAGAAAGCTTTAAATAGTAACAAGATGACCTAAACAGGAACCTAACAAATCTCTCTTTGGGAAAAGGCTGATAACATCTATAAATAACTTGCTGTTACGTTGCTAGATTTATATAACCCTTGAAGACTGATCCAAGTTCCAAATTTTAGACCCAAATTTGAGAAGATGCACTCAACACTGCAATAGTTAACACCTACTACAGAACTGCATTTGTATCACACCATAAAACCAATCCATGCTCAAACACTTCAATCTTATTCATAGAAGAAAAAGAAAAATCTGTAGTATATTGGATTAAAAACATGGACCTGCATTTTCTGACAATTTAATTCTGCTCATGCACTGTAGATATCAATCCATTATTCATTTTGAAGCTCTAGAAAAAAGAAATCCTTCAACTTAATTCTGAAGGATTTCTACAACATGAATAGGTTTGGAAGTCTTGCTTCAGCTGAGTAAAAAACTTACAATGTAAGTCTACATTGCAACAAACTGGGATGTAGATCAACAATGCAATAAAGTGTTCTTTGGGTGGCTGGGTGGGCAAAGCTGCTACAAATCTTTACCTGCCCTTAATGAGTGCTAGCTGACAAAAGCTACTAAAAAAAAATACTCCCATATGCCAAGAATCACTGGAATAATACGTTGATTTGCAATAACTTTGTATTTTTGAGTAGTAGTTTTGGGGTTTTTTAGTGAAAGCTTCTGGATATCCTCTTGTGCTCTACTAAAAAAAAATGTAGTTCCCCTGAGAAGGGTAAATGAAACAGCATGTTGAAACAAGATTTTGGAGAAGGAACCTTGATGTCATGATAGAGTAATTTGTGGATCTTAATGTTAAAGACTTCCATTTTGACGTCTAGAAGAATCTGATAAGTAGTCCCTCTGTAATTTTTCCCTAAAGTACCAAAAGCAGTATTTGGTAAATGCTTTTTAAAGCATCTAGAATATGGTCAGCTGAGGTGTGATCTCCCACTAAAATTATTTAACACACTATTTTTTTTCAGAGAATGTTTTAAGCCAGTCAGAAGGATTGTCTTATGATTAGGCACAGGACAGTCAGGAGACCTGGTTCTATTCTCATCTCTGCCACAAACTTCCTGTATGACTCTGGACAGCTCATGGCCCTTATCTATAAATTAGGATAATGCTTCCTTAGATTCAGCATCTCTCAGATAAGTTAATTCACTTGTAAAGCATGCCAGCATCTCTGGGTGGAAGTATCAACTGCTGAAATGAGTAATACTTCTGAAATGCAGCCATTTGGTTCCACCCAAATGATAAAAATCAAAACGTATTTTAGATAGCATCCTTTCATTATGTCCCTGTTACAGCATGAATTCAAAGCCCTGGGGAAACACAAGCTGTGGAATACGCCAGTCAGAAAGCTTACTTCATTCACTCTAGATTCTTCCATACCTGTCTTCCATTTGAAGCTGATTCATACACTGCAAAAGGTTTCCTGCATGCCATTTTAGTCACACAGTCAACCAATTCAATGTGTTTTACAAATATTCCAGCAATTGTATATAGTTCTGTGGTTGATACAGACTTCTGTAATGTAAGTTTAAGGAGATTAAAATGCATTAAAACTCTAAATCATAATTTTATCCCACTGGGTCAACAGCCATAGAAAACACATTGCTCTCTGGAATTTACAGGGTGTTGAATCTCAGTCATTATCCTGATTGGTGTCACAAGTCACCTTCTTCAGCGACACTAGCATTAATACCAAAACCGAAACAATTGTTCAGACCAGCTGCCTGTTCTGGAGAAGAACAAGGCTCAACACTAAAATTACTTGATATGCCATTGTCACCAAAAGGTATAAAGCTGAGCTACACAAAAGAGGCAAAGGGTTCAGTCACACTGCAAACAGCTCCAAGTGATGCTAAAGTAGCTGGTGCTTTATGTATTGGAAGTCAAGAAACCAACAGGCTGAAAGCACAGCTTAATTATCCATCAGTTCTGATGTCATGTGCCAGAAGAATAATAATTGATGCCCAAACCAGAGAATCAAGTAATTAAGAGGAAAGACCATTCCTGACACATGAAAACAGGTCAAAGGTCAGCACAGAAATGTTGAAGCCTCATCTAGGAATAGAGTAAAACAACTGAAGTTGGCATTTTAAGCATAGCTAGGACAATTGCCAGAGCTGAGGCTGCAGCACCACAGGTAAAGTGCTGCTTTTCATTAAATGATGTTAGCCTGTGTCTCCATCTGATTAAGCTAGCTGTCATGACTGTATAGAACTGGGAGAGCTCAAAACTCCTAAAGACCATTGTCTTGAGCCACACTGAATGTCACTGTAGCACAGGATCTTGTCTAGATTATCTTATGTTGCTTTTGGATTCATCCAAAACCAAACTCCACAAACAGTTCTGAAGGTGAATGTAAATTAAATTGTGAGGCACTCAGCACTATCACAATGGGAACCACTGATAACTGACTGGAAAATGATTAAAAAATTAATTACAAAAATGAAGATTTCACACAATCTCCAAAGTAATTGTCAGTTGTAATTTCAAAGGCAGCACACTGAAAAGCTGGTGCATGTCAGCACAGACACAGAAATCCTGCTGCCAACGTCACTTTCAATTCAACAGTTATCAGAACTAAAGCTCCCCCATCAACGCTTTGCACTACACAAATGTAGGCTCAGTATTTTGCATGAAATCTAGACCTTGTAGGTTAGATGCATTTTAACGTTTAACACAGCAATACTAAGTTTCCTTGGCTTAGGAAAGCACCATGCTTATTGTCTAGTGAAAGAAGTAGCCTGATTTCCTAATTAAGCAAGCTCTACTACTAGCACATTTTGGCCTACTTGTCTCAACTTTCCTTTGAAGAGGAAAAAAGTTAACTGTAACCTAATTGTAACAAGCTCAAGAGAAATACTGTGAGTCAGTTATATAATTACGGTGAATGGGTATTTATTTCACCAAAACATTTTAGTTAACAGGTTAACTCTGTAGTAGCAAACATAAGTTTGACAATCATGAACTGATAAACTACTTAATGCTGTAATGCTGGCACAGGTCTAGAAAAAGCCATCATTAGCATAAAAATTCTGCTATAAAAATATAGTGAAGCTTTTGTTCAAAAGATCCCATAACACTGTCATGTTAAGTCTGGAGATGAACTCTAGGACTACTACTGCCTTCAGAGTGGTCTGTGACACTTCTTGCAGCATTTGCAATATATTTTAGAACCATTTTTCAAACACATGGCAGACATAAATCTAGTGGCTGCTGCCAGTCTCCCGTTTTTTGGTTCCTTACACCATTTCGTAAGTGAATCTGGAATTTGCTGTTCACATCCTGAATTAACCTTCAAACAGTTCACTAGTTCAAGGGAATTATCCACCACTAGTCTGTCTACTGACTGTGCTGGACATAAAGAACTTTGTTGCGTACAAGTCGAGAGATTAATCAACTACTTTGGATCCAAAAAAGAAGTAGCCAACCACCAACAGATAAGCTCCTTTAAGGTAAAACATACTAGGTCTTAGTCTACTGGGCACTGCATCCACATCGTGTGCTGGTTAAAGCATCCACTTTAACACTAATATGCTAATGAAGCCTTGTTTTAACAGGCTGGCTATAGAACTACAGGTTATTAAATGCTGAGAAACTTTTCAGATAGACTTGGCTGCTCTGTATGACAGTAACACTGCAAAGAATCTCTGCTCTTACAGAATTCATTACCTTATTAAAGTGCTATCCTGTATAACCTTTGAACACAGGATTGCCCTCCTAGTTTTCCCAAAGAAAAGCAGGATTGAAGAACATAATCCTGTAATGTAGAGTTCTAGTCCCAATAAATACAGGTCACTGTATCCCTGTCCTTCATATTCCTTCCTCTAGAGCACCAGGACTGAAGAAAACTGCTTCTTGCTAAAAGCACACAAGCAAAGAAACAGGTCTGGGTCATTGGTTGGTTTCATGGTTGTGGGGTGGGGTGTTTTATGGTTCAGTAGTTTGTTTTTTAATGCAGCATCCATTAAAATACTACACACGTTAGCAAGTCAAGTTAGTTGTAGTGAAAAACTACAGACTTCAATCATTTCATTAAAAACATTAAATCTGAACTGCCATGGTAACTAAATCAACAACAGTAAATGTAAATTTTAGAAATACATATAATTTATTGCAGGCTTTACTGATTGTTCGCTGGTGCGGGGAGATGCCCAAAGTTATGCATATACCAACTGTATGCTTTGAGACAGTAGCTATATAGGCTAAAATAAGTTTTAAATAAACAGATCATTATTTCCTTTTTTTATTTTAGAAAATATAAGTAGGGCATACAACGCAGTAGGACCAAGTCAACATTTAGATGTTAATCCCTTCAACAATACCAATACGAATGGTAAATAATTTTAGCCCAGCAAGGTCCACATTGTAAGATACAATGTATTAACTAGTATCCTTACAGGAACAACACTGTAGTTGCCCTTAAACTATTAAAGTAGTATTTAAAAATTGTTAAAAGTTAAACACTCCATCATTACCCAACCAAACAGATCTTGTTTCAGATTTTCAGTAGAATATTCACTCATTTTACAATCTACGTTTTTTCATGTGAGAAATTAAAAAAATATATTTTACCTACTTTTGACGGCTTATGTAAACAATAGTGTGCAACAGAAAAACTGGACTTGCAGGCAGAGTGCTTGTCCCATTTTCAAACTGAACCCAGGAGAATGACATCCCTCCTTAGGGATGACTTAAAAGGAAGTCGAGCAGATTACTATGCAATAGCTTTACTCCATATGGTATTCTCTTCCTTTTAAGTACTGTCTGTGTACTGACCACACAAAGCCAGAGCCAGCAAACATATTTTGCTCTCATGTTATCAGTTTAAATGAGATTACACAATCAGGCACTGTATAATTATACCAACAAGGTGTTGTACCTGTACAAGCTGAACTGCGATTTATCAGAGTACACCTATACTAAAGTGGAGTACTATCAAATACTATTATTCTGAAAGAACACTGTTAACTGCTCCCCAAAACATTCCCATGTGTTCTTTCTCTACCACTAGCTACTTTCTTTCAGTGGTCTTACAAACTAGAAGCTGCAAATGATCCAAATTTAGTGGCATGTAGAGCCCTGGCAAGGTTGGGATTAAATACATCAATTGGGGCCAGTAGATGTTAGGCAATCTGAAGGAACATCATGAAAAAGATGTTGATTTTTTTTCTTTAGGAGTAGTCCATGTGACAAAAACTATTACTATAAAATGAGGCTGCTGAAGCTCCCCATGCATGGATAAACATGGAGAAGATGTAATCACCCATTCTAGTGAAAATGTAGATCAGTTCCCAGAATTCTGCTTTGAAGCCTTTATAGAAGCCACAGTGTGGCTAAGGTGCACTTGCAAAAAAACCAGACTACACAGGGAGACAAAATACACCAGTGATGGAAGACACAAAGACACAAGGCATTCAGCGGAAGAGAAGAATCTCTCAAACAAAATTTAAGCAATGGGAAGGCTCAAAACAATTCAAACCTACATGTTGGCCAGATAATTAATCCCATTGGTGTAGTAGAGCAGCTAAAATGACAGGATTAACTAGGTCACTAAAAAGCAAGTCAGAAAACATATTTGTGAGGGTCATCCTTCCAAGTGGTTCTGCTACCCTGCAGCAAAGCAAGCTCCCTGAAGCAATTCCATGACACATTGGTAACATAACCAAATCAATCGCTTGCATTGGTTTGTTTTCAGAAGCATGAATAGTTTTGGCAGGAATCTTCTGTATAGTGCAGTTGGCAGTGAAATTACACTTTGGTCTATGATAATTTTCACACACTGTTCAAAAATAACAAACTGCTAGATTTCATAAGACTCAAGGAAAATCCAGTGATACTCATTTAACTTTTAACCCCATATGAGTAACCACTTGCAGAGGTTTTACAAATACAGGAGGAAAAACACTTAAGGCAACTGTTACGAATAACTGGAAGTCACAAATACAACCTTTCAAATTTCAGTCAAAAGTATCAGCTATAGGTAGCAGCTTCAACCTGCAAAATAATTGAGCAAAAGCAACAGGAAAAGTTTGAAAGTATTTTTAAAAACACTATTATTTTACTTGCTAAAATACTGTTGCTTCCTTTGCTTGTTTCCTTGCATTTGCTCCTTGAAGTATTGTAGCACACTCAAGTTTCATCTTTGAAACTAGTGCTTTTTCTGGATGAGACATTTCTGAACTATGGGTTTACTGGCCTTCAGTATAGCCTAAATGGAAAAATATCAGTCTCAGCGTTCTGGATCTAGCTTTAAAAACTTCTTCCAATCCATCATTTATGCCAGTTAAACTAGAATTGTAACATGAATTCTTTACCATTTAAAGAACACGGCTCTAAAGTCCTAAAGACATCCCTAATAAAAATAAAATAGAAAAATGCTTCGGCAAGTACAGGAACTTATTAAATGTTCAACTCAACACAAGTTCAGAGGCTATGCTACAGCCTTTCATCTAACTCCCTTGCCCTCAGTTTAGGTCTTAGAAGTTTCTCAAATTACACTTTTGTAAACAAAAGTAAAAGAGACTAGAGTACTTCTGATATATTTCTGTCCAGATTTCATCACTCAGCATCAGATTACTCAAATGCATTGCAAATGCTATGTTTATTGGCAATCCTTACCTTTCTCTTAAGGATGCTACTGCCAGTTCTCAACCTGGAATACTGCAGTGATTAATGAAACATCTGCCTCCTTCCCCAAGGTTAGGAGGGGAAGCAAAGTCATCCTCAAACTAGCAATTCCGCAGCAGGATGCATATACTCCACTACCCTTGTTAACATATTTGCACTGTTGAATAGGCAAGAAGAGAGGGTAAACACAGCTCCTGAAGTAACTTGGTCACTTTTCTCAGAGGAAGTGGTATAAATAAGCAATTTTTTGTAGATCTTCCTTCAGAATGTAACCTAACTTCTTAGTCCCTTGACAGAGATAAGCAGACTCCATATGAAATCACCCACATGAACTCTGCCACTAACAATTCTTAGTTTCTTGTTTTACAAAACAATTGAAAACCCCGAGACTTGAGAGGAAAAACTTACCTCTAATGCCAGTGCCGTCTTGTCATAAGCACAGGGTACTCTCTTTTGGATAGCTTTGGCATAGACTGGTCCATTCTGTGTTGATGGCAGAGGATTGATCACTGCTCCAGGTGTGCTGGATACTGAGGGAAGGGGACTTGCGGTTTGAGGCTGAGCATAAGCATGGGCAGGTTCTGGAATACCATAACTGTTGGAATTCCTGTTTCCATGCTTCCCATGAGAAGATCTGACTAGCTTTTCTACATAAGGAACAGGAATCATCCCAATCCGACCATCCTTGTTTCTGGCACTCCACCACTGTTCTTCTGGCTTCTCTACAATTACAAGTATCTCGCCCTTTTTAAATGGAAGATCCTCAGCATCATTGCCAGGAAAGTCATAGAGAGTCCGAACATACTCCACATTTTCTTCTGCAGTGGACATAGTAGGGGCAGATCCAGATCCCATTGGTGGACTTGGATACCTAAGTTTAAAAAAGATACAGTGTAAGTGATAGCTATTGTTTTGCATTTCCAGTAACAAAGCTTACCAGTTTTACAGTAGCAATGCCAATTAGAGGAGAATTACTTACTCAGCTTTGTAACAGAAGTATTGGCTTGGTAGCACTGTGAGGCATTTAATGAGTAACTCATGCTCTCAAGTAACTTCTTAAATACCCAAATTAGCTTCCCCAGAAACCAAATAAAAATCTGATGGATGCAGAAAGTTGAGAGGAATAATGCAAAACCTTCACCTGTTTTGGATTGTTGTGAGAATCTTGGGGTAAAATAAAATTACTTCTATAGCTTAAGTTATGAGAGTTATGACACACAAAACCAAATGAAAATTATTTCAGAGACCTGGGGTGGAGAGGCAATACATAAAACCAAACAAATTATTTGTGTGACTTGGGGTAGAGGGGATCTTGCAGAGTTAAATAATCCTCTTCAGTTCATCACACCTACATTTTTAACTTCAGCATCTACTTTAAAGAATTCAGTAACTCTAAACTAGACTAGAGGGAACACAGTGGGGAGAGGGAATAAAAGTAAGAGGAGAGTATAATAAACACAGTTTTCTAACTCAAAGCTAGAAGTCCAATGTTGTCTTTCTGATTGGTAGCACAGCATCTTTTTAACCAAATCCTACTACTCACATGCAGAATTTTGGGGACAGCCATTCACATTTATACTGAAAACACCTTTCTTTAAGAAAAGAGGGAGACAAATCCTGTGTTTTTAGGAGGCAACACTTTTCCCTTCTTTTCTGGAAAGTAATATGGAATTAAGCTCCCTAATCATATTTTTACAACTTCAACTCTCAAAGGGTTGTTATAAACAGAAAAATACTAGTTTCAAAGTACTTATCTTTACTGCATATTTAAATACCTAATAACCTGAAAGCGACATCTTCATAGAAGACAATTATGAAAAACTTGCACCCACTGGTAAGAATGGAGTAAGAAATGAAAAAGCTAACCATCTAGAAATACACCTTTGCCTAATTAACCATAATATTACCTTTCATTTATTCACATAATTGTTTATTACTATGCCCATCATCTGTCCAATACAGTGATTTCATTGTCTGTGATAATATATAAGATAGTCTAATTTGATGAACAACTTTCACTGCAATTTTTACCACAAATTTTACACATTTTATTCAAAGCAGCTGTCAGAAATCTTAACTTATATAGGCCATAGCAGATACTATCTAAGCCCCGACAGCAAGAATGCATGTCATTAGCCTACTTCAATTCTTTTTTGCAACTTGCAAAATAAGATGGAAGTCAAATCCCTATGATTTTTGCAAGATATGCCAGAAGCCCTAAACAGAAAGATACATGCTTCTGTAAGACAGCCTGTGGTGGCCAAAGCCAGTCAGAGCTCACTAGTGACACAGAACAAATAGAAAGCTTAAACCAGTCAGTTTTCAACGAAGTGTTGTATGGCTATATACAACTACTTAATCCTACCACAAAAAGCATCTCTTCATACTGTACTTTATGAAATTAAAAGAATCAACAGCCTTCAAAAGCACAAGCACCTGAGTGTGATGTTCCCCTGAAAATACCAGAGAAACAAGAATTAGCAATAACTGTTTTGAAGCACATACCTGTCCACCCCTGTTCTAAACCTAGTTCGTTAACTAAAAATAAATTAAAAAATAATCCGGAAATGCTACCTCTCATCCTCCCTCTTGCAGCAGGAAGTGTCCTTCAAACATAATTTTAAACCACCAATCGTGTTATTGATTTTTCTAAAAGAGTTTAGAACAAAAATCATGCTAAGGAAAACTCATTTGTTGCTTTATAAAAAAGCTTGTCAGTTCACAGCAGGCTAGGTCACATCTGTTTCTGTAGGCTGAGAGAACAATATGCAATCATAACCTTGAAAATAAGGTGGTACTAAAATGTTCATAAAACGTTTCACACAAGACTCCTAACATATACCAAACCAAGCAAGCAACTGGAATTAGCTAAGTTTTCAAGTGTTTTGAAAAAGCCAAGTCAATCGTTGCCATGTATGATTAAGAAAAAGTTTTTACACCCAGAAAGGCACAACAGTATCCAGGTTAAGGAGAACTGAGATAAGCATGCAGACTTTTTCCTCCCAACTTTCCCACAAGTTTAAGCATGCACATAACACTAAGCAGCTCCATTTAAGTGTTCCTGCAATGGTGAAATTTATTTTTTTTCTCCCCTACCCATCTCTCTAGCCACAGCACAATCACTACCCAGAAGACTTCTCAGCCTTCTCAGCAACTTCAAGAGTTCTTGAAGCTAGTGCTTTCTGTCACATCCCTCCCATCACGTGACAGCTTTACAGAAAGACTTTTTTTGACAAGCTACTGTCAACCTTTGACAATTAATTGTCATTAAGAACTGGCCTATGCCAAGGTTAAATTGTAACTATAAACCTCAAAGTTACTCCCCCGTGCCCCAAGAACTTGCTAATGGGCAAAACACAGTAAGATTTTACACTGAAGAATTTAGAAGAAAAGCAATCTGAATTTCTTTTTTTAACGTGTCACTGCTTTCCTAGCTTTTTTCCCCCACTTCATTCTATCCAAGAAGCCCAAAAGCTTTGAAGTTAGATACTAGGGAAGGCCTTAGTAATTGAAAATAGTATGTTCTAATGTTCTTGATAAGCAGTTTACTGATGCAAGTCACAGGTATGCCTCATGTTGGGAACATGACAAAGAATGACCTCATAGCCAAGTCACATTTTCCCATCCTCCTAGAATAGAATTTCTTAGTGTAGTGCGTGAAGTATAAAAATATAGATGAACAGTGCCGTAACCAAACTTTGAGAAATAAATGTTTTACATTTTGGGGGGAGTGGAAATGCCACCCTAGAAATTTAGGAAATGCTGTCCTAGAATATATTAAAGCCGACTCAACAGGGTGAAGCATTCTAATCACATAAAGGCCTGTTCTATTGTGATCAGTGTGGATGCCTGGGCAGACAGCAACTTGAGCTCAGAGGCTGTGCTTCAGTCACAGAGAAGACGACTTGTGAACCAGCTTTTCAATCATCCTAGGAACAGCAGGGACAATACCAGAAGAAAAGGTTGACACAAAGCGTGACCACACCCTCTCAAAAGGCAATTACAGCCAGTGGTAGAAATGTACACGGTACCTTTGCACATGCCTACATGCACCGTAAAAGCAGGCCTTGTACGTTACGTTATACAGATGATTTGACTGAAAGAGCAACCTGTAATGGTCACGGAGATTCAGAGCGCTAAGGACCGCTGTTCGAGCTTCAAACGAGGGCCAGAACAAATGTTTCCTCAGGGCCTGGGCATGGCCCTACAACCAATGCTAAGATCCTGGAGCTACAAGGCTGGCGTAAGGTTCCCCCCCTCCTGGCGCCACCGGGAGCACAGATGGCAGTGGGTGGGGCGGAGGGAGGGTGGCACTCACCTGGGCGCAGGCTCGATGAGGGTGGTGGTGTCCAGGTAGTGGATCTTGTAGAACTCCAGCAGGGCCGGCAGGTGCTCAAACTCCTGGTCGCCGATCTTAAAGCGGCGGTTGGGCAAGGAGTTAATGATGTAGTGGGAAACCCGGGAGTTCTCGGACACCGACAGCACGTAGTCCCCCGGGCAGGTGGACGAGTCCCGCACCAGGAACATGCCGTGCCGCTGCCCCTGCAACCGCGTCTGCGCCTCCGCCCGAGACACCGGGCCCACGTACCAGCTGGAGCGGTCCGACGAATCGAAGCGGGCGGCGGAGGACATGGCTCCGAGCGGGGAAGGGGAAGGGAGGTGGGGAAGGAAGGTGAAGAGCCCGAAGGCCCAGGCGGAGGAAGAGACTCGGAGAAGGGAAGGCCTGGGCAGGGAGGCTGGGGAGGCGGAGCGGGCTAGGAGGAAGCGGCTAGTGCCCAGCCTAGAAAATAGGAAGCCCAGGGAAAGGGGGAGAAGGGAGAGGGAGGCTCCGTGCCTCCGGAGGCGAAGGGCCGAGGAGCGGCTGGGGTGGGGCTGGCCAGACGCGGCGGTCAGGGCCCCCGAGTCTCCCTCAGCGGCGGGGTGTGCAGGGCATCCTTCCCGCCTCTCAGGCCTGCGGCGGGCCCGGCTGGGCGGGTGGCGAAGAGCAGCGGCGGCTGACACGGACAGGCGGCCCGGGAAGGTGGCGAGGGTGGCCTGCTACGGTACCTCGGCGCCGCAGCCAGACCGGGGAGAGGGAGGGGGACGGGGGAGGCAGAAGCGCCAGGCTCCCGCTTTCTGCTATCGGTTCCCTCCCCTCTCAGAGCCGAGCACCAAAATGGCGGCGGCGCCGGGCGGGGGGAGCTCTCCGGAGACACCGCCCCGCGCAGGCGTGCTACCGCGCGCGCCGCTGGCGGGGGGAGGGGCGGCGGCGGGGAGACGGGGCCGCGCCGCCGCAGGGGGTGGCCGGACGCGCTGAAGGGGCCGTTGGGGCGGCGGCGCCGTGTCCCGGCTCGGTGCCCGGGGGACGCAGCGCCTTCCTTCCCCAGTGCCGCTGCTGTTCTAACCCTCGCCCACCACCTTAGGCGCGTGCGAGACCCCTGCACTGTCCCTGGTCGCCTGCAGGCGCGCTTGGTCAGAGTCGCTCCCAGAGAACGCGGCCCAGCCCTCGGGTTGAAGACGCCTGAGGGGCACCCGCCAGCGAACGTCCTCCATCTTCTCCTCATCTCTCCCGCTTTGCCATGGCGGCCGGCCGCAGCTTCCCACCCCTCGGGGGCCTGTGGCGGCCCCAGGCCTCCCCGCCATGCCCTGACAGCAGGCCGCCTGGGGACAGGCCACCTTCCTTGAGGTTTTGTTGTTTTTCTTAGTTATTACTTGTTTTTAAGGAACAGACCGCTCTGATAACCTCCTCTGATCTTGGGAGAACTTCCTACGTGCTCTAGGAGACGGTTTCCTGTCTCTTCAGGGCCTTGTTCCCAGATAACGGGTCAGAGCCCTGGCTGGTGGGGCGGGAGGATGGTGTGGCAGGCCTGAAGAGGAAGGAAGCCCCGGAAAGGACTCAGCAGGGCCGGTGGGCAGGGGCTGGGCGAGCGCTTGGCACGCTGCGGCATGAGCTGCCGGAATTGCAGAGGGCGGCCGGTGCACGGTGACCCCGGCGGGCAGCGCAGGCCTTGGCCTGCTCCAGCCAATGCCGCGGGGGTGGGGGGTTGGTGGTGACCATCGGCATGTCCAGCTGCAGTAGGTGAGGCCGTGACAAGATGACTGTGCTTATTGCCCAGATGTGCTAGAAATAGTGTGATTTTAGCTCAGTCTCGAGACTTTTAATTTGTGCCTTTGGTTTTTTGGGGTTTGGTTTGGGGCTGGCAGTGTGAAACTAAGCAGCACTGGAAAGCAAACAATATTTTAAATGGAGAAATAGGTTAAAGATGAATGTCTTGAAGTGCCTAACTAGATTGTTGTGCAGTCTTATTCCAGCTTTGCCATCTTTTTTTCACACTCTGCTTTTTCTGAAAGCTCAGTCACAACGTGGTCAGTGTTTTCCCCTCTTTTTTGCTTCTTCCTATGTTGGCCACTCGTGCCAGCTGAGGTGTTTGGTTTGGAACATATGGGCTGTGTCTTTGTAGACAGTTAGCAGAGTTCAAGTAATCTAAAATGGCAGATGCATCCAGTGCCATTCTTATGTTTTAAGTAAAATCGTCCAGGAAAGTCTCATAACATCACTAACACGAAAGGATCTTAAAGTAGGCCCTGAATACACGTACAGGTATCACTTTACCAGTCCCTGAAATACACCCATCTCCTGGGTGGAAAACAACAGCTGTTTAGTCATGTACAGCAATACTAGTGAAACAGTAGACCCAGGGAGGAATAATACCATTTGAAAATTCACGTCTATGCAAAAATATTTCATCCATCTCTAGGGAAGCTTGCTTAGTAGCTATACCTTCATCCATTCCTACTAGTTTAAGTGTTTGTATCTGTCAATGAAAGTCAGTTTTAAACACATGTACATAGGCTACTATAGGTTATGAAGGTTATGTTTTCCTGTCATTTGAACAGGTTTGGATTGTTTTCTGTTTGGCCGTGGCCAAAATACAGATTAAAAGATAGTACTTTGACTTGCAATACCATGCTAAATACTATTAAAAAATAATTACAAAAGCCACAAGTTAGCAGCAGAATTAAGAACACAAAGTATATAAAAAGGAAATAAAAAATCCTGTTGCTGCATTTTATTGAATTATACTTGTTATGATAAAAATAAAATGTCGTAGGTCAAATACATAGTGATTTTGCCTCCATTTCATATGGGTAATACTAAAATCTCAAAAGAGTTGAAACATGCCAGGAATAAATAGTATTTAATTACAAACCAGTTTTTGTGCAGTACTGCACGCGGCTGGACTGATGCTGGAGAACCAGCACACCCACCTTCCCATCCAGAGAGGATTCTAAGGCACAGAGAGGTTTTCAGTTTGGAATGCCACAATTAGCTGTTCTGAACTTGTATTTGTGCAGGCTGTGTGCATCCTTCAAGTAACTTCCCCCCTCAGTTTCACTAACTGTGGTTGAACTAGGCCTGATCATCTAGGTAAGAGATCCCACATTCTACTTACAAATGAGAAAAAGGTGACTTATCCAAGATCGTTAATGTTACCTGTTAAGACTGGGCTTCAACTTCCTAGACTACAGACAATCATCTCAAGTGTAATACATCCCTACAACTGCATTTGGTTTAGGAAGAATGGATAGATGTGTGGTACCACTTTACCTTTTTATTACCTATAGATACATTTATGCTCTTTGTCGTACCTTTTGGCAGCTTCCACCCTCAGAGCATGGCCAAATAGTTGTAGCACAACTGAGGAGGTGGGGAGCTCTTGAAGTGCATCAGCTGCTGATGAAACAAAAACTCGGTTGGCAGAATATTCCCTTGAGAAGGTCCTGTCCCTCTTTCCCTGTGCCCAGCTGCTCCTTCTTCCTTTCACCAGAATCTTCTGACTCCATCAGTTGGGCTGAATGCCAAATAAATTGTACATGTGGCTGGTCTCTGAGTAAGGAAAAGTAAATTTCTGTCAAGGGTATAGAATGAGAATCCTCATTTCTTTAAAATCAAGTACTGGTATGCTTCCAATGCAAAATTAATGGCCCTAATTTAAACTATGAGGAAATGGGAAAGGATATGTTGGATTTGGAGGCAGACAGCTGGAGAAGAAATACAGTAGTGAAAGCAGTTATGAAACAAAAACCGAAGCAATCACAATCGCTTCTCCAAATGTGGAAACCTGACAGGATACAAGTCCACTAATTACAAATCTAGCAAATATGCCTATACAGCTTTACCTCTGTGCTGGCAGGAAATAGGAAAATAGATCAAGAAACTTAGTTATTATTCTTCTGGACTTCCTAATGTATCAGCAGTTTAAGTGGTGGTATTTTGATCACTCAGTTCTGGAAGAGTTGTTTGGCTATTCTCTTGCAGACCAGAAATAACTTAAAGCTTTCTTAGTACATTGTCCATCTGTCCACAACGTCTGTACTATTCTGTCTCTGAGGACTTGCTGTAAAAAGTGAATGCTTTTTACTTTAAGATACACGATTGACATTGTTTAGGAGATCAGAGAATTTATAAATAAAAAAATATGGAATCAGCCTGACATCCCTATGAATACATGTTCTTCTTGAGATAGCACAAAGTTTAAGTGGGCTCTTAAAGGCAAAGTTCCTGAAGCCTTATTCTTGATAGGAAAACCAATCAATGATAATTGCAGCTCTGCATATCCATCTGTAATCTCTGCTGCAATTTCTTTATATAGGTAACTGTTGTCAACAAGAACAACAAAGTGCTTTATATCTGCTGAGTTAGATAAAATTGCCAGTTTTAAAGCAAAGCAATTTTATTATTGTTTAGCCTATGCATTAGTTTGAAAAGGTACGTGCTGGACTAAAACAAGCTGCTGCTAAATGACAAGGATGGTTTGAACTAAGCTAAAGTCCATGTTTTTTTACCTAAACAAAATACATGCAAGTAAGATAGTGCATACTGTAACTTTTGAAAGTCATATTACACTCAGATGAAAAGAAAATTTGGCGGTGAAAGCACCAGCAGTTTTGTTTTTATCAAATCAAAATACATAAGACCTGCCTTAAGGTTTAGTTCATATAACTTAGGGGCATTATATCAGTAACTAAATAAAATGGAAAAAATAATGCAGCACTTCTCTCTAAGAAGGATGATCTGCTTTATGGAAAATTAATTTCCTTGTATCTGCATTCTAAGACTTATAGTGATTTGTGCTGCACAGCAGCCAACTGCAACATTTAACAAATAATGCAATCACAAAATTGCATATACTGATAAATGGAAAATCAGATCATCCAACTGTCTAAAAATCAGCATTCAAACACAGAAGGAGTGATAGGGTAGAAGCTGGAAAAAACCCCATGAATTTTCTCAAGATGTTTCTTTAGCTTAATAATTACCCATTAATGTCATGTTCTCCTATGTAACCCAAGAATTAGCCTATCAGCTTTGTTATTTTTAACAGCAAGTAATACCCTCTAGTGGTATACATAGGAAAAGAAGCCAGACAAAGAATGATTACTTTTTTTTTTATCGTGAAAGAGGCTGAATAACATTTTCACCTGTATAACACAGGGTATCACTGGTCTGCTGGGAAGTGCTAGTTAAAATGGAAAATGCACGGCAAGCATTAGACTTGAGTTAGATGTCTGGGTTTTTTTAGAACACCAAGATCTAGAATATGACCTGGACCACTAGAAGTCTTGAATCATTTGTTGTTTGCAGACAATTGTTTTGTCACTGCAACACTAGCAGTCTGGAAGGAGGTTCTAGTGATGTCCAAGTCAGAGAGATTTGTCCTTACATCTGAGAGCTACATTTAATTCCTACACAGAAAGTAACTCCGTAGGCAAAATAGGAATACTCATCAGTCTCCAATATTGCAGTGTAATAAAGTCTGTATTTCCAGACTCCCTGTGCAGTTCCAAGTCCATTATCAAAAAAAGATTTTCTGAAGAAGCTCATAATCAGGGTTTCCTGCAGTTACCAGATCTTTTGTTTTATTCGCCAATTGGCAAAGGTTCAGTGATTGAGGTGAAAACTGACAGTGCCAGAGAAAAAATGCCCCTCTTGCCAACAAAAGGCTGTTGAGCTTATTAAAAGAAGTGTGCAAATACTCTTGAATCTTTTCCAGAAGCCCAGTCTACTAATGTAGTCATCTAGGTCCATTTCGAAATAGTCTTTGTTGACAGAAATAAATTATCCCCAAGTAATGGTAATATTCAGGAACTTCTTCCATTTCCCTAAAGTAGCATGTCAATGTGCAGTATTTGTCATGATGTGATGATACTTGACTCATATTGTATCATTCTGATTGTCCCTTTGGTTTTGTCTTTCTTCTGCAAGCCTATTATTGCTACAAGATTTAAAAGCATTTGTTAGTTAATAATGATTTTCTGGTGGCACTGATTACTTCCTCCACCTCCAAGAGGAAGGATCCCATACTATTCAGGTATCACACTGGTTCAGACTTTAAATCATCTTCTAAACTAATGTTAAGCAAGATAGTAGTCAGAAGCCAATTATTTTAAGGCCCCATGAAGGAAGGATTTACTATGCCTTATCTTTCTGAGCTGTAGTAATTCTGTATTATGTTCCTAGCATTAGTTCAGCTACTGCAGGGTCTTGGACCTGTGTAATCTTCAATATCTCTGGTTATCTCTTTATTGCTTTTTTCCTTATGCTGTGGCAAACCAATCTCTTCTCTCTTTATCCTCTTCTAAAGCATGTAATAAAAGAATGGAAAAAAAATGCCCATCTCCCAAGCTGGTACTTGATACTAGTGTAGTACTATAGGATGTAATGAAGCTTACTAACTTTAAGACTCCACATTATGGTTAATAAAACTGAGACAGTAGTTAAAAAAAAGTTCTGACAAGGATTTATTAATTTATGCTTAAGAACAAATGTGTCTTGACAGTTGAACGATGAGATTGCCATACTCTGTACAGAGAGTTTTTTTCTAGAAATCTTTCCACTGTATTGACAGAACTTGCAATATAGAAGTTTGGGAGTGGGTGTCAGTTTGCAGACTCCAACCCAGTTACAAAGATGGCTGCATGCCCAGATGAGATGAAGGTTCAGACTTTTCTTGCTACTGTTCCTATTTCTGTATGTTCAATCCTGCTGAAAATCAAATCAAACTGACACCTGTCACAGGAGGGAGATACTAGGTGTCACATTCCTGTGTTAAGCTGGATAGGAAGTTTTATTACCAAAAAGAAAAGGAAAAAAAAAATCTCAAAAAGCTATTTCAAGCTAAAAGCTGGAAGGAAAGAAGCTAGTCAAGCTGAGCCTTCTGTGCCTTTTTTTCTGTCCATGCTGAAGGTTGAGAAAAGTCTCCTTCAAAGCAAAAGTACCTCTGTACTTCAACTGGGGGAAAATGGCAGTTCTGTGGTTACTTCAAAAATGCTGCTTTCTGGCAGATGGGCAGATACTGACTGTAAGTGGCATTTTGTGCGGAATACTTGCAGAGGGGCACATATTGACTGTGAATGGCATCTTGTGCAGAACACTTATTTTCAATCCTTTAAATACTGATTTATGTATATAAGAAAGACATATAAAATCTCTAAGTATTTTCTCCAAGACTTAATTTCCTCATTGACTGGCAAAAAATAAATATTAAAATTTTCTAATCTTCACTTGAATCAGATTCCACCCAGTCTGATACGCTCATAACTTCTGATGGAAAGTCAAGGTGGTAATTCACACGGTCTGCATGCCATTCTGAGAACCATTTCTCTGTTTCCATTAAAATAGCCCTGGGCAAAGTGAGGACGCAGGCAGCCATCCCAGAAATCTCATCCTCCAACTGGGGTCCTTCCTCCCAACAGTCTCTCTCTGCGTCATAAATGTGGACATAGTTCATGCGGATTCCTCTGTTATGGGATCGACCTCCCAAGACATAGATCCTGTTGTCTAAGACTGCAATACCTGGTTCTCCATGTCCTGCAGGAAGAGGACATACATATGTCCACTGATCAGTGCTTGGCCTATAGCAGGCAACCTGTAAAAAAAAGAAAGAGATTAGCCAAACTCAAACTTGTATCTTAGTGACAGAGCCTGGCCATATGGTAAACTATTTAGGAAGCCATGCAATATCATCAGTCTTTTGACAGAGTGTTGATAATAGAGAGCATATCACTATGTGATAGAAGTACAGTACTGAGCAGAAAACTGTGCATAGCTGCCATATAGCTTTGAATCACAACTTCTGACCCTGCTGCTGGAGTAACAGCTGTATGTGATTCAAAAAAATGCAAACAAAAGTGAAAGAGATGGGGACACATGCTAATATAAGCTCAGACACAATGCATCTGTTTGCATTAGGAAAAAATGTGCTGCAACATACAAACATGACATCTGCTAAGCTGTCTCTGCACCGTATGTTGGGAAGTTTTAGATTTCATTTGGGTACCTACTTGGCTAACTGCTTTTATTTTTAAGCATGTTTTTATCATTCAGATACACTTTTCAGCTAGTTTTAATCCTGCTATCTTCATTGGCTTTATAAGAGCAGTTACTTTGTGTCTTCTTTTCATGTCTCTAGTGGTTCTAGAAGCTGGAATAAGACTCAAGAGAATTCTCTCCAAACATCACTTATCATCAGGTACATCATCAGGTACTGTACATTTAATTGCATTCTACAATTGCCATCCAACGTATCCGTAACAACTCTCCTGCAATTACACATTGGTAATTCAAAAGTTCTGGATTTAGAAAAAAATGCACGAGAAGACAATGTAAAGTAAATGTAGTTGATGTGCTACTTGTTGGGTATGTGTATGCCAACAAATGTTATACATCAAAGATACTTTAAAATTGACTAGAATTCCGAGCACTAAACCTTTAATGCTTCGTGGGTTAAAGAATGTGTTCAAAACAGACAGCAGTAAATAAATCACTGCAAGTTCTGCAACTGAGTGGGGGGAGCTGGTGCACTAGCTGTTGCTGGGCAGTTTTATTTGCATACTTAGTAGGAGAAAGGCATTACATCAGAGTGCAAGCACCCATAAGAAACAGACTCTTCCAAGAAAGACACAGGTATGACATGCTCTCACCTGGTGAACATCCCTTCTGTAGCCAGAATCATTGTTGCTTCCTCCAATTACATAGAGCTTTCCTAGAAGTGCAGCCATCCCATGCCAAGCACGTCTCACTGGACCATCTGCTAAAACATCCCAGCGGTCAGTCTTTGGGTCATAACACTGTAGCTCCTTCAAATAGTCTTCTCCTCTCCTCCCACAAGTAATATACATCTTCCCATCCAGTGCTGCTCCAGCATGTGCATATACCTGTATCACCACACGGGAAAGCAAGAGGTTGAGGTCTAGATTTATCTATTTCTACCTTAATCAGTTTCGAAGTATGCAATAGACTTCTAAGGGAATGACACTCTTCATGAGCTATGCAGTTATCAACATCTGGAAGGATTTTCTTACAGATAATTCCCTTCTAGGTGATTATGCTCTAAGTGTGAATTTCTGAACGAAATACACTAGAATTTCTAAAACTTCCAGGACTGCAGTGGGTTCTCATTCTTTATTGTTCCATGATTAGAAGATCATTCATACTGATGCTTTTCTCCCTAGTCTACTTGGAAGCCTTTCTGTTGGAGATTTTTCTTATACAAGCAGTGTTGTCAGGAATGCAAGATATCCTACTCAGTAGCACTCAATTGGATCTTAAGGTTTTTTATTTTCTCAGCATTGACACACTAATTATTTGTGACCTTGTGTAAGCTGTTTATCCTCTTCTGCCTTTGCATCCCTTTTGTAAAATGGCAGTAATATTTATATTTTTAAGGTGTCCTGTGATTCTCAATTGAGAGGCATTATAAAATCACAAATACTATTTTGTGCTGGTCATTTGACCCAAAGCTTTTAAAAGATGTAGCAGAAACCAGCATAGTTTATTACTCAGGATTTTCGTTTTCTTCCCTAACCAAGATTCATCAAGCATACAAGTTTGTTGTATTGATACAGTTTCATACTTGTATTCATACAAGTTGTTTGTATTTATCTTCCTCTTTTGCAACACTTTCAACCTGAAAATGGAAATTCTTGGTTTTTTTAGCAGTATTAGAACAAACTTTTCCACTCATAACCCCAATTCCCATGTCATCACACCATTTCCTGGTTCCTGGGGTCACAACTGCTAGTTTGGCAATTGCTGTTCTAGAAGGATAAATGGTACTGATGACAAAATACAGCCATTCACTCACATATTTCAAATGAGTAATGGTCTTACATTAACTGTCTGAGACGTGATTCTGCATCACATAAGCTATTGTCACCAGAACTTGTTACCCAATCTCAGTTCTGTGACCAGGAACTAAGTAGTCTGTAGAAACTGATGTACCTTCTTACTAGGGCATTATCTCTTCTGATCAGGAGTAAAGTGTGTTGTCAGGACTGTGAGTGATAAGATTGTACTACTGTGGCTCATCATTTACCTGCCTAGGAGGAATGGGAACTTCCTGTTCCCAGACATTATGTATTCAATTTTAAGTGGTTTTAAGGTTTAACACAACAAAGGTGCAAGGGGAAACAACAAGAAAACACGAAAAATAAGCATTTGACCTCAATATGTAATTGACATATATTATTATTATTCTCCTATCTTGATATTCATTCATCTCATATACAGAGGCTACTATTTCCCATCTGACTATCAGCAAATTTAAAGCTACACATGAGAAAAGCATCTAAAAAAGATTAAATCAGGAATTGGGGAACTGTAGTAGCATGTCTGGCTAATACACTCCTTACCTCCTTCTTCAGAGGTGTCACATATTCCCAGGTGTTGCTTTTAGGATCATACCTCTCCACTTCCCTCAGGTCTTCATGGTAGTTTCGGCCTGCGACGGCATATATATAGTTGTCCACAACACAAACACTGAGGTCAGCATGCTCTTGCTGTAGGGACTGGATCTGGAACCATTTGTTGTGTCGCGGGTCATACCTTGTAAAAGAATGGGATCAAAGTAAGTTATTCATACAGTCACAGAATCATTGCTGGAATACCAGACAGCACCACAGATGTGGGTTACTGTACTGTCTTTGGCTGAAATTGAGCTCAGCTGTAAGTGGAGTGAAATTTGGCCTTGTCAGCATTTTATTATTAGCAAAGTTGTTTTATTCTATTTTTAGAAGATGTATTTTAGCTGACATAACCATGCTATAAAAGCCTAGGCTTTCCATTACCTTACATACTGCTGTCAGGTTATATTTCAAAATATCTTGCTTGCACAAAGCCATTCTACAAGGTAAAACAGTCTAAAAATATCACAAAGACTGAATCTAGATCTTCAATAGTCCAAGAAGGGCATAGATATGCGGAGGGTTCTTTGATTCTTTTCCCCAACTGTCTCCTGTTCAAAGTGAACCTCACAATTTACTTTTAGGTCAAAATATCTATCTGGTCTGGAAAGTTTAGTTACAGAGAAAATTGGTTGTGAAGTGAAACTACGCATGCCATAAAATAAAGGCAACTCAGCTAAAACTAGTAAAAATGACCACAATATAAAGACAAAAGGGTTTATATCTGGTTTTGCAATGTAATGGGCAAGGTCTAAACCTGATCCTTCTTCCTGTTCTTTTCTGTGGCACAGAAGAATACAAGAGGGCCATGGAATGCTGCTATTTGGCACACAAATTCTTGAAAATCAAGTAGTGTAGCATTTTATTTTAAAAACCTTTTTGGTAGCTAAATCCCTTTGTATTGGGACCAAAACTACACACAGAAGACTCCTAGGAAATCCTAGTTCAAAAGCATCCAGATAGTCTAGGGTTCTAGGTTCATTACTGCTTCCCACACCTTTAATTGCTTCCCCCCTCCAACAAGGCAGAAAGTAGCACATGTAATACTCTTGAATGAGCTGCTGCTTCTACCCCATCAGGCTTGGCTTTGTCCCATGAGCACTGCTGGAAGCTTCCTGTTACTATGAGGCTCATTTCTTTGTGTTTTCTTTCAGTTGGGTCCCTGCTTAATTCCTAGTCTTTTGGCTAGCAGGCGTACAGGCTGCACTACTGGCTTACTGACTCAGAGATGGGCAACAGGGTGGTAATAAAAGTAATAGATTGTCCTTATCTTACCTCCAACACCTTGACTCTGCTCGAAAACCACTTACATTGTTGTCTCCACCAATTAAATATACAAAATTATTGAGAACAGCAATCCCTTGGTTGGACATTCTGGGGGCTAGTGCAGCTGTAAAGTGCCTCCACTCTCCCAACAAAGGGTTCAGATACTTGGCATGGTCACTGAGGACAATGGATGGAATAGAATGCATCCCTCCAAATCCCACTACACACTGGAACTCTGATCTCAGCTGTGTCTGGGAGCTCTGAAGCATTGGCTGAAGACATTCATTCTTGTGGTACATTAATGCATCTGCGACTGTATCTTTTAAAGGAGATGGACTTAATTTGTCATGAAGCCTTTGCAGGATCTGGGGTTCCATCAGAGGAAAACGAACTGTCTCAAGTAGCTTAAGGTGCTCCACTAGGAAGACCTGATCTGTCTCCACTTGCGTTGGAGAAAAATAATACAAAAGCGCCCCATCATAAACTTGAGACTCATAGTCAACCTCCAAACGGTTGCTGCTGAGAAGGGAGTAGACCTTCTGCAAGGGTAGCTGTCGATACACCTGTGTCCTTGAGAAAGCTGGAAAGTTCTTAAAAATGTAGGAGTCCAGCTGATCGCTCAAATGTCTCAAGTCATAATGGTCAGCTAGTCTGTATATGTCGAGGATGTTCTCTTCATCTACCCAGGACATGAGAAAATCACAACAGAACTTAATAACTTCTGGAATCTGCAAAAGAGAGATATTTTTCATTTCAGGCACCACTTGCCTCACACTCAAGAGACAGGTGACAGAAGCCTGGGATGACTGTAAGAAAGTTGTCCACAAGATGGTTACTTTCCTCACTGTCTGATCACCATGTTCACTTGCACCCAATTCATCTTTCTCCAGAGAAAAAGAACCCAACATGGGTATGTAGATGAATATAATATAGATCTTCTAGCCACACTATACTGGAAGCCTATGAGTTTGGCTTCAGCTGCTGCAGCAATGTGTCTTCCAAGACACATAGGACACTGGACAGCCAGGCTGCCTGGTTTGTTAGCATGGCACCAAGCTGCAGGCTGCCTGGGAGGCAGTTGTGAAAACACAAGGCATGGAAGACACAGTTAAAGGCAGGTTTACAGTCACTCCGTAATTGTTCTTTCAGAGCACTATAGACATGCTGTATCAAAGACTGTATCTGTAACAAATATATCTGCATCACTCGAGCACAGGAAGCCATTTGAAAGGAAAATTAATTATTTAGTGTTGTCTTCTGAATACAATTTGAAGTTGTATCTGGCAGTAGGGACCACTGGCAAACAAAGAACTAACTGCTGTCCAAGAGCCCCTCTGCTAACAAAGTGGAGCCAAGTGTGTAGGAACCAACCAATGCAAGCACTCAGAAACTTTAAGGTTTAGTACCAAAGCCTTGTGCAGCAGTTAGCTGCAGGGGAAATTAGAGAAAAAAATTTGTCTTAAAGGGACACGAACTCTGCACTTAGTGCAGAAGTCATAGTGGTAGGCTTTCCTGTAGTGATGGGGTAAGGGAGGTTATGTGCCTGTAGACAGTCTGGAGAAGATTTTGAGCAGCACAGCAATTTCTGAGCAGCAAGCCCTATTCTTTACCTTAGGCCAGTAGTATTCTATTTTAAGGAAGCTTTCATAAGCAGATCAGTGCAAGTGCGTGCTATATAAAACAGTCCTCTAGATGCAATGCTAAATGTTTATAAGTAATAAAACCATTGGCACAAATGAGATGTGCAAGTACTTATTCATTGTTCCTACCCTTCCATAGTTAGTTCCAGTGGACAGAGCATCCCAAAGAATTTTTTCTCATCAGACCCATGCTCTTATTCACCCCTTAATCTTCCATCTAACCAGATATCCATGGTTTCTGTTTCTTTCATTGTTGCTTTTGTTTCTTGCTTCTTTTTTGTCACACCTCCCAGTACCTCACCTGAAGCTGCCAGGCTGCAGCTAAGGTTTCCTGTACACTGTTCACACTGAGTTCCAGCTCCGAAGTGTAAATGAAGTTCAAGATTTTACACATTGCATTGTAGGAGATGCCATGAATATGAACTTCTTCTTGTTTCATCTCTCTCAGTCCTCCTGCAAACATTCCTCTGTAAAAAAGACAATGGCACATGCTATGACAGATTTGCATTGAAGCTGGTTTTAGTTTGCTTATGTTGTCCTGGGAACATAAAAAATATTCAGAAAGATAATAAGCTAGCCAGACACTTTTGTGGAATTACCTCTTCTCTAAGCCAATGATACAAACAGTAGAGGCCTTTAGGACCTAAGAAAGCAATACTCTTCATTCTGCAGGAAAACAGTGGGGGCCATCTGAAAGGTATGATTCACAGTTGAAGGACTTAAATACAGACCCAGTATATATGGTTATGGGCAGATACAGATACTTTGGGTGTGTGGGAAGAGACAAAACAGATGAACTTGGGACTGTAAGAGTTTTTGTAAGCTTGGGATTTGTTCATTTGCTCTATGAAAATAAAGTCAGTTCAAGAAACTGCTAATCAAATTGACCAGGGGAGTGTCTGGTTTAATGAACAGTGAGTCACACTACAGGCATGTAACAAGAGGAGTGACACACTTCCAGTGACTTTTTATGTATTATGAAATGATCACAATGGGCAAAGTCTTACAATGCTAAGGATCCGTTAAAAGCCACCTAGAGTGCATTTATGCGGAAGACACCTGTTCATATTGTCTCTCCTCTCTATATACCTCCAAGTACCACAGGCAGTGAATTCAGTGGAGGTAAGCTCAGTGTGCAGGAACAAGAGCTTTATTTCTGTAGAGAAATTACAGAGAGATGAATAAAGCCATACTATGCATTTTGAAACACATTCAGCTCCATCTTATGGGTCTAATTTTACATCCAGAACCAGTGTGCCAAAACAGAAGATTTGGACGTTGCAGGTTTGAGTAACATTCAGACACATGCTTGTTACTGCTGTACTGAAGTGTACCTGAAATAGTCACAGGATGCAGCTAGAAGTATGCGATGAGCTTCAATAGGTTTCTCTTCAACTACCAGAACTACATCGAAGAGGATGCTGCTGTCTCGGAGAGATACCAAGCCACTGAGCAAGGCCTGAGAGTGCTCTGCACTGCGGTATGTATTGCTGGTGCGCTGCTGAAGGGAGGGCTCGAGTTGAGCTTTGTGTGGCTGAGTCAGCTCCTGATCCTCCGCCATCCCAAGCAGCAATGGTCTGCCACCAGCTGTAGCAGAATGAAATCTGTGAGACAACAGAATCAGCAAAGGTTTGTGCCTTTTGCTTTACAAAAGGTCCTCTGACCCCCGCCTGTCACAGAAATTAAATCAAACCAACTCTTCAGTCAATGGAGAGACAGTTCTACCCTGAAGAAATTATTCTGAATGATGATACTGGAAACAGACAGGTGTACATCAGCACACCAAAGTGGCAGAACATGGATTTTCAAACAAGTATTCTGACTCCCGGGTTTTCAGTCCAAGATCAGAGTTTGTAGCTCGTGAGGCTATTTTTTTTCTTAGCAAGAGTTTCACTTCTCAACCCATTACCAGAACATCTTGTTTCTTTTGCACTTCTGCATCATTTATAAAATAGAACAGACATAATTTTTGCAAAATTCCAAACTGTCTGATAACTTCACATAACTTTGCTGCAATATAAACTGCACGTTCTGTCTTTCTCTTGATATTTTACCACAGAATCCAAAAGCCCTCCTCTCTCCCTCTTTGCTTTCTTATTTTTCTTAGCTGACCATATTTCCAACTGTCATTCTATAAAATACTATATGAAACTGTAGGCTTCAGAGTGAGTTCTTTATTGTGACAGCTTCAAGTTAGCATGCACAACTGCTTTCCACTTCACTGTGATTCCCTGCAGAGAGAGGGTATTTCCTCAAGAGCAGGTGCTGTAGAGGGCTGTCCTATACCTTTTCTAGGGCTGCCACTGACACTGTAGGAAAGTCCCCTATGGCACATGGGGAAACACCTGTAAAAAGCTAGTTGGAAGTTATTCTGTTTCATGTCTACAGTTAAGCTCTCAAAATCTCATGAGTCCTCTTTTACCATCCTGTAATTTACCCTTTCCATTGTCTTTGAAGAACGTCAGAAGCTGTAGCAGTTACAGCTCACAGACTACCTAGTTGTCACAGCACATTACCCTCCCCCTCCCCTGCCTCATTAGCAAAAGGAAGTAACTTTGCTGATATGGTTGCTTAAGACACAGTTATAATAGCCTCTCCTCCAGCAGCCTGGGAAATAGCTTAGTGGCACAAGGGATAGTCACAAGGGGTTATCAGCAGTCAGGGAAGCAAAAGCAGAACAAACCCAGCAAATCCAAACAAACAATGAAGAAATGGAACCATTGTTTAATTGTGCCAGCCATAGACAGTAAACACAGCATTGGAAATCTCTCAAAGTATTGCAAGGTATTCTGTGTATGGTCAGAGAGGAAGGAGCTATCTGGATGACACCAAGAAACATGAAAATGTTTATTGTTCTGCCTGAGGGAACTTACCCTACACTGTCCAAAACAAAAGGAAGCTAGGTGGCATTGCAAGGTAGATAGGATGGAAAAAAAAAACTGATAAAACATATTAATAGTTGTCTGCTCTTTGCCAGCAAACCCAAGACAACCAGCTCAGAAGAGCAGCTCTGATGAGACAGCCTTCTAGGGAGCACATTCAGGTCGATTATATCGTGGGAAACTATCCATCAGCTGAAGTAATGGATTATTTTTCATGACAGGAAGATGCTTTTCCTAGAAATAAGATGACTGCTTTTGAAGCAGACAAAACTACTATATCATTTGATTTGCTCCTGAGGAATACTAGAAGTGTTGGATTGAGGCAAGTGAGACAGGAGATAATACAGTAAGAAAGGCAAGTGAAGGTGGGGAGTGATACTAGATGTAGAACAGAAATTTCCCATTTCACTTGAAGGGAATAAATGCAGGAAAAACAAAGTAGGGTGAGATATGGTCCAAATGAGGAACAGATTCAGATAAACCACATTAACTCTTAACAAAGTTAATGTGGTTTAATGCGGTTAACACTCCAGCGTTAATGTGGTTAATGCTCCAAAAAAAGCTGCATCTTTTCAGCTACTTAGAGAGCTGTGTCAAAAGAAGTCTCTATGAGAGTAAAATTGTTGCATTGAAAAGCAGAAGTAAATTTTCTGAATTCAAAGGCTTTTGTTGGGTAGGGGAAACAGCATGACCTTTGATAAAATCTTACAGAGTGTCATATCATGTACCATTCATGGAAGAGAGGTTAGGGAGAATAAGTGAGATATGATAAAACTACACAGGCCATTGAACCCATGTAACAAGAAATGTATTGTAGAAGTGGTTTCCAGAGAGAGAAAGATGTGCAGGGTAGAGTGGGAAACCTGTATAATCATGTCAAGCCTTTATTTACATTTACATGTAATTAATATAACTGTAGACAGGTACTATTCAGAATAAATTCTGTATCCAAATAATCTTAAAAAGGAAAAGAAAGGGGGTGAAGCTTTCAGCAAGTAAAGCCCCATATGGTAACTGGAACCAGGAAGATCATCAAATGGTATCATGAAAGAGAGTAAATAATTGTAAGAAAGGAAAAGAAAGATATAAATAATTTGGGGATTCTGAAGCCTGTACACACGTTAGTATCTGTATAGCCTTCAGTGACAAATGGGGCTGTCTTGGGGATCTACATGGACTTCATCTCACTGCTAGTACTACTAGATATGGACTTGAATTATCCCACAACTATCAGCAATAGCTGAACAAAACCAGCCTTTCTAGCAGACATGTGGTAAGCCCAGTGTGGTCAAACATAGATGCTGGCAGTGCAGCTGAGCCATCCTCCACAGCTGATTTTTTGCTAGTCAACAGCTGAGCCTACAGGTATTTTGCTACACTTTATTTTCTGAATTTCAGCTGAAACTCTTGTTCACAATGTCTGCCCCTGGCTTGTATCTTGGCTGTTACTGGTGAGCTGGACTGTCCCTCAGGGTGGTCACTCATTCACATACATCAACACAAGAGCTGCCTTGTGCATTGGAGCACAGAGCCACTATGACATGGAAATTTACCACTCCATAGCTACCTGTGAGTATTTTGCCATCCATAGTTACTTGCTGCTAGCCAGTTTTGGGTGTGTTGGTTGAATACCAATGCTGCTGTGGAAAAAGGGTAGAATGCTACTGAGACCTATATGCTGTTATGTGTACTTCCATACTCTCCTAAACAGGGTTTCAAGGCTTATAAATAGGTATGCATGTCTATTGTCATAGTTTTAACCAGTGGGAACAGACTACTCTAGAAAAATTATTACTGAAATTATTTTAATGAACTGTTCCCAACTTATAAAATTAAAGGTGAACATTTGTGGTAGTAGTCTATGATGTCTGCGTGACAGGTGGTTAAGTCCTCCTCTTTGAGTCAAAAACCAAAGAAAGCCTCTTAACTCCTACCTAGACAGTCTTAAAAGCTGGTAGAAAAGACCTTTAAGACAAAAGAAGGGTAGAGGACCATTAAATGGCTTGTGGGAGGATGGCCAGCAAGATTCATTTAGGTGATTATTGAGTATGTTCAGCTTTGTAATAGCTGTACAAGTAGCAGCTGGGGTTGGGTGGGTAGGAAGTTACAAAGAGTGGTTGCTGAAGCAGTGTTAAGGGGGTTGTGCTGTGGGCTTTTTTGAAAGAGGAGTTGGTTTTGGCATTTGAGTTTTCTGGATTAAAGGTAGTGTGCTTGGTGGGCTGACGGTTCTGTGTATTTCTTTAAGTGTTCTAAATGATGACTACAAATTTGTTGGGGAGAGATATTGGTGTTAGTACAGCACCTTGCTTCTCAGACTGTGTGGTCTAACTGTGACCTGTGTACTTTGTGTCTTTGTTACTATCTAAAAATCTGGTAGTCCAAACAGTGGAAGTGTCTGTTTTGTGTGGTTTACCAGCTGGGGGCAATGACTTTAGGAATTGTTATGCCTTGTAAGTGTCTTATCAGTCTTACAAATTACTAGGAAATTTACCTTTGTGTATTTTGAGCTGAAAATAATTTAACCCTATCTCCTCAAGCTTTTATTTTGCTTAATCTTTATTGCCCTTTATTAAAGAAAAAAAAAAGCTGACTGTAGTACAAGCAGTGCAGTTCTGAATGGAGAAGCAGAACAGGTTTGTTCAGCCTACTGCATGCTGCAGAAAACCTACTTACTGTTTTTTCCTTCCTGACCAGTTAGGAACTTTGCTGGCTTTTAGGGCCTGAGAAGCCGTTTCCACAGGCTGGCATATCTGTCCCTGTAAATGAATGCGCTGTAGGCAAGCCCTTGCTAGCTCTTATAAATGCACAGTCCCTTGAACAATGCAGCAAGGTTCCCCTCTATTCTGAGACTCTCTACTGTCAGCTTCTTGCTTCTAGGCTGTTCTTGAGACCTCTCTATTCTCTTACTTCTGTTATTGAGAAACTAGCTCTGTGATGACTGAGCCAAGTTCCTAGAAATCTGAGTAATGCTTTTTTTTTTTTTTCCTTTTTTCCCTCCCCTTTCTCCTCTTGTGCAATTTTCTTGGTACTGGTCAGCTGCTAACAGTGGGATTCAGTGTCTGAGTATTGCAGGGCAGACCCAAAGGTGGAAGAAATGAGCAACTCTTTCTGTTCACTGTGCTTCTTAAACAGTGGCAAAGATAGTTGCCCATGAGCCAGCAGTGTGCCCTGGTGGCCAAGGCAGCCAATGGGATCCTGGGGTGCCTTAGGGGGAGTATGGCCAGCAGGCTGAGGGAGGGGATCCTGCCCCTCTGCTCTGCCCTGGTGAGGCTGCATCTGCCGTGCTGCATCCAGTGCTGGGCTCCCCAGTTCAAGGGAGGCAGGGAGCTACTGGAGAGGGGCCAGCAGAGGGCTACAAAGGGGATGAGGGGACCGGAGCATCTCCCTGATGAGGAAAGGCTGAGAGAGCTGGGTCTGTTCGGCCTGGAGAAGACAAGGCTGAGAGTGGATCTTATCAATGTGTACAAATACCTTAAGGGTGAGTGTCCAGAGGACAGGACCAGGCTCTTTTCAGTGGTGCCCAGGGACAGGACAAGGGGCAACGGGCGCAAACTGTAACACAAGAAGTTCTGTCTGAACATGAAGAACTTCTTTACCTTAAGGGTGACAGAGCCCTGGCACAGGCTGCCCAGAGAGGTTATGGAGTAGTTGTCTTTGGGGACATTCAAAACCCGCCTGGATGTGACTCAGTGCAGCCTGCTCTAGGAGAATGTGCTTTAGCAGGGGGCTGGACTGGATGGTCTCCAGAGGTCCCTTCCAACACTGACCATTCTGTGATTGAAAAGTATTGCCTCTCATGCTGTGGGATGCTGTCTCCAGGAACAAGGGAAGGCAAGTCCTTGTTCCGATCACTTTGAAACTGCAGAGAAAATCAAACTAGAGATTTTCTTAGCTGGCTGCACAAAGTATTTGAGACTGCAGATATGTTGGTTTGCTTGCATTTGTCTTTTAAAGGATGTGGGTTAATGGAATTAATTTTAGGGTATTACAATTGAGTGCCCAGTACATAAAGAGGAAGGAGGTGTGTGAGGTCAGTAATTGTATGTGCTCTTCTATAGGCAATGCTAATGTAGGAAGACATGCACTGTTGGGTCGTTTCAAATCAGGGAGTTAGAAAACCAAAACAACAAAATCCCCCATAAATGGCAAAACCCTTAGGGGCATCTAGAAAGACATGACTGCTCTTTTTCAATAGACTGAATTTTTCTGTGTTCTGTGCCTGGATTCCATTTAGGTACCAGGGGAAAGGAGCCATGCCTTGCAATAGTACACATGGAGGGAGCACGAAGGAAATCTGGTATTTCTTTCTATTTCCTGTCCTATATTCAAAGTTTACTGTATCACTAGTGGTCTCTTGTAATAAGCTACAGAGGCAGTGGAATCTACAGTGCCTCAGTGGCTTGCTGGGAGCTCTGTGTGATTGCCTTGTAACCAAATTCCATTACCACAACATGCTTCTGCAGATTACTTGTATGAAAAAAGTAGAAGTATTAGGCTTCTGATTATTCAACTGAAATAGTTGCCTATCTGTACATAACAATTTGTGGTTTTTTTAAACAAAATCCCCTCTCTGATCAATGGCAGAATACTTGCTTTCACAGTAAAGGTATGTGGTTTGACTGAGGAGTTTGGCACTGGGACAGGAGGAATTGGGCAAATGGATTGTAGCTTGATCATTCAAATGGCAAAATCATGAGAGACTGGTATGCTGGCTTGTTCTTGTGCTTGCTGAAAATCCTTATTATTTTAATAACACAGGATATAAGAATGAAGTAGCTCAACTTGAACAGGGAAAGGAAAAGTTAAAGGCCTGGCAAAACAGATGTGGTAGATGAGTGCAGTGTATGTCCTATCTGAATTTTTAAGTGCAAAACAATTATTATACTACAGTGTTTGTATGCTGCTTCAGTAAAGAACATTCTGGGGAGTGGGAATTCATATGGCTTACAGCATACGCTTCCCGAGATTGAAAACAGAGTCCTGCTTCTCTAAGAATGTATGTGGGAGCACTTGCCAGTAGCTGGGTCAGGGTGTATATCCTGGACGCATCCTGCTGCCATTATAGACATACTCAGCCTTCATTTTCTGGTGAGATCTGCTGTGCATGGATTCTGTGCTTTAAACATAGTGTAGTTAATTTACAGTGCTGAAGTCTATTATTGGTACTACATGGTATGATATACACCTTGACAAGTATTCACACCTTGTACGACTAGCAGCCATGTCATATAGGGATGCTTACTGCTGTGTGGTGTGGGGATGGTCGTGGTTTGTGTGAGTTTAGGTTTTTTTGTACAGTTGTGCTGACAGCCTCGATTCTCCACTGTAGAGAAATGGCTGGATACAGGAAGAATTATCTTAATTTAGTTTCTATGGAAACTCAGACATTTGTGTATTCAAGAGCCCATGGCTGTCAGTTACATCTCTACAAAGAAGTGTTTTATGTAGATAGTGATATTTTCTGGCGCATCAGCTGTGCCCAAAATAAACTAGAGCTTGCTGGTGTCGGGTATCCAAATCTGTTTAGCTTGCTGCCATATGGACAGGTGGTTCAAGCTTGGTGGGGGGTCCCATGCTTTCTTAGAATTGTGGAATAATTTAGGCTGAAGAGAAACTTGGGAAGTCTCTAATCCAATTGCCTGCTCAAAACAGAGAAAACTTCAAAATCGGGTCAGGATGCTGAAAGCCTTGTCTGGTCAACTCCATCCTTGTCAATAACTGGGAAACTGAATGCTTAACCATCAATTTATTTTTTTCTTTATCCTGTCTGAATTTCTTTTCCTGCAATTTGTGACACTTGCCTCCTATCCTTGGCACTGTGCACCACAAAGAAGTTTGGCTCTACATTTTCCTGTACCCACTAGATAGCTTAAAACCCAGTAACTGGCCCTCCCCTTAGCCTCTTCTTCTCTGTATTCAACTAACAGAGTCTTCTTGCCTTGCATGGGCTTGTATCTTCTTGTACCTGCTCCTGCTCTGTGTGGTGATCTTCCGCTGAACTCCCAGGTATTTCTTTCAGTATGGAGCTCAAAGCTGGGCATAGTATGAAGATTTTGTGGGCTTATAAGTGCTGAATAGAGTGGGAAATAATAACTTCCTATGACCTGCTGGCTATGCTTTTGCTAACACAGCCCAGTATAAAGCTGGCCCCTATTGGAGGAATCATATTCAACTTGCTGCTCATCAGGTCCCCCAGGCTGTCTTCTTGCAAAGCTGGCTCCTAGCCAGGCTTGTCTCCAGCCTGTTCCAATATATGAAGTTACTCTGACCCAGGTGCATGACTTCACTTTTGCTATTGAAATTTATGTGGTTCTTGGTCCATTCTTAAAACTTATTGGATGCTCCTCAGTTGCAGCTCTGTCCTTCCTTGCAGGACATCTTATTCATAGCTTTTTTCTGATATAGAGTAACCAGTATGGTGTGCTGATTGAGATTCAAATGGATTAGGCCTCTAAAAGTCTTAATGCATTGGAGGAAGTTTAAAATCTGTGCCCTAAGGCTTCCCACACCTTCATTTCTCCCTAGGGAGTAATAAAAATTAGGATCTAAGCCAGGCTTCAGCTGAAAGCCTGACAAGAAGACAAGATACAAGACTAGAACAAAATGCTAGTTTCACTGACTTTCAGGGGTTGCAAATACAAATAGGCAGAACCTGGCTACGCATCAGAATTTTAACAGGGCAGAGGGCACAGAAACAAATAGATCAGCTAGTCGGGGAGTGTGCAGAACAGGGAGGCAGATGGGTGCCTGCCAAAACAGTTCAGAAAAAAGACGTGATTCCACAAACAATATAAACTGAAAAGCAAAAACTATTGTTCATTCTAACTGGAGTGCAAACACTGGAATAATTCACGAACTACATGATAATTTGTAATGGACACTTGTAAGAGTGTTTGCTATATAGAAGACAATTGAGTACATCATTATGTGTAGACACGACTTAAGCAGATTTCATGTTTTTTTTGAAGAAAAAGGGAAGAGGGGTGAAGGGAAAAACAGAGGCTTTGCTCAGCAGTGCTTCTTTCAGAATTATCCCTCTATGCATTCACAACTGTGCAAAAAAAAATAAATTATCTTCCTGAAATACCCCTTCACTTTAGGAACCTTCTACAAATACAGGGAACAACCCAAACAACTCCTTTTGACCAAGGTTCCCCACAAAAAGAAAGAAATTAAGACATCTAGTAGTAAGTAATATCTCAACATTAGTTTTGAACACTCATCAAATGATGACATGCTTTTGCTAGGTCTATATATGCCATCTTTATTTAATTCACTAATGGAAATAGGCAAGCATATCACTCTGGGCTGAATTTTTGAGCCGTTTTCAGCTTTTAGCTTTAGTAGTATACTTGAAGTGTGGGAGGAAACCAAAAGGCATGGTTTGGGAAATAGCTTTTGCAAACTATGCTGTCTCACAAATTTTGGCATTCATTCCTTTCAGCAAACACCTGTTGTTTTTTTTTTTTTTCCAAGCGTATTACAAGTTATTTCTAGGACATATTGAGAATAAAACACCTCATTTAATATGTATATGGCAAAACCCCCAATAAATGTATCTATATTTAAATATTTAGATACTTAAAAAAAAAAAATCCCCCCCCCCCCCAAACAGGAGCATAACCTAAAGAGTATGAGCTTTCTAACTTGAATATTTTGCCTTATCCACAAGAAATCTGCAGCTTACCCAAAATCATAGAATTGTAAACTTTTCTGTGGCGCACATTTGCAAGGTGGCCTGTGGCCTAAATGCTACCAAGAAATTGTAATAAAGAAAAAAATTCAATACAGTACTAAAATGCTTTCTCTTACGGCTTCATCATCTTTCTAAGGGTTTGATTATCTCTTGCTACTATTTTTTTTCTTCTTCCTAATCTTGAAATAAGATTTGCTTTTCACCTGAGTCTTTTGGTAGTCATTTTCTGGTTTGAGTGGAGCAGCTGCTTGTCTTTGAAGGAAGGTGTGTTAGCCAACTATATTCAGGCAGAGTGTACCTGCTTACCCTAAAAACAAGTGGCCTGCCATGAAGGCTCCATCTTTTTCCAGAACGAGGAGGTACTGTTTAGTACTATATCCAGATAGTTCTGGTAAATCTGTGAGGAATATGTTCTGTTGACAGAACAATTTTAATTATCAATCCTAAAGGACACCACTTGTTTTAATGAAGCTTCTACAGGATCAAGCTCTTTAAGTAATAACTACACCAAAACTGACAGTTTATAAATTAGCCAGTGGTGTATGTTCTATAAATCTTGAGAGACTCAGCTAGTTGGCGAGACTTGAACCTGGTTTGTTTAACTGCTTAAACCACACTGTGAATTTTTAATAGTGTAAAATAAAAGGAAGAAAAAAAAAGTAATTGTGCCAAATACAACAATTAAGTGACCTGGAAGAGAGCAAAGGCCTCTTCCAGCATTCTACAGCTCTGATTTTTGTATCAAACATGGATTAACTCATATTATTCACTACATTAATTTTGTTTCTGCAGGGACCTGTAAGGTCTGTCTGTCATCCGTCCCCCCTGCCCCAGCGCCACTACTTACACATTTCCCCATCAGGCACACAAAACGAGCAGTTTTCTCTGCCAGGCAAGGCTTACCTGGAGTCGCACATCATTGAAAGAGGCAGCCTGGCTCTAGACTAACCCTGTGATGAAGGGATGAAAGCCGGTTCAAGCACGCTTACGGTTTTACTTTCTCTTCCCCTGATGAAAATGCCTTTGCGGGTTCTGAGACCCAGTGCCCTCCCCCGCAAGCAGCCTACGGGAGGCAGCCCGGGCAGCGCTGCGCCGCGACATGGGGTCTGGCCTTGGCCCGGCCGGGGCGCCCTCGGGTCTTCTGCAGGGCGCAGGGCCAAGGCTTCAGCTGGGCCGGCGCGTCCTCGGGGGCTTCATGGGGGTGGCAGGGCCCCGGCAAGGGGCTGCCTCGGCCTGGCCGAGCGGGGGCGGCCGCGCAGCTGGCAGTGGGGTGGTCCCCGCCGGCCGTCGCCCCCGCCGGCGAGCAGAGGGAGGCGGAACACCACCTCAGCCGTTCGGGCCTCCTCCCGGGGGTCCGCCCCGGGACAGGCTCCCGCAGGTGCAGCTTCCCCGGGAGCACCGGCCGGCCCCACCAGGGCCCTGCACTCCCTCTCTCCTCTCTCCGCCGCCGCCCCAGCCACCTACCGAGAGCGGCGGCCTCCGCCACCGGCTTCCGCCTTCATGTGCGACCCGGAAACCACGGCGAACGAGGGGCGGCGGCGGCCGGAACTGGGGCCGGCGGTGGGGGCGACAGCCCCCAGCGGCACTCGGGCGCCCGCCAGGCCGAGGCGAGACGGCTGCCGGCGGCGCTGCGGCGTGCCTGGGCGCAGGTGGGCCGGCTGCGCGCCGGGCCTGTGGCAGGGACGAGGCGAACGCGGCCCCCCGGGACCGGTGCCCGGGGCCGCCCCCGCGGGCAGTGTGTCGGAGGCGGGACTACATTTCCCAGCGAGCCCCGCGCCGAGCCGAAGCTCTCGCGAGAGTTGGTCGGGCTAGCGCCAGGACTTCATTTCCCTGAAGCCTTCAGTGCGCCGGAAGTGGTTGCGCGGCACTTCCGCGGTGGCGGGCGGCGGAGCAGCGGCGGCGGCGGGGCGGCGGCGGCGGTGGTAGTGGGAAGCGGTGGCGCTCGGCGCTTGCGGTGGCAGGGATGGATGTGACCGGGCCTGAGACCGACTGGCGCAGCACCAACTTCCGGCAGAAACTCGTCAGCCAGATGTGAGTGCGGGCCGCGGTCTCGGCGCTGTATAGGCCGCAGGCAGGCTTCGGCCTCTGCTGGCGGGGATTCGGCGGCTCCCGCGCAGCTGTGTCTCACCCGCCTCTGCTCCTCTGTCAGCCTTTCCCGGCCCTCCCCTCGCTGCCTGGGGAGGTCCGTGGTCCCCGGTGCTTCCTCTTCCTCGAGCCCTTTCGCCGCCCCCCGGTGAGGGGGGCTCGTTGCCAGGATTTGCCCAGTTCCTGTGCGGGGGGCAGTCGGGCCTGTTCTTTGACTTGTTTTCTCCGGTCCTCCTTCCCTTTCACTTTCCTCTTCCCCAGGAATACCAGCTTCTTGTCCCGCTGACAGCATGCACTTTAGGGCTTTGATTTTGGTAGTTTCCCTAGTGTTGCCAAGTTTGACAGATTCTGTCCTATGAAACCCACTGTTATTATCTTGCACCTGGCTTTTTAGCGCAAAAATGAAATAAAAATGTTGGTGACTTAATGTGAAGTTCGGCTTGTTGCCTTTTCAGTTGTCCTTTGTGAAACAGTCGCTTTACTTGAATTACTTTGCTGCTCTGCATGCATTTTCTATTTTATGGAAGGCTTTTCTACCCTATGGAAGGTGGTTATTCCAGAAGGGAAAGCATGTTCACATGTTTAAATGTTTTTAAAGTAGTGTTTGTAATAAGTAACTAAGGGTAATTTGCTGATCAAATGGGGTTTTAACAAAAGGAATGATCTTGCTGCACAGATTTGAGAACGTTCTGTCTGGCGAGAAAAGACTTAACTATGAGGTTGCAAGATGTACTTTCTCAAGGCAAATATTAAACCGTAATCTCATGTTACTATGACAACTTTTGTCTTTGTTTAGACCTTAGTGTAAAAATAGATTAGTTTTGTAATATACAGCTTCTTGCTACATGACTGATAGTATAACTGTTTGTTTAAACCGGCCTTGAAGCTGAGGATAAAAGGGCTGTGTTCCTTGTTGGAATTTGCGAGCCTGGATGGAGCTGCGACTCCCTGGCCACCCAGCGCTGTTTTTCCTTTCCTGCCTTAATAAATACTTAGTGAATTTATTTCGGACTCTAGTTATTTCAATTCAACTATAACAGTGTTGAAATCCTTATTTATGTGTGCTTGAAAATCTTGGTCTTGCCTAGTTGCTTATAAGAATCAATATTTAAAAACAAACTTTTTTTTTAATATTATGTTAACAGTATGCTGTTTGGCTGCATGTAGTTTTACTGCCTAGCTGTGGACTTTACTTAAGGGGCTGTTTCAGAATTAAATGGTTATGGTATTCATAAAGAAATACAATAATGTGTGTCTCAAAGCATGCTTTAAAGTATTTTGGTGTTTGGAACTGATGTTTTACTTTCTAAACTTTCTGCAAATTCATTCATCTTGTTAGATTAATCCATTGCTTTTTCTTCTCCTCCTTTCCTACTGCTTCATCAAAACTGCCCTCGAATGCTGTGTAACTTTGAGGAAGTAAATATGAGTAAGCAGATACAAACCTTAATGCAATAAACATTTGGTTTTGTGTTTGCCCTGCAAACTGTAATTCTTTTCTTTGGGCAGTAAACAATGCTGATAAATGTTTCAATGCACAAGTACAAGAAATTAAAAAAAATTACTACTACTGACCAGCAAAACTTTAAGACTAATGCCATATAAAGAGATGACAGTAATCTTAAAACTTTTAATTCTTGTTCTGAAACAGAAATAAAATGTCCTCTGTTTATTGTCTTTCACATATGTGTGCAGATGTCTGGCTGTGATCTGTGTGCTTTTCATCATAGATGTATTGACAGTCTGTCTTTTTTAATATCTTGTCTGTAAATGATGTTTCTTCCTTGTGCTCCATCCATTTTTGTAGTATATATCTTACGTTTGTATTCACTGTCTAATCTAAAAAACAAACAGACTTCTTACTGGGATAAGTGTACAATGACTGCAGCAGGGTTGGGGTTTTTTGAGTGATTAATCTCTGCTAGATATTTGAAAACAACTTGGCTTGGTTTCCATTGGTGCTTGGAATAAAGTGAAGCTAGGCAGAAGTAGACTTTATAATACATAGATTTGTTGAATGAGAAATAGAAACAATATATTGGCTAAAAAGACTAGAGCTCTGCATGCATCAAGTTCCTATTTCTTTTCATAAGCTTCCAGTTTTGCCATTAGTGAGGCTTCTGTAGTAGGTAGAACAGGGAGGTAATTAAAATAAATATCTGGTGAATTGTCTGAAATTTTTCTTAATTTGTGGAAAGGTTGTTCCTAACAGTTATGAAAATACACTGTCTTATATATATGTATATCTTCCAGTTCATCCTGCAAATAAGTGATACTTAATTATCAAGGTGAATATTAACACTTGGTCTTAAAAGTTAACTGAAATGTTTGGAAGCATTCACGTAACTCATTTTGAGTGCCTTGCTATAGCTCCTGGATACAGGAGTCTTGTTGCTATTTCACACTTAGGTTTCCTTTACAACACTGACTTTAAGTTGGGGGGGGAGGGTGTTGTTTTGTTTTCAGGTTTTGGTGGCTTTTGTTGGGGTCTTTTTGGTGTTGGTTTTTCAGTGACGTGGATGAGCATTTCAGGGATGCTGTGTGGAATAGGTATCCTAGTGAATGTGTCAGTGGTCAGTATGTATGATTTGGTTGTCATAATTTGCGAGAATCCTGCATTTGATGACCTAAGAAGCCCCCTTCAGTATTAGATTCTTGTGTGAATGCAGGCCCAGACAGGACTTCCATACTGTTGCAAGATCCAGGGAAGCCTGAACTCAGATGGCTGACGCCAAGGAGCAGCTTTGGCTTTTCCCAGGTTGGTCCAGGAGACAGCAGTGATGCAGGAGCGTGAATGTACAGTTTTCCATGCAGGACAGCCCTTTATTCTGGCCCTCACAGGGAGGGGACACATACTGGTGCCTTGGGAGCCTCCTTTCTAAGGGCCTTTCCTTAACATGTTTTTAAATGTTGGTATTGCCTGAAGGAGAAATCTGAACAGGGTTGTGTGATGGTAAACGTGGTGTGTGGTTGCGTACGGTTCCTGCCCCAAGCTACTTCTAGACTATGTTAGATGGGAATAGTGTTGAGCGTATGTCCCGGTTTCAGCTGGGATGGGGTTAATTTTCTTCTTAGTAGCTGGTGCAGTGCTGTCTTTTGGATTTGGTGTGAGAACAAGGTTGGTAGCACACTGATGGTTTTGGTTGTTGCTAGGTAATGTTTATACTAAGTCAAGGACTTTTCAGTTTCTTGGGCCCTGCCAGGAAGAGGGCTGGAGTGGCACGGGAAATTGGGAGGGGACACAGCCAGGACAGCTGACCTGAACTCGCCAAAGAGCTATTCCATACCATGGGATGTCATGCTGAGTATATAAGCTGAGGGAAGAAGAAGGAAGCAGGGGAGCATTGTGGTGTTCCTCTTCCTGAGTAACTGTTATTCGTGATGGAGCTTTGCTTCCTGTAACTTAAGTTACATTCCTTTTCTATGCTGTGGTGGTTTAACCCTGACTGACACCCAAGCACCAAATAGCCGCTCCCTCACTCCCCCCTCACCCAGAGGGATGGGGAGGATAAGCAGAAAGGAATGTAAAACTCAGAGGTTGAGATAAGAACAACTTAATAGGTACAGCAAAAGCCACACACCCAAGCAAAGCAAGGAATTCATTCACCACTTCCCATGGGCAGGCAGGTGTTTGGGCATCCCTAGGGAAGCAGGGCTCCATCACACGTAACGGTTACCCAGGAAGACAAATGCCATAATGCCAAATGTCCCCCCCTTCCTTCTTCTTTCCCCAGCTTATATACTTAGCATGACATCCCATGGTATGGAATAGCTCGTTGGGTAGTTCAGTCAGCTGTCCTGGCTGTGTCCCCTCCCAATTTCCTGTGCCCCTCCAGCCCTCTTGCTGGCAGGGCCCAAGAAACTGAAAACTCCTTGATTTAGTATAAATGTTAACTAGCAACAACCAAAACCATCAGTGTGCTACCAACCTTGTTCTCACACCAAATCCAAAAGACAGCACTGCACCAGCTACTAAGACGAAAATTAACTGTATCCCAGCCAAAACCAGGACACTGCAATACCTCTTAATTCCAAGTGTTTGGGTTGCCGTGCAGTGAAGCTGACAGGGAAATTTCTCGGTTAAAAATAACTCAGGAGAAGTGGTTATTTATAACCTTGGTGGTTCTTCAGTACTGCTGATGGCACAGCCACACAGACAATTGTTCTGGCATAACTTGGAAGGGGCAGCTTCTTACCTAGTCCCCTCTGCTGGAGGATATCACTTCTGCCAGAGGGCATGCTTGTGAAGCTATGAAGGGATGATTCTGTGTGTAGTGGAAGGGTTTTTTTTTTTTTTGTTGCTGCAGAAGTGGAAAGAAACATAATGTGGAACAAGGCCTTAAGGAGGCTGGATGGTCCTTTGCTTTCTCCTCTGTAGCTGGAGGTAGTGTTCTGGGGGCCGAGGACCTTCAGGCCTTTACATGTTCTGTCAAGCAAAAGTCAATAAAGTAATAGGGGAGATTTCTATTTTGGGTCTTCTGCTGGTCTGTGGTATTGTGTGGGTGTTCCTGCACTGAGGGCTGCTATTGATGAAATTTTCTGTAACTAACAGAAATGTTGTGTGGGACAGGGTCATGTGCACAAGATCAAGTGAATAAAGTTTATTCTGTTTGTTGGTGTTTACTTGGAGGTTTTTCTACTTAGCCATATCTACATCTATCCACATGACAAACTGCTTACCAGTACAACCTTTTTTTTTTTTTTCTTCTTTTCCCCCCCGTTGTTGTTTTAAGCAAGAAAGGTTTGTTGAACTGACTGTTACAGTGATCAGATGGTATTTCATGAAGCAGCATTTGGTGATGTTACATGGCTTAGTGTGGTGTTGGCCCTGGAGCTCATTGCCCTTTTGTTGCATTGAAACAATTGATTCATGTGGTCATGATGTGAACTGGATAGGGGAGCTAGTATAGTTTTGAAGCGGAACGTGTTTTGCAAGATTTTTCAACTAGGATCAGCTGGCCCGAGTGAGAGGTTGCACAGTTGTTGGGCTGGAAACAAGCTGCTTGTGAATGGAGGGGGAATTCCTAAAGCTGGTGTTGCTATTGAATGCTTTGTCTTGTGAAACCACGACTTTGACTGTTCTGCATGAAATAAAGGCAGAATTTTGGTGCACATCTTATGATGCATTTAGTAAGTGCTTATGAGGCAGGTGAAAGTTGAATTGGCTCGTACCATCTGGTTTTTAGAATTTTGTTGTATTTGATGTTCTTCAAGGATATGATAATATTATTTGGTATCGTTAAAGCTATGGCTTGTTTGGGGTTTTTTTTTGTTTGATTTTTTTTTTTAGTGACTTTCCCAGTCTTTTGATGTAAATATTTTTGTTGATTGCGGATGACTATATGAACAAAGAAAGAGCTATGTGTTTTTTCTTCCTTCTAGTCTAAACCTTTCCTGGAATGCTAACAGATATGATATGGAGTGCTTGGAGTGGCATTTTTGGTAATGCAGATAGAGTAATTTTAAAATGCCTTTCATGTTCTATAATGTTGAAAGGAAAAGGTAGATACATATATAAGTAGATGACCACTTTGCTGTGGATTTTTTCCAAGTTTTTTTTTTCCTGATACAGCCAGATCAATGTGGTATCACAGCTACTTAGTACTTACTTCCTTTACTTTCATAATTCTCTTAGTCTTTGTGCCTGCTCAGTTCTTGGTGCTCTCAGAATGAGAGGCGTTGTCATTGGACTATGAGACTGGGAAGTTAAGGAGGATTCAAACACTAATGTGGATTTAGAGGCATCCTTTTTGAAAGGGAAAGCATTACAAAAGGAAGGTGTCAAGAACTGGATATAGCTTCTTCCTCTGCAGCAGAGCTCCTTTATGAGCAGCTCACTTTAAGGCTTGTTGGCACATGGAGGACTAGTTATTCTGCATAATGTTCAGATTCCGCTTCAGTTTAAGTAACCTTCATGTATAAACAGCATTTATTTTTATTTTTTTTAGTGTCTGCCAGACCACATGAACAAGTTACTATGAGAGCGCTTTAGAGCAGGTAGCTATGTTCTACTGTCTTCTACTTTGCAGGCTACAGCAGGTTAGCTGTATGCTACTAGTTTGCAAAGTAAGGATGTGAGTTGTGGCAGCCTAAGCTCCTGCGTTTTAAGGCTATAGCATCTGCCCTTCTCACTGCTGTCACTGTTACTGAGTTAGTTCAGGAAGCTGAACCAGCTTGCTGCTCATGCAAGCACCATTCCTGCTGCATGGGAGTTGGTAGAAAATCAGGAGGAAGAAAATAGTAGTCCCCCTTCAGACTGGCTGAAACTGTCAGGGATCACTACCCTGACACGCATTTAGTGTAGGGTAGCTGCTCATGCAGCAGCAGTTACAGAGAAATAAGTTGCTGAGATCTAATTACAAGGTGAAAGTATTCCCTGGTAACTTGTTTGTGGAATTCAGATTATAGCTGCTAGGCTGCTTTAAAACAGAACAGGTTTTGCAGGGAAGTGAAATGTTTCCAAGAATGAGAATGCCTGGAGGATTTGAATGGGGCTGTTCACCTAACTGAACTTCTCATTTTAGGATGTCTTTTATCTCATTGCATGTTTAACAGCTGAATTCCTTGCTACTTTTTGATGTACTGAGAATGCCCCTTCTTTTCCAAGCGTGTCCTTAGCTGTGTGGTTGTGTGGTTTTTTGTGTTTTTTTTTTTTTCTTTTTTCCTTTTCATCATGCATGTTCAATATCCCATTTGGAGGGCAGATCTAGATCCAAATTACTACAGGTGTGATGGAGAAAGGACAAGTTCCCATGACTCTGGCTAGTAAATGGGAAAGAACAGTAAGGAAATTGAAAGCTTTTTATTACCAAACCTGTTAATTTTCTTCCCCTTAACTTTCTATCAACAGGGCCTTCTCTTTACCTTATTGCTTCACCTGCTGCTTTCATGTTGATTGTCCCCTCCATGCCCTGCACATTGCTGTAATGCTCCCACTTGTTACTCCTACTCATTGGTCAAACCTCTATGCCTTTAGGAAATAGTTTTGTTTTTTTTTTTTTATTCTTTCACATTATATTTAGAGGATTCTTTTGGAAATGCCTGACACTAGACAGGCTCAAGCCCACTGTTTGCCAAACATGGATTATATTAATCCTGTCATCCAGCTTTCCTCAGATGAACAGGTCCTGTTATTTTGTCAAAATAATACATCAGGTGGTAAAATAATTACTTGCTTAGCAGTTCTTGAATTTCTGCAAAGAATATTTGTGTTGCCTTTTAGAAATCATTTGACTTTTTTCTCCATTATTTGAAGAAATTTTGAAGGGTGGTAATCTTAAGTAATTATGTGGTGGTTTTTGGTGGTTTTTTTTTATTTGGTTGGTTGTTTTTTTTAAATCAATCAATGAGAAGAATGTAAAAAGCTGTTTTACAGACCTTCCTAACTACAGAAAGTATTTTGTGATGTTATCAATTAATACCTAGCCTTGTTTTTTCCTTTTTTTTTCAGTGATGACGCTATGAGGAAGGCTGGTGTTGCCCATAATAAATCCAGCAAAGATATGGAGAGTCATGTGTTTATGAAGGCCAAAACAAGGGTAAAGCATCGCTATCTATTTCCAGAAGTTACTGGGGTATCAAAAGAAGTTTTGAACAACCTGCAGAAATAGGAAACCCAATGCACTTAGTTAACTGTCTCTGCTTAGAGTGCATTAGTTATGCAAAAGTTTTTATTTATATGTGCTTCTTTTACCCTGAGGGGGAGTGAGGTGCGTTGCATCCAATGTATGCATCAAACTGGACTTCGGTCCAAGACAGCTCTGCTGGTTCTGCAGCATTTAATGCATATATGGGATCACACTTAATTCTTATCCAAAGACTTGTGTGTAGTGAATTGCATAGAATTTTCTTTATCCACAGTGCAGCACCATTCCGTATGACCAGTTTGGTGGTCAGGAGAGACTAGGATATCAATGAAAAGGCTGTGTCAAGAGTAAGACCAAGGGAAGTGCTGTGGTTTCTGTGAAAGCCTGGTTATCATGTACAATTCTAGACCCTACCCAAATGTAAACTTCTTTCCTGGAGCTGTGTTATGAGAAATTGGATACTGTTGCTGTCTCCAAACAAGCCACATTTGAGATAGAACTTGTCTTGGTGAAAATTTTATAATGCTGATGTCACAAATTTATGCCTGCTGACAGCATCCTCACTGGTGAGTTGGTAGTTTCATGGGCAGGAAGGCTGTCTCAGCCCTGTGCAGTTTCTTTTACGTATTATGAAGCACGCTAATAAAATGCTGCAAAGAATATTTGTCTTTTCACTTCTGACACTTCTATCTTATGTTAGTCTTTAAAGTTGTTAACTTACTTGTATTTGTAATACTACCTTTAGCTTAAAACTTAATATTTACCAATAGCTTAAAAGTTCTTGTAGTATGAATATGACATAGTTTGAGGACCAAAGTAAGTCAGTGTACCAAGTAAGTGGGTTCAATCCTTAAGAAAAAGGGGAGTGGCTAAGAAATGGAAGATGGATGTATTGGCTTGTAGTTACGTTCTCATATTGTGATCCTATTAGTGTGATTGTCACAGAGGTTATTTCCAGTGAATTTTGTGGTTTCTTGGCCTTCTGGTACAATCAACCACAATGACTTATTAGTAAAAATATTCTTGATTAATTAATGAACAGACTGTTTCTTGCAAGTGAACTGCTTTGAAAAGCCCACAGACATTGTAAAGTAAAATCTGTTATGTTGAGGAAGAATACTGAAGAACCAGAAAGTCATGGTTACTCTGTTTTTTATTTCCTATGCTAATATACTAATTTTTCACCTTTAGGAGGAATATCTTTCTCTTGTGGCCAGACTTATTATACATTTTCGAGATATTCGTAAGTATTGTTTGATTGTTGGGGTTTTTTTCCCCTCAGTAATTGCTCATCCCATCCTCCCCAAAAAAGTAGATTTTAGGGGGTTTATGTGTGGTTCTGCATGTGACTCTTCACAAGTTGCTTTAAAAAATTTCGTGTATTAATTTCTAAATACTGTTTCTTCTACAGATCCATTTATAATTCAAAAGTCCTTGAGAAATTATTTAAACTTAGTATTTTTTCCACCTTCTTGATTTTTTTCCTGTATTTTTGCTTTCTTTCCATTGTTTATATAGCATTCTGGTTACCAAATTGGTTAATGTTAGAACTACAGCAGACAGTGATTTTTTAAAAATTTTTTTTAAATTATGTGAATGTATTTCTTAAAGTATATCTGAAGGGCCAGATTTATGTGTGACAAGATTAACAAAGACAATTGTTTTTCCTTTGCAGACAATAAGAAATCTCAAGCGTCAGTCAGTGGTAAGAGCTCCTTTTTTTTTTTTCTTTCTGTGTCTGTGTCAATGTCCCCCATTTCGAAACAGATCAGCTTAGAAAATCAGGGCTGACATGTACTAAGACTAAGAAGGCTGCAGGTGTCCAAGCTGGAACATTAAATGCTGCTGCAGGAAAGGAATTGTAGCATGATAATCTTGGAGTTGTTTGGTGATGAGGGTGACAGACTTGGACAGTGTTTTAGATGTAACTCCGGGGGCTTGTTTATTTCCCTCTTAATCCTTTTATTATGTCACAACACTAAGATTCTTGAGAGAATAAGAGAGTGAACAGAATCTCCTGCTGAGCTGTGCAGTTTCTCCCTGCTACCAGCTTTGGGTTCCTGATTGTGCTGCATCATAGGCAAATGTCGTGTTTGTGGTGCGTACGCACTGCTGTTTGACTGAGGTTAGAGCTGATCATATCTTCTGCTGCTGTGCTATTTTTACAGCAGTGTATGTTACGAACAAAGTATGATCCTCTATTTTGTCCACCTGCAGGCTAAATATGCAGTTTTTATCAAGTCTGTGATTGATCAACATCTAGCCTAGACAGTTGGAAATATGTATTTTTTAATTATTCTTAAGAAAGAGGGTCCTGCTCCAGTGCGGGCTGCCCATGAGGTCATAGCCTCTTTTGGGCATCCACCTGCTCCACTGTGGGGTCCTCCCCAGGCTGCTGGTCAATACTTGCTCCACTGTGGGCTTCCATGGGCTGAGGGAATCTCTGTTCCAGTGCCTGGAGCACCTCTTCCCCCTTCTTCTTCCACTGACCTTGGTGTCTGCAGAGTTGTTGCTCTCATGTATTCTCCTCTCTTCCACCACAACTTGTACAGAGGTTTTTTCCCCTCTTCCTAAATATGTTGTCAGAGAGGTGCTACCACCACTGCTGATGGGCTTGGCCTTGGTCAACAGCGGGTCAGTCTTAGAGTCAGCTGGCATGTGCTCCATCACACATAGGGGAAGCTTCTAGCAGCTTCTGACAGAAGCCACCCCTGTAAGCTCCCTCTGCTACCAAAACATTGCCATGCAAACCCAGTACAGTAGATGATGGAAAACGGAGGATTCGGGGGAGGCAATTGCATGGCTGGCTGCATATTGGTAACTATTTTCCTTGTAGATCCGATGAATGCCCTGCAGAATCTAACTGGGGGTCCCCCAGCCGGGGCACCTGGAATGGGCATGGCTTCCCGAGCTCAAGGAGCACCAATGAGTGGGATGAGCGGCCTTGGTCCAATGGGGCAACAGATGAGTCTCCCAGGGCAGCAGCAGCCTCCTGGAACCTCAGGGATGGCCCCTCATGGTATGCCAGGTGTCTCTACAGCTACTCAGCAGAGTAAGTGTTCAGTTTGCTTCAACCAGTGAAACTGTTACATCAGTTTTTTGGTACACAGCTTTTCGGTAAGGAAAGGGTGCTGAAGAGATTTCATACTTTTGGCTAAGTTGGCTAAGTGAACTGCAAGAAGAATTGATTTCAAATACTGCTATCTAATAGGGTAAATGTACTGCTTAGGAACAGCCTAGCAGTTGTAAGAGCAAATGCTTCTCTTGTCCTACAAGATGCCAATTTGAGAACTTTGTTTTTATAGAGCTCACCTATGTTTTCTATGTGTGCAGCACTTCCTGATGGTGATCTTTGTGCCTGTTTCGCCTGTATGTAAAATGGTTTTTCACATGTTTAACCTAGGTTGCTTACTATATAGGCAGTGAGAACTGGAGGTTGGTAGCAGGAAGTGTCATTAATTCTGCTATTAATGTGCCTCATCCATTTGAGGAAGCAAAAGTATATGCTGTTAACGAAGCATGTTAATGTACTTCAGGGATTATCTTCAATTACTATGAGTTATACTGGGTAACTGTCTTTTGCACTGTTTGGATCTCATGTTTTAAGTACAGTCTGTCTTCTTTTTAGCCCAGCTTCAGCTTCAGCAGATAGCGCAGCAGCAGCAGCAGCAGCAACAACAATTCCAGCAGCAGCAGGTGGCTTTGCAGCAGCAGCAGTTCCAGGCCCAGCAATCAGCTATGCAGCAACAGTTTCAGGTCCAGCAGCAGCAGGCAGCAGCAGCTGCAGCAGCCCAACAGCAGCAGCAGCAACAGCAGCAGTTGCAAGCTGTCCAGCAGCAGCAACAGCACATGCTGAAACTGCAGATGCAACAGCAGCAAAACCAACAGCAGGTGATGACAAACAACTACAGTGGTAACTGATGCAATCTCTGAGTGATTACTTGTCAAGTGAGGCTTGGCTTGCATGAAAGTACTGGGTATCAGCTCTGCCTCTTACTAACTTGCTTCCGCTTTAGGGTTGGACTTTGGTTTAGACTAACAAGTTAGTTGGCAGCAATGTATTACATCCCAGAGGAAAAGCTTAACAGTGTTTTGTTTGCTTTCTTCTGGCATAGCAACAGAATTACAAACATGAGGATAGTCTTTCATTCTGACAGGAATAGGGATGTAGGAAAGAACTAAAAGCACTGGCATTACTCTAGGAATAATGGCTGTTCTGTCATTGTGTGAAGTACACATGGCCATTTTAAAAAATGCGTGCTGAGCATATCATGTAGGTATCATCCTTAAGCACAAAAGCTTAATCCAGCTGTCATGTTCTTGTGCAGTTTCTGGTAAATAGTGGTGCTGATGCAGGCTAGTTACATTTGAAGAAGTGCTTCTGTGCCCATTTGTACAGGAGAAGCTGAGTGACTTCATTTTTGCTTTTGAAAACTGTTTTAGTAGGAAGACAAGCTTGTAATATCGAAACAATGGGATGTGTACTATGTAGAGTTAAGATACATATGAAGAGTAAGTGGGTAAAAAGGTTGGGCTTTCCTTTTGGGCCTAAAACCTCAGCCTGATGTATTAGGATTCTGTTTGCTCTTGGTTTATGCTGTTAAAATAATGCTGATATTGCATTGCTGCAAACTTTAGCATCCTGGCTTTTCCTGCTTTTCAGATACAGCAGCAGCAGCAGCAGCAGCAACTACAACGAATTGCCCAAATGCAGCAGCTGCAGGCAGCACAGGCTATGCAGGTGCAGCAGCAGCAGCAACAACAGCAACAAATACCACAACAACAGATACAGCAGCAGCCACCTCAACAAGTAATGCAACAGCAGATGCAACAGATGCAGCAGCAACAACAGCAGCAACAACAGCAGCAGCAACAACAACAACAACAGGTTGCTCAGGCACAACAGTCTCAGCTTCCACCACAATCCCAACCTCAACCCCAGCCCATGGTATCTCAGCCACAGGCAATCTCAGGACAAATTCCTAGTCAGGTTATGCCTGTTACTCTTACACCACAACAATTAAAAGCAATGCAGGTAAGGGCCAGTGACCAGCTGATTGTTCATTTATTATGATCCTCTAGAGAAATAAAAGAATTTGTTGACTTCTGCTAATAACAAAGTATGAAAAAGCATAGCTTATTAAGAGATCTTGTAGTTACCATGTTATGAGTACAAGAATTTTAAAGCTTTATGTCTAGGCCTGCCAGTGGAGAACAGTTATGTGTCTAAGAGTAAAGGACTTCTGGAAATCTATGAAAACCTTTTATGCAGCTAATGTTTAGGAATAATTTCTTGTCTTACTCTTGTATGGACAAGAAAAAAAAAAAAGAAAAAGAAGCAAACTCTGGTTAAAGAAAAATGCTCTCTGTGACATTAGCTGTTCTAGAACATGAGCAAGTGCTTTCATGTACCTAGTGTATGTGACTGGAGCCAGTGTTGGCTCTCTAGCATGCTGACTTTGCTTTTGCTGCCATGTTTAGAGGCGTTGGTCAAAGTTGAAGATACTGGTAGTTCCTGCCTTGAAGAGTACGTGGTCAAGACAATACTTTTACTCCATTGAACCTCTTACTGGGTCGCCCTCTTAATGGTGTAGCTTTTTGAACTGCTGCATTATAGTAATTTTTTTCTGGACTCCATATGTGGTGTTGAGCAAAAGCTCAGATGTAAATCCCAAGAACTGCTCTTCTTTGGGTCTTGCTGGGGAGGCGTGGAACGTCAGCCACACTTGAGAAATTATTGACCCCACATGGACGTATTGATACCTCCACTTTGTGCTTCTACTGTTGTCCTGTAAGCAGGTCCACTTACTTGGTGTGCAGCACCAGTTCACACAAGGAGTCGAGGTATTTCTGTCTTTTTATTCTAGCTTGTGCAAAGAAGCTAGGTGGTAATCCTCAAAAACTAGTTTACCTCTTAACACACTTTAAAACGTTTTATACGTTTTGAACAATTGTTTACAATTAGGTTTAGTCATACTTAGTTCCCATTGGTTCTTAGAAGCTTCTTGTCCATTTGAAGGTACAGCGTTCTTTTTTTTTTTACTGATCATGTTCTGTGGGGAGGGGGCTTGTTAGTAGGGGGCTTTCTTTGCTGAAGGTGGATCTCTCAGTATGCTACTTAGGATAGTTCACACAGTTCAACTAATTTTCTGTTTGGTCTCATGAACCATTTCGTTCTCCTTGAGCTTATATTGTTATGTCCCAGCTTCATTTATGGTTCTATCACTTCTCCCAAGGCCATGCTTTGCTAACTGCAACATCCTCTGTTTTTCTTTGTAGATATCTACATATTTTGTCTAAATTTCAAGTTAAATAACAGATTTGCCTTGTATTAATCATGCAAGCTGGTTGACTATGCTACCTGCTAAGCTAGGAGTAGTTAGATGTCATGTACGTCACACTGACGATCGTAATGAATGTATAAACATTTGAAATGTCGGTCATTAATAGGTGCTTAAAATGCAGTGAGCTTGAGGGAGGTCAAACAGGTATGTGGTTAAGTACGTTTGCCAGAAAGTTGAAGTATCTAGTGTTGTCGTAGGAAGTACAGGTAGTACAGGGAAAAAATTGCAAGAAGAAATCAAATCTTGGGTGCACAGTCTATGGGAAGACTGTTCTAAATGTTAGAAACATGGGAACTTGTTTTTGAACTTTCTTTATAAAAACTGTAGGAAGAGTGTGTATGTAAAGCTGATCTTGTCTCCAAACCCTTTTTTATGAGTATGATCAATGTAATTGGAACAGCAGAAGTCTCATGCTCTAATCGGATACATATTTACTTCATTCTTTCTTTTCATACTCAAGGTAAGAGCTCAGCTGGTCCAGCAGCAGCAGGCAGCGGCAGCAGTGCAAGCAGCTCAGGCCCAGGCTGCTCAGATGGGAGCTTCAGGGCAGGTAAGGGCCCAAGAGCCAGTATCACTAGTTATAGGCCTGTAGCAAGTGCATGCTAGAGATGAGCATGGAGATGGGTTTCTGGTGGCTTTCTGATGAGAGGTCTGACATTGGTTCATCCCCTTTATAAAAGGGGATGTGGGCTTTTATGCTGTTTCTCCTTTGCCTGGAGTCAAGAGGCAGGATTTCGTTGACAACCTCTCTGTGCATGCTTTCTGCCCTGAGTAGGTAAGATTGTTGCCTGTACTGACAAGGAATGCACATCAGTAAGATGGCCTACTGTGGTCATGCTACAAGTCTGACTGTTGGTACCTGGAGTGTATCACCTCTTCTTTCGTTAAACTTTATATAGGTGACTGCTTTGTTGTGTAAACTGATTTCTGTATTGTGAATCTTTGCCTGCTATCTTTATTCACATGTGATTTATCTTTCATCTCCATGTATTGACTGTAAAAAATAGTATAGACAATGAAACCTCTCTGCACTCCCCTTTCATTCCTTTCATCTTTCATTCTTTTTCTGAGTGAAATGGGTGTTAGATATAGATTACTCTTGTTTTGGATGTGAATTGTGAAGAAAAATGGCATGTGTCACAAGTGCAGTTACATTTTTAAAAAAGAAGTGCTGGGTGAAAGCTTATTGTCTAACTTAGTTTTCTTATCCTGCAATACACCTGTAGCCCCTGTGATTGTTCCTTGATGTGTGTCTGGTATGAAGGAGACATGGGGAAAAAATTTGGGAATGGCTTGAGCTGAACCTCTCATCTCATTTTCCACAAGAATATGAAATAGTCTTTTGTGGCTTGCCTCTGTAGTGTTTCATATTGAGGCATTTTACAGACATGGGTAAGTACAATTATCACCACTTTGTAGATGAAGACACTGAGGCAGACAGATGAAATGAGGTTGACTAGGATTAATGGCAGGGTTCTTTTCATATACCCAGGCATTCCATGTCTGCATGCACCATTTTCCCTTTGGCGCACAATTAATATTATAGATTCAATAAGCCATTTGGAGGTTTTCCCATGGACTGTAATAACAATTGGTTCTTCACCACACATCTCCCAGACTTGTATCAGGAATACTGTCTTGTACCATCATAACTGGCCCACATCCTTGTTGGTGGTTAAGTTCTGTTTCTGTATTGGTCCTTTTGCTTGAGTCAGCGTAATTTAGGATGTAAAAGCTGAACAGTGGTAAGTACAGTTGGTACAGTACTGGTGGCAATGCAGAATTCTCTTTTTACAGTTGAAATGTGAATTAAAACTTCTGTTTGTTTCTTAAATAATTTCCAGGTGGGAGCTTCAGGGACTTAGGCTGACTCGAAGGAGACTCTGACTATTTTTTTCTTTTTACTAACTTAATGGTGCTCTTTTCAACTCCTAAGCAGATGGATTATGCTTATGTACAGTCAACTTAATTCTTGCCCCATTCAGTGAATTCATATGCCAGTGGCTTAACAGCACGGTGCATTTGAAAAGTTTTGGGTGCTAAGATGGTTGACAGCGGATTTTATATTGCAGCTTTATTCAGATGTGTAGTAAACTCAGGGGTGGCTTGTTATCTGTCACAGATGGAGTTTAGAAAATTCCACATACAGGCTTTACTTCACTTATGTTCATGCTATTGCAATATGAGTCTACTAAAATTCACTTAACACTGTCAAGTCCAATAATTAAATGGGTTTCTTGTACTTGAGTAAATATTCTCTGTGTATAGTATTCAGTTCTAAGATTGTGGCTGTGTACAATATTACAATGCAGCTTTGGTGTTGAGAGTATGTATGGATGTTCTGTATAAGAAGTTTCTTTTAAGAGTAGATTTTGCTTTGTATTTAGTTCATTTTTCACTAGCACCAGCATTTTTAATAAATCTGCCTTGATTTCTTCATTTGGTTCAGGGAAGCCTTTATTATAAACAAACCCTATTCTATCCTTTGCTTGTTACATTTAAGCTTAGTCTCTAGGGGGTTTTAAACTGGGAATTTTCGGTTGATATGGCTGCATTTTTCCTTTTCCATTCCCGGTTTTAAACATGGATCCACGTGAGTTTTGAAGTTCTTCTCTGAAGTCATAGACACACTGTGCAGGTCAATGTTGCCCTGCTTGGGTGGTATCTAGTCCTTGTGAACTCGTAACTCACAGGTGAAGCTGATAAATAGACAAGGTAGTGTCCTAGTGACCACAGAGTGCTACACAAGTGCTTGCAGCACTGAGAGAAAAACTGGAGCTAAGTATTAATATAGTTTATGTCACTGTTCTTGTGCAACTCCTTCAGGTGTTCAGAATGCAGGTTGGCTGTTGCTCTTTGAAAATCAGAGCTTCATTTAGTGGAGTGACAGTGGCATGGTACTCACATATGCTCACCAGAAGCTGCATATTTGTGGAATCCTGAATCTTTGGATTTTAGATGAAAGAAAATTGCAGGTTCAGGAATCTAATAGTTATATTCCACTTCATTTGTATCAAATAGTGGGGTTTGTATCTTACAGGGGAGGGAGACTCTCTTCTTCTGCTTGCTGTTTTTATGGGGTAAAACTCTTAATTCTATAAATTAAGATAAATCGATTTCACTTGTGGAGGAGGATTTGCTTTCAGTTTAATCTTTTTCAAAAGTACTTGAACACTACTGGTTGTCTTCTGTTTTTAGACTGACAACAGTAACTCCTTCATGAATATATTGCTTTGCATAAAATAGATGCAATCTTTGGAACTCCCTTTTCTGACTCTTGTTGAAGGGTCACAGGTTTCATAAACTTCAATCAGCTGGAGAATGTGAAAAATAGGTTACTTTGAATCAGAGTAGAATTGGTATCGTTTTACATATATGCTTCCTTTCCAAAGCACACGTTTCAAAAACCAAAAAAGACAAAAAGCCAAAACAGAGTTGTGTGCCTGTGCATACACGTTTGACTAACCACACTACAACAAACAGGTGAAAGCCTTTAAATTGGAGTTTGTCATGCTGGTGCTCAGTGGTTTGCCAGACACTTAAACTGTGAACATGCTTCTAATTTCCTTGACCTTGGAGGAGGTAATCTAAATCTTCACACTTGGTGGTGTGGCATGAGAAACAGGACCAAGATGGGACGTAACATCCTTGGGCTTTCACACGCTCCAGAGATCCATGTGCATTCACGAGGGTCTAAGATGGGGTGATTGTGCCTGGAAGGATATGTTTGGTCCACCCCCATCCCTACCCCCCAGCAGTTTCCCCTTTTTTTGGTTGTTTTTTGTTTTTTTGGTTTGGTTTGGTTTGTTTGTTTGTTAGGGTTGTGTTGCTTCACCAGCTCTCATGTTGATACTGTAGCTCTTCACTGCACTTCGTAGCATCCACCTGTGCCTTGTGCCAGTGCTGGGTTGTGTTTGCTTGTGGTGGCTGTTGCATGCTGTGTGTGTACATGTGCATGTGTGTATGATGTCTGAAGCGCTCACATTTGTTTCCTTTCTGAAATATCCCGTCTCTGACCATCCCTCTTTGCCTGGATGGACAAGGACTGCATTGCTATGATGTTGTGAACTAACAGCTGTGCTGAATTTGACACTATTTTCTTTATCAGTTATTGTTTTCTTTTTTCAGTCTTGCTATGTTGTATTTAATTTTATTTATTTTTAACAGTTGTAAGCACATGCATTCTCTGACTCTCTAGAGACATGTTGCTGGCTGCTTCAGTCCATTTACATAGAACACTAAGCAAGAATGCCCCAAACCATTTAATGAAAGGAGACTTCATTAACTCTTAGGTTAAGTTAGGGCCTGTGCTTGGCAATAACTATGGTGGGGAAAAAAAAAAAGTAGCCCAGAGAACTTTACTGTAGCTTTTTTGAAGTACCAAACAGAAGCTTTTTTACTCATAAGTGAATCTGCCAAAGTTACACAAATATCACCTCAAAAATATGCTGTATTTGCTGTAAATTCTCAGCGTATATGGTATAATATTAAAATTTAAGTAACAAAGGTCTATAGAGATATATATGATTAAATCAGTGTTGTCTTATGCAGGCTGATCATTCTGAAAGGTACTCCTAGACACTGCAGAGCAGCATAGTCCTAATACTGTTTTAACATACAAATCCATTCTAATGCTAACCTTCATCATTTGTCCTAAATTATTGTACTTTAGGGTGTGCTCAGTCTGTACATTCGGAGGATCAAATAGTGCATGAGTAAACTTGAGGCAGATCATGAACTCATAACAGTACTTTGGCACAGCTTAGTAATAGAGGAATGGGTATTTGTCAAAATGATGGAAATTACAAGGATATAATTGACTTATTCTGTGAGTTATAAAAGGAAGGAGATAACATTTTAAAATCCAGAAGTTTTTTGTTGTCTTTGACATTGTTATACTGTCATAGGTTAAGTTGGTATGAAATTTTGTTCACTGTGGAGCATTCGTACTGACGGTTGCTGTCGAACTGTCTGCCAAATTATTTTATAATGAAGGGGGCATATGCAAATACTGCTAAAACCTTTGAGCCCACAGTGGGGGAAAGCATATTGGAAACCTATGGCAATATATAGCTTCTTATATGGAGCATTCTTGACAACAATCTTAGAGTACTTATTCCCAAGAATTATAGAAATTCAAGATGTCAGGCAAAATTTAGGAAAAGCCTTTCATGCAGATGATAGGATAGTCAACCCTTGACCCATGAATCTGAATGTACAAATCCACTCTCTCAAGATACCTGTAATTAATTAGTTTTCTGAAAATGGATAGAGTATAAAAAGGAGTTTGATTTCTAAGCTAGCACGTTAGGTTAACCTTTAGAGAAAAGCTCACTAACCTTACCTTCATGCTTCCCCACCCCCTAATTCCTGGAGGCTGCATGTGCTTCTCATCCTGCCAGTGCACTGCATTTCTTGTTTTGCGATTACTTTTGTCTGTTGTCCCTCTGTCCTCAAAGATGATCACCGCACCTATGGCCCGAGGTGGGATGCAAATAAGACCACGGTTCCCGCCTACCACCGCTGTGTCTGCTACACCGCCAAGCTCCATTCCTTTGGGTGGACAGCAAATGCCACAGGTATTTACTGAGTCAAAGCACATTGTGTCAGGAATTGTGCAAAGCATTCAATACGTGATTGTATAGCCCTTGCTTTCAAGCAAGGGGAAGTTCACTCTTTCATCAAACTACTAACTTTCTGCTGTTACATACAGTATTGGGCTGTTTAGGTTTTTTTATGGATTTTTTAAAATTTTAAATAATAGGTTTTCTGAGAGCGTGGGATATCAAATAAAGCATTTTTAAAGCAGCATAGATCTTTATTTTGACATTTAAAACATTTCCATGTTCTGAATTAATTCAAGTCTCAAATTAGAACTTTGTGGTTCCAGTTTAGTCTGTCCGTACTCCACAAGTGTGCATTTATGAGTATGTTGCAAGTCAGCAGTGCAGTGTACTGGCTGAGTTGTGTCTGGGTCCTTACTTATCATGTGTTCATGCTGTGTACAGGTTTTTCTTTTATTAATAGTAAACTTGGTTCATTTCAGTTTGTGTAGCTTCTTGGCATGGTATCAGGGACCAAGAAAAATGGATCTGTTCTGTTCTTGAGTGGTTGTGTAGGAGGAACTACTACCAGAAGAATTACACTTGTACCTGCATCAGAGAAGAACCTGTGTAGGCAGGCTGGCAGCACCTATTCAGCTGTTGCTGGGAGATGCGTGAAGTCAGAGTACTGCATTTGCCTCATGCAGGTCCAGATCTGCTCAAGACCTCACAATCACGTTTTGCCAGCAAAATGTATCATTTTGGGGGAGCAGGAATGGGGACAACTAGAATAAAACAGGGTAGTTCTTACCAGTAAGTCACAAAACGAGGCACTGTTCTGCTCTGCAGAAGTTTGCTGAGCTCTGTATGATTGGTGTTGGTTTAAATATCTATCATATTATGATGGTGGAATAGCGTTCAACTGCATTTTTTCTGTTACTCATGAACCTCATGTCTTGTTCTTTTAGATGCTAATTGTCAAATTTAGTGCCAAGTGCAGTTTTAGTTCTTAATACCACTGCATTTTGTTCATAGGTTTAATACAAGTTTCTTTACTCTTTGCATTTTTGTTTCCTTTGCAAGCTTGTCATGGGGCTGTGGACTGTCTAAATCTTTGCTTCCTAGTGCTGCTGCATTGAGTTCAGTAGGCACAGCCTTTTCTTCTCAGGAATTTGCTAAGGTAGATACAGTGATCAAAAAGATTCTGAAGACCTAGGCAAACACATCTGCTGCTGTTTCTGGTTTAAGATGGATAGTCATTTCAATCCAGGTCGTTGTTTATATGTTAACTGAAATAAAACCCAGGCATCACTGAGTCAAAGGAGAATTTACTTTGGGCTTTGTTTGCTGTAGCAATTTATATGTACTGAGACAGTCATCTCCCATGTGAAGTATTGACAGTATTTGGTTTGATGATGAGGCCTTCTGATAGTTATTTAAATATTGGAATGCCTTATATTTAATACTTGAATCATAACAAAAGACCTCTAGTTTAAGCATTCAGTGCCATAAGTTGATCTTTTAGTGCTGTGGTTATTGAGAAGCTTTGATTTCTGACACCAAGTGAATTGGTCATCAAGGAGTGCTCTCAGTAGCATGCCAAGGATTGTGAAAATGATGTAGCAGACTGTAAAACTAAGAAGGCAGCAGAGAAAACTAAATTCCTTTGTGAACAATAATTGGAATAAAAATGGCTCCTAAGCAGGTGGTAGGATGGGTGAGTGTCATGGTTTAATAACGGCAAGAAGTGTGTGTTTAAAGCCAGTCTAACGTGCCATATACTTGGCAGCTCTAGATCAGTATGCATGTTGTCTGCCAAAACATTTTGTTCAGGTTCTAGGTAGGTTAGAAATTAGAAATGTAATTTATGCCTCTTAATTTTGTAAAATGCTTAAATAATATTATCTGTTGGATATGTTATAACTTTCTTGTCATCAGAGCCCTTGCAGCTGTTCACAATAGGAGTAAGGGGCTATAGCATATAGCTGGCTATTAATTACTCATTTAAGAGTCTGTCATCTCCTTGACAACAGTATCAAAAGTCATAGGTAGTTCAGGGTGTCTTTTCTCTTCAGAAAAAAGTCATGGTATTGCACTGAAGAACCCCTTCAACAAAAGGACCAGACGTGATACCAATATTGTGTAGCTATTTATTTATGACAAAAATGTCAGTCTGTACTTTTTTATCACAAAGTTCAGTTGATTCTGCAGTGGATTTTTTTTGTTTGGTTGGGGTGTTTTTGCTATTATGGTCTTTTCAATCAAAATATATTTACTGATATGGCATTGTATTCCACAATATCCTAGTCTTTTGAATTGCCATAGAATTAGAACTGACTTTTTTTTTTCTTAGTTGAATACTTACCAAATATGAACTACAATCAATGTTAATGGCACTTCTTGAACTGCTAAGAGAAGGTTCCTATACCATATTGGGATTGGCTCAAGAAACCTGCTGATCTTGAAATTTAAAAAAATTAAACTAATCTATTACTTAGCTTTTGCTTTAGCAATTAGATAACTAATGTGCTAATACCAATCATTCTGTATTTCTAGCATAAAAACCTTCAAGTTCTATCTACAAATTCATTACAGTCTGCAATAGTATAAACCTCCTATTTATTGTTGGCACAGAAATCTTCAGCAAATTGAAAATACAGGGAAAAAAGTAAAACTGAGTTTAATATTAAAATAAAGCAAGGGATACTAGCCTGACTGGGAATATGGGAACCTGTGTCTGAACTTACTTGAAGCTCTGCAGAGCTTCCATTTCGTAACGTAAAGCAGCGTAATGGTGAACTTTGAACCCAGTTTGCAACAGAGCAGGCAAGGCTGTGCTTACTGGCTTAACACTGAAACTGTAAGAATAGTAGTGTAAATGCTTTCTAGAGTTTTCCTTCAAACTAAAAGTGTTTCTACTGTTCCTCATTACTGCCCATCACTTCCTTGTTGCAGTCTCCTTTTCCTTGCTGTTAGCTTCTGCATATTGTGCATTCTTGCTACTGGGAGAGTCTGAAAAACTCGCTAGCCTTATCTACTGAGTGCTGTTCTTTGCCTGAGCCTCAGCAACTGGAGGTAGGCCTTATAGCTAAGTTTATCTTCCAGCATGGTGTGCTCTAAATAGTAAGAATAGCTTTGATTTAATGGATATTAAGTGCAAACTTTTGTCATGCAAGCCTAAATATCTTTTGGGCAAGATTTCAGAAAGTTTAGGCTTGGTGTCATGATCAGGTCACTGTAGAGTTGCAGAGTGAATTCATGTCCAGTGGGCTGTAATAGCTGTCCATGGATATACTTGTAGATGCAGAAACTTTAATCCTGCAGTGAAAAAATAGGCAGTTGCATTTCCTTATATATGTTGAAGATGAAGGGTATGCAAATGGACAGTAACCATGGCTTAACTCTGGAGTTGAATGAGGAGCTAAATGAGTTTAACAGGGTTAAAGTTCCAGAGAGAGGGGGTTTTGTATTTTGCGCTTACTGATATTTTTGTGTGTTTGTTTCTTTAAGCCTTCTTTTTAGTAGGAATTAGTTGGAATTAGCATTCCCTAGAAGTTGAAATTTCATTACAGTCTTAACCCATATCCTGCCAACAGTGTAGAAATGTAAAGCTGAAAGTATCTGTCCTATAGAAAGATATCTGAAATTTTTTGGTAGCAAATTAACTGCTTCCAAAGAAAAATAAGGCAGTAAGTTCAGAATTGCATACTTCTGAGTGCATGCTTTTGTAAATGTCACAATTTTGCTTAATATTAGACATTAGCCTTTGGTATTCTGAAATCAAGCGGGCAGAGAGCAAACCTGTTGCGAGAAGGAAAGCTGTTTGCCTGTGCGTGTACTTAAGAAGGAGTAATACAAAAAAAGATTAGTTTTTTCTATGCTTATATGCACAGTAGATGCAGCATGTTCTTTGTTTTGCTTTTCTGCAACATTTTTTAAATTACTGTGAAGGGACCTTGGTGTTGAAGTAGATACAAAAGCTTAAATCTGGCAAAAATCCTAATGAAATCTTTCTCCTTCCTTCCCAAACACGGATTTAAGTCTTCAGCAGTAATTTTGTGTAACCAACTTGAGACACTTAAAAGGGGCCTGATTTTCAGGAAATGAACCACTCAAAAAGTGGTCGTAGTTTGACTTGATGAAAAATGGGTGCAGCATCCATGTGGGTAAGTTCTAAATCACTTGCTGTTTAATAGAATTTTAAATAGAATTGTAAAAAAATCACGGAGTGCTTTTTGCAGTGTTCATGCTAGCTTCCTTCCAAACAGTGGTGAGATGCTTGGTTTCTGTGGGAGGCAGATTATGCTTTTTCAATCTCAAAAATGCTTTTCCAACTGTTGAGGAGATGTGTGCTGTTGAAGAATCCACCTCCTATGAAAAGCAGGAAGCGGTCTCAGTATTTGTTGATGATGGAGAAAAGGAAGATGTAATAGCTGATTTAAAACATCATTTCAGGCTTACTTGTTCTAGATACTGTCTTTGTAGTAGAGGTTGCAAAGGTAATGGGGCTATTGAAGATTGGAAAAAAACCTACCAGAGTATGTCAGGCTGCATTTGATTTTAAACTATGCTTTAATGGATGGTAAACTAGCATCTTCAAGTTTAGTAGTTCTACATTTGCAACTAGCTGTGGTTGTTTGGGCCCATTATTATTTTTGGTTTTTAGTGGAGTGTGATGTCTTATTGCATAGCTGTAATGCGATATGCTAAGCAAAGCATTTCCTGTCATATTCAGTGTGTACGTACAAATGTAGACCATGCAATACTTACTTTTTAATGTGTTAAATTTTATGTGCTAAAATGTTATGTACTCTGGAAACAGTTGGGTGATTTAGATGTATATTTAGTGAGTGAGTGAAGGACAACACCAAATCACAGTACCCATGAAGTGACTCGTGGGTTTCCTGGGACCTTTGCTGAAAAATGGTATAGACTGAGGGCAGGAGTTGTTAATTCATAAAGGTGCTAATCAATGACTTACAGAATGGATGCATGGGTTACTGAGTCACGATATGCAGCCTTTGTGGGCTAATTCAGTTTATCTTTGCATGTACTTATTTATAGCCTGAGGTCATAAGAACTCTGCACGTGCCTTAAACATGATCACTTAGTATCTGCATTACTGCTCCTGGCCATGATACAGGGCTTTTTGTTTGAAGTGATCAAGAGGAAAAACATCCATTAGAACAAATGTGTCAAGTTCCTTTAAATTGAGCATCATCTGGCTCTTGACACTTCAGAGCGTACAGAATAAACTTAGTTGTTACCGGGAGTTCGGTGCTGTGCTGGAAATGCTCTTATTCATCTTTTTATCCTTCAGGCACACCTCATCATTCTCCAAAGGTCAGAAAGCTATTTCTTTTTTTTTTTTTTTTTTTCCACCTAGCCATTCAGTTTGGAGTGTTTCTGTCTCCAGCCAGACTTTAAAGCTGAATATTTAAACAAGATGATGGTGGCTTGGCTTACTTAACTTTTTTTTTTTTCTTCCTTCCTCCTAAAGAAAACCAGTTGGGAAGCTACAGTCAAGTCTGACAGACCTTTGAAGACTGTTACTAAAATGTCAAAATAAGGAGGGGTTTTCATGACTGTTACTTCTCAAATTAGAACTTTTTCTTCCTGCTTTTCTTTACTTAGTTCTAATAAAATGCAGATTTTCAGATGGCATTTTAATTGCAGTATAATGGTTTTGGAAATGAAAAACAATTACTATACAGTTATTCAAATTGTGTGCAATTTTAATGGTTATTTTTAGTAAGGTTGATATCGAGTACTGTCCTGAGAGCTTTGAGTGATACAGGTAGGACTGTTGTTATGAGGGAGAACAGGAAACTAACACTTTCATTTCTCATAGGCCTGAGGATACGTTTCTCTCCATAGGTAAAGCCTTTTAGTTAGGTTCCCCTAATCTGCTCCCTTTTGTTGTTACTGATCTTAACTTTTTCCACATTTCAGGTCAGTCAGAACAATATTACCATGATGTCATCCCCATCTCCTGTCCAGCAAGCTCAAACACCCCAGTCAATGCCTCCACCACCTCAGCCACAGCCATCTCCTCAGCCAGGCCAGCCAACTTCTCAGCCAAATTCAAATGTCAGGTAAGCTAGACAGCAACTTTTGAGGACCTTTATCAGGGCTGTAAGGGTGAAGTTTTCAGAAGTATTCAATATATCTTACTCTGTTTCCATTGAAGTGAATTAATTTTAATATTGGCTTCAGTGAGAGCACAGGTGGAATTGTGCCAAATACATTCTGACACACACCCCCCTTTTAAATAAAGAAGCTGTGCACAAAATCCTCACCAAGTGTACTGACAGAGCTACAGAGTGCCATAACAATGCTTACTAAAACCATATCTATTCACAGGTGGATCGTGCTTCCTTGCCAGACTCTAGCAGGTTTGATTTTTTTATGCTTATTTTTCAGCTCTGGCCCAGCTCCATCACCCAGCAGCTTTCTCCCCAGTCCATCTCCACAACCATCCCAGAGCCCAGCAGCTGCACGAACACCTCAGAACTTCAGTGTCCCATCCCCAGGTCCTTTAAACACTCCAGGTAAATGATCTCAGAACCATACTGCAGACTGTGTGGTGGGGTATGTTTTTGTTACTGTAATAGTTCCCAGGAAACCTGTTACTGTTTGGCACCATGTGAATTTTAAAGAGCTCTACAAAGCAGCCAGCTTTGCAGATAGTGAACATGTCACATGCACCACATAACACAACAACATGGATATCTCCAATCAAAATCCATTTGAAACCTCTTTTCTTATCACTGAACTGTGTAATGGGGTTTTTTAACTTCCCCAGTCTTTTGAAAAAAGAACAATACTTAATTTAATGGAGCAAGTTGATGGAAGCGTAATGATTCCTTAGTTCCACGCAGGAAGGAACCCTTAGCAACAGCATGCAGTTGTAAAGGGTGTAACCACTTAATTGCAGGTGACAGGCTGCTTTGCTCCAAAACACCTTTCTAGATGTACTCTTGACACTTGTGCTCCTCTCTCTCCCAGATGTAGTAAGCAGTTTCTGATACTGTGAATGGAAGTAACATACTGGCTCCCTCTCATACCAGTGTTGCGTGCTCTGCAGTTTGGAAAGCACTGAATTAAAGAAAACTGCAGTAAATTCAGTGTGTTGATTTAGTGTTTAATGCATCAGTGTGAAGGCAAAATGAGGACCTAGAAAATGGGTATATGAAATTGGACCTTTTCAGAAAAAAACTATATTAAATGGGAATTGCTGTTCTATCCACAAAACACATTATTTCTACACAAAGACTAGAGGATTAGACAAGCACTTAAACCGTGGAGGGCATCTTGTTGTGGATTTAGGTGTTTGATGTCAGCTATGCTTTGAGAGTGCCACGTTTCAGATCTAGATTCTGAAACGTGAGAATGCTGTTCTGCAGTATCTTTTATCATCCCTGTGACATGCAGCCTTTACTTCTTGCCAGGAAATCCAAATTCTGTCATGAGTCCAGCCAGTTCTAGCCAGTCAGAGGAGCAACAGTATCTGGAAAAACTCAAACAGCTATCAAAATACATTGAGCCACTCCGGCGGATGATCAATAAAATAGATAAAAATGAAGGTAAGGTTCCCTGTGTTTAATCACACGTTTCTTTCTGTCAGCTAGCTCTTCTGATGAAAGAAGCAGTTCCTTGCCTTCTGTGATGGTTTCTGTTCCAGGGATTAAAAATGACAGTGAAAGTTAGTAAAGATTTTACTGTGAAGAGCGGGCAAAATCATCTTCCTTAAATTCTCATCATTTTTCCTTCTGATGTTTTTGAGACACACAGAGCTTATGCAGTGAATATTCGTGCAATCAGATGAAAGATCTTTGATCCTCACTACTTCAGTGTTGGCTCATGTTTTCACTTTTAACAGTATACTGTTTTTCTGTCTGCAAGTGCGGAAGGTATTCTTGTAGTCAGTGTTTGTGTGTCTGATACTATTTCAGACAGGAAGAAGGACCTGAGTAAAATGAAGAGTCTCTTGGATATCCTGACTGACCCTTCAAAACGGTAACTCTTTTTCCTTTTTTTGGCTGGACATCAGACTCCCCAGCTCTTCCAGAAATTTGTTTAGCATCCAGCCATGTTGGCATTGAGGCTGTCTGTGGGGCTCAGATAGCAGAAATACTTCAGCCAAGGTGACCATTTGGTGGTGGTGATATTTCTCCTCTTCTGCAGGTGCCCCCTGAAGACACTGCAGAAATGCGAAATTGCTCTGGAGAAGCTGAAAAACGATATGGCTGTGGTATGTAATGTTTTGTGCTAGCAAGAGAGAAGCAGTCAATTCCAAAAGGCCTCATAATTTAGCAAGATAATTTTTTGCATTTCTTGTTGCTCATGCTGTTAAGACTTCAAGTGAGGCTGGAGAAAGTAAGAAAACAGGAAAAAAATGGGCAAGCATTTGATCCATGTGGCTCACCTGTATGTATCTTTTAGCTGAACTTCCAAATTCTTGTGTTTTGTGCAAAGACTTGAGTAATTTTTCATGAACTTTTGCAGCTGATTTCAGAACAGACTTCCTAAAATGAAAGCTGCAGAGAGTTTACCCTCTGCCCCCTTTAATGTTACTGCATGCACTTTTGAGAATCCTTTGCATCTCATGCATTGGAAGTTTACTACTGTAAAATTTTGCAAAAGCAATAGTAGAGGTTTCTTTTTTGGAGATGATTAAAAGAAAAGGGGCTTCTCTTGTGTTTTAGCCTACACCACCGCCTCCCCCAGTGCCCCCCACCAAACAGCAGTACTTGTGTCAGCCACTTTTGGATGCTGTTTTGGCCAACATCCGTTCACCAGTCTTCAACCATTCCCTTTACCGTACATTTATGCCAGCTATGACTGCAATTCATGGACCACCAATCACGTATGTATCATTGACCAGCTGTCTTAGATGTTTATTTTTAAAGGAAAAAATACTTATTTGTAGAAACTATTAAAAGAACAGATGGGTTTATGGACGGGTGTAAGTTACAGCTTTCCTTTTTACACCTGTAAAATATTTCACAGATGTGGTATTGGCATAGCATTTTCATCTAGTCCTTTTGTGGACTGTATTTTACATAGGGCCCCGGTTGCTTCCCCTCGGAAACGGAAATATGAAGAGGATGAAAGACAGACCATACCAAATGTCTTACAAGGGGAAGTTGCAAGATTAAATCCTAAATTCCTAGTGAACCTGGACCCTTCCCACTGCAGTAATAATGGCACGGTTCATCTCATATGCAAGCTAGGTAAGCAGGAAGACACTAAGGGCTGAATTCAGAAAGAATTACTGAGCTTGATTGTAGAAATCTGAAGTTTTTTTGTTAACAGTCTTGAATCTTGCTAACCGGTGACTTCTGTAGGAAGTCTATACTTAACAGATTCATAGCACTGATTAGTCATGACATTTGCACCGCCTGCTTCAGGGTACATCTGGAGATTTCAGTCACACTGATCCTTTCTTTGCACTGAAGTTGCAGTTGCTAATCTTTAGTGTCTAGAAAATTACTAGCAACAATCTTGATTCCTGATTTGACCTATGCTGATATCTAAGAATTTTTCTGCCTTCAACAACTAGGACAGAGCTAGAGAAATACTGTGTTAATTCTTGGGAGGATCTAACCCAATTTGTACTGATGATCACTGACAATGGTGGATGTTCAAGAAAGAAATTCAGATTGCATCTTTTTTTTTCATCTCAGCTAAATAATCATAAAGTGTTACAGTCTGTTAACTTGTTTTGCTCTTGTATTCCAATGGGGAGAATAGATTCTTTCCTCCTCCCCTTCATTTGAGATATTGGAACTGGTTTTGTAATGAATATTAGTATTTAAGGCCCTTAATTTTCAAAAATGAGGTGACTAAGTTAGTGAAGTTCAACTGATGAAATTATGAGCTTGGCAAGGTGCATAAATGTGTAAGAGATGGAGCTGTTTGCCAGCCTGGCTTTTCTTCCAAGAATTTAAGTGTCGTTGAGGTAAGCAATGAGATTGCCTTCCAGTAAAAATGAAGATGTACAGCCTGGTTCCTCCTTGGGGTTCAAGAGGCTAGAAACCAAGCTGAATTATGCACAACCCCCCTGTCTGTCCAGCAAGGAATGCTTTGTTCTGATGGGAAGTGTGTTTGCATTCTAGATGACAAGAATCTTCCAAATGTCCCACCACTACAGCTCAGCGTTCCAGCGGACTATCCAGATCAGAGCCCTCTGTGGATAAAAAACCCGAGACAGTATGGTATGAGGATGCTAGCATGACATTTGTTGGGCATGTGTATGTGGTAATAGTGGGGAAATCTGAACATCTAATGTTACTATTTTTAAAATTTGTTAAATATTATTTTTATTATAACTGTTTATCTGTTCTCTTTTTGTTTTTTCTTCCTTCTAGCAGCCAATCCCTTTTTGCAGTCAGTGTATCGGTACATGACTTCAAAACTATTGCAACTTCCAGACAAGCATTCAGTCACGGCACTCTTAAACACCTGGGCACAAAGTATTCGTCAGGCCTGCCTCTCTGCTGTATAACATCTCACTTTCTAAATCACGAAGCAAGAAAGAAGGTCTCAGCAGCTGGCCTCTTCCACATGCCACTGGAAAATCACATTTTGGGGAGGGTACTTCAGAAGAAAGAAGCCTTATGTTGTTTTGTTTCTAGGTGTCAGGTTCACTAGAGAACCTGATGTTAGACTTAGCTTTCATGCTTTTTCTCTTCTGCCTCTGTGGACTTTTGCCAGCGTTTTCAAATATACAAAATATGTATATATGGCTCTTGAGACTGTATTAGGATGAGTTTTTATTGTCTTCTTAGAGAAGAAATTATTTGTGGACTTCCATCAGGGAGTCTGGTATAAGAGGGAGTAGAGAGAGAATGTCCTAATTTGCTTCAGTGTTTGCTCAGTGCCAGTATTCCTTTCACGCTGTATGTTTTGTGACCTGATACTGCCCCAGAAATAAATTAGCTGCAACTTGAATGTACTTGCAAGCTTCTCAGTGGTTGCAGGAATCTTTTTGCCCATTAGCTTTGCCCAGGGACAGGATAAATTACAGCTTTTTAAGGCATCCCTCAAATATGTGAGATGAATCTGGATAATTTTACTGGAAGGTTGGGAAACGAAAGCAAAGAAGTATTTTATAGTTTATTTTAAACACTTTGTATAAACTGTTTTTGGTTAGCATGGACCACGTTTCTTACTCCAAGAGAGTGAGGCAATGAGAAAGATGAGATATTAATGTGCACACTCACTTCCTCTGTAAACCCAGTAAATGTGTACATAAAGGTGGTGGTGGTGGGAAACCCAACAGTATAAAGCCCTAGTAATGCAGATCAGTCAAGTGGGCTTGTAGCTACATTTCTTGTACTAAGAGGTCTTTCTGAGGTGTCTGGCTTTTGGGATAGATGCAGTTCTGTGGAAAAGCTTCTATGCTACATCAGTTTGTTTAAAAAGAAAAGGAAAAAACCAACATAGCTCAGGAGTAGAACTGACAGCTTAGTATTTTGTGCCTTGAGCAATGATGGGCACTCAAGTCAGTCATCAGCTGCCTTATTGGTGGGCACTTCTAATGAAAACATTTGCCACGAGTAACTAATTTCATGCATAGTGTGATTGTTTTATTTTCCCATGCTTATAAGTTGCTTGATCTTAATTTCCTGGTGCAGAAGAATTTCAGGTTTCAGATGTTCCTATCATATCCTGCTCCATCTCCCTGTATTGCGCAGCAAACCTGGAAGAGTAGCTGGGCTCTCTTACAGTAGTGTCAAGAAATTGCTGTGACCTTTGTAAATCTATGTGGTGTCATCAGTTTTAGGATGTTTTTAAATGTGGGTACTTAGTAAGCACTGACTGAGGCAGCAGAACGCTATCAGTTTTTGTACATGAACTAATGCATTATCTGTTTGTTTCTATTGTAATAAATTTATTATTATTCCTGTGTTGGATGCTAACATTACACTGCTCTTCCCATGTTGATCCTTAGATGCCAATTCCCTTGTGTCCATTGGATGATGGTTACTTTGTTCCATGGTAAGTGAAAACTCGTAGGTTTTGAAGGTTAGGGGTGGAAATCATAAATGGCTCTTCATTTCATTCAGAGCATTCAATGGCTCGCTCTCTCTTTACTGTCCTCATAGCAAATTGGAAGGCCTGATTGAGAGATTAGTAGCGCTGTCTACAAACAAAAGATGAAATTTTTTAACCAGTACTGTTACACGGCTGACACTTCCCTTAGGGTAAAAGAACCAGTGGCACCAATGCACTACTGCAGTTTTCAGAGCAGTCACTGCAGAACCTTTCAGTTTTCCTTCAGACAAGATGTAATGAGATGTTAGACTAAGAGGGTGGGGTGAGCATCCTGATATACAGCAGCTTCACAATTTTTTTCTCAACTGAGAAAACTGGAAGTGGGTCATATGCCCACAACAGGGTAAATCAATAGCTGTGCATCAATATAGCTGCCTTCTTTTTCTGCTGATGAGTAAACTGTCATAAGCTGCTTATAGCTCTTGCTAAAATAAAAAATACAAGCTTATTTGCAGATCCTTAGAAAGATGCACCAAAGTGGGAGTAAACTCATATTAATGTTTGGGTACTTTACCAGCTGTTGGGGCATTAAAAGTGAATTCAGAAAATGCCCCTGAAAGACACAAGTCTTTGAGACGCACAGATCTGTTATGAAGTCAGAGATATACACATCTGGTCCTGAACAAATAAAAGCTGATTATGAATTAATTCTATATGTTACTTGAAATGAGCTGAAGAATCTATCCTGAAACTTCAAGATAAATGTTCAAAGCAGCGTTGTGGAAATGAGAATGAAGAGTATGAGTGTTGAATTCAAGTGCAGTTTGTTGAAGATGGCTTATTTGAATAGCCTGAGTTCTCTGTCACCAAAGCTGCTCACTAGTGTTTGTTTCCGTGGTGGAAAAACTACCTTTTTTTTATCATAGGCACTGCTGGTGTGGCAGTCGGACTGCATGGAGGAATGCAGCAAATCAGTGTTACTGTGATTACCTGAAACCATTTCTTTTTCTGTTGGGAAAGCTGTTCTGTTAGGATTACTGCCCAGACAGTGAGCTTGGTTATTGTGTGATGGACTGTCTGGGCTCCTTGATGAGACTTTAAACTTCAGTGAAAACTTTTTTTACCCAGAGTTTTGGTATTTTGAGTGAATGACTGCTTTTCTTTATGGAACAAGGATATAGTGTGATTTGGCTGTTCTGTTTTCTCAAACTTGTTACCTCAGGCATAGCTTTTCTGTGTTAGTCTAGTTTTGTGTCTTTGCTATATAAGCTACCCTGAGATTGTCTAGCAGAGCCAGGCAGCAGGTGCATCTGTAGTTGCTGAGCACGGCACAACACATCCTGCCTTTTGGCTCCCCAGTGCTGCTTGCTCTTGCTAGCTTCTCTAGACTGGATGCTTAAGGGTAGTAGAATGTGAATAAAATGTTCTTGCAGGCACCCCTTTTGGGAATTATCATGCTACTAATGAACACATCTTCCTGTTTTGAAGCACCATGCCTTTGTCTTCTGCACTTATCTTTTTACCCAGTACATTTCTGAAAATATTTATGCCTTTAATATTAATGTACTATAGTTACCTTACTCCCTACCCTCCCAAAAAATAAGTCATTCACTAGATTCTATAGGAACACTTTTATAAAAATAAAATTTACATTATCTCCATTCCACAAGACCACATCGTTGTTTAAAACTCCATTGACTTTAATATTAAAAAATATTAAATCATATCTGGAAGATCTGATATGATAATTCAGACATTTCAGTCACTGAATCCTAGGCTTGTCCTTAAAACATTTATTTTTACAAGCGTAAGCCGAACGAAGGAAATTAGTGTTCATGTGGTTTCCATCCTTCAAAGAAAAAAGTCATTATTACGGCATAAAGAAAATATCCAATCAGGATAATGAACGTGCAGCCCACTGGCCCAATGTAAAACCAGGATGCAATAAAGTAGATCATCAGTAGAGAGAGGAGAGTCCTGTAGCTAGCCAGAAACCTCAGACTGATTCTTGGTCCCCAGTTCTGGCTTGTTCTGTCTTTCATGACAGGACTGTACCTGATTTTGTGTAGGAGGTGGGGGTTGGTAAGATGATAGCGACAAAGTCTGCCAACAAAATCCTCCCTGGAGCAAAGCACATCCATCTGATCAGCAAACTGAGGTAAGAAAAATTTAAACATTAGTGTTCTACAGCAACTACCATCATGAAGTAACTTACTTTAAGTTTTCTTCATTTATAGGAGATAGCGGGGGAAATCAAAATGTCCTTTTAAACAGAACTGCTTTATGCAGACTTGCCTTGTATCCATAGGAAGAAAAGGATTTGCTTTTTGTGTTTTAGAAACTTTTATTCTGAATGATATTTCATTGTTCATCAAGCATAAAGAATAAGTTTAAAATGTTATTTATTTATGTTTTGCATAGGAAAAGCAGAACTACAGGTACTATTAGGAAGTGTCCACCTAGACCACAATAAAGGAGATAGAGCAAGAACAAACAAAGTGTCATATATGTGCAAGTGCAGTGAAGAACAGAAATCTGCCATGGAAGATACATAGAAGCGGTGCTGTTACTTACCCTTTCATTAAGCGCTGAGGATAATCGAAATAGGAGGCGGACAAGAGTTGCGTTCTCATAGCTTCGGATAGGTTGAAGCTCAGTATCTCCTTGATACTGCACCTCAAATCTACGTAAGCCATTTATGATCTAGAAACAAGAAAATAAACCTGTTGTAGCTCCCATCTGAAATAGCTTTATACAGGTACTTCTCTTGGCCCTGTGTAAGTTGCATTTCTCTTGCTGTAGAAGGACTGTTTTTTTAAGAGCAATCTGACATAGCAATATGGAATCTAATTTAATCTCACCTGGTACTTGCCAAGGGGTGTAAGAATGAGGCCATCCTCGCTTTCAATACAGTCTGGAGGCTGTTTTTTTCCGTTCTCGTCTTGGGCTGTCCCACAGTTCATCATCATCTGGGTCAGTTGGGCTTCATTCAGCTACTCAAGAATAACACAGTTCTAAAGCATGTGTTTTATCTGTCCCCTTCTATTTCATTTATTTCTTCACAAACTCTAGCACTGGAGCCTTTGACAGCCAGCACAGATACCAAGAACTGCTTAATAGCACCTCAGTTAAACACTGAAAGGAGATAAAAGTCTCCAGATTTGTCTGTGCTCATAAAATCCAAGAGAGCTATTCTGTTTTACATGTCCCTTACTCCTAGAGAGCTGTCAAATAGCTGTGGTCATCTCTCAATTCTGTATGAAGGGAGTGTGGCTGACAAAAGAAATTACTCTTTTAAGTTTAACCAAAGAAACAAGACTACTTGTAGTTCATCCTTTCATCTATAGCTGCAGTTAAATGTTGTATTTTTATAGCTCTTTACATTTAGAAGATACTGGACTGTTTTTAAAATTTAAGCTAGGCTTCACCTGTTTGTAAACATAACAGGCACAAGTAAAGAGACAAGTTCAGTGTAAACTACACAGTGCAAAAGAACAGTCACTTGAAACAAAGCAGGCTTGGTATTTAGAAATTCAGAGCATCTAGTTCCATCTATATTGAAAAGTGTTTTGAAGTGGTCAGGTAAAGTCAAGCCTAGAAGAAATTTACAACAAAATTTGCTAGCAGGGTCTCTAATGTCTTTATTGACCCCACAAAGTACATTTGAGGAATCCTGACTCTTGCTCACACTGCCACATAGGGAAAAAGTTCTTGGATATTACATACCTTAAAGATTTGGCACAAGTATTCCAGTGCCTTCTCTAAATATTCATCTGTTTTTTTGATGCTGTCTTGCCCAATTTCATCAAGGTCATTGCCTGTGTAGGAGCCATTCATCTCAGATGGTGTAAATCTAAACCATGAAAAGAAGGACTGGCTAGCCGTTGTCTCTGCAGAATGGTCTGATATGGATTTTGCTGTCTGCTGTGCCTGCCAAATTAACTGAGCCAGTTTTAACACCTAAAACAAACAAAAAATTAACTGTGTGGGACAAAGATAAAGGACTGCTATGCATAAACACATGGATAAAACTGTGCCTTAATACCTGGCAGTGAGAGCAAACCCAGCAAATTCATTCTTAACTTTCATGGACTTTGTGCCAAGACTGTTAGTTCCATTTCCAATAGGGCAAAATCATCTTTGCTGATGAAGCATTTAAGAAACTTGAGTGCTTCTTAGGTTTTCAACCGCTGTTTTGCCTCCTGCTATTTTTATCTGACCTACTGATGGGTACTAACCAATACAGTGAATCAGAAGTTCACAGTAAGCATGTTTGAGACTAAATACAATATACTACTCCAAGGCAGCAAGCTGTTACGTTAACTTCTTATTTAGCAAAGAGCAAGCAGATTTTACAGCTGTGCTGGACTGAGAACGCTCAAGTTCCAGAAGTCACCATCAGCACATTAAATTATACAGTAAGTAGTACAGGGTGTGAAGTTTTCCACTCTTAACTTTTCCCAATACAGATGTTCAGCACTAAGAAAACATCTGTCAAAGTAGAAAGACAGGTGACAAAAAACGTGTTGCTCACCAAATTCCTGACTTCTGTGCCAAACATCTGTTTATACTGGAAGTCCTGTCCTTCTAAGCTGTAAACATGACTCTTCACCTTAAATGAGGCATCTGTAATAGTTGGAGGCCATGAGGAGAAGAAGCTTCCACCAAGTGGGGGGGTCATAAAGAGTCGGTGTTGACGATGGGGAATAACAAGTTCAGGCTCCAGGAATAACTGTTCTCCTAGAATTTGAGAAGAGGAGTGAAGATGGTTACATAATACTCCTGGTTTTGCCTGGGGAAGCTCTAGCTACAAAGCATCTTAAGGCTGCTGGGCAACTTGTTTCTAGATAGGCAGGTAGTTCTAGGGGGATGGAGGCCTTAATTACCTTTTTTTTAATTAATTCTGTCTGCTCACAGCAGAAAATGTCAGGGGGCATTTAAATGCAGACCATACAGACAACGTTTTAAGCCTGGAACTTTTTTTCAACAAAGGCAGTGGAGAATCATGACACTTCAGACATAGATATTTGTCAAATCTTGCCTCTCCCAGATTTACTGTATCCTAATTATCCTGAAGTGCATACATAACTAGCTGTTTTGCTAAGTATAGATAAGAAGTTTTAATCCTGAGTTAAACAATCCAGTAAGACCCATAAGAAAAACTGACTTTATTGTAAATGCCCAGTATTGTGTTCTTTAAAGAAAAATTGTGGAATGAAATCTAAATGATGGTGGTTAGAAAAGAACTACAGACATACTAAACCAATACAACACACATTAGTGAAGACACGCAGACTTTCTGAGTGGCAAAATAGCATGCAACATGGGAGAGTAAGTCTACCCACCTCAGTGCTTCTGAGGCAAGGTTGTAGTCATTGTGGAGAAAGACTGAGACAGGACAGCATAGAATGTCAAAATATCCATTTACCTTTCAGGATCATTTCAGCTAGATTGGGCTGAGCAAAGACCTTGGCTACTCGGAACACCATGAGAGCATTTTTTGGACTGACCAAGTCTGTTCGAAGAGCTCTGTTCAGAAATCCTACAAACAGCTTAGTATACATGAGTAGGTTTTCTTGAACGAAGGTTGACCTGTCAAAGTGAGTACAGAATTTGTGAGTACAGCTACATAAATAATTGTTACTTTGTCTTCTGCCAAACAAGTCATTAAGGGGATGTTTTATACTGTCTCTGAACAGATGGTCTATCTATCTGTACTGAGACAAAAGACTATTCCTCTCAAAACAGAAGCTTGTGTTGTAAGAAATCATCTTTAATCTTGTACAGGAAGCTAATTCAGGTTGGAGGATGGTTCTTGAAATCCTGCTGTTTTACTCAGGATCTGCATAAACTTGATATCTGATTCATATAACTCACAGCTGCTTTCCTCCTTACCATTTTTCCGACACGCTGCGAGGCAAGGGCTCAGCACTTTGTGGTGGCTTTTCCGGAGCATACCTCCAAGGCTGCAAGTAACTTAACCACATCTCAAGAACCTAAGCAAAATCACACAAACACATGAATACCAATACTTTCTGGCAAGGAAGACACGGGTTTTTGTTTGATTTTTTTAAACCTAGTGAATATTATCTTAATGAAACCTAGAAGTTTTTAGTAATAAAGCTCTCTCTAGTTATCTGAGTATCTTTGAAAGAGAACTGAAAAAACTTAAGTGCATGTTCATTAGGGCCAGTCTGGATTTTCTGTAATACTCAAATGATAGTGTTCACTGAATCTCTGTTGAAGGAAGTAAACAAGATGCTGCATTAGTACAAGTTCAGCTCTCCTCTGCTGCATAGAGGTACCCACCACTCTGAGGAAACAGTGGAGTCCTGATTGCACTGAAGCCAAGAATAGATTTGCCTTGGCCTCTGCAAACATTTCTTCTGACAGTCTGTCTTACGTGTGTACCTCAGGCGCGGTGATATAGCTAACTACAGGTCCAGTGAGGAAGGTCTGGCCTGTTACATTCTGCGCTTTTACATTCCTACATTAATTACCAAGAGTCATGGCCTGCTATTTCTTTTCCTGCTTGCAGGAGGTAATATTTGCAGTATCCACTGCAAAATAATACCACATTACTTTTGTTTATGACCTGTTTTATTAGGTAAGATATTAAGAAATTAGGACCTATGAGAATGTATCTGTTTTAAAGGAGTAACACTTACTACTTTTCAATCGACAGCCATTTTCACTGTCAGAAAAATCAGCCAACAACCTACAGTAATTCTCACCATGATCTTTTCAACTTCCTTCTTGTGTCCAGTTGGCACTCTACAATAACATGTAGATTTTCTGTTAGAGAAAAAGAACTTGACCCCTCTAGAAAAAGATTTGAAGACCAAGAAATAGCTGCTAAACAGCAATAACTAGTTACTAGTTCTGTTGAGTACAGACTTAGAAAGACAACCAGGTACGTACTGCTCTGAAAGAGGCATCCAGAGGCCAATGGCCAAAACAGTGTTGCAGAAATATATAAAGTTTCTCCTGGACAAACCGAGGAATTACAACCCTGAAAACAAATTCAAAGACAGTCACATGCATAAACCAGAAGCCGATTTTAAAAACAAAAAGCTTCCACAAATGAAAATACAGAAAGGACCGACCCATACTTGTTCCTTCACTTCGAGCCACAGCTTTTCAGCTCCTATACATAAGCATAAAATTGTCTACTAACCTTGGCCAGAAACCTCTGGAAGCATTTTCTTTCCTCTGACTTGTACCAGGATACAGACTAGTGTAATAGCAAGACATCCCCCCTCCTGAGGCTGCCCCCCCCATCTAGTGGATGTGAGAAACATAATCTGTTAGCTCTTACATACTTTTAATAATGTACTTCTGTATTTAACCATCAAAACAACCTAATTCAACCTCTTTTTACGGAGAACCTCTCTATGTTTCAGAGAGACTGCACAGGTACCTACCTTTTAAACTCCTCTAGCGGGCTGGCTGTGTGGGAGTGGGCTGAAGGGGAGAGAGGCTCTGGTTTCAGGCTGTTGCTGAAAGCATGCAGATGTTTCACAAGCAGTCTTACCACTAGCACGTGCTCCTCAGTAGGCTTAAATGACTCCTAGATTCAAAGCAAAAGGCAGGAAGATAATGAGTATCACACACTAAATGTCCAGGAGATAATTCACAAAAATCATAATTCTCAAATCAGAAATTGAAAGACAAGAAATGCTGTCATCCTCCTAGGTTCTTCACTGTAGTTTGGTGCCATCTGATTTTATACAAACTTGCTCCTTAGGACAAGCTGCAACCATCCTCCATCAGTTCACTAAGAAACACTAGCATATTTTTAATAATGATTGTAAGAAAAAGTATCCACAGTACTCTAAAGCACTGAATTTCAGGCTAGCATTAAAGAACAGAATAACCTGTGGATTTCAACTTACCCCTTTCTAAGAAAAGAATATTCAGCCTTTCATTATGGTTATAAGTTCATTGCTGTGGACAGCACAACAGATCCTTTGTTTATGTGCTTGGCTGGCCTTCCTATGCTGGTACTCATCTGCCTTATAAGAAAGAATAATCCTAAAAGAATAAAAACTGCTTCAAGTCCTGCTTCTAGCATCATTCTGGGCAGAAGTAGCCTGGGTGGGAGTAGCACAAGGAGTGGTGGTGAGCCACAGCGATGTTATTAATAAATGAGTGAGTCTGTGATACAGCAGGGAGATGAATGAGGTAAAAAAAAAAAAAGCTAGTCCTTCTGGGTCTAGACCTTCAGAGCTGGTCTGCTCCAGAATCTGTGGTCAAAGCACTAACTCCTTTGCTACTGTAATCTGTTTTAAGAGTAGTGAACTAATCTCAATCCACTACTGAAGGCATATTTTAAGAGATCATTTGTATTCTAAGTCTTATAGCTCTCATGTTTCTCAAAAGTTAAGAAGAATGTGCATGGAACGAGTTATAGGTGCAAGTATAATGGAAGATGCTGGAAGAGCGTATTAGACAATAGCTGCAAGATGTTTCCAGGATGCCAAATGCAGCTATGCTGAGGTAAGACGCTGAATATGATTCTAGGAGACTGACAGGCATTTTTATACAAAAAGCTTCCACTTCTTAAATCAATTCAACAGTATTTCCAGTACTGGGGGTGGGAGGGGGGCCTCTGTGTATGTGTCTTTGCGTGTCCTTTCTCTGCGATGTGTGAGGCAAAGCAGATGTGTTTTTACAATCTCTTTAAGATTTTTAATATACTGTAAAGTTCACTCTAGGAAGTAGATTCAACGCTTGATGATAGATATAGTCATGTAGTACAGCCAGATCTGAGGCTCTGCTAGGGGACAGGATAACCTGTTACCAGTTCTAATGAAGGCTTGGCTTGTATTCTTGACAGCTCCTGGTAAGTCAGCACGTTTTCTGCAGTCCTGAGAAGAGTTTATATATAGAGGGCAGAACTAAGAAATTACTTGGTCCTAGTTTAGATCAATATCTCCAAAAACAATTAAGAGAATTTGAGTACTCTGCTATAAGCCTTTAAAGAGTGTAATTTTTTAAAAAAATGCTAGGCTCCCCTTAAAGGTGCATTTTGAATTTACAAAAAACCCATACCACTATTTTACTACACTGTTTCAGGTGATCCTACTAGTTTTTCTGCTTAGCATTCTTAAAATTACCTCTTAGCTTGGATTAGAACCATTATGAACACCACTGGTTTAAAAAGTATTTTTCCTCAGAAGTGTTTTTGTTCAAACTTTAGCTTACAGGATGGATATACGCCATTCTTAACACAGCAATTAGATAAACTTAATAGTAAAAAAGATTTAAAGACAAGTAGTAGTTCCTGTTTTCCTTGCTAAGCAGTACCTTGAGATACCATAGCACTTTATAAAAAAATAAAGGATTAAACAGCAGGAAAATTCCATGTAGTGCTAAAGAGCTTTATAGTATAATAAAAGCTTTATAGTACATATGGTCAGCCCTCCCCTTTCCCAAAATGAAGACCCAATGAATAAAGGGCTTGAGAAGGGAAAGAGGAATCAGCAATCTGTTCCAACAGGAATGTTTTTGCATGGACATTTCCTGAACAATCTGCAAATGTACCACAAGTGTGCTTCTGCAAAACTGGATAGTCAAGATCACATTGCCACTATAGATTTAGTACTATCCAGTGACATTTCACCAACTAAAAAACCCTAGATGTTACCTACCTTAATTTTAGGTGACAGCCATGCAAATTCTGATCTTCTCTTCCATGCAAGTTTTGCTTAAATGACAAGTGTGTGAGGGGCAGAAATCTGCCATCAGTGGAGCCGGTTTTGGTGTCAAAAGATGTCAGCATAGCTGATATGCCTCTTTCTACAATGCATTACAAGAATGCATGTCTAAAATTAGAATTCCCAATTAGTTCTCATAATATACTAGATTTTAACTACTTCCTCCATGACCTTTGCTGATACTTCTCAGTATCTGTTTTCACTGAAAATTTAGTAACTCTCAATGCAGTGCTCTCAATCAAGTTGTAAAACCATACCTTAGCAGAAAAAGCTGCTGTACAGCTAGCACCAATACACTTCGCAGATTATATGATGGAACAAGATTTTTATAAAGGAAACAAAATGAAAAGATGGTAATACTTGGTATGCGTGGAGGGCCTGGTAGCTGGATTGGGCAGGACTACCATGATGTTTACTGGAGATACTGAGTCGGTAGTGGAGAACCTCCAGCTGAGACAACAGAAACAAAAAAGGAAGGGGGGGAGGGAAAAAAGGAGAGAAGAGAGCAAGAGAAAAAAAAAGTGAGAATGAGCCCAAGGAAGAAGGGGGTGGGGCGGGGGGTGGGGGAGGGAAATGAACATCAAAAATACAGTCAGGGACAACATATCACAATAACAACTGCAGCCACAGTATCCTCTTCTTTCTGCTGTTCAGTAGATTGATTCCACAGTATTTCATACCCTTTATCAACTTGGAAATACAACTGGGAGCAGGTGTCCAAAAAGTATAATTGTAAGTGGCTGGAGCTGTTCTCTGTGCTACCCTCAGAGCAGAGGTAAGGGCTATGGAGCTTTTGCCAAATAAACTTCTGATTTCAGAAGTTAACTGAACTGCAGTGAGAGGATTTATACACTGTTACAGTGTTTTATTAAATAATAGAGTAAAAGCATTCAATATTCTGCAAACTTTTTAAATACTATTTTGAAAAATTATCATTTCTTCCTGTGCTGCTGGAGAAGCAGGGTTGTGTACTGGGAAGAAGCTCAAATTGATACTTTTTTCTTCCCAAAGAACAGGAAGGAAACAAGTTTGGCTTTTTATAATCACTGTGAGCCTGTCCAGTAAGCTTCCAGTTCTGAGAAATCCTCTGTATTCTCTTTCTACTCTAAAGGCCATTTGGGAGGGCTACAGATCTTTTACTATTAGGGAAACATCACATGTATAAAAAGGCAAAAGACATAGCTAACACACAACATTATATGCTGGTGCAAAAGGCATCTTGACTTAACACTAAGGTCTCTGCAAGCCTCAGCCAGATCCCTTCTTGGATGAATGAGGTAAAGAGTAGTTTTTGACAATGTGATGGTGAAGAGGATACTGTAGTGACAGTGACACAAATGTGTGAAATTAATGAAAAAACATAAAACAACAAATGTACACTACACAGATCCCAATGACTACTGTCAGGCATCTACATTAACTCTCCAGATCACACCTCTGCTGTCTTTGAACAGCCCCTACCCAACCTCGTCTGGTGCCAGTTTGGTATCTTTTGGTCTTACACTCTTAGAGTGGTAGGATTGCTACTGCAAGCTCCCCAACAGCTCAGACACATCATCTGCTTCGTAACCGACTCCCCTATCACAGGAACCAGTAGCAAGAAACTGTAATCTAATGGGTGTTCCACATGCAGTGCTGGGGTCTGTGGCACCTGGCATTGAAGCTTGGGCAGCATTACATAAAACTTAATCAAACAACTTTTTGTTAAGGGTTTGTTGTGATTACAGCAGAAGGGGACAGTAAAAGAGATGCTGCACGCTTTGGGCTCTGGATCATCCAAGAAAGAAAAGGCAAATAGACAATGTAAAAGAATAGGAAAAGAGTTGAATTAATGGGGGAAACGGTGAAACTCCGTATAGCAAACAGTGTCAACCTCAGGTTCACACCAGACCAAGAAAGAATTCAAAGTGGTAAAGCAGAAAAGTAGTAAATCTCAGCAGAAACTATTTACTATTCATTCCCATTCCACCACCTTCCACTTGTAAAGAGAAGTCTGTGATGACATTAACAAGGTTTAAGGAAACTCTATCATTCTTCGAGGAACTTCACGGGGAAGTTACATATCTGGGATCTGGCTTGGCCCATCAAAGCAAACAAGTCTGACTGCTGGACAAAGAAAGAGCAAGTTCTGTGAAACCTCATCCCCCTTCCAATACAGGTATGTAGCCATTTCAAGTGACTGATGGTCAAACATGTCTAGATCCAGGGATGAACGGTCACTAATAACCCCTCCTTCCAAAGGCACAGAAGGCTAAATAGAATCAATTGAACCTGCTTAATAAGGTTTAGGGTGACCTTAGGTTTCCCGTCAAGCCCTTTAACCCTTATATTAAAACAAAACTTGCATTTCTGCAGATTCTACTTCCTCATGTGAGGAACTATGAAGCAGACTATTCTCCTTAAGCCCACCCCGAGACCAGTCTACAAAGCTTAGTTTAAATATCACAGGCTTATGAACAATCCTGTCCCCACCTGATCTGGAACCCTTCCTCGGTCCTGCAGGCAGGATCCTTCATCCATTTAGGGATGTCAGGGGGCATTCCAGTCCCCTGGTCAGGTGTTCTAACCCCCAAAGAGTGAAGACTTCCTTTTTCAATACACCCATGATTTCTTCCCATCAAAGATGAAACTAGAACGCCATCAGGGAGTTATGGCCTCAAGCTGTGCCTCAACACATCTTGTGGGAGATCCCGAGGTGATGATTTCAGAGAACTTTAAGCTCTACCTAGGCCCTGTTCCACCATAACATTGGTACTCATTGTCTGTAACTGCTGCTCCCTAGGTGTTAGAAGAGAACATCTGAAATACAGAGGGGTGAACAGAGGAGAGAAGTTTAAAGCAATCATTAATATCTGGCCTAAGCACAGCGCTTGATGCACAAAGACTGGACAGACAGACAGACCAAAGGTACTCCAAAGCAAAGCCTTTCCATCACAGGTGCACAGCCATGCTGCTGGGAGTCCCAAGTGGAGACTTTGTAACATTACCGAGTTTGCATTTTGATCTCAACTTTTAAGAATAAGAGACAAACCCCATCACACTTCAGCTCTCCAATGTTTTTCCCTCACAAAATATAACTATGTTATTTTGTAGCCTGTGGAGTAAAGGATCAGAATTTATCAGTCAATCAACTCTCATATTGCCTTTTCGCACAGGAATAAATCCTGAGTAGCTTTCATATTTCCTTTCCCTTCTATGAAAGTCCCACTGTGACCCAGAGGGAATTCAAAGGATCAACACTTTCTCCTTCAAATTCCCTTTACATTTATAATGCCTTTGATCTTAGCCTCCATAACACTTACTTAATTTTTACATGCAGTAGTTTGTTATGAAACAGGCCACCACAAACTGCTTAGAACAGTGTATTATCCGAGCAAGAGCTTTTAAGATATTCTGAATGCAGTAGCTACAGAACTGCTTCTGACACCATTATGGTGACAAGCATATTTTGGAATATAAAACAACAAAAGGCTTATTTATTTAACACTGAAGGACAGTTTGGTAAGGTTTCCTTTTTTAATTTGGATTTATGCTAAAAAATGGTTACAGATCTCAGAAATTACTAATTGGTATTTCAGTAACAGATGCTGTGGTATCACTGCTGGAAATCAATTTAAGCTATTTTTAGCAGCCATGTTGCCCCAGCAGGATTTAACACTATAATTTTATAGCGGCATCTTCCCCATCATTAGTAGTTTGATTACTGGTGTTCAGATTGTTGTGACCATCCCACAAACTTGTCTTTTACAAAGAACAAAACAAAAACAACACAGCTTCTGCAATGAAGGCCCATCTGGGTGACACACTTATTCACAACATTCTTCATAACTGCATTAGCAATTCTGACACACTCATGTAGATACTCTGGTATGTTATTTCTTATGGACCAATACACCAAAAAAATTATCCACAGAACAGGAGATTTACCCCAAGATAAGAGGTCAACCATCAGGTGATGCTCATGAATGAAGTACAAACTATTACCTTGACATGAGGGGACTGCATTTTCTGATACATTTCCAGTGAATAATGATGTAGCCACATTTCAACAAAGATCTGCAAAACAAATATTCTCTCAGCTAGGGAAACAGAAATAATCCAGGACTTGTCAGTCACAAGCTAGGTATAAGGGAAGACCACAGTATATAAATTGAAAACTAAGCTGTACTTGTAAATAGACAGGAACCTATTCAGAGACATTTCAGGTTATCATCATGTCAATGCGAATGACTGAGTTGGCATACTGTTCACACCTGTTTCAGAACAACTGTTAAGTCTAGGTTCTCCTCTCCCTTCCCTTGATGGTGAACAGAACCAACTTTCTCTGAGGTCAGCCTTTGCTTAGAGCATAGAATTGATGTAAGATTAAAAAAAAAAAAAAAAAAGGAAATCAGATTTAGAAACTTTTCTGGAAAAAATTGCTCAAATGCTTGAGATCAGTTGTTGTATATGAAGTCTAAAAAAAAGGTATTAAGTGCCTTTCAAAATTACAGCTTAACAGTTTCACAGTGGTTCTTTGTTCCACTAACAGAAGACAACAGCTGCACTGCTCAATTCCAAAACCAAAATGGCATAAGATCTCTGGTTTAAAAAGATTCCTCAGTTAGCACCAAGAAATGTTGTGTGGTGTTCTCTTCCTTAAATCCAGCCTACCTGAAGCAGTGTTTCTGATCTCCAGATCTCCTGGGAAGCTGGGTCAGCATTCACAGAAGGCTGATGGGCAATGTGCCGTTTCAGCAAGCTGGTGTGATGCATGCCATAGGAAGTGAAAGGCACTGCTGGAGACCTTTAAAGACAAATGAATGGAAATACTGGAGTCAGTAACAGTCAGTACAGAGAAATATGTAATTGCTTTTAACTACCAGTTTATAAACTGGAAAACAGTCTTTAAGAAGTAAAACTGCATAGTTGATTACACATTTCAAACTTCTGCGACGTGTTATAATTACTAGTCACTTTAACTATAAACAAGCACTACAACACTATTCATACTGTGTGGAACCAGCTTTACACAGAGCCCGTGTAATGTTCAATAATGCATGGGTTTTCACTTTCTCCTACTCTGGTTTTCTTTCACTCTGCCTTCTATATACATAATTCACCTGATCTGTATTTTCCTAGGTATACACTAAGGCTCAACAGACCATGTAAATTGATATTTGAAATGTATTTTAAATGCAGTTATATAAAATATAATGGCTATTTAATTTGCATAAAATCGATAATATTTATCGATAATTTAATATTGATAAAATTTTATAAATTCAAGTAGCAAAACCAATTGTGAAAACATGGACTTCCGCAACTTAGCCATCATAAAGCACAAAAGATTGGGTGCTTGTATTGGAGAATTTTCACTTCAGCTTTGTGAGCTGGGTTTTATGCCATTATCACACAGACGTACAGAACTTCAGTAAGTGGTCAAAAATCTTCCATCCTCCCCCTCCTTCCAGTTGTGGCTAAATAGCTTGATCTATTACTGTGCAAAAAGTCACCTGAAACGCAGTCACTCATATGATTTGACTACTAATATACATTTTGGCTTTTTATATCAGGAAGTTATCAACGAAGAAACCTACGAGCACTGTCAATCTGCAACAAAGCCATAGACACGGTCCTGACATAGCAATTTCAAAGAACTGCACAACAGGTAATGAAAGCATTAAATAATTAAGGATGGTAACCTCAGAACTGAAACAAAATGACCAACTGACAAGTTGTCTGGCTTTGTAGCAACATTAATGAAAAATGCAAAGTCTCCTTGTAACAGTGGTTATATCACCAGTCCTATCTTTACCACATGCCTTATGTGTCTAAAGATAGTAAAAACTACCATCATCTGTCCTACTCCAGTTGCAGGGCACAAAACACCACGGGAGCTACCAAACAGATGAATTTCTGTTGCTTGTACTTACCTTTTCTGCTCCAATAATAGCTACCTTTCAGACTTCCAAATGAAACCTTTATTAAAATTAGTATTTTAAAATATTAAATGCAAATATTAAATATTAAAATTAAATGAACATAAATCTATTTAAATTCTTTAATTACATAATAAGTACATACAGATCATAAAGAGCAGAGGTGTTTTCTACTTGTTAGAGATTTCATTCCAACAACCTGTATTTTGTAAGCACTGTTCCCACAGTTTGCCTCTGGCACTGTAGTCATTACCTGGGAGTCGGGGAAGGGATGGCTCCCCCAGGATTTGAAGAAGGTGGAGGAAGGACACTTCCTTCTGTGGGTAGGAAACACTTCAGGTATGTGTCTACCAAGATGAAATAAGCACTGTTGGAAGGGCTGACATGGCGGGTGACGGGTGAGTTCTGAAAGAGACACAGGATGTACTTGGAGTTATATACTGTTACATTAAAACACTGCTAGGGAGTGCCTGCTACACAGCCAGCCCCATTCAGTATAAATAAGCAGAAGCCCAGCAGTTATAAAGGGTGAACTGACAACACAGACACTTCGGAGCAAAGGTAAAGTAACTAACTGTAAGAGAACTGTTGCTGTAGTATGTAGTAGTGAATGTAACCCAGTGTGAGAAGAGCGCAACGTTGTACAGAACAGGGAACAACAGGAAGAGGAACCAGCTAAGCAGATGCCATAGTATGGTGCCGTGGTTATGACTATATAAACAGCCTTACTGGAGAGAGGGGCAGAAAACCCATCTGGGATCACTGCCTGCTCCGTGCTGGCATGTTGTTGGACAGGCTGCTTACTGGTATACCTGAGGTGGGTATTTTGTTTATTACCTAGTCTTATATCATCAACTGAACCAAGGTGATAACAAATTCTAAAAGTACAGATAAAAGCGCTGTTAATTTAGCTGGACAGCATTTCAGCAGGCTCTTAAAGCATTGAAAAGAAGGGGTAATAATATTTTAAGGGAAAAATTACAAAAGGTACTTACCTTCTGTGTAATCAAACTAATTGCAAAGTAAAACATGTAATATTCAAATGGATCTGGAACAACAGAGTCAAGGATGAGATAATAACAACCAGGTACAGTGGTTAGATATCTGGGATGCTGACTAGACATTGAATTTTTGTTTTGTCAGTGCTCAATTAACTTGCTGGAGCTTAGCAGCACATTCAGTTTTGACTTCTTGTGTTTCAGCTGACTCAAACACTGGTGCGTGAGGTTTCCTCTATGTGCCAAGGTGCGTTTGCATTACTCTTCTTAGTACATTTGACTAATCTCAAACTAAAACCAGTGCAGCTGCAGCTAGACTGCTTTCAACAAGTACACTAGCTGCAAAGTTAACATGCCCTTTTTCTATCATATTACATAAACTATGAGCAGTTACGAAAAGAAAAATCGTGAAATACAGGCTCTGTAATCACTGGGAGTATTGCTGTTGACTTGAATAAGGCCAGAAATCCCCCCACAAGGGTTTATGAGAAGAGGACAAATTTATTTTTCATTGGAATCTAAACATTTTTAACCAGCTCAAACTCTTCAGCAGGATTGTGATTTACCGTAGACACATAATAAATATATAACAGAAATGCCTGTAATATCTGTTTTAGATATTTAAAAGGAATTAAATATTCAGCTGTTAAAAGGATACTAAGAGCCAAATTCAAACCTAAACCACCAGATGAAGGAAACTGGACTTTATTGTGGTATAAAGAGCATTCTGGTAGGACTTGCTCTTGTATTGAAGCCTTCACGGGGCCCTGAAAGACAGAGTAACAAAATATTAATCTGTATTAATCTGGCTACTCAGCATACTTGTGCAGTATGTTTCAGATAGTGAAGTTCTGCTGCATTCCAGCATTCTGGGGCGATACCTACATTCAGCTCAGTGGGATTTTACTGCATTGCAGTAATTCCTTGTGCAAATGCATACTCTTTAGGTAACTGCCAACTTTCTCACTGAAAATGAGTATTCAGTACAAGGGGGAAAAAAAAGGAGAAAAAAAAAGCCTTCACCAACACTTTTCCAGTTGGGAGTGGGAGAAGCACAAAACTGGTGTATGGCTGATGGTTTTGCTAGGGTAACTGAGCTGTGGACCAGCAATTACTACATACTTAACGATGTTTCCTTTTGTTAAAGGCTGTAGCACTGTCTGAATCAATTTCTAGGTAGCAGGTAGCAACAGAAGAAACACAGCGAAACAACTGAGCAGATAAACATTTTTGTTTGAAATGCCGTACTTCATAACCAGGATAACAGTTAGTCTTCAAACAGACAGGCACAAAGTGCAGCCAGGGAAGGCACTGCTCTGTAACAAGCCTGGAAAACTATTTCCAATCCTGCAGCTACTGGGAGTCAAGAAAAAGCACACTACTTTCTCTGGGGACACGATAGGAATCACAATGTAGCCTTCTTGGCTGAACAACACAGATATCTAGCTGCTGACAACCACCTCTCCTCAAAGTTTATGGCTGGGAACTCTCCTCCTCCAGCAACCATTTAAAAAGAAACAGGTAGGCTCTAAACTTGGAGCACTGAAGCTATGCTTTGGCCTATATGGAACCATACATATAAAGTGCACACGAAGTTCCAATAGGTGCAATAACAACCATATTCTCTTCTTACAAATTTTTCAGTTACTCACTGGAAGATACGAGACTGGGAAATCGTATCTGTACTCTTCTGCTTGGAGTTTGTAAACCAGCTTCATCATTGGACCACTGCAAATAAGCATCAGAAAGAAAATCCCCAGTGAGTACCCTCTACCTTCTCACTTTTCGTGAACTTATGTTTACATAATGGAAAAGGGTCAAACACTGGTTATTTGCTTACCATACATTTTTTAATCTGTGCTGAAATGAATGAGTTTACCTGGGATCCAGGAAATCCAAAGCCACAGAATATTCAGTAGGATTTGTTCTTCCTTGCAAACAGCGAAGATTCCAGCCTACGATGATGCCATCCAGGCTGCCAAAAATGCTCTCCACCAGCCATGGAAAGATACCATGTAGTTCCTTTAGGGAAAACAGACCCAAATAATTAATGTGTACAATTCCTCACTTGAGCAGTCTCTACTGCATGTAATAGGATGCACAGATACTGTCTGCCAGCTATTTATGCTTCCCAGTTATCACTAGGCACAGGTTCTGTTTGGAAGAATGTACATGGAAATTACAGGAAATCTATCGTTATTTCTGATCCTACTAAAATTGCAATGACACTCATCAGCATTGCATGCAATTATTTGCCACATTTTAAGAACTAGCTTCCCTTGTAAATTGGTGCTGAAAGGAATTAATGAAATGCAGTCAATGGAAACAATCTTTTAATGACTAGAAAACGTTTTTAACTCTAGGGAAACAGTGGATTCCCACTGGTTCACCTGGGGTCTTCAAACTTTGCAGTAAGAGAAATGGGAACAAAGAAAATAGTAATATGAAAAAAGCAAACTGCCCTGAAACGCGTCACTGTATCACAGAGTGGTTGGGGCTGGAAGGGGCCTCTGCAAACACTCTGATCCAGCCCCTGCTAGCACGGGTCGGGAGATGCCGGGCAGTGACGGCTCACCTTGGCGGGGAACTCCTCAATGACGGTCTCCAGGTCGTGGCACCTCTGCACAAAGGGCTTGCTGACACAGTCTGCCTTCAGCGTGGCCTGTCGCACACCACAGGGGAAATCAGTCACCGCTAACAGACAGGGCAGGGCTCATTACAGCCACGACGTAAGACATCCCCCAATTACGCCGCTGCCCCGGCACAGCATTGCCGTTGACACGGGAGAAGTTACACCCACCCACTCTGCAAGTCCAGGGCACCCGGCAGAGCTGCCGCGGGCCCGGGCGCCGCCAGCTCTACTCAACAGGGCGCTGCGCCCCCCGGCCCGGCGCCGCCTCCCCGGTGTCCGTCCACCCCTCGCCACCCACCAGCAGGAAGCTGGGCTGCTGCAGGTGCGGGCCGGCCATGCCGCCCCTCCCGGCGGGCCGCGCTGCGGAACGAGGAGCAGAAACGGGGGTTCCCGGCTGCGCTGCTCCCTCCCGCGCTCGGCGCAGCCCTTCCGCGTCACCGCCCTCGCCCGGCGCGCCGTCATGACGCCACCCCTGCGGCCGGCGCGCCTCGCGGAGGGGCGCCTGCCGCTGTTGCCGTGGCGACGGGCCTGCAGCTCTTCCCGCCTCAACATGGCCGAGCTGAGGGAGGGGAGGCGCTGCCCGGCCTGCGGCTGGCCGCGGCCCGGCGGCCTCAGCCTCTTCCCCAGGGACCGGGGGAGGGGGCCGGGCTGCGCCGGTGGCTTCTTTTGCGGGCGGACCTGGGGAGCTGTGAAAAATGTATCGCGGGGGAGGGGGGGGCCCGCAGCGGCCTGGTCTGGTGGCGGCGAGGCCAAAGCCGCCATTTGCACACACACTGGTGTTTGGAGAGAGCCACTTGCGAGCAAAGCCACCCTTTGCACACATACTGGTGCTTGGAAAGAGCCACTTGTGAACAAATTAAAAGCAGTGTGGACAGAGACAGAACTCACTGATAACACATGCTTCCTGACTTTTCAGAAGGTCGGGTTTTGTCCAAACTATGGGTGAATTTTAAAGCGGTGCATTAGAAGAACTTCAACTTTATGGAGGAAAAGTAGGATTTTTTTTCACTTAGAAGCATATTAAATGCCCAGAAAACTACATCAGGACATGAGGCAGTTATGACTGTTGAAAATGAGAGCTGTGTACATCAGCTGAGCTATAGGAACCAGTAATTACACATTTCAAGGTAATTGATGAGGGAAGCTGAAGTCACCAGGGAAAAAACCACTGTTATAGAGGTAAGCATAATCACTTCTCATTGTATAATGAGAGCGAAGGAAATCCTTGTGATGGTAATATCCCACTGGTAGATAGACAAACTAAAATTAAAACTGCTAATAATGCTGAAGAGCATTTGATACGCTTTTATGATTCATATTTAGAAGGAAACAAGATGTTACATTTAATTGCAAAGCCCCAGTAATTTGTATGCAAGAAATATAAATGGTCAGAAAAACTGCTGCTAATTCCCTTAACAATGGGGAATTGTGGGGAAATTCCATAAAACCAGGGGAATGTTCATGTTGTGTCAGTATTCAGAGAATTCCAGTCAAAGGTCTAGAAAAGAATAATTAATTTTAAAAAATACTGAAGACAGACATATAATTAACACTGGTAAACATGATGACAGAAAATAATCCTGCTCAGACAAGTTTGGGTTTTTTTGTGACAAGATTTACAGGTTTTGTCAGAAAAGATCAGTCTGTATAAAACGTAAATTTTCTTGATCATTTTGATTTTTTTATGCAAGGAGGTGCAGAAATAGTGGAGTGAAATGGTCTGGTTTAGGTTGTGTAGGAGCTCAAACGAAATGATGTGGCTTCATATTCCACCACTGTCATCAACATTGAAACAAAGTGTAAAAAATTGTGTTACAGTGAACAACAGAGGAATTCCTTTTGTAACGTCAGCTCTGACCCTGCAAGGTGACTTTATTGATCCAGTTTGATAGGATTATTTACCAGTGTAAAATTATTCCATATTTACATAAATGTTTAAAGGATCAGAATTAAAAATGGTACACTAATTCTTGGTATTGACATGTGCTTCCATTCCAATCTGCTTTTCCCAAACTGGATCTCAAAACTGCTTTTTGATCTCAGTGGTAAGAGGAGGCAAGGCAGCAGCTCCAGTGGCAGCAGAGCAATCCAGTTCCTAACGGCTGAAAAGGCAAATTAACAGCTTTTCAGACAGCTCCATTTGGAATTCTGCCGCGCAATAAATTTGCTTTTTCCTTTCATTTTTTATATTACATATGATTTCTTTTAAAAACAAATGTGCAATATTTTGAATGTAGCAAGCTGGTAACAGGTGAAAGAAGAGTTCTTTGACACGTACATGTGTGTGACTGAATATAACTGCTTGAGCTGCACTTGCTGTGATGCATATGCATGTCCTGGGTGGGATGCTGGCCGTGTTTTACCAGCGCATTTGCAGATGGAGACTCTCTGGCTATGAGTGAACACTTTTCCGGGAAGGGTCGGTCCCTCCTCCAGGTGGGGATAAAGAGCTATTTTAGCTCCAGAAAAAGCTATTGAGACTTGATGGCAAAGCTTCCGTAGTGTGTTTATTTAGCTATAAACGTTACGGGTGTGATTGTTACAAATTAAAGAAACAGTAGACCTGATGTATTTTCAGTGGGTGATAGAACTGGAGAAAGAAAATAACAAGAAATAAATGACTGGGTGAATAAGTGGAATCAAAATAGTGGAGGTGCTTGGTAGGGATGGCTCAATAACACTTGTGCAAGTTAATAAGACAGCTGCATGGGAGAAATTTATCAAATTATTTTAAGAACTAGGGAGAACTGCTAAGGACAACTGTGTGACAGTCTATTTATAGGTCTGTTCTGGAGCCTACTAAAATCAATGGTATAGGTCCATTATCACTCTCACACAGAGCATTTTCAAATATCAGGATTGTATATGTATTTTTTCTCATCTTGCAGATGTAGAGACCGAGGCCCAGAAAATTTATGTCACCTAGGTTTCCTTTTTCCCTTTCTCCTAAATTATAGCTGTCTTTAAGCCACATCAACAAGAAGAATTTTTTTGTTTCATTGGTACATTTTTCCTGAGAGGAATATTCCTGAGAAAGTTGGAGGTTGAGCTTTTTTCTGAAAGTATGAATTCCATTCAGTAATCTGCTTTGGTGCTTGCTCTATGTTTTTATCATTTGTTGTGTGAGAGGTTTCTGTTGGGCAAAGAAGTACACAGCTGAAGTGACTGACTTCAGCCATATTAACACTTCTCCTAGGTAGCTTCAAAGGTAAGCCAGCATTTTGTCACCTTGGTGTAATCACTACAGCATTACAGTTTCAATCAAACTCTACGGAGGGAATTAAGTTTGTATAATTGCCATAAAGATGAATGACTTGGTAGAGCACGAGCAATTTGTCATAGCAGAGTGAGCTGATACAACACTCAGTACCAGAAAATCCACTAGGGAAAGAGACTCTGTAAATCCACCGTTACTGATGCTCAGGTTGAACATTTGGGATACCTCAGAAACCAGACTTGTGTGGTTCTGGTGCTCACAGTACTGTCTCTGGACCTTCTTTTCTGAAAGCAGTACTGAAAAACTTTCAGTTAAATCATGTGGGGCTTTCGCTGCCTTTTAGAGACTTCAGTGAGAAGTTTGAGTACAGAAGGACTGTTACATCAATGCTTTAGTAAGTGCCTTACCTACTTTAATATGAAACAGTGTCTGTAGCAAAGATGCCATCTTTTATAAAGCAAATGGATATCAGAGGGAGAAACTTCTGGGCACTGTAGCTTCTCTTGAAGTCTGCCTCAGATGCAGCAAATGACAAGTCCAAGCTGGGAACAAGTTACTGTGACTTTAACCTGATTACGTTAATCAATGAATCTGAGAGAAAAAGATAGATCAGAAATAATCTAATTTAAAGAAACAGCATAGGTTTCTGATAAATCACACAGACTGTGTTGCTTGTGCAGGATTAACTTAATTTCTTCCTGTAAGGACAGGTTAGAGTGTCATAACAGTGAAGAACTCTGTCAAATGTTTTCTTTTGGCTAGAGAATTGTTTGGGTGTTGATATGTCAGGGATGGATGAAATTATTAGAAAACTTATAGTCTGTTCAGCTGTGCTGGGAGCAAAACCAGACTACCAGTTAATGAGAATTCAGCTGGAACAGAGCCTGGAGTCATATAGGTGAAGAGCAAAGGGGGATTTTCAGAACCGTGATAATGTTTCTCATGCAGCTGAAGCAACTTTTCTTTCCAAAGCAGTTTCAGCTTATGCAGACATCAACATTCTACTGTCCCTAACATGCACAGACCTGCTAAGGCTGTAAATCAAAGTTTCACATGGATAAAGATGAGACTTCCTTTGTAGTCTAAGACACTAACCCACTGGTATTTAACAGCTTCTCTTAGGAATGAAACTTCAGCAGGCTCTCAGGATATGTTTAACCATTGCAGGGCAACGTATCTGCATGTCTACCTACTTGTATTGTATAGCTCTTTGAGCAGTCTATTGTATGTTTAATTTATTTAGCCAGGACAAAGATTTTAAGTTTTAAACTTCTCTTTCAGGGTAAATAAGTACATATCTAGTAGCAGGATCTTACAGAAAACTATAGATTCTCAAAGGATAGGACTTTCTATGGATTCCTCTTTGGATTATAAAAAATCATCCTTAAGAAGTCCGAGACTATTGCACTTGTGCACTACTGATGCCAGGACACTCAGGCAGATGTGGAAGGCTTCATAGAAATGTTGCTCTAGCTTATCTCATCTGTTGCAGCTCTTCTATTAGATCAGAGAGCATTTTCTTTGTCTTTTAATATAAAGTAAAAATTGCAATAACTTTTGGTTTGAAAAGACTCAGAAGTAGGGGACAGGGTTGCATTGGAATGGGTACCTGCTGAAATGTGTAAGCTTCAGGGGTTGATGGAAAGCAACAGGACAGTTCTGCAGGGAAAAGTGTTCTTTGAAGTCTTGCATTATATAAAAGAGGCAGTGAAAAAAGACACAGGTGTTTTCATATCAGTTAATTTCTACTGGAGTATATGCATTAATGATTTTTGCAAATTTGTTACATTTTTTGCCTAGCTTGTGCAAACAGATTGCTTAAGGTGTTGCGTGATGGCATGATATCAATAGTTTCCACTTCAGCTTGCCTCCCACAGTCTTGAGAGTACCTTAAGAACAGTCCAATTTAATAAGCAGCATATTTTTGCCGCCTTCTGTGTACTTTTGAGTTTTGCAACTTTATCAGTCCCATTTTAAAGATTTGCTTCTCCATATGAAGTGCTAGAAATTTGTTTTTAGTTAAAACTGGATTTCTTGCATATTCACATGAATCTAGGCGCTTGAGGCATAAATAATCTCAACATTTCAATACTTGGGATAAAATATAAGTACTGGTGGCACATTGTATAAATACAATGCATTATGCAGGGAGCTAAAGCAACTCTTGGATCAAGAGTGTGAGGAAGTTTGAATATGGTGAGCATTACTACTGAAACTACTTTCTGAGTTTTGCTTTATTAATATAGAGGTTGAGGTCTGATACCTGGGCTTCGACTTTTAATGTTGGTTTTTTTTTCATTAAAACTCAAAAATTTTTTTCAATTTTTTTTTTTTTTCAAAAAATAAAAGTTGCTTCACTTGCATGAGAAACATTATCACGGTTCTGGAAAAAAATATTTATGCACCATTTTCCATTCTGGCTGCTGGTGATCCATATTCTGGTTTTTAGTTTAGCAATGTTAACCTTGGGGTGGGAAACTGTTCCATTTGCAAGAAACTTTTCCTGTTGATTTTGAAGGAAGTGGCGCTTCAGGCTGAAACCATGGTTTCATTTTGTTTCTAGATATTTCCCCATATTTCTAAAGCAAGATCTTGATGCAGTGAGATAAGCATGAATTGCTCAGCATTGACTAATACTTGAAGCGTTCAGTTAGAGCTCTGCTTGCTATTTATACTCTGCCGAATTGACGTTCCTCTTTCTCAGTTCACCAGATTTCTGGGAAATGCCATTGATGACAATGTCACCTTTTCTTATTTGAGTTACAGTTCTATACTCGGGGCTAGACCTGTGCACTGTGAAGAAGAGGATTGCCTTTGGCTGCATCTCCATCATACAACTGGATGTGCATACTGCACTACAGGACTAAGGGAGGGAGTGGGCTCCCTGTGAAATGCTCCTGGCTGTGGACTTTGTTACAGAGCCCCAGATCAGCCCCTACATTCTGTGCATTTCCAGGTATAGAGTCTGGGCCTTCCAGACAGAATCTGATGTATGTCAGGTGATCATTGTTCTTGCTTAGAACAAGTGTCGCTCTGTGTTCCCACACATTTCCTAGTGTCTTCCATAACTGTATGGTATTCAACAGTGGTGAAGCAATTGTCCCTCAACAGAGGAGACAGTGATATTCCTTGCTAGGCTGCGCTGGGTACCTACAAATTTGGTTGCTCTTCCTATGTGCCTGAGGGGTGGCTTCTCTGTCTACAGGATTCGTTGTGGGTAAGTTTTCCCAAGGATCCTATATAGCCATCACCATGGCAAGATGTGCTTGGAATAGTTTAGGATCCAGGTCCTTTTGTAACCCCAGTACTCCAAAAAACCCTAAACAAATAAACACAGCTCTAAGCTGCTTAATAAAATGAAATATAATAAAGAATAAGTAATAACCTTTAGGAAAGGACGCGGTTCAGAGCCATAATATGGGTGGAGTAAGTTGTAGCTGGTTGATTTTGTGACTGATATGGTATTTCATGTTATTTTTATCCTTCCAGTTAAAACTAGATGCTGCTGTCCTTAAAGAGCAGTGAACCTATTTAACGATACCTTTAATGATCTCCTCTTTCCTTTTGAAAGCAGCGTTTGGGAAACAGAATGTCTCTGCCACTGATGGCTGTCTGCCAACTGGCTTTCATCTTTTCTGGTTCTTTCATCTTTTCCTGGTTCAATCCTTTTTGGTTCTGCAGTCATTTACCCATGTGAAACATTTGCTCTTAGAACATGCAGTTTTCAGCTCCTGGCAGTCAAGATGAGTGAAATCAATGTAAATTGCTGGGGTGAGTGACCAGGAGGTGATGGTTGAAAGCCTTGAATATATTGGGTGCTTCAGCCTGACAAGTGAGAAGAAGTATGCATGAATGGGAAACTGCATAGAGCTCATGAGGGAGGATCAGTTATGGCAACTCAGAAAATAATGTATAAAACAGAAAATAAAGAAGATCCCCTGAGGTAGACAGGAATTACTTCTTGAGACTCAGATAAAAAGCTTGTGTGAACACTGGACGGGGCTCTGGGTCTGCAGAAGCCAGGGGAAGAACCTGGGTTGACCTCAATACTGGGAGATCATTGTCTTCAAAACTATTTCCTTGTGGACCTTTTCAGATAATGACTAAGGAGGCTAAGTATTCACTGACAGAAATGCTTTAAGTAAAATCATCTGCTGTTGAGCAGCTTTAGGAAATAGAGCCTTGAAGTGGCCTCTGGAATTTGTTTGCTTACACTGATCTACACCACTGTGATTTGGGACTAGAGTCCCTGATATCTAAAGGAGAGACACTTTATTTTGACTGTGATTTGGTACTACCAGATCTGAGTGCCCCAAGTCAGAGGAGCATTTATAAGGTCTTTTTAAGAAGGTGTTGATTCTAGAGCTTTTCTGAAGTATGCACAACATTCCTGAGAGAAATGTTTTACATCACACATCTTGGAATAAAATCATGGATGTTGGCATTACTGCTGGTCAAGTGATGCATGGAAAGACTATGAGCAGATTCTCTGCATCCTGAGACATCTTTCTACTGGAATATAGATTCAGTTACTACAAGACTTCCAGTGAAATACTGGGTGTATATGTGTATTTGACCTAGAAATGAACATCTGTCATAATTGCTTCATGTAAATTTGAATATTGTCTTTGAGCTTGGACTCTGTATCCCTTTGAGTTTGTGAGATGGATGCTGTTGATTTGACTCTATCTCACCTCAGCTGCTCCTCTAGAAAATTCAGCATTGCATTTCAGAACTTCTGGTGATTTGCCTTGCAAAGCTTTACACAGGTTTATTCTCCACTCTCTGTTCTTTTTTTGACCTAACTATCTGTGTGAGAGACCACAAATTTGAATGACAATGTTTACAGAAGTGGCCTGGACATTTGTATTCAGTCAAATACACTTTTAAATAGTTTGGATTTATACGTTCTTTAATTTCTTTAATTTCTTTTTGAAAGCTGACACTTTCTTGTTCCCTGAAAATGGAAGAGGGGTGTGTTACCTTGCAGTACAAGATAAATCACATTTTGAAGCTGCTTTTCTAACCATGGTCATGTAACACCGTTTTGAATGCATCATATTTCCTATTATCCGTTATTCGCTTGATTTTTTTGAATTTTTTGTTCTTGTTTCAAGTACCCAAATCTGCAAGCAAAATTGACACAATAAAATTTCACAGTCATATGAGGCTGGTACTTGCATAACGTTAGAATGGAATGAAGAGTTTCTGCTTTGGATGCAGAGCCAAGCATTCAAGAGCCTAAATTAAGTATATAAGGAATATCACAGAAGGCAGTAAGCATGCGTTTAAATGCTTTGTTGGATTGCCACTAGTCACGTAGCTTTTTCAGAACCTCAATTTCCCCTTTCTGTAATGAAATCTTTTGTGCTTCTCAGGAGCATAGTGAGGAGAAACATTAAACACTGGAATATTGCCCTGACATTCAGGTGTTTGTATATCTTAAACACCTTCAAAAGAGCTCTTCTAGATTTCTGTTTTTCTAAATAGACAATTTCCATCTACCCCTAAATCTTATTTATGTAAATTCTTCTGTAGGTGAGGAAAGAGCAAGTCATACAGTATGCTCTGAGGGGTCACAAGTAAGGTGAGTCAATAAATGATCCAGAAATCAGTTCTGTTTATGACCTTGCTAATTTTCTTACATAAAAGGATGCTTGATGCATGATACCTTTGCTTTGTTTTAGTTTTGGAAATAATTGTAAAAGGAATAGTAAAAAGTTCACAGATACAGAAAACAAGACTTCTCTGTAGGTATAGAGAATTTTTTTTTGATTGTCTGACTTCAAAAGTGTGTTTGAATTTTGTTCCCTGTCTGGCCGTGAAACTGTGGTATGTCTTTCTAAGGCCTCTACAGAAAGGAATAGAGTACCTTTTTGATATGCACACTACATCTTAATCTTCAGACTCCTAGTTGTGTTAATTTTTTGACTGTGGAAAGAGGGCTATGTGTTTTTTACAGGTGGAGTGAGGAAGAAGACTTCCTTCTTGGTTTTGTTCTTAATTCTGCCACTGACTTGCTCTATAGCCATAAGTTAATCACTTGTATCATCCTGTGGATAAGTCACTTCTCTCTCAGCCTCTGCTTTGCTAAAGCTAGCGAGGTTTATGTGACCGTCCTGTGTACATTGAGGCAAACTGGGGTTCTGCTACTGGGTGGTTGCATTCTGCTGCCTTCACCTGAGCACCAGACACTGCTGTAGCTTCATATGTATTTGAAGAACAAGGACAGCATTTATTGTGCTTGGGTAGGAGAGGCTTTGCTTAGTGCTGTTGTGCATGAGAGACAGAGGGAAGAGAAACAGGCTGATTTAAGAGGCAAGTAGAGACCCACAGATGGGGAAGTCTGATGATGTGATTCAGTCTCAGTACTTAGAGAAATTTTGGGGCTGGAATTGTCTAGAAGAATGTCAGGACTGAGATCAAGGTTATTGTTAGCTCCTGTTTGATGGATGCAGTGTCCAGGATAACTTGCTTTGTGCAATTCTTTGGACACAAAAAGGCATAACCAGAACAGCCTATGGGTTTCTGAGTGTTGGTCAGCTGCAGGGGTTAAAAAATCAACACCATCAATGTCAGAAGAGCTATTGCTGGTATTAGCAGTATTAGCAGTATTAGTCTTCTCCAGACCTACCAGCTGTTCTGTGCAGCTGAGGGCAGGATGGTGTGTAATGTCAACAATGTTATTGAAGCAATGCTTAAAGAACAGCCTGGGGAAGATCCCTTAGCCCTCTTCCTGTAGGTGTCCTCATCTCCTAATCTATTAACTAAATTGAATATAAGTGCATTTGCACTGAGGCTCTGATGGATCATGGATAGATGTTTCTTATAATATAGCCTACCTGACAGGACAGAGTACTCATCAAAGCATTACTAGAGAACAGCAGTAGCTTTGCTGTTGGGGACTGCTGGGTCCATCCCCACCTGAACTTTACTAAGTTTTTGGTGTATCGCATTGCATAAGACTTGGTACAGGCACAGAGTTAGGGATCTAAGAAAGAGAAATCCTAGATGTACAGTGGGAGAGGGGCGCTTAAAAGGGGGTGCCAAAACAGTTGAAAGGCTGCTGGTAGGGTTCCCTCAATACTGTGACCTAAGGATGTGGCTGAGATCCTGGCTTAGAGACCAGTCTAGGTTTAGAATCAAGGTTAGGGCTGTGAGAATGAGAAATTCAAGCCATATAGTGAGAGTGGAGTTCAAAGGGGATACCAAAGTAAAGTGAGGGCTTCTACTAGGGCTCTCTCCTGAGTGGTCCTTTGCCTGGGGGACTGGAGTGCTCCCTAAGTGCCTGTATAGCGGTAGGTAAGGGATAGGCCCTAGTGGCTCTTAGGCTGGGACAGTGAAGTCATAGAATCATAGAATCATTTAGGTTGGAAAAGATCTTTAGGATCATTGAGTCCAACCTAGCACTACCTTCTCAACCAGAGCTTTAAACCCCTCTGGCTCCTTCTGAGTTGTATTTTCTGTGCTAAATGTGGATGATGCACATACCAGCACCAAGCTGGGCACCCCAGTACACTGAAAGTGTAACCAGAGCCAGAGGTGTACTGTGCCTGCACAGTAGCCCTCAGTGCCCTGGCAGGGGATCCACCTAGGGCTGTTGCTGCTTGAGAGGAAAAGAACATGCCATGACTGTTTTCCATAGCACAAGCATGCTGGGTTAACACAATACAATCTCAACACCCACTCATATTTCTTGGGACAGAGCTACTCTTTATGTAAACAGAGATCAAGTTCATTGCATCCTTATAAAGGACCCTGCTATCAAATTGTGTTTAGAATTGCACAGAGGTCCAGGAAGAGGGCAGGGTTCCTAGTTTCACTAATGAACTTTGTTTTCAAGCCTGTATCTTTTTTTTTAAACTCTTCTCTATTTCCCAGAAATGTATTCTGTTTTTTCAAACTTTAGCATTCATATCTCATATATCTAGCATGCTGATAGAGTCCAGCTCCGTACTTCTACTTCCTGTCCTTGGTAGTTTAACCTCTAGGCATTCACATTGCTTCACCACCACCCTTGAGCTATAGTTTTGTGATTCTTTGCCTATTGCTAGCCATTTCATATTGTTCTCTGCTGTTGTCAGAATATTTGGATTTGACATTCCTGTTAGTAAAAAGAAGTGACTAAACACGAAGAAACACAGAAGAGGTGACTCTTTTTGACTTCAGATTGTATGAATGTTGCTGTATATTGGTAGAGAGTGCAGAGCTGCTGGAGTGCTAGTTCTTCAGCTTGTGTAAAGCTGTGGTCATATGTATTTCTCCTTGTTAGGGAGTTCCTGCAGTGTCTGGAAAAGCTAGCCCCTTGACAAGAATCCCTTTGCTTTGTCTATGTTCTGGCTGAAGCAGAGTGCAGTCAGCCCTGAAGAAAATCACAGGTTCACCAGTTCTCTTTTCAATACTTCCATTTCTTTTATATCATTTTACTATTACTGACACTTTATGGCTGATCAGAGATGCCAAATTACAGCTCCAAGAAAAATAAAACTTCTGTTCCCTTACGAGAACAGTATTTGCAGGATGAGAATTCATGCTGCACTGTTGCAAATGAATAGGCATCAGCCTGGAGCAAGGAGGTGACTGAGAGCTCATTCAAATTTTTGCCTTGTTGTTGAGGATACTAGTATGACAGTAGTTTTACAAAATGGACAACTGTCCTCTGCAGTGAGCAGTCACCATTAATCCTCACTTTGCTGAACCACTGAAGAACCACCAATGGCACTGCTTAGACTCAAAAACAAGTTTAATCTTTAATTCCATGTGGAAGCTGGCTATTAGGATAGCAGCTCCTAACCATAGTCTGACCTAAATATTATTCTCTGTCATGTTCTCTGTTGGAAATGATTTCCAGTCCGTCAAGTGTTTTCAGTGAGACGGATATATTGTCACTGCTTCTGTGGTGACTGTCAGTTTAGCAGTTAACACCTCTAATCTCAGTTGACTTAAAGGACCAACATAAATATAACTGGGATAGGAACTTGCCTTTCTGTTTCTAATGGGTCATGGGAAAGTAAGTTTATAATTTGTGAGCTGTGATTTGAGATGGTGATGTGTTTGTGTTGAACTCTTCTGTCATGGCATATTTGCATTTATCAGGAGACCCCATTTGACTGGCCAACACATCCATGAGGCATGAGGTAAACATTGGTTGTAGGTACAGGGTTATGGCTGAACAGATAAAGCCTGTGTTTTTAGATAAGAGTGGTTCCTCAAATCTCCCTTTTTCTTTCTTGTTATAAATCCCTTTTTAGTTCATATTCCAGGACTCCTGCCAGGCTATAACTGTACTTCAACTTGTTTTTCAGAAAAGCCCCTAGAAGTTGGCTCAGTTGCTTAAAGCGTCCTTCACAGGACAGGCTGCTCTCAGTCATAGCGAATTTCTTTCTCTCTGATTGTTCATTTAGAGTAACATTCCCAAAGCCTTAATTCCAGGTCCTTGCATGGGCTTCTCCCTGGGACTTCAGGGGTCAAATTGTTGCAGACAGGAGGGTGTTAAAGGGGAGACAATTAGCACTGGGTTTCAGTAAAAGTATTAGTACTGCCTGCTTTGAGGGTGGCTCTTTCCCTGTAACCTTATTGCCCTAGACTCACAGCAGGTACAGTAGGTGACAGGCCTGACAGGACACAGTCCTATCAAATGGTGAAGAGGCAGTGTTTCTCTCAGGTCAAATACAGCTACTTTGACAAATCCTGTTTTTCCGAAGTGGAGGCTCACCACTGTTGTTCCACTGCTGGAATAACAGCAGTCTAGCGGCCCTAGGGTGAAGAGCCTGAAAGGATGAAGGACGGTGAGGATTTGGACTGCTTCTCTATAAATTCCAGAATAACCAGGCATGTTCACAGGCACTAGAACGTGATCCTTCATTACTGGCAAACTTGCCAGCACATTCCATAGTGAGTTTGACATGTTCCAACCAGCAATTCCCTCAAACAGCTCCTGGGTGTGGGTTGGCAGTTAGGGAAGTCAAAGAACTATTCTCAAAAGGCAGATTGCTGCAGCCATCCAGTTTTAGGACTAACCAATTTACTAGCCTGGACGTGGCTGCTCTGCACCAGCTGACCTCCACGTGCTCAAGTTCATGTTCTAGTATAGATGTTGTTAAAGAGCCCAGAACAAACCAAGTCTCAGCACATGTTCAAGCAGGGTTTGATGCTGATGGAGTGATAGTCATTGGATCTTTTAAGTGGGTCGCTCCCACTCTTTCCTCATCTCCAGATCCAGAAGCTTGTCTTCTAACAGGACCTAGAGGAATCACAAGGTTGTCTTTGAGGCTTGCAAAAGGAGGCATTGTCCGGCACAGATCTGCCCTTGACTCTGGAGCAAGTGTCAGACCTTGAGGAGGAAGCAGAAGAGCTGCTGAAAGAAATGTCCCTGTGGCAGAGGCACGGCCAGGCTCTGCCATGTTGGGAGGGAGTTGCCAGGGAGAGAGTGGCCCCAGGCACCAACTGACCAAGAAAGAAGAGAGATGAAATTTTAACAATAAGGCACTGCCTGTGCTTTTGGGCAACTCAGAGGCTCTCTGTAATTGGTTATGGATTCCATGTGGTTTGGGGACTGAATGCTTTATGGCTATGCAGCACTCAAGATGCTGCACCAGGGGTTGCCAGCTGGGAAGGATGTGCGTACATGATGTGGATCTCAGGAAGGAAAGCAGCATGGAGGAGGATAGGTGCTGTCTATGTGATGGGAACACCTGCAGTCACCTGCTGGGAAAGCTGTGGATATCAGCCCTCTGTAATCTATCCTGGGGCCTGAAGTGACAGAAAGGTTGGTCACTCATGCTGTACGGGATCCAAAACACTGCCTGAACTAAATACTAGAAGTGGAAGTATCGTGAAAGCTGCTGGTGCAGATAGGGAAAAAGAGGGCCAGAAAGGAAGCCGAGATACAATTAGCCCTGTGGCTGTGGCACCTGGAGTCAGATTTTGGTTTCTTGATTTCCAGAGAGGAGGATGTGTGAGGCTGAAGAACCAAGTCCATTTCCTTTTTGTTTCAGCAGCATTCTGACTGCTAGCATGAAGCTCTGGTGCTGCACACTGAGATCCTCTTTCTGTCCTCCAAAAGCTTTCAAATTAATTTAATTTTCATTAAAATAGGACACCCTGACCAGTCACTGCTGGAAGGTCTTTAATCTATAGCAGACAAAATCCAGATGTTTCTGTGTTCATTATTTACTTTATGTCCTTTCGCTGACCCTGGTGCACCATCTAGAAACTGGTCTGTTTCTCTTTGTTAAATGACGCTGCTTCCATCTGCCCTTAGATATGGAGCCAGTAGCTCTGTTTTTGATGAAAGAAAACCAAACCAAACAACATCTCAAGGTTTGCTTGAGTCTACTTTTTTCCTCATGTCACTACCTTTCTTTTGACAACTTCTGTGGAAGTCTGTGCATTACTAGCTTAGGGTTTGAATCCAGAGAAGGCTTGCAGTGAATAAAGTAGTAAATCATAGCAGAAAGATGAAATGTACTGTGCTGGTACAGCTCCTGCCATGTGATTTGGAAAGGGACTATGTCATTGTTGGAAACTGTGATTTCTTTACCCAGCAGGAGCCTTGCTCAGGACTGTGTTTTTTAATGTTTGCTGTTGCACTATACCACTTTCCAAGAGCTCTCTCACAGGATTTGCAGGAGGTGGCAATCACTGAGCTGTATTATTTTACTGCTCTAAATATTTCTGTTTTCCGTATCTCTGCTTTTCCATTTTTACTACCTGTAGTTAACAGGTGTATAGGTTCTTGCTGTCTCTGAAAGAATACTAAATATGTAGTTGTCAGCTCAGATATTTTTGGGCATGTTGCAAAGTTGTCTAGGCAATCCTGTAGTACTATGCATAGCATCCCATACAGCATTCACCCCCTTAAGTGGTGGTCTCAGTAGTCAATCCAGATTTTGGATATGAAAAAAGAGAGCGAAATAAAAGACTAATTTATGAAAATTTTAACTATCTAGAATTTATTCCTGACAATAACTTACTTGCGTTTTCCAATTTGATAAGCTGAAAATCTTAAATCCAATATGGCAAGAAACCTAACCACCTGTTGTGCAAAGAAAGGTCTTAAAATTAAATATACAATTTTTTGTACAAAAGAAGGGAAGGATATGCATGAAATTCTGAAAACTGCTTATTCTTTATTGAAATAAAAATATGAAGCACTCATCCAGCTCACCTCAGATATTCTTACTCGACATATTTAACATTGTTAGAGATTAATATTCCAATTCTGAATGCAGGGAAGCAGTGTCTTTTTCCATTCCCATTGCTCATTCTCATGAATGAGCAACAGTTGAATTTTTGCAATTTCTACCCCACGTTCCAGCTGAGTAAATTTTGGGACTATAATATCAGTGTGTCCCTAGAGGAAAGAGTGTAAAATTTTGAAGGAAGAAAGGAGTCCTTTACAGTGATCACTGTGTGGGAAAGTGGTTAAGGATAAATAATACAACAGCTCCAAAGGGAATTGTGCAAGAGCCTGGAAACACATTTCTTGAAAGGATTTGAACACTGGGGAATTTCCAAAGTAAAACAGCAATGAAAGATGAGCAGGGAAAAAGAAAAGGACAGAAAACAAACTCCAGAAGACTGAATTTCTCCATTCCTGCATGCTGTTCCTCTACTTCCTTGTGAACAAAGCAAACACTTTCTTGTATTCTTGCACAAGAGAAGTGTTTTACACCACCCGTTCAAAAAGAAGGGAAGTCATTATGAAGCAATGCTGTTATCCCTGGGACCCAGACAGACCTAGGAGCCTACATCTGTAGTTGCACAATCAGCAATAACCCTCTTTTTTTTGCACCAGGATGTGGCGAGGGCTGTATGTGAACTGCTTTTTCTCCTTCTGTCAGCCTCTTCATTGCTTTGCTTGTGGTGTACATGAGGATCATGAGGGCAGTTAAGAACCTGCACTTCCCCACTTCCCTTGCAGAGAAACTCAGCTTGCACTGTTTGCTTATGTGCTGGTTCCGGTGAGATCTTTATTGACTTGCAGCACTTGCACATCTGGCTTGTATTTCCAGGAATTATCCTTCCCGGAAAGCTGGAAGTGCAGCAGGGAGAGAGGGCAGCAGCACTGAGTGCTTAGGCTGTGTTTAAGCTGGGGCACGAGAGGGGAGTCTAAGGCAAGCGTGAGTGAGTCTCTCCAGCAGCTTGTGGCTTCCCAGAGCACTCCTGGTCCCTTCCTACTCTTTCTGCACCAGCTGCACATGTTCTCCCTCCTCCGCTCCCTTCCTCCCTCTTTGAGCACCAGCTCTGTTGCTGGTGAATGTCACTGGATTCCAATAAGATGGTAGGAAACTGCAAAACTCCAGGGGGGATGCAGTGTGTATGCTCTCATTTCTCAGAAGGAGCTGCAGGGGTAGGCAGAGAAGGGGCCTGCTGTCTCCAGAGGCAAGTGGGATCTGTTTGGCTCCATTTGTTCTCTGAGCACTCCTGCTCATTTTGGAGAGGAGATGAAATCCAGATGCTTGTCCTGGTCTTGATTCCTGACTCAAAGATTTCAGTGTAATTAAGCACTTTGGAAAGGCTCACTTGTGCACAGCAGTACAGCTCTGTCATTTACCTGGGAATCCCAGAAAATCCTGGTCTCATTTTCTTTTCAGTTCTCATTTAGGGGATTTTAAAAAAGTATTTCCCCTCCTTGCAGCTCACTGAGATCTTACAAAGCATATGATGGTAGCTGTGTAGGCTGTTACATATAGGTACATGTGCATTTAATTATAAATATGTTATATTTAGTACTTTGATGTGAGTTGAAACCCTCTACAGATATCCTTTGGGGTCACTACCATAATACTTGGGCCTAATTTAGTCAATACAGAGTTCAGACATAGTTTACTGTTGGTGTCTTTGGATGCACACAAAGCTCCTTTTTGTTTTCTAGCTGCTAGAGTAATTATACTAATGAGTTTTAGTCTTTAAGAAAACTGCTAGATTTGCTCCAGAAGAGCACTCAAGAGTTAAAGACTGAATCAGAAGGTTTCAGATTAAACTGTTAATCTGATACTGAGCATACCTCTGCTGTTACAGAAAGAATAAAATGCTGAAGCTGTGCAGTTAACTGTGCCTGGGTATACTCATCAAATGAAGTTAATGGAGGGAAGTTTCATGTGTCCCGCTAAGTAGAACCATGCAAATAATGGACTTCCAATACGTTGATTGAACTGTAGAGTAGAGGATGTTTAGATTTGCATTGACAGAGCATTTCTTTCAGGCATTACTTTATAACCAGCAGAAAAGGAAGGAGGAGGCAGCAGCTCTGCCTTTAACCTAGAAAAATCCAACAAAGGTATAGGAGTCCCTGAGGTTCTGCTGTGTCCTTTTTTTTTGTTTCGGTGATGTGAGAAATGGTGTGTGTCCTGTGACTGTCCTGTTCAAGTGCCTTCCTTTTGTTCATTCTTGCAGCCCACAAAGAGATCCCTCACAGTAGGAAACTGAAAGTTAGTGTGGAAAGTTAGTGAGGAAAATAATGCTGGAGTAGTGTTGTTGTCCTCTTCAAGATGTAGCTTTGCCCCTCTCAGTCATCTATCACTGCCCTGCTGCTACACTCCTAACACATGGGCTGCTTGTCATCACCCTACAACCTTTTCAAGGCTTGTAGTAGGAATCTGTTTAACCATTACAGCTGCAGCCAGAAGTGTGTTTTCAAGACTTAAGATGAAGTACCACCAAGTTTCTCAGCTAGAACCAGGAGAGTTGTTCCCTGGCATACTTTGAAATTAACAGGACAACTAAAAAGCTGTGATTCAGGAGTTACTGAAATATTAATCTCAGTGGAATATAAGTCCATGAGTAATTTTAGATCATGTTTCCCTTTTCTGATTTCAGTAACAAAAGAAGCAGAGTTTGGCTTCCTTGAATCAGAGGAGTTGATGGGCTTAACTTTCATCATGACTTCTGAGAAATGACAGGGGAAAGAGAGACATGAACATTAAGTTCTTCAGTACCAGGATTTTTGGTTTCTGAGTATCTAATTTTCCTTATATCTGAAAACTACACACATTTTATTTTTGTGGGAGCAAACCCATGGCCCTCAATAAAGAAAACTTACTTGTGTGCAAAGGAAAACAGTGTGCAAAGGTTAGTGTTTCTCAGTTTCTGAAAAATTGTACTGAGACAAATGGGTGATGAGCACCAACATCTGTGGAACTCACAGCCATATCTCTTAGAAGGTTTGAACAGTAAATTCCCAGCATGTTGCCTATATTTTAGTCATTTGATTATTGTATAGAGACAACTGGTATTCCTGGGTTATAAATAAATGTGACTGGAGGAAGAGATGAACAGTGTATGAAACACATCCAGTTTGGCTTTTGGTTGCATGCTCTTGGAAACTTTGCATTGATTGAAACTTAATTTAGAGTTGGGAAACACAAAATGCACTTCATATTTATTACAACAAGAGCTTGGTGACTGTAGGCAATGATTGCAAGCAAACACCAGCAGAAAGAGGCATCCTCTTGAGTGTGTTGCAATGTAATTTGGACAGAGTAGAGACAGAGGCAAAAGAAGATGTTTAGGACACTAGCATGAGAACGCCTCATGAGTTTGGTATGTGTTTAGAGTTCTTGTAGTTTGTATTTTTAAAAGATCAGATGGAGAGTGGTAATTTGAGGGTCCATATCTCAGTCACTTTTCTCTGCTGAGAAGAAATGTCTGGCTTTCTGTGAATGATGGTCTATTTTTCCCCTCAATCAAGGGAAAGCAGCACTGAAGAAAAGGAGGCATGGAGAAAACACAGTGCTTGAAATGCTATTTATGCCACAGACGTACTCTTTTGCTGCAGACAAGGCAGCAACCTGTTTTTATTTAGTCTGGCCCTGGACTGTCATGAATTCCACTTCAGCACAGAGGTCTCCATCTTTTCAGAAGATGGCTCCTTGATTTGCACCTCCAGCTTTATTCTGCTGAATGAAAAGCATGCATACAGCATGTGTAGATGCTGGTGCTCTTTGGGATTGTCTCCTCACCTCCAGGATCTTGACGCTGGTTATGAGGGCTGGCTTTCAACCAGCAACCAGCTTTCTTTTCCTCAAACATAACTGATACAAGTCATCATTTGAAACCAGCTTCACTGTCAAAGAAGCAGGCTCCACAGGTGGCAGCTCAGTGTATCAAGAACATGTTGGAGCTTCAGGTAAAATTACATTGGCTTAGTGCAATATACTGCTGCCAAAACAACCCAAGGTGCATGGTGCCCCCAGCAAGGCTGAAGTAGAAGCTCCTGGTGCCACCAAAGCCTGCCCTGGTCCTTGTGGTCACTAGATGATGGGATTAGACTGACTAACTGCCCCGTGTACTCCTCCCACTGGTGAGACCCAGTGGGCGAGACCCTACAACATCTCTGCAATAACCTACAGGCAAGAGGAGTTTCTTCCTAACTCCTTCACTTAGTATTTTTGCTCTGCTCTTAAAATCTGAGGATTTCTAATCCTTCTTACCCTCCATAAGGTAGCTGTGGTGTTCACGTCAGCCTTATCAATGCCTGTACTTCAGATGTTAAATAATTTTCAAATTTGGTGTTTTGATTGAAGATTTTGACAAAGGTTGAACAGGCCCCCAACAATATAAAGGACAATTTAAAGATACTGAGCCTGTTTGTTAGTTAATAAATGGTGATTTGGTTAATAATTGCAGTTCTAATTAAAATCTCATTGAGTATATCTTAGCCTGTAAGGATCTTTAAATACCTGAGTTCCTTTTCACGCAATGTGCAAAGCCTTTCAGGCTTGCAGTGGAGGAGCAGAGAGTGCAGTGCTGTGTGTGGAGATTTTTGCCAAGGCAAACTATGCTCCCAGACAATGATGGTAAATGTGAAAGTTTTGAGAAACAGCCATCAGACAAATAGAGGTCACGATCCTGAGTCCCAGCGTGTAAACAGCTAAGCAGCCTCTCACTTGGGAGGGTCACTGCAGACTTTGTAGCATAGTATGGTCAAAGTTGAGTGTTGCACTAACAAGGCTGGAAAGGTTACACATTGAAAAAGACAAGGAGTCTCAGTCTTCATTTACGTATCTAAAGGACAAATGGGTTTGCCAGCGGGAGGCATCTGTTAGTTGGACTAGGTCATAACCATATCTTGGCCTTCCCAGACATGGTCTGGGAGGTAAGACTCTCTTTTACCTTTCTTGCGTCTTCCAGGTCTCCTCCTTGGCAGCACAAGGGTAATTTTCTACATATGGATGTTTGATGTGCTGAGCTGAAAACCAAATTGAATGGAAATTTGGAGACTGCAGTTGAATTCTCCATGGCATTTGATGAAAGTAAGTGGGCAAAATCCACTTGAGCCTTGAGTCTGTTGGTACTGAATGGTCCAGGTTTCCTGCCTTGCTATGAAATTAAAGGGAAGAGCTTTCCCAAGAAACACCAGAATGATGATTCTTTAAGTATTATAGAGTAATATATCAAAAATGAATCATGAAAGTCATGTAAAGATTGAGAAATTTTACAAGATCAGCAATGTTTTGCAATGGGGTGAAATAAAGAGTCACATTAGAGCTGTGGAGGTTTGTTGCACATGTCAAGTATATTTGCCAAGTCAGAGATGTGGAGACCAAGAAATTATTCACCAGGGACCATGGGTTTATCTTGGACAAACACATGTATTTTTTCTGGACTGTTCTCAGTTCCCCAAGATAACCTTATGGGAAGATACAGCTACAGAAATGACTGTTTAGTCTATCAACTCCAGTTCTTGAGATATGATACATGAAATAGTATTACTTAGCTATGAGATAAAGTTTTAGTGGGTACAAGTTCAAAGTCTGTACTGAAATAGAGGTGTAAATCTGCACAGGTGAATTCCCCTTCTCCCAAATCTAGCTGGAAAAGGATCACAGGGAACATCTTTTAGAAAAATTTCAGGCAGATGTGGAGCTGTATCTTTAACTTCTTAAGTGCAAGGAGAACTGTATAATTAAGAGGCTCTTAAAGAGCTAGCTGGGGCCAGTTGCATTATGTAGCAATTCATGCTACTTATCGCTGCTGTTAAGGATCAGGTCTGGTCTTACATAGCAGCCATTCGCTTCCTGCGTGCGGTGGCTGCTGACTGATACAGGCCAGATGTCAGAGCTTTTAGCTCTAATATTTTGCCGACGTGCAGAGGCATGCTGCTTTATTCAAGGTATTCTGTTATGCTTATATACAGAAGATGTATGGTTTGGACACTGGCAAGATTTAATAATGAAAAAAGGAAAAAAGCAAGATTATAATAAAATATAAGGTAAAGTAAGAGGGGTTTTTTTTGGTGCTTTTTAAAAAAATTTGTATTTAGCTTTTGCTTCTTAGAGTAGTCTTATGGAAAGAAAATACCCCAAGTTTGCAACGTCGGATTGATGTAGTAATTTTCCCCGTGATTCACCATGTAGGGGCTGCCTTTGTTTGGTAATTTGCTCTACGTAGCAAGAATGTGAAGACAGGGAGGCTGTTTGAAGCCAATAAGCAGTGTAGAGATTTCACTTTCAAGTGCTTTAGCAGTGAAAGAGTTAAATGCTTTAATCAGAGACTTAAAAAAAAAAAAATGCATATGGGATATGCCAGAAGAAGTTTACTTTATAAAAGAGCGGGAAAAGCCTCTCACACAGAGAGCAGGAAAGAGTACACTGTTTTCGGTTTTAGCAGCTTTTAACTTTAAAAAGAATGTAATTCTTAGTCACAGGGGCCAGAGCCCGCCTCAGCGAGACGTCCCTCCCCAAAGCGCCGGGACCCTCTGCTGCCACCTCGAGCAAAGCAGGCACCTTCGCAAAAGGAGTCAAAGCCTCCCAGCTGTCTCCGACGGCACAGGACGAGACATGTCTACGGGGAAGATCTGTTGTTTGGTGATGCTGACCCTGGGGGTGCTGGCAGCAGTGGTTGTGCTTGTGGTCATCCTGACTCAACCCAAGTGCGGTCCTCAGCGCTACCTGCACGGTGCCGTGGCTGCCGACACTGAGACCTGCTCTGTCATTGGCCGGTATGTGCATGGACCTTTTGGTTTTTCATGTTACATATTGTGTATGTTGTGGACCCAGACTGACAGGACACATAACAACTACGGGAGTGAGCTGGGTGTCTGGCCTGTCCCTGCTTCTGGGGATGAGCAGTAGTACTGCTCCCTGGGTGCTCTCTTACCAGCAGTGGAGCAGCTCAGAGAGCAGATGGAGCCCTGACTCCACAGCTGATGCTTATCATCATTATCCAGCGTCACAAAAACTTGCAGCTGTGCATACCCATGGCTTTTTTGGAAGGTACAAATAGTTGTAGTATACAAATACAAGGTTGTTTTTAAGTGGGGAAGGGGGAAATTAACTGTTCACTTTGTGGTGGTAAGTCTGCCAAATAAGTAGCTTAGAAATAAATTAAGGAAGAAATGGAAGGAGCTAGCAGAGAGCTGCAGCTGGGCTTCAGCAGAGGCAAGGAAGGGAGGCAGGCTGAGAGGGTAAGGGGGACTGGGCATCCCAGCCTTTAAGGGGTGTGTTTCTGCACTGAAGCAAAGACACTCTGTTGGAAAGCGAAGAATGGATTTAACAGAAATTCATCCAAGACAATGTAAGTACAAAAGACATACTTGCATCGCTTGGGAGGAAAGATGTAGGTTTAAAAACTTCTCTAGCTGCCCAGGTTCTAATTTGTGTAGCAACTTCTCTCAAACTTTTTGACTCTTATGTTATTATTACTGTTACTTCAATTCTTAAATGCTTGTATACATGAAAGTAGAAGGATGGAACTTCACAGCTATGGGCAGTGCTGGATGCTGCAGGAATGGATGCTGGAGCTGTGTACTCTGCCTTGTAGGGGGAGAAGTGAGATGTGGGTGCCATTATACCATGCCTGTCATGTTGTACCTGTGGTTCTTGCAATGATGTGCTGACACATATGGAAGAAATGCACTGTAGCTACACGTATGTCAATGAATGACATGGTTTTTTTTACACTAAGCCACAGGTTAGTTCCTTGGAGGGCAGAAGAAGTATCTTTTAAATCAGTATTAATGGAAATAGAGGGAAAAACATTATTGGATTACCCAAAGAATGTGCTGGCAAAACCAGCTATTTGCAGCTTTTGTAATTTTTAACTTGCAGTAGTGTAGACTCAGCTCGAAGATGCTGAAGTGAGAGCCACAGAAATCTGTGATCAGGTGGGCAACTGAGAGGCTTTGATTAGCTGGCTACTGCTTCTGGGCCGTCACCTGTTTCCTTCCCTTCTCTTTGCAAGAAACTGCACCTGCTTCCACATCCTCAACCATTTGCTGTAGCTGTGCCTCCAGTACACTTGCTGACAAGGTATACGGTGTCCCTCTGGTCTGACAAACCATGTTAGATTTCCTACAAATAGTTTGCCAATGATCCTGACAAAATTCTGCCCTCCTCCAACTTGCCATCATCCATTTTTCCCCCTTTTCCCCAGCCTGGGGCATCTGCACATCACATCCTGCGGCTCCAAGCTCTCTTCCCCAGCCCTCCAGATCTCCCCAGCCAAGATTATTCTCCTCCTTCATTTTGGCTCTACACCACTCACCCTTTGCTTGGTGGTTAGCTCTACTTCTCTACTGCTGCATGCTGTCTGCTGCTTTTCCCAGTACCTTTTGCCTCCAGCCATACTTGGAAACTTTTGTGCTCATTTTGTGCGGTCCTTATACTTGGAATGAACCAAACTCCTGTGGTGTTCTCACACCTTGAGCTATCAGACCATGTTCTTGCAATAGATCATAATAGAGGTGAAACTGTTTATAAAAACATTCCTCTGCAACACAGCTTGTGATCAGAAGTATAATGTTTGCCCTTCTCTTAGACATTGCTGTCTTCATCTTTTTGTCCCCGCTGGCCCACAGTGGTGGCTTGTAAAGGAAGGAACGTTTTATCTTTGGAGGAAGCTTACTGCATGCTCTGTACTGCATGTGATCTTGTTCATTTTCTCCCAGCTGTTTCTGTGCTGTTGTAAGTGTATGTCACATCTTAGCTATTAGCATGTGATAGTTACCACTAAATTAATTTTCATAGCAGTCTGCAGTATATTTATACCTCACCAGTATAAGTAAGGAAGTCTAACATGGCAGTTACACTGTGTGGATGCCACATCAGAGTCGCTATGACCAGGGTCTCTGCCTTTCAGAGCAATCTGCTCTGCTCAGGGTACATCTCGCACTGACCCCCTGTGTGACTTGGCAGGGGGAGGGCTTCCTTGAGCCTGGCCCAGAGGTCTTGATCAGGAGCTGAGCAGCATACAGCAGCCTCCTGCAAAATTTTAACATCACATAGGAGTTTTGTCATAGCAGTAGCAATAAAATCCAATTTCTTAGAATACCCATAGCCATTAGGTCCTGCTGTCTCCACCTGTGAGCTGCCCCTTCATTTGCCACTTCAGCAACAAAGTGAGAGTTGGAAAAGGCAAGTGTCCTTGAGGCACAACCCTAACACCTTCCCAGGCACTGCAAAGTCAGTCAACTGAGTGTTTTTGAGATTACAAAAATCCTGTTGACTACTGCTGTTCAAAAATAATTAAACTCCCAAATTCATGAGTCTTAGGAGAGAGGAAACAAGAAGAAATAATTAATCTTGGGGTTCTAAGTACTGTATTTAGATCTTCACTCTTTTTCTGCAGTTATGCAAACATTTACAAATTTTTACACTAGCTGTTTGGACTTGAAATATTGTAAAGAGTTGAGGAGTTGGGTGAACAATCACAAATGGTGAGATTCCCAAAGGCACAAGAGCTGGGACCTGTACTGCAGCTCCTGAGCCCCTGCTGGGCCCTTTGCTACCCGTGCTGCTGCTTTCTTCTGCCCGATTGCTGCCTCACCCACAGCTCTGTGGCTGCTCCTTCTCACAGGTACCCATCTCCCTGTGCTGGTGTTTGAGCCTTTGCAGTCACTATTTCTGGTCTTCTCATCATACCAAACTCAACACCACCCCTACCCCCCGGCTCCCAGATTTCTCAGCCTTATGCGCTTTCTTCTGCCCTGATCCTGCCTCCCACAGCTCAGCCACCTCACTCCTCTCCCATCTCCTCTGTGTTTGAGGCAGGACACGGCAACTCTCCTTGCTCGTGGTCCAGCCTGGGGAGCACTTAGTACTAAGGATAGTAATTTGCTTGTTTTTTCTGTGCCCCAAAGCCATGGCTGTTACCAGATGCAGTTTTTTTGAGGAAGCTGTATTTAGCCTCTGCAGCTCAGGGTTGGAACCAGCTCATTTCTGCTATCATTATTTAGAAAGCACAGGAGAATTAATCTACCCAAACTGGTTAATTCATTGATGACCACACACATATACATTTCTGTATATATAAAAAAAAGTGGAAAAAATATGAGCAAAATTTTTAATGATCTGTTTTGTTTTTTTTTTTTCTCCCAAAGCAAACAACTTGGCCAAATTAAAGTCAATTGAGACTACCTCTGGCTTTGTACTTCTATGCTGCAGAGCCTCCTATCAAATTTTCTAGAGTTTAAACCAAGTAAAATTAAGTAAAACAATGCATTTCCTCTGTCTAATTTTTTGGCAATTGCTGAATGCTTTTAGTGGTGACATAAAACAAGGAAAAAAGTGACCTCCAGCGAAAAAAAAATAGGCTATGGTAAAGCTACAATCAAATGAAAACCACATGTTGTAGTTGAACCTGTCAGTCTGCCCGCCCGCCACAGTGGTGAGCGCAGGAGTCATTGTAACCAGTCCCTAAAGGCACATCAGGGCCGTTCAACAGTGCCGGCTGGTCCCTGCGCTCCCCGACTGGCCCCACAGACCCTGTCTCTGCTGGGTCCCTGGCTGCACCACCACCACCACCCACCCCCCCACACCCCCCGCCGTAGCCACCCCTTTCATCCTCAAATCCCCTCCACCAGGCTCCCTGCAACCCTTGGGGGGGATGCTCCGAGAACCTCCAGTGCAGGATGGGCATGAAACCAATCACGCTGGTCTGGCTGGCGCCTGAAGTCTTAGAAGCTCAAAGCAGCACCTAATCTCTGACCTACTTATAAATTTTATTCTTTAATTAAAAAAACTTGCCTTCTTTAAAAAAAAAAAAAAAAAAAGAAACTCAAACCACATGCTCTGTGAATTGTCATTAGCAGTAATGAAATTCCTGAGGCATTACACGATACTGTGTTGGTTTAAGATGCTGCTGTTTAAGACAGAGCCTTTGTGTGCTCCCAATAGAATTTTCAGTTGAATTTGTTGTGAATAACTGAACTGAACCTCTTGCCTGAAGAGCAATCTTGTCTTTTAACAAGTGGGATGGTAGGTTGGGGAAAACATCTTGGGGCCCTTGTGTTTCCCTCACCGATAGTGCAGCTGTGAAGGAAGGGTCAGTGAAAGAACTGTGTGGCTTTGTAATTTGCCAGTACAAGCAGGAGATGGGTCACAGACTCACAGATCCTGTTTGCTACTCTTGCTGTCATCCTCAGGCTTGGGTTTTCCAGCCCTAGAGATGGTGTTTGTATATTCTGCAACTGTGTAAGGTTGGACTTTCTGAAACCTTTATGCAACTCTTGGGCTCCCCACAGAAAGCGACCAATCTCTGCAAGCCTCCAGTGTGTCAGCATCCTTGTTGGCAGGTCCTGTGCTAGACTTGCTCTCAGCCATCAGTGCCCAGTTCTCAGGGCTGAACAAGGCTGGGTCTTTTGCTGCGAATGGTTTTACTGCTGGAGGTTGGGGACTGAAAGCAATATCGTGCAGCTGTCTGCTCCAGACAGGGGCCCTGTGCTGGAAGAAAATTCATCCCTGAATGAAGCAGGGGTGGGAGGCTAAAAGGAGAGTCAGAGCAGTTTTTAACCCAAGGATGTGGATTTGGTACTGAAGTCCACCTCAGTGATTTGTCCTCAGGTTGAGAATCCATGAGGAGACACGAGGTGATTGCCCTGGCAGTGAGCAGTGCCCAAACCCACCTTCACCTCCAACTCTGAACCACTTGGTCCCTCCTGGCGATGGAAGAAGCTTTTTCTATCACCACTGTGCCATTTGAGCTCTGCCATCCACTGCTCTGCATCCGTTTGTTTCCCAAATGGTGCCATAAAGCCAGGGAGAGATTTAGGCAAAGTGCTTGTTCCCAGCAATGGGATTTCCTGCAGCAAGGCTAGCTGACCTGACCTGGCCCAGCAGCTATCTCTGATCCCACATCTCCAGTGTAGCCTAGCATAAACCCTGGGAACTGGCTGCTTCTGAAACAAACGCCCTCCTGGGGGACAGGGTGAGAATGGTGACAATTTAACAGTCAGAAAATGCCTGCGGTCCTGGGAAGCTCAGTTCTAGGCAGAGAATCTGCTGTAAAAAATACTTTTCAGTGATGGCCCAGCAGCATTTCTGAAGAATTTTTATATCCCAAAGGATTTGCTTTCCCTTCCTTTATTTTAAGTTTTAAATTTGGCATCTGGCCCTTTTTTACAGAAATAGCTGTTGCTTTTGCTCTTCGTAAATCTTACAGGCAGCTGCTATATAATGGGTGGTCTCCTCCCAGCCCCCGGCTATCTTTAGCAGGAAAAAGAAGTCAATATAATTGAATACCTTAGCATTTCCACTGTATTTAAAATTATTTCAGGGCTCATTCTAGCCCAGAGCACAACAGCAGACTTGGTCTGCAGCCCACCATAGATCGCCTTTGCTGTGAGGATCGTGTGAGCAAAGTGCCATCATTCACCCTTCCTGGGAGGGTGAATCCCTGTTTTGCTGTTGCAGGAGCGGGACTTGGTTGTTAACACCCTTCTCTTCTCCTGGCTTTAAGGAAACTCCTTTAATGGCCAAACCCTAAAGATGAAACTAAATGGCAGGAAGGATATAGGACAAAACACGTTATCAGATCTTGTCAGCTGCAGCAGTAAGATATCTCTAGAGAGACCTGATAAGGTGGCACGCTTTGATTTGAGGGGTGGTGTGACTAAGCTAGTCATAGCAGTTGATCCATATAAAAGGAGCAACCTAATGGGACAGGGTGTACTCTGCCAGTCTAGCTAGATGAAAAAGACACCATGGCTCCAAGTTCCCTAGGCACCACTTCCAAGGAAGTGGCAGCGCTCTGGCTGAAAGCAGATGAGCCAGGCACGGGGAGCCGAGTGTGATATACTGAGAGCCAGCTCAGAGAGTAGTGTTTTTTGTTGTGTTTCAGTCTCCAAAGAGGCTGGAGGGAAAGCTGTCGAGACTGGGGGCCAGTCTGCAGATAGCATGGAATGGCTGTGGGCCCTGGACCCTGCGCTGATGGTCGGGGACACATATCAGGCTTCTGGGTAAAAAAGCAAAGCAGCTCAAAAGAGATCTTGTTAATAACCCTGATCAGGATTTGTTTTTAACTTTGCTGGGTTCACTTGTTTCTGAGCTTAAGCTAAAAGCCCAGTCTTAAGGCTTGCTTTTCCTTGGCTATCACTGTGCCTGTCCTGTGCCACAGGACACTCCCTGTGCTGGGGTGCAAGTGAAAACACAGGCACCCCCATAGAGCCAGGGAAACAACGTCGGTGTGGTGTGCAAGCCCTCCAAGATGTTTGTGGGACTTGGACCTGGGAGTGCTTTCTGCCAGGCTGCGAAGAGCCAAGATGATTACTAGTTTTGGGGCAAAGTCTCAGCTCCCCTTTCCCCTAAACCCTGTCCCCAAAGAAGCAGCAGATGAAGGACCATGCTCAGTATCACACAGCTTATGCCATACTGAGGTGGTCTCAGGTGCTGCATGCTGTGCTGGTGGCTGGGAAACCTTAACTGTCCCTCCTGTGGTGCTCACTGCAAGGCAGCAGGCAACTGGAAAGCCCTCCTTCCCTTGAGCAACAAACAGGTTTGACTGTGGTGTTGGATGTGGTATTTGCAACCAGATGTGAACTGTTGCCACCAATAGAGGCACAGGAGTGGTATGGAAAGCACTTTTGAATTACCTGGAAATTCTGTTCTTCTTGACATCTTGTTTCTATTGCAAAATGTGATTAACGAGAGCTAGTCACTAGGGACTTGGTTTGCTTCTGCTGTGACAGGCAGGATGTGTCCATCCTGGCAGCACTGCTGAAGTCCTCTCCACTGTCCGGTGAACATCCTCCTCCAACTTCTACCTTAATGCTCTCAGGAAATCTGTGTCACTTTGCCCACAGCAGTAACAGTCCAGGTCTCAGGTCCCTGGAGAAATTTGCTGCTCTGTTTAGCAGTTAGATACACCTTTTCTGCTGAGACCTTGACCTCATTTATCCTCCCTGATCCCAGTGGGAGCCAAGGGTACAGCTACAAACTGGAGTTAACAAGGCTTGTGTTATCCTGGCTGTATGTCTGACTGGGAGTGTTGGAGCGTTGCTAAGAAACTCAGGTTTACATGCTTTGTGCATATGGCACTATATTTGCAGTAGTTAAAGGGTATTTAGCCCACAATGTTGCTTTTATAAACAAGTACTTGGGAACACCAACAAATCTCAGCATCATCCAGAAACGGGCCATCTAGGTGTACAATATTAAATCCATGATTTGATTAACTGTGGTCACCCTTCAGAGCACGCTAAGTTAGTGCAGTTCCAGTGGTGCAGTGGTGCAGATCGGGGGTGTGGGAACAGCTCATCTTCTGGAGCAGGTAGATGACCATCACCAGATAACACAAGAAAGCATGATGGTCTTCGTCAGAGCAGGCACAAGTGTTTCTGGGGACATGGTGAGGGGTGTGTGGCACTGGCTTCAGAAGGAGAGTGGCAGGAGGGTCCTGGGACAAGAAGTAGTGCAAGATGTGCAACCACTTACACAGCTGTGAATGTCGCCAGGAACTTGGGTTAGAATTTGGTGCTTTTCAGGCTTTGGGAAAACAAGTCTGATGTTCCACGTTAAGATCTTATTTCTTAATGCACTGCACTGAAATGAATACCATACAATCTCAAAGTTTCTTTTTAAGGTTGTTTTTCATTGCAGATTATCTCAGAACCATAGTTCTCCCTGGCACCAGTCTTCATACATGTGCTGCCTCGTTAGCCCATCATCCAGGGGCTCTGGGGAGCAGGGTCCTGGGCCAATGTGGTGGTCCTTCTCCCCTCCTTCCCCAACTTTCTAACATGCTGTCTGGGCCTTCTGCAGGGGAAACTCAGTTTCTCGTGAAGTCCTTGTCCTTCCCTTCTATTGTTACCAATTCAAAAGCTTCTATTTCAGAAAATCACAAGCCAGGGACATTTGTGTGGTGACAGTCTTACCCCTGCTGCAAGGCAATGAATGGGTGAGCCGGAGCCTCAGGCTCCATTTTCGGACCTATGGCCAGGGAGCAGCTAGAAGGCTAAAAGCAGTGCAGACCAAAACCAGAAAGCTCGGTGGTTCCCTACCATTTCTTTTCTCCCCACTTGTTCACATGCCGTTTCCTTACAGGCAGTGATTCCAAAGGCGCTTACAGAAACAAAGGAAAGCCGCAATCAGTGTGCTTGCTGGCAGCATCCTGTTCCCAAGCCCCAGCAGCTTCCAGCTACATCAGTGGATGTAAAATAAACAGCAGTCCCTGCATGTGCTCTGTGTTCCTGTCGCAGCCCCTGGGGGCAGTTGCACTCCAATTAATGAACTATCCCACTTTTCCTTCTGGCTTGTCTAAGCAATATCCCACTCCAAACAGTCAGAAATGTTCCTTGCAAATACTAGTGCTGGCTACTGGCAGGCTCTGCAAGGAAACCCCACCCCACCACACTTCTGCTGCAAGGAAAAGTTACCTGTTTTTTACAGCTGTGCTTGAGGGAAGCATTTGTTTGGATACGTTTCTCTAGCAGAAACTTACTGCTGCAGCGTGAGGCTTAATGCCTCTGTGTTCTTCGGAGTGGCTGTGCCTAGTTAAACAGTTGAGCAGTTTTTTCCTGTTCTTGTTTTTGTTTTGCCTTTGGGGATACGGGGAGGGAGTGGGATTTTTGTGCTAGTATTGCATAAGCCCAGGAAGGCACATTGTAGGAGCAAGGAAGTAAGGCCTGAATTTTGTGCTAATTGGCATGTGAAGTATCAGGAGTTTGCTTTTCATGGACCCATTGTTCCTGCTTCAGTGCCCCTGTCCTGTTGACCAGCATATGCCTTTTTATTGGGAATGGTAGGTGGGGAGTTAAGTCAGTTATTTGCTTCCCAGCATGCGGAAAGCTCTCTCCTCTGCCAAGAACATCCTTCTCTATGTTTGGGAGCTTCCTGCAGTCCCTTTTTGTCTGCAGCTGCAGTTCTCTGTCTCACTCTACCTAGAGGAAGACGACATCCTTGCACAGGTCTGGCCCTGAGCTGTGCTGCCATCCTGGAGATTCTTCCTTCTTTCCCACTAATTTTTTTTTCTCACTCCCACAAAGACAGGCACCTTCCCGCACTCTCCCCCACCCGTACTGCTGCCAATAGCTTTCTCCAACTGCAAACTGCTCTCATCAAGCTGGGGCTGCCTTACAAGTGCCCCAGAGAGACATTTGCACGTGGCTCCTCCACTCTGACATTCCTGGATTTAAACATTGTCTTTTTTCCTCCCTTTCCACCACAGGGACATCCTGAAAAGTGGAGGCACAGCTGTGGATGCTGCCATCGCTGGCTTGATCTGCACCTCAGTGATGAACCCTCAGAGTTCGGGCCTGGGTGGTGGAGTCGTATTTACCATCTATAATGCCAGCACAGGTACGGGCCAGCCCTGGCTGCTCCATGGTGCCCTGTCTCCCTGCAGACACCCAGCTGCTGTAGGGAAGTCAAAATCCTTCATGTTGTCTCAGAACAATTTTTTGAAGATAGAAGATGCATCCTCTGATCACAAACCACGCTCTTTTTCTTAACCCAAAGCATCCATTACAGGGAGTGCATCTTTTCATAGCAAGAATGTGTGTGTGGGGAAGGAGCTTTGAGTTTAAAATGAACTGACTTTGCCTTTCCTTCCCCCTCCAAAGCAATCCCAAATTATATTTCAAATGTCACATCAATGTGACAGTGCAGCAAGGCATAAGCAATGCTGACCGAGCTGCTGCTGGGCTGCCATGGAGGTAGACAGGCGTGGAGTGAGGTGTGTGTGCTGGCAACCTCCCCAGCAATATGGGGCTGTCCCTGGCTCAGCTGAGCCCTTGGGCTCATCCTGCACCAGCAGCTCAGGCAGAGCCAGCCAACACGGGGGCTGCTTCTCACACTGCTCTTGGTGGCGTGGGCAGGACTCACCAAAGCAGTGGTGAGACCTCCTGTCCCAGGAGATGCATCTTCACTGCAGAAATCTAGCACTGGGGGCCTGCTGGGAAGTATTCCTGTGCTTGGCTTAAGCCCTAGTGTTGTGTTCTTGATTTTATGTTTTTAATGTTGGGTTTTTTTAATTGTCTTGGCTCCCCAAAGCCCCCAGAGCTTATAGATCTAAACAGTGAAATCAACAATGAACACAGTAACAATATTGTAGTTTTACACCCCCTGCCAAGTAGTCTCATAGAGTCACGAGTCTGGAAGTGCTCGGGCGTATCTTATGCAATAACATAATTTGGCAAAACACCTATATTTTTGATTTTTCCCTTTTGGCAGAGTCATGTAACTGTCTCCTGTCAACAGTCCTCTTCTGCTACCTGAACTATCCTGCCACACAGAGCCGCAATGGCCATGCACGGCTCAGGCGCTTGGTGTGCTAGGTAGCACTGTGGATACAAGGCAGAGAAGGAGGCGAAATAATAGGCTGGACCTGAAATACAAGTATATATAAGTGGGGGTTTTGGTGGGGGTTTGTTTGATTGTTTCTCCTTTCAAGCTTCCTGATACACAGAGGGTCTTTCAGTATCACTATTCTGCTTATAAACACGATGGACGTGCCTCATCATCGCTTGGAAAATGGCCCACCAAGGAGCACGAGGCTTATGTCTCTGACATGTCCCACCTGCAAATCAGATGTGAAGCAGCACATCCCAGCCCGTGTCCCAGGCCCAGGTGCCCTGGGGGGACATCTTAATTGACTGGAGACAGGCCCTGGCCTCGTCCCTGTACCTTTGTTGTCTCTAGGCAGGCACTGCTCAGTGTGCTCTAAATAAAAGCATGGGAGCAAACAGTGCGTGCCAGCTGCAGCCTGACCCTGCGAGTGTGCCTGACACATTTGGCAAAAGGCTTCAGGGCAGTTCAGCACAGTGTCACAGGCGCAGGCTGGCAGCCTGTGTGGTGCTTGCAGTGGGCTGAAATGTGATGTTCACCTGCTTCAGGATGACAACGTTATGTGTTTTCTCCTTCTTTCTAGGAACAGTTGAAGTGATCAATGCCCGTGAGACAGTGCCACGAGTGTTCCCACAAGATTTATTGTCTGACTGTGCTCATATTCCCATCGGTAAGGACACAGACTGGGCCATGAGGGCTGTGTGTGCTCCTGGTGTGCAGTGCACAAAAAACAGGGTGGGAGAACCAAGGACATAGCTGACTTTATCTGAAGTTCTGTTTAATTGATCGTTCTTGTCCTGAATTGAGATTTGCAAAAGTAAGAAAAAATACTAGGTCCATAAAAATGCCTGCTTCATAGTCACATTGGCAACCTGACCAGCGAGGGGGTGGGGAGCTGAGCATTGAGGAGAAATCACAGCGTAATTTCTCTTCATAGGAAGTCTGCATTTCAGGACCAGATTTCCCAAAGCACTCACTTCCCAGCAGTTCTTCCAGAGAAAAATAAGGTTAATTGCTGCTCAGACTTTCTGCAGATGAGATCAGTCTAGTGCACTTGGCCAGGGGGACACTGGGGAAGCAGTCTGGCAGTGTTGGGGTTGCGTTGCTGGGCTCCAGCTTAGCTCAGCTACAGCTTTGCCACCTCACTCCCACCTGAGGAGGCTCCGTGACCGTTTGCCGTTACTGGTTTGGCAGCAAGCACTCTCGCTTTAGCAGCACATCTTGGCTGTCTCCACATTTCTTGCTGCATTCATTCTCCTTCCCTAGCACATTTTCTTTTGGGGCATGTCCTAGTTTCTGGAGGAGATGTTCTTATCCTTGGAAGAAGAGCCTGAAAAGGAATCAGGAACAACTGGTTGGAAGGTACAGTTGGAGGTCTCTGCTCCATCTTCTGCTCAAAGCAGGGTGATGTCTGAGCTAGCTCAGGCTGCTTGACCTGTCACATTTTTGAGCTTCTCCAAGGATGGAGAATTTCACAGCTTCACTTGTTCTAGTGTTTGACCAGGCTCCATGTGAGCGCTTTTTCTCTTATGTCCAGCTGCCTTCTCACTTGCTGCAACATGTGCCTGTTGCCTCTTGTGCTTTCACCGTGCACTCCGAGTCTGGCTTTAGCTGTTAGTAGAAGAAACACATGAACAGAAAAATGTACTAAAAAACCAAGCCTGCTTTTAGAAGCCTTAGTTGCCTCTACAGCTCCACACTTCCATTGGAGTGCTTTCAGGGAGGCAATGATTTACTGGCTGTGACACTGTTGGTCCTCTTCAGGTTCCCGCTGGATTGCTGTACCAGGAGAACTTCGTGGGTATGAAGAAGCCCATAAGCGACATGGCCGCTTACCATGGAAAGCCCTGTTTGAACCAACCATCAAGCTCCTTTCTGACCCGCTTGTCATTTCCCCAGTTATGGACAAAATAATCCATCACCCAGACTTTGCCAGTCTAGGAAGCCGCCTGTGGTAAGACCCATGAATTAAACTGCAGTGTGAGGACCACTGTTCTCTGAGCTTCAGACCCTTTCTCTGACATGCTGACATGGAGTACAGGCTGCTGCTATGGCCTGTGCTCAGTAAATGCTTGCTATGGACAGGGAGGGAATAACAGGAATAACAGAAGTGCTTTTTAAATATATTTCTTTCCCGTCAGCAACTTTTTTTTTTTTTTTTTTTGTAATTTAGAGTGGCTTGGCACAGCAGAACTGTCTGCTAAGCACATCTGCTCATGAGGAGCAGCTGGCTGTATCTGGCCTGCCTCAGTCTGTGTGGAAATTGTCCCCTTACAGCAGAGCCCTACAGCAGCCCCACTGACCTAAGCCAGGGTAAAAGGATGAATCCTTTCAGTGGAGGAAACTTTGTCTGGGGAAAGCGTGCATGGTGCTACGGGTAGCAATCAGCTGAGAACTTTTCTCCATGCAGCTGGCTTGGAACGTATGCAATGTGCATAAATCAAATCAGCTTTGGGTAGGAAAAAGACATTGGCCCTGGGGACAAGAATAAGCCCATGCTGTAAACTGATGGATGTTCTTCTTTGACAGTCCACTGATATGTGATGGTGAAAGGTTTTTGAAGCGTGGAGAGACCTTCAGGTGGCCAGCACTGCAGCAAACACTGCAAGCTGTAGCAGAAAAAGGAGCTACAGCATTTTATGAAGGACAGCTAGGAAGGGCCCTGGTGGAGGACATTAGGAAGGCTGGTAGGTAACAGCTACACTTAATACTAATAGACCTTTTCCCAGCAATTGGCTAACAGTGAGTCAGTACCAGGGGAAAGCCAACACTTGCCATCTGCTTGCCGCTTGGGGTGGTAGCTGACACGGGAAGGGGTCACCTTTCCCCAGTTTCTTATAACTCAGGCCCAGAAGCAGGGCTGTGAGCCACCTACTGCTGTGCTATTCACCTACAGTGCTCATGCACTGGCCTCTCTAAGTCCCTTAGGCTTTGTGTTGTCGGGGTTTGGTGGTAGATGAGGACACACAAAGGCATTGCGGTGTTTGGTGGAAGAAATTTGCAGTATACAGGGATGACTCTTTACAAGCTTCACCAAGGCTGTGATGTAGCCAGCCGACGGCACCTAGTAGAAGTTAAAGTGCTAATGCCAGCTGCCCGTCTGGTTTTCTGTTGAAGGATCCACTATCTTACTGGAGGACCTCCAGGAATACAAAGCAGAGGTGTCCCCAGCTCTGAACATCACCCTGAACAATCACACCACGCTGTTTTCTCCTGGACCGCCCATGGGAGGTGCTGTGCTCATGTTCATCCTCAAGATACTGGAAGGTAAAATTCCTAAGGGAAAAGGGGCAGCAAGAGATTCACCAAGAGCGTTATGTTAGAGCAGTAGAAAAGGAATGGGCCCCAAAGCAGCAGTGTCACCATGTTGTGCAGCAGGATGATGAACTGGCTCATTCTTAAAGTGGATCAGCATCACCATAGGTGCTGCAAAGGCCAAAGGATATATGGTTTTCCCAAAGCTTCAGGAGGAATTGGGAGGCACAGTGGACATTAGTACTTGGTTGTTTCTGTGTCCATATCCTGCTAAAGCATAGGGGGAACCTGATAAGAATGGGGATGGGAAAAGGAGGTTCCTTTCAACCTTTTTTTTTTTACACTTCTTGAAAGAAAACATTGCCTTGGGTCAATTAACAAAATTATTTTGTTCTGCTCCATAGAGTATAAATTCCATGAAGCATCACTGGCAACACCTGAGGAGAAGGTAGAAACCTACCATCGCATTGCAGAAGCCCTGAAGTTTGGCAATATGCTAAAACCCAATATGAGTGACCCAGCCTTCTCTGAAGCTCAGGTGAGTTGTCACGGTGCATAGGGGCAGCCACAGCCACCCACAGCACTGGCAGATTCCTCTGCACTGCTGCTTCACAGAAAAGGAGCAGGGAAGTCCACTTCCTGCCCTTTTTTTTTTATTTTTTTTTTAACCTGCACTGTCACCAGCCCATTTTTAGTCTGTGCGCTGAGCCCCCAAGCCAGGCTACCTATTGCCCAGCCCATCCTGCCTGCCAGCAAAATGCTACAGTACCAATTGATGCTCTGACACCCTCCTGCTTTGCAGCCATGGAAGGAAAGAAAATACTTAGAAGTGCTAATCATGAGCAATGCAGCTCCGTTGGCCAAGGCTGAGTCAGGATTAGGTCATTTACTTTGTCTGCTGTCTTTGTTAGCTGTAGGCTGATGCTTGCTTGCCTGATAAATGATGTGCACATGCTCATGCCAATGCTGCAGTGCGTCAGTACTGAGCTTGTTTCATGTTCTGTGATGAGTGGCCTGGGGATTCAGGCTGGGGCTGAATGCTGCCAGTGCAAGTCCCCAAGCTCTGACTACTGAGGCTTCCATGTGCCCAAAGACAGACATGCCTGTGCTCTGGTGACACAAGCTTGCTGTGATTGCAGGAGACTGTGGGGACCATACTGTCTGACAAGATTGCTGAGCTTGTCAGACACCGAATAGACAGACGTGGTGACCACCCGCTCAACCATTACAACTTGTTGGAGTCCATCTACAACCACAGATACGAAAGCAAGGGCACAAGCCACATCTCTGTGCTTGCTGCAGATGGCAGTGCCGTGTCCGCCACCAGCACCATCAACTACCCGTGAGTAGCCAAAAGGTGGCAACTGAGTCACATAGGCCATGTAGTGGGCTTAGAGGGTACTGCAAGGGCTCGTTACCAGAAACGCAAATCCCTTCGGGCTTCGCTGATTTAGGCAGCCTTTTACTCACGAATGGCTTTTTCATGGGAAAGCAAAGGTCTCTGAGCATCAGCTCAAAGGAACAGCACAATTCACAAAGAATTAACAACTTGCTGAGCTCTGCCAAGTTTCTGTGGGCTGGGCAAATCCCCACATGCACTACTAACAGGTAGAGCTTATCTCTGGTACCAGTGCAGCAGCACAAATACCTTTTGGACACCCTAGCTGGGTGCAGGCTGGGAGGAGACATGGTAACACACAGGGTGCTGTGTATCAGTTAACGTCACCCACAGCAGGAGAGCATTGGGCACTGAAAGGATTCATCTTTCCTCCCTACAGGTTTGGCTCCTTTGTGTATTCTAAACGAACTGGGATTATTTTAAATAATGAACTCGCTGATTTCTGCATGGCAAAGAAAAGCATTAAATCAGGTGAGGATTCCCATCCCCAGAATAAAACACAGGGCCAGGTGCTGGATATCCAAGCTGTGTACAAGGGGGTAGCTCCTCAGCTGGACTGAGTGAGCTGCAGCAAGTCCTGAACACTTGTAGGATGTCCTGTCTGGTACAGAGATACTTCCTCTTTAGCCTGTGCCACAAAGGGCCAGTTTCTTGTGAGATGGGGTCCCAGCACAAGGAAGCTAGTTGTTTGGGAAGATTGGAGCGTCTTGAGGAATGAACAGCAGCTTGGTTTTCTGTGGGAAGTGCAAGAAGGGTCAGGTAGATAAACTTGTCTGTCCCTTCAGAGCCACGTGGGAGGAATAATACCCTCTGCCTCTGTTCCAGGAGAGAAGCCTCCCTCAGCAATGGTGCCTTCCATTCTCATCTCCAAGACAGGAGACATGCTGGTGATCGGAGGAGCAGGTGGGGCCCGGATTATCAGTGCTACGAGTATGGTGAGTGAACAGGTACTGCACAGTAGTGCCTTCATGGAGCAAGGGGAGCACGCACTGCCCTGAACAAAAATTTGACTTCCTTTGCTGCTGTTAGTTCTGCTGTGTAGAAGGCAGCAGTGAAGAAGGCCTGCTGCAGCCTCAGCCTATCCTCACCTTCTTGCCTTTAGCGCTTCTGTGGCAAGGGCAGGGCCTACCTTCAGATCTGCTATTGAACTGCACTTCCACCAGGAGGGAATAGGCATGGAGGAGGTGAGAGAACCCACAGCAGTTGCCAGTTCTTTCAGCCTTCCCAGATTTCCAGCCATGGTCAGTGCCACCTGCTCTTGCTCCTCAGGTCTTGACTCCTTGGTGCTTTGTTTGCAACTCAGAAGTCACTAAAGGCAGCAGGCTGTTTTTTGAAAGGGAAGAAGTTAGAATTAAATAGCAAGAAAGGTATAAAAAATAAACTGCTAAGTTATGTGATGGAAAGAACAAGAAAACCACCACTATACACAGGGCAACAAATCTTAATGAAAAAGAGCTTGCCAAAGCATGAAGTGTAACAAACGTCTTGTTCAGCCATCAGGAAATAAAAACAGATAAGGCTGCAAAAGTAAAACCAAGACTTTTTTCTCTTAATCTTTCTTCAACTGGAGAGAAGCACGGGAAGGAGTCCATGCTAGGACCTGATCTGAGAACAGAAAGAGCAACCATCAAGAGGAAAAGAGAAGATCCATCAGTAGCTATTGAAGTCAAGGAGACCACCTTGGCTCAGGGAAAGCATTCTGGGAAGTACCAGTATGCGCTCACCCTGTTCTTACACTTGCCCTGAGCATCTGGTACTGGTCACCGTGAACGCAGGAGACTAGGCTAGGAGAACTTCTGATCTGAAGCAGTGCAGCCTCTCTTACAGTCCAGGTTTGCAGCATCCTGCAGGCACGATTTGCAGTAGAGCTGGTCTGGCTTAACACCAGTGCAGAGATGACAGCACATGACCCAGGTTCTTACTCGATATCTCCAGTCAGTCAGTGGGATTTGTTTCATTGCAGGCAATTATAAACAAGCTGTGGTTTGGCTATGACTTGGAACGTGCCATTTCAGCTCCCATCATGCATACAGATGGTGACAATATCCTGTTTGAGGAACATTTCAGTGAGGTGAGCGGTCTCGCTTGGATCTTCTTGTCTTTTCCTTTTGGTGGGAAGGAGATCGCTTCTGTAACTCTCCTGAATAATCTGCATCTTGCTTCTAGCTAACCTCCTCCTTGCTGAAATCTCACTTTCTCAACCTGATCCCAAATACACACCCTTCGTTTTCACACCTGGCAACGCTAAGACCTGAGACCCCTGCTCCATTCATTCCATTTCCTCTCCTCTCCCCGCTACAGGAGGTTAGGAGCGGCCTGCTGAGAAGAGGACATAAAGAAAAGGAATTTAAATTTGCAATGAGTGTTGTGCAGGGTATTTCCAAGGAAGGAAAATGCATCTCTGCTTATTCTGATAAAAGGAAGCTGGGGAAATCGGCTGGATATTAGTATGAAATACCACCACAACCCACAAAACCACAGGAGACAACTCGAGTCAGAACGTGCTTTGGCTTGGACATGCCAATATTGCCTGTTCCCATCAGGATGCCTCCCAGCGTATGGGCAAAACTCATGATTACACCCTGTCCCAGCAGACTGTAAGTCACCTTCAGGCAATACAAGGACAGGTCAAGCCAGCCTCGTTTAGAGCTACACCTTCCATTCTTTATGTGATACATAAAAACACTTATTTCTTGAGCACATCAGCTACTCAGAATAAGAGAATACAAAGTGGGAAAGGAAAATTGATCCAAAACCCACTGGGAACACTGTGAAATGACCCAGCTGTATCTTCCATTCCTACTGGAGAGTCTCAGTTAAGAGTAGAATTGGTTTCATTCAGGCTGTTGCCACAATAAGCTTATTATTACTGGGGCTCAGCGATATGAAACGATGAACTGTTTTGGTTATGAGGATTACAAGTGTCTGCAGGGTCAGGATTTTAAAATCTTAAGTATTCAGGTTTAGAGTGTGGGTTTGGAAAGGGAAGAGAACAAAACTACACTTTCCCTCTTGGTTTTCCCACCCAAAGCCCAACTTTTCCCAAAGGTGGCAGATGAAATCAGTGCACCATAGCACTAGTCTGCTGCCCTACTGCTCCCTGCCTTGGGGATGCAAAGGACCCCACAAGCTCAGAATAACTTTGCCGGAACTTTCTTCAACCCTGCATACAGGTGACTTTAAGAATAAGACTCCCACAGGGCAACGTGAACGCCCTGCTCCTGGGATGGACAGGCTTCAGCTCGTTTCCCCAGGGACACGTCTCCCTGTGGTGAGTGGAGTGCCAGCCTGTGCCAGTCCTGCCGCCTCAATGTCAGCAGAAGAGAAGTCATTTGGGAAGGTAGGTGAGGACTGCAGGGGAAGAGCTATTGTTTTTGAAAGCTTTACAGCTTTCTTCAGCATGTAAAGGATACATGATTGAAGACTTCATTTATAGCCATGGGCTATAATGAACCTCACCATTTATAGCCTAAGGGCATGGTCCAGCTCCCTGTTTACCACAAGTCTCTAGAGTTCCCTTAAGATCACAAGGAGGAAACTGTGGGACTGCTTAACAACTATCACAGAGAGAGGAAAACCTCTGGAGCAGAGACCTGAACTCATGCACCTCACAAAACATCTTTTGCAGTTACTCCATAGCCTTGCCCTGCTCAAAACGGCCAAGAGAATCAAACATTTAAAGGAAGGAATAAAAAAGAAAAAAAAGGCGGGGGCAAAACCCAAAAGCCAAACCTCCCCAAAGCTCTTCTCAAATACCTAGAGGCAAGTTCGCACAACCCCCAACAACTCCATTTTCTGAAAGTTTGAGCTGTGCTTCCCTATGGGCACAGACAGTATGGCGTGTTTCTGAAAGCAAAGCCAAACCAGAACAAGGCGCTAGCAGAGCCCTCCCTGTTGCATATTAGTTCTTTCCACACACAAGCAAGTAAAATTCCTCTGTAAACACCATAACAAATATTTGAGCACAAGCCATTAAAAAAACAAACCCAAACAAGGCCATCCACACGCCCCCTTGCAAACAAGGTCAGATAGGTTTTAAGTCTATGTTCCTACCCACAAAGCCTGTCCAATAAAGCCACTGACTTGCTGGAGTCTCAGCCTTCACTTGCATTTTAATGATGGTCTGACTGAAGCTTAGAGCCAGACATGTGTTTTCCTTCAGAAACTGTACACTAACGACTGTAGGATGACCGCAGCTGTACCCGCGCTTAATGAAAAGGTATTTCCAAGTTACCAGATCATAACCACAAGCACATAATCATGCATCTGGAAGTCAAGTTACTTATGTATACAGCCAGTTCCACACACTGCTCCCCTCCAGCAGAGCTGTTTACTCAAGCCACAGAAGGCACAGCACCCTGTTAGGCCACATTACAGCCAAATGTGAATAAAGAAAGGGAAGAGGCCTTAAAGCGCAAGGGGGAGCAGCATTTATGTTCATTTGGAAGGCATGACATTGGGGTTTTATTCAATCTACATAATTTGCTGAAGTTTTCTACTTTAACTCACCTCAGCTACCAGTTCCTGGGTGCATTGGTTCTAGTGTCAGAAATAACTCCCCAGCTGCAAAGTTCTCACCAGGGAGGCACTTAGGGCACCAGGCACCATCTGTGGCTCACATTTCAGGACCCAACAAACTAGACCGGCTGCTGGCTTTAGCAAGATCTGCAGTTATTTCTAGCTAACCCCACTGAGTTTAACGTTTACAAAAAGCAACTGAGAATGGCATTGGGTGCAGACAGGGAGAGCGGTTCTGGCTTTGGGGAGCTTTCAGTGGTGTCCTGGGCGATACTCCATCATGTTTGGCTAGCAGAAAAAACAAGTCACCAATTAACTAAGCCTCCAATTACCTTCGCTTCTGACATACCGTAGGGTAAAGCACACCTCGGTAATCCAGCCTATCACCTTTCCAGTGCAGCAGTATCACAGCTATTTCCCAAAACAAAGACATGCAAATTATCTGTAGTCCAACGCTCACTGCAATTCAACTACATTGCTACTAACATTGAAACTGAGCCAACCAAGCAGTCTTGAAACCCATCACAGCTTTAATTTGCAAGACAGAAAGGAATGAGAGTGCAGATCTCTCACTGTGGCAGACACTTCCAGCCCTGTAGTCCTCACCAGCAAAACATCCAGTGAAGCCGAGGGGTCGAAGCTCCCTCATCTCCTCTGCTCTTGCCCTGCCACCTACTCACCACTGCTGAAATTTGCTTGGGTCAAGAGCCTCCCAGTCTGGTCTCACCCCATTTATGTTCATGCCAACAGGAGCGCATTATTTTTGCACTCAGTCAACTTAGATGGACTTCTAAAGCATCACTGTACAGAGGCTGCTCTATTTTCTAATGAAGTCTCTAAATTATATTTTTAATAAAGTGGTTTTAAACCTGTCTGGGAATTTCTCCTCGAAAACTGTTTCCTAGCCTAACGCATAAGGAGTTGTTTGAGAGAGGACTTTCATGCAGGTGTTCCCAGCAGTAACAGCTGCTCACTCTGGAGACACTGAGGAACTGTGCAGATGACTGCGTATGCCACTTGTCTCTCACAACTTGGTTTTGGCACTTCCCTGTAGCCCTTCCTGAGGCTGAACAGTTGCCAAAAGGGGAAACTGTGGTAACGTTAAACTCAAGAAGAGGGGAAAAGAGGTGACCCCCCTGCGTTCATGATTTGAATTGCCTTTTAAGAGTACAGCTCCCTTTCACGTCAGCTGGAATCGGTCATAGCAACACGTCCTGTTCTCCAGACCCTGCACTGTGACACACGGCTGACACCAAGCCATTCTGTCTCTGCTCAGAAGCAGAGGGAGCAGGTGGCTGCATTCAGAGGGGTGGGATATGAGCAGGAAAAAGCCTTTTCTTGTAGCTGAGACATTCAGACAAGCCGAAGGGCCTGCACCATACAAGCAGGAGGTCATACAGTATGAACTGTGACATCTGCCGATTGACATGCAGCCTGCCTGAATGCAGGGTGAATAGCAGGATGTGCTATCAAAGCAGGTGGCAGCAGTGCATGCGCTAGGTACTGCTCTGTCCAAGGGAGAGAGACATGGATAATTACAGCATGCAGAAGTAGCCATAGCTGTTTGGGTTTTTAAACATAGGATGTAAGAGCAAGCCTTAGCCCAGCTGAGTTTAAACAAAATCAGTCCTCTGTAGTGATACTGCTAAAACAAACAAACAAATCCATTCCTGCAGAGTCAAGAATTCAAATGCATTTATAAGAACAGTTTCCAACAGAAGTGTTTTTAGTCATGGCAAAATCTGAGCTTTCCATAAGGGAAGTTTTGTAACATAGCTTATAAATAATAGGGGATTTTTCTGACTATTCAGGAACGTAAGTAACATTGCTGTACCACAAACGGTTAGAAGCAACCCAGCAACAGTTATTCAAACTTGTTTCAGAATCCACATTTATCCAACAGTCACTTCCCAGAAAACAGTTACCTTCCAGTTTCACCACATTTATCCAACAGTCATTTCCCAGAAAACAGTTACCTTCTAGTTTCAGAGCACAAGCTTCTTCTGTTGTAGTTCAGACTTACTATAGTGACTAAGGTTTCAATAAGCTTATTTTCCTGTGGAATTATTTTTTTTATTTCTGAGATCATGCTTGGCCAAGAAAGAGCTCAGCTAATCCTAAGCCCAAAGGGCCAGGTATTTCCAATAAATGGCAGCTGATGCTGTTCCATACACAAACTTGTATCAAAGCTTCCCAAAATGGCTTGCAAACTGAATTGAAACACCAGCCTGCCACTGAGTGGTATCTGCTGGATTACAAGTAGATTACAAGTAGAAAAGTCAAAGTCTCAGTTCAGTTATAAAGGGTACAAGTCGGGCCCCAAAACAATCTCATTCTTAAAGGAACACAATGACTAAGTTATTTACAATCACTGCCTTATTTGCACCTAACACCACATCATCAGTAACAGCTCAGGAAAAAGAAGCACAGAGCACCTCCCAGACAGCTTCTGCTAAAAGCCCAGAAAGCTTCTGCTAAAGGTGGCAGTGATACAAGCAAATGTATACATCAAAGTTGTGACACAGATTTAAGCATGGTCACTTTATCACTTTATTCCTTGAAACTAGACTCTCCTCAATTACAAAAACTACCAGAAAAGAGGGTGCCTGATGCCTAACAATTCAGTATTTCATCTTCTCTTCAATGCATTCTGTATTTTAAGGTTCTTAGAAACTGTCAAGAAGTTTCTACAAGCCAAAACACCTTCATGCATAGGTACAGGCACTCTTAGCTGTTCCGTATCAGATACAGATTTCTGAGAGGTCATTGATTGTCTGATTAATGGTAGCTTACCCTCAAACAAGCGTAGCTGCAGCGTGCCCTTTTTTTAGAAGTTTCATTTCCTCAGACTCTGGTATTTCAGGACAGCAGTATGACGTGGTAAAAGGTAAACTGGAGAAAAACAAGTTTGATTTGGATATTTAACTGTATTTTTTACTCATAGCTTTGTCAGAAGGAGTGAAGAAAAATGACCTCAGGAAAGCTTTCATGTAGACTCTCACCATCCCTTTTCACAGTAGCAACCGTGCACGCAAGAAAAATGTATGACTCCATATTTATTTATTTTAGTTGTGCTCAGAGTTTTACAGGTAGCATCTTCCCTTTAGACCTTCTCAACAGAAATATAAAAAAGTTTGAAGCCATTTCCCCACTCATCTCCAACAATCAACTGAAATGAAAAGCAGAAACATCTTTTGTTAAAAGAAAGAGTGGTGAGTTTGTGAAGGCTTATCCCAGTCTAGAGCTGGGCTTCCTGCTATGGCACAGACCTATTAGTTTGTAACTTAGAAAACCCAGTCCCCAGAGTCCTGTAACTCCCATCTACTCCACAGGAAACAAATCTCTTCTCTAGCAGTGACAGGGACATTCCTGGTAGCTGACACTGTGCAGGGGAAACACTTCCTGCAGCTTAAGTGAGCTGGACCTTCTTCAGAAACTCTGGGAACCCAATCTGTCTTCATGGGATGGAGAGGAGGCAGGGAACAAACTCTTCAAGGCAGAACAGACTCTTCAAGTAAGTACTGCACGTCCTGGTAGACATGCCTGTCTTAGCAGACTGCTGTGGCATGAGGCACTTCGGTCATGGCTGTAGAGAACTGTCCCAGCTCTGTCAACAGAACCACAGGTAAATTTGCTCTTTTTCCTGTGAGAAGTCCCTGAGTTGCAGACCTAAAAGATCTTCCCCCCAAACACACCTCAGTGTCACTAGACCACTGAAAAAAGGAGCCGAGCCATGTCAGTAGCCTGCAGGGAAGCCACCTTTCCGGGAATCGGAGGCTGCAGCCCATCCTTCATCTGTTCTGAGAATGGCCTGCACAACCGCACCGCCGCTCACCCGTGTGGTATCGTGTTTTCTCTTCTGTAGTTGTTCTTCTATAGCCTGGAATGCAGAAGTGAATGAGGACAAGAGGAGAAAGAAACTACACACTTGCTGTAGTCTGCGACCTGCATCCTCCATGACCACCCAAGCGTCCAGTGCCTGTACTAGGTAGGTTTAAAATGACGTGATGTGCCTCCTCTCCCCTTTGCTTTCTGGGATACCCTGCTTTTGAAGAGGTGGAATTGAGAAGATGCGACATTTGTGCTGCTCAGTGTGGGCTACCAATACTACTCCTGATCTCAGAGCATTCTGCCTCAGATACTCATATAACAGCAGCCAGAACTGATGGATCCTGTTTGGGAATGGGAGAAAACACAGGACTTGTAGAGAGCAGGGCATCCTCCCCAGTGCAGGCAGGTATCTCAGCTGTTACCTTAGTAAGAAGTTTATTAAAGGAGGATCTTCTGCATAGTTTGAGGAAAACAGCCTTACACAGGAGTGTTTTTCCTAATATAGAGGCATGGGATATGTACAAAGACTGCATGTGCCTCAGGCCTCTGGGAGTGTAATTCCTCAGGGTGAATGAAGCTGCCAGCTCAGGCAGTGGTATGCAGAGTGAGGCAGATCTTGCCATCAGCTGTCAGGCTGACAGTGCTGCACAGAGACTTTTAACTGTGAAAATATTTCCAAGTTTGTTCTTGGGTCCCTCTGCGTGTCCTCCCTCGCTAGCTCTGTGCCAGTGCTTTAGGACTCATTAGGAGGTTGCACAACAGGACAAGAGTTTCCTGAGGGTCACTGGATCCAGACTGCTGAATGGTTCAGAACCTAACGTGGTTTTCTATTTTGCAAGTCCTTCAAGCCAAGCAACACTGCAAGATACATTACGCTCAGTTTCAGGTATAGGTCACACTTGAAAGTGCTAGGCTGCAAACCCACGTGACTGAGACTAAAGGTACACTTTGAACAGCTTATTGTGACCCAGTACTTGACCTGTGCCAGCTTTAACGCTGCTCACCTAGAAACATTTGGCAAAGCTTCATGATTTTCCACAAGTGCGTGCCTTCCCAGTGTTAGGAACCCAGCCCATACAAGAAATTCACACCCCCCCCAGACTCTAGCTAGACAAACCTCCTCTACTTGCTGCTCAAGCTCTGTGATATTGGGAAACAGCTGATCGTGAATTCTGGGCTCTTCCACTGCTTTCTTCACATCATAGCCAAACCAGATGGAATTGATGATCGTCTGTAAGAAGCAAAAAGCCTTAATGTTAGTTACTTGTCTTCAAAGAGGCCCGACCCTTGTAGCAACATAGGCAGAGACGTCTGAAGGATGTTCACCAGTGCAGATAAAAGGTGGCTCCTGCTGCTTTCAGCAGTTCCTCTCTTGGCTGAGCAAAACGCAGGTACATTGCACCAAGTCAGCTTTTATATGCCTAGAAGGGTTCCCACAGAAAGAGACCGTGAGTTACTAAAATTAACACAGTAAAAGGATCAGATCCTCAAGCCATTGTAGCTGGATTCACACACTATGATTAAGCCTGTGCTGGCTTAGACACACAGCAGTCACCCCAGCAAACACACAGCTATGGCTACCTGCTACTGCACAGCTGGCTTCCTTAAACCTGGCTCATCTCTGCGTGGTTGAATTGCAGGTTGGGGCTGCTGGCAAGTGAAAATAGCCTCAGGATCAAGGGCTCAGAAAGCCGCTTGTAGGGGTTTTTACCAAGACTTCTCCTCTGCCTCAGTAAGACAGCAAGATCTAGCCTGGGGCTCTGGACTGCTGTGTGCTGGCACAGGGGACAGCTTTCTCCTGCAATCACTTTTGGGCTCGCTGGGCATTTGAGTGGCTGTCACAGCGGCTCACAGAGAGCCTGCCTGTCAGATGGGCCTCACACTATGCCTGGCCTAAGTCCCTATTTAGCTTCTCTGTGACTCTCATCCAAAGTTCAGGATGTTGGATGGGAGCGGCTCTAAACTCGATAGAGACTAGTTCCATCAAGATCCAAAGAACAGAAGTCAAAGCTAAACTGAAGTCACAACACTTCTAAAAGTGGTAAGAACAACTTGCCAAAGAAAAGACCTGGAATCACTGAAGGAAGTCATTTAATAGCAGAGCCTTTGTAGGTCTGGCAGGAGTTGGCACTGGAGGTCCGGCCCTCAGCAGGTCAGACAGGAACCTCCCTTTTGGACCCCTGGCCCACAGCAGGGAGCCACAGCCACGGTCATGTCACAGGTGGAGACTGCAGCCCCTCACCCCAGATGCTGCCTCTCCCCCACCTTGTCTGGCCCCAGCCTTCTCCCCACTTTGCCCATATCATCACATACCAGTGCTGTTGCTGTAGTTATTTTTGTTCCTCCAGAAGCACCAACCACCATCCTGACCTTTTTCATTTTATCCACCAAGATGGAAGGGCACATAGAGGACATCGGCTGTTTACCTGTTGGGGACACAGATGCAAGAGAGACTCAGCTTTCCACCTCCAGCTTACAAACTGCCAGCTACTGCCCCATGTCTAAACCTAGAGTCTCAGTATCTGCCTTCTTGACTCAGCTCACATGTCTTGTTCAGCCCTTGGGGATCCCACTATTCCCTGCACTCATCTTCTTGCTCTTGCAATGCAAAGCTTAACCCTGGTCCTTCATGCAGAGGCTGAAGGTGCCTTCTTCCACAGTCCTGTCTCAGCTGGGGTGATGCAGATGCCTGCAGTACACTATGGGACTTCCCTTCCTGTCCTTCCTCTTCACTGTCCCTCTCCAAATCAGAGGGTACAGGAGGGCAGCAGAATCCCAGCCCGCTTTAGCAGCAATGAGACAGGTCTGCAGGAAACAGTAGCGGGGCAGGCAGGTTGCCTGGGTTAGGTACACGAACTGGATCTATCCAAAACTGCCCTACAGCTCCCAAGGCAGCGCAGGGAGAAGGCTGGACAGTGCCATCCAACACTCTGCAGTCAGCTCCTGCTGCTGCCTCCCTGTTCAAAGAAATCTTTTGCAGCCCTAAGTAATTTCATCTGATGTGTACTGAGCTCCCTGGGAAAGGATTTCTGGTTGTCGGAAGGAGGTATACACAAGAGCTTTTCTGTAGACAGCCTCTCCTCCTTCAGCATGCACCAGGGCAGCTGGTTGTGTGCTTTTGGCAGGGATGCCAGGTGACTTTCATCCCTGGCCTCTGCAGAAAGCCCCAGAGCTGTGCCTGATCACAGGCATGCTGCAGCCCACCTTGCAGACACTACAGCGTTAGTATGCAAGATACAGCCAAACGACTGAGTCGGGAAGGTAGTTTACAGCTACCTGGCGCTATGAAATTTGCTGGAGAAGGAGGGATCCCAAATCCATTAATTATGTAAGGTGAGCTGAAGTCATCCATCTCGTCATTAAATATGATTCCACTCACGTTGGATCGCACATCAGAGCCAAAGCTAGAGAAAACAAGTTGGTGCAGACATGTCAAAACTAGAGCAAATCCAGGAGCAGCTTCAGGTGAATTACTGCAATGTGAAACCTGGGATTTGATTGGAGTAACTCTCTACTCCCTCCTGTTGTAAAGGACATTCTGGCACCCCTTGGGGGAAGGAAACAGTTTATGAGTACACAGCTACACAAAGAGGAAAGGCAGCCCAGAGCCCTGCTGTATGGCTCCCCTGCATGGACTCTAAGGGGAAAAACAGCACAGCAGCTAAATACAACTAATTCCCCTTCCAGCCGGGCAGTAATGCACTCCATTCAGGGGCAGAATAGCTCAAAGGCTGGCACATCTGGGAATGAGTCTTGCTTAGGCGTGTCAAGCTGGAGACATTTTCTATAGACAAAAAGAACCATCACCCCCCAGCCTCAGGCCATACGTGCACAACACAGCTCTTCCTGACAGCCCTTGAAGCCAAACACCACACTTCCAGGCCAGCTGTATTAGCTCAAATTCCTTCCAGAAGCCTAGAGAATCACAGCCAGCGGCGATACCACTGCTTATGAGAAGATCCGGATGCAGTGAATATTTTCTCGGTGGGAAAACTCAACATGAGAGAGGACACATCTTGCCCTCTGACCCAACCACACAGGCCTTAGCATTAAGAACTGACCTGCAAGCTCAGCAGAAGTGCCTATCAACAGCGCTACTCATCACTACCCCACCAGAGAGACGACAGTTCAGTGATGTTTTATACCAACCACAGAACCACCACTAGGAAGATGGCAAAGGCCTACATGGAAGTAATGTCTGAGCTCATACTATTGGTTGATGGTGCTGGTGGCGGACACAGCACTGCCATCATCAGCCACAATGGAGAGGTGGGATGTACCGGCATTATCTCCAGTGTAATATACTGGCTCATAGTAGTCAACTGGATGGGAGGTGTTGTCTGTGATTTTCCTCCGGAGACCATCCGCAAAGAACTCTGACGTCATGTTTCTGATCGCCTGTCAGAGAAATCCAATGCAGTTACTCAGCAGATTAAGTTTAAGAGACACGTGGTTATGAGGCTAATATCCAATACTTCAGATCACAGAGGAGTGGCAAATCCCAGCAGTGAGGCTACAGTTTTCCAGCAGGGACTTTCCTCCTCCTTGAAAGATGGACATTGTACCAAAGAGCATTCTAAGCAGTCACAGAAGCAGCTGTTACAACGCACCCCTTTAGTAGGAAGTTAATCAGCAGCCATTACTGTAGATCTATGGAAAGCTGTCCCCAACACTGCTGTAAGGCGTAGGCAAGCAGTGCTACTCTTGCTTCAGAGATGAGAGGAAAGGGATCAGGCTGAGAGGACTAGGCCAAGACAAGCTCTGTACGTTGCAAATTTGTGTCCATCAAGCTGGGCTGGGCTCAGATCCTGCTGCTTTTGCAGATTCACAGAAGTAAAAGCACAAAATGCAAAGTTGGGGAAAGCGGGGTTCCTGCCTCACCCCTTCCCATCCGCTGGTCCATTTACTATAGGCAGGACTGTGGTTACAGAGCCACAAGGATGCTGGGAATGTCATCTAATGAATAAGGCTTCCAACACTATGAAAACAGGGAGGGCTAGCCCTAAATATACTCAAAATGCTCCTGGTGAATTGAGGACTTTGCTTTTGCTTACAGCAGGAAGGTTTCCTCCATTTATATCCCTCACAGCTCAGCCATGAGTCACATAGGACTTCACGTTTTGATTCAGAGTGCCTGTCAACAGCAGGTGGCACAGAGCACCCCTGACAAAGTTTAGTCACCCAAGAACTTTTAAGTCATGATCCAGTCAACCTTGGTTGCAGAAAGAAAAGGCTTTTGCCAGGTACCTCTGTAATGTTGACAAATTTTGGATCTCCCAGTAAAGTCCTCTTGGCATAGGCAAAGCGAAAGGCCTCCACAATGCGGTGGTAAGTCAGGCCTTTCTCCTCCATGGTTCTGATGCTGTCAGCAGAGAAATTATATCCTGGCAACAGAAGACAAATGATTGTGAACGCAGAGGGAAGTACACAGTCAATGGACCACTAATAAACCTGTGTCAAATGATACAACCTTGAGGCCCGGTCTCCACAGAGAGGCAGTCACTGGACCGTCCTAATCTCTGCATGGAAAACACAGGAGCTACAGGAAGAGTAGTTTCGAGCACTGTGGGAATCACCAGCAGGATGTGTACTTGCAGAGATGTTTTCCAAAGAAGCCTGAAGTACAAGTTACTTTTCACCCATGCAGGGATCAGGTAAGTGCCCCAGTCAGAAGCATATTTTTCCTCTCGCTCCTGTATTTCAAGCGGGAAGGTGACATCCCTGAATTTACAGCAGAAGAGGAATGTTCCCGCATCTCTGATCCCTCCTGGGGTCTTACAACTTCTCACCTGCTGCTGGAAGGCTATCGAGGGAGGCCCAGCTCCCAAAACAAAAAAGGCATTGTCTTTGGAGCTCTCCTAGCTCCGGCTGCCTGCAAGGTGCTGCTCAGTGGCATCTCACCTTTCAGTATGTTGAAAATGAGGGCTAGCACTGGGCCGCTCAGGGGGGCACTAGGTGTGTAGAGAGTAAACTCCCCAAGTGTGATCTGTATGGGGTCTTCAATCACTGTTGCATTGTAGTCCTGCAGGTCATCCAATGTCACAATGCCCCCTAGAAAAGAGAAAGAAACTATAGATGTGGGTTTAAGTGATCGCCAGTGGGAAGGGGAGGTAATAGTCCATCACCATGCATCACAGCAAGGACAGGAGGGAACACAGACAAATCCAAAAAGTTGCAAGGTAAAGAAAGCAAAGATGGGTGCACAGGAGATTAATTTATTCCTTGATAGATCCAGCTGAGGCTCAGATAGCCTAAGCTTGAAGTTGGGCTGATTTATGGCAGCCAAAAATCTGGTGATCCATCTTTTTGTTACAAAGGACACCAACAATGTCAGGTAACAAAACGTCCTTAAGAGTCCTGTTTACAGGAGGAGGATGCAGCTTTTGGGTGCAGTTGCTTTCCGCTACCCCACAAGCAAAATAATTTGTGTATTCCATTGCCTTTCTCATCAGAAGGGGGAAGACAGTAATTCACCACCACAAATAGAGCCAGTAATTGACTTACTCACGTGAGGTTCGCTGAAGCAAGCCAATGCTAGCTAGTAAGGCTAGGGTACTACCGCCATCTAGTGGCACAGAGCGATTACACAAGCTCAGAGTTTACAGGACCATGTATGTAATGTTTCAGGTAGAAACGTGCTGGATTCAGGCTCTGTAAACAGCTATATCCACTAAGCTCTATCCAGAAACGCACAGTCTTGCTAGACTATATGGCACAGAAATGCACAGTTTATACTATCCATTTCTGACTGAGTTTCAACTGCATCCGTTAAAGCGCCAGTGGCTTCTCTTGGGTGTCCTGTTGCCACAGATCTCAGAGACAGCATTTCAGGCAGCAGGCTTGACCTGCTTCCAAGGCTTCTGCAGGTCACCGGCTCCTCCCTGGATGCTGGGCTGCAGCAGTCAGGTCACTCATGCTGTTTTGGAAAGACGTCCTGTTTCTCACCTACACTGTGGATGTCATCGATGATCTGTTTTGCCAGGCTTCCTGTGTAAAAGGCATCTGCTCCTTCACTGGCTATAGTCTCGTATGTGTTGGCTAGTTTAGGCATCTTGATGATATCACCCTCATGCAGAATTTTCCCTCCTCTGCAGAACACTTCGCTAACAGAGAAAGGAGATTGAGAAGATCAGATCTGAGAGACACGTTCAAAACTATGTGTACCTGTACCAGCTGACATTGTACTTGAGTGTTCACGCTAGAGGCTTCTTGGAGAGAAGAGAACCTGCCTGAGCCATGCCCCAGGGGTCCTGATACCTCACGCTGGGACACAGAAGTGAACAGCGGTTTCTGACCTGGGATTCCACACTGCTCAGGATTTGCTCAGCGAAGCCTGCAGGAGGGAGCGTCGATCTTTCTCACCAAGGCAGGCCACCCTCCCTACCTGCCCAAGGGGCCAACAACTGCCTCAAGATGCCCAGGAGGGGCCACAGTCCTTGAACTCAAGCAGTTCAGTTCAGAGCACAGACTATGAAGCTATAAGGCTCAAAGCTTCCAGTGAGTCCAGGAGAATGCGTTTCAATCCCTGTTTTTCAGAGCACTTTGAGGTAGACAGTTTCCTCTCTAGCTCCCTCATCATAGGTCATGAATGTGCTGCTGTGGACCTGCCAGATGCAAGTACAGGAGATAGGCCCAGGCTGTACATCCCAATTGGATTGGAAGCCAACCTGCAGCTGGCAGAGATTTTAAGGACAAGAGAGGATTAAGCATGATCTCCAGTAGACACTAAGGGTTTGGCTGTAAGAAGAAGAAGCATTTTAAACCCTTCATGTTCACAGTTATTGCCAGAAGTGGATGGTCAGAGGCACTGCTTGAGGAAGGCTGACTGCAGAGTAAGAGATGACCCAAATTCCCGCTGCCTGACAGCAGATGAGATGTTCAAGGAGACTCTGCAATTGCCCCAAACGCAGGTAAGATTAGCTTGGCGCATTGGCGGCATGAGGAAAAGCTGGGGATTCAGAAAATATGCTGCCATCTGACAGATTTATCCCAGCATGTACTCTAATTCCACCTTTGCTCAGACAAATGGATCTTAAAAGCAGAATTTATCTCCCTTTAAAGGTCAGGACTGAACATTCCTAAAATTGGCCACATGATTTAGCACTTTCATGTAGCTGGAATAATATCAGCAGGTACAACGAGTACAGTCACTGGAGGGGAGGCACACTCCTCGCAGACGCTACATTACACAAACACAGAGACTTTTCAGCTAGGATGCAGTTCCAAATTTCTCTGTACAGAACAGCAACTGCTCTACCTACCACAGCGAGGGATTCCTTTCAATTGACTCCTCCTTTGATTTGATGGCTGCCGCAAGGCCTTTCCCAATAGGGAATCCTTCTCTTGCCAACTTGATGCTGGGCAGAAACAGGTCTTTCCATGCCAGTTTGCCATGACGTTTGTGAGCCAGTTCATACCCACGGATTTCTCCTGGAACAGCAATGGACAGTCCTCCTAGAGCAAACGAGGAATGTATTAGTCTTCTACAGCAAGAAAAGAAAGCAATTAATGGAGTAGGAGGTAGAGCAGGCTTCTCTGTCAGCCCTGTTTTCAGGCCGGGATTATGTCCATGTCTACTATGACCAGCTCAGCTCATGCATATGATGCTAAGAGAATTATTCTGCCTGACATTTATGCCTTCATATTCTGGACTGTTGAAACACCTCTATCCTCTTGCTGGTAACTCAGGTTTTTGGGTCATTTCCCCTCAGTAGGCTCTGTACCACAGAAAAGCTGCTCAGAACACAGAAGCTATCATAGCTGCCTGCAGTTTCCAGTCCTTCGGAGGACACGCTACAGTAAGAGGACACAGACTGTGTACACACTTAAGCCAAACACTTCATTGTAGCATTGTAACTACAATTGCAATGGGCTGATTACTACATTACACAGTGGTGCAGCAGTTTGCGTCAATCTGTTTTTACTGGCATCTTCCAGAAGTTCAACACACTTCTCCAACCCCCTCCAATGTGCTGTTCCTCCTTGGTTACAGGAGTTGCCATGAAGAGAACTAGTTAGTATTTCTTTCTGGTTTTCCCTGAAAGGAAATTACTACTACTTCTTCTTTGGAGCCCCTGAACCCTTAGTTAAAGCTACCACAAAAGATATTTAGGGAGGACATTTGAACTGAGAAGAATTAAGTTGATCCACAAATATTTATTCAAAGAGGTTGGAAAGGAAAGACGGCAGATACGGAACAGGTCATACTCAATGCTTTGGATTCACCTGCAATTTCATGAAGTGAAAAGCAGGAAGTGCTGAGGTGACCAACTAGTTTGAAGGACCTTATTTTTAGCTTCCTTCTCAGGATGGAGTTTGCAGATTGTGTACAGTAGAGGACATTTCTAGGTGAGCAACCCTGTAGATATGTAAGAACCTAACCATAAGAAATGCTCTTAATTTAGACATGTCAGTAGCAGCTAATGTCGGAGCTATGTGCCCCCCCACCCCCAAAGGCAGCGAAACAGCCTTTTCCATACCTTTCAGAGACAGTTGCGTGTTGTTCCCAAACATGTCCTCTGTTGCTCTTTTTGGAGCCACCTCTCTTGCATTAATGATTTCCACTTTTCCTTTAATGACAGAGCAAAGAAGATGGCATTTAGCTCTGGACTCAACACACAGGCATGGTCTCTGCTGAAGAAGTCTGACAATGTGAGCCAGTTTCTTGGAAATTATTTTGAGGACAGTGTGTTCCCCCAGCAGCTGTGAGTCAGTCTTTTACCTTCTCTCAGGTAGCATAAATCACCTGCTTTACAAAAACAGCTCTCAAACCGTTCCAGATGTGTGTGGCCCTGGTCCCTTACCTGTGCTGCTGTAGATGGTAAAGAAGAGGCCCCCTCCAATGCCCATGCTGTGAGCATTCATGAGTCCTACACAAAGCAGAGCTGCAATCGCAGCATCCACTGCTGATCCACCTTGCTGAAGGATGTCCCTGTGCAGCAGAAGAGAAGGCATTGGATGGTGACATGTTACAGTGTCTCAGCTACCTGTGAGCAATGGATTCATCTCGTCAGAGCAGCTGTGACAGATTCTCTAATGCACATTTGTCCAGACCCAGACTATAGGTTCCTCAGGAGTAGGAAGTTTTGAGCTTTTGTCACCTTAGAGAACAGATCCTAATGGTCTAGGTGCAGACCAGATCAGCCCTCATTAGAGGCACATCCAAACTAGCCTGAAAACACTGTGATGTGTCAAAACATGCATGGGGACAGGCATCCCTGACACATTCATTACACATGAGAAATGACAACTCTCTGAGGAGCCTGAAATCTGCAGACTTGCATCCAGAACTGGAGGACAGCTTGATAAATGTTTTTTAACAGGAGCTTGAAAAGCATCTCTTGTTCCCATTGTTCATGCAACTAGGTTCTTTGCCTGCTATGTTGTCTTTGAGCAACTGCAGTAACACTGGTCAGGCAGGGTAAAAGCCCAGGTTTTATTACGGCCTCCTCTTTCTACGGGGAGATTAGAGATTATCTGTGCTGGGCAATGGCCAGGCTTGCACCTGGACATCGGGGAAACAGTCTTGTGCAAGAACCGTCAGAGCTTACAAGTCACAGCACAATTAGCGGGTACCTTCCAATTATCGAGCACTGCCCTGCGTCCGTAGCCACAGCTGCCCTCTTGTAAGTGTGTGTGTCCCCTGAGTCAGAACGCAGCCCGAAGAAAAGTCCCAGGAACAAGGTGAGTCCCAGCAAAGCTGCAGCCAGGACTCCCGCCACCACATAGCGCTGCTTCATCTTCCTGTGGGAAGAGACAGGATTGTCAACCTTGCTGCCTCTGGGGCACATGGGAACTAGGGAGCAGATGATCAGGCACAAGAGCAGTATTTTCATCTCCCTTCTTTCATATCCACTGCTTCCCTCCTCCGAGCCTTTGCAGCCACCAGCTCTGCACATGGCAGGGCAGTTTGGGAAGGAGTGGCCAGGGGAGGTGCAAGCCCAATTCTGGCCTTGACGGTTACATCGGGGTGATGTCCTGTTTTGAAGTGGAGTATCAAGACGGGAGGGGATGTTCAAGATGTCCTGCTACTGTTACCTTTCAGTGGCAATATGACAACTGATTGCTCTTTGTGACTTTATGTTCTGAGGATTTTAGATGCTCAGCAAGCATTTAACTTACTGCTGTGCTTGACAGGACAGGGGCCCAATGTCAGACTGGATTTCATCTAGCTGCCAAATGAAGGCAGCAATACCAATCAGAGACTTTTTAGCAGATTCCCCTCCCCCCAGCACATGCTGTCAGGCCCTTTGCCTATATTTTGTAATGTGATGGAGTCAAGGATGGCATCCCACCCACGCCCTGGAGGCAGGCTGGCTTTGCCAGGTAAGCAGCCATCTCTGTTGACCTCTTCCTCCCCACTTCATAGCCACACAGTGAGTCTGTATATAGGACTTCTTCCCATCTTTCCAGTCCTTGCTTTTTAGCAGGTTTCCACGAGTTCCGAGATGCAGGCAGTGAACAGCTGCCTCCTCCCCTGAAGCTCTCACAGAGGGTCTTTCACATATTTCCTCACTCAGATTCATATCAAGACCTTTTCTATGGGCATTGCCAGTACCATTTCTTTATGTCCCTGCCATCTCTGCGCAGAACAAATGATCCAGTAACTCCAAAGCTTTTACCAGCTTCCCCTTTACCCATTACTGCCATCCTATTTGCAGAGATTTCTGCTTCAGTGAGTGAGCACCCGGGGGACTCCTGGGAGCCCTTTGCTAGCAGTTCTGAAGTGCTACAGGACCAGTAATGAAAAGGCCCCAAACCAGCAACTATCACTTGGGCGAGAACCTGTCTTACAGCAGGTGGTAACCTGATACACCAAAAAGGCAGATTTGTAAGTGAGAAGGGAAATCCAAGGAGCAGAATTGTTGTTAGTCGTGGCTCACATCGTCTTCAGAGGAAAATTTTTTAAAAATATTAATATAATCTGCTTTTAAATACCATATCTGTGAAGGAGCCTCTGACCAGAAAGTTATCAACGACCAGTGCAAAATACATCTTAGTCATCAGCAAGCAACCTTGGCCAAAGCTATTTCGCACACCTCAGTGGAGCACCCCCTCCTGTTCAGGGTCCTTGGCCAGAGCACCCTTCCGATCAGCTTGCCACTTCTAGAGGGCGATGGCCAGTGCTCATGTCTCCACATTTCCCAGTCCTGCAAACAGCTGCTCTTGGAATGCACAGGGTTACAGTTCATCTGTGACTGAGCATAGGACAGCAAGGAGCTCTTGGGCAAGCATATTCCAGATACATACCAGGATGAGTCAAGATCTACTGAGGGGATGGAGCGTCACTGCCACCTTGTTGGGACTGACAGTTCATGAAATACAGCTTGAACAGCTACTCTTTGACCCATTTCCTTTCCCATTCACGGGATTGTTCCAGGAAAAAAGACATGAATCCATCATATTGCCTTCGGGGACCAACTTTTCCCTGTGTAGTGCAGCTTTGGGTTTTCACTGTGACTGCTGTACTTGCACAACAGCCAAGATGCCTTTTACCTCACTGAAGCATCCTCAAAGACGAGCCAATCCATGGCACTGTGGGTGAAGAGAGTGGATCCACCAACCCTCCACCCTCTGTGGATATTCAACAGCCCAAAGTACAGCAGCCAGAGCAGCACTCAGTGCCTTGCAGCAGCACACGCAGGATTAGGGAGCAGTGAGTGTGCCAGCACTGAGCTAACCGGAGGAAACAGGCCAGGCCAGGCAAACCAAAACTTTTCTCAGAGGGAGGAGATTTGCAAGCACTGCCCCCTCAACCTCACCCCCCCATTCCTGTTATTTAAGTTAGGAGATACACATTTGCTATCTAAGCCCTGTATCTGTGAGTCGCAGTCTGAGCACTAAAGATGTCCATCTCCAAGTAAAGCAGCTCAAACCAGGGTGTAAATCTACTGTATGTGCTGTTCTGTAAACAAATGTCAACTGAGGGCAGTAAAAGGTAAATGGATGAAACCTCCTTCCAGGTTCTAGAACTTGATTTACACTCAACTACTTTTAAAAGAGACCAGTGGCATGTTTGCAGAGCAATGACTGCGCAGGGAAACAGAGAAGCCATTATGTCCCCAACAATAGCTCACACACAGCCTCAGAGTTTAAAGACAGTTTTGTTTGTTGGCAGAGAGAGTTCAGCTTCAGCACTGGCAGTCTCCTCCAGGCTTCACAAGAAATGCCATGGGATCTTTTATCTGTGCCCCAGCTAGGCAGAAGGTACTTTGTTTCCTCTGAAGGCTGCTCTATGCCGGCTGTGCCGCAAGCCTGGGGTGTGTTAACCCATAGGCTCCTGGCTGGGGCCATGCAGTTCTGCACAGCCGCTTGCCTCCCTGCTGGGCTCCTGTAAGCATCTGCTGCCCTGTCAGGCAAGTTATTCTGAGAGCAGGAGAGAAGGGGGAAACCTCAGATGGTACTTACTGCTCCCATCTTTCACCTCCTCTCTGGATTTGGGATGACACTCGTGAGCATCTCATAGACCCGTAAGAGCCCCACACGGAGTGCCCAGCTGCCCAGTGAGTTCGCAGACCTTGAAAAGGGCCCTGCAGCCCACTTCATACACCTCGGGCACAGCTCTCGCCCGCCAGACCCCGGGGTGAGGGTAAGACACACACCACTGGGGGCAGGAGGAAGCACCCAGACTGCTGTGAAGAAGAGACAGATTGCTGGGCTCTGCTCCTGTACTGCACTGTGGTACCACGCTACCCTCTGGGCTGGGCCTCTGGGACCCAAGTGGGGCCAGAAAAAGTGAATGCTCTTCATAACACTGCATCTGCGCAAGCTGTCAGATTGATCCTGCTAAGGAAGCAGCAGATGTACAAGTTGAAGATCTGCAGTTTTCTTTTTCTCAACAGCACAGACAGCAAACTCAGCTGAGGATAATCCTCTCCACCTTAACTGCCAGCTCAACTCCCGTAAGCTCCTTAACCTTTTTCAGGCCTGACCCAAGAGGGAAGCATCGCTTGCACAGTCCTTACTGCCTTCCTAACTGTGGCACTGCAGGAGCCAAATGAATCTTGTTTGCCATAAAGCATTCAGGAGATGGATCAGGAGCCTGCAGATATTCATCCTTTAACCCACCTACCCACACCCGCTCTGTGCCCTGGGTAAACACACTGCAGGAACAGCTGAGTTTTTGCACCAATGGTCTTTCTGAGCCTCACTGCGTCCCCTCTATGATTTATTGTTGGGAGCGAAGGAGTAGCTGCGGGCCACCGCCTGTGCTGGTTCCCAAACTATTGTCTGCTGAGGCTGGCTTGAACCTCCAGATCCCTGCCAAATGCAGGTGTTTGAAGTTTGGCTAGCACTTCAGTCACGCAGGGCTGCTTGGCAGCAGCAGCAGGTCTCCAGGAGAGAGGGGCTATAAAACCATTAAAAGCAATATGATTATTTCTCACTGTTATAAAGGTCCAACAGCCAGTCCTAGCCATGGAATTTAAAATGTAGCTCAACAGTCTGTCTTAATTTATCTTAACAGAGGGGGAGGACTAGCAAGCAGCAGAGTTACGCCTGCACGAGCAACCCCACTGAGCTGTATTCAGATGTGTCACAGCCTTATTTAAACACACTATATTCACAGCCTTATTTAAACATGACACTCTTTTTTTTAAATAAAAGGGCCCCAGTGCAACAGGCTAGGTAGTATCAGGCAGGGGATACAGGGTCTGATATCTCTGCCAAGAGGGTTTGGTGTACACTGTAGAGATGAGGTACCTGCCTCAGTCAGGGAAAGCACCAGGAAAACTGAAAGAGGAGAAAGAGGAGAGGTACCAGCCAGAAAGCAGGGGAGCAAGAACAGCAGGATACCAGAGGATGACAAAAGGGTCCAGGTATGGTCAGGCACTGCCTTGTTCTTGAATGAAGTAGTGAAGGAAGCATCCACTGACAACACCTAAAACGTTAACCACAATCTTCAACCCAACAGGCTTCTGCTTTAAACCCATCTTGCAACAGCTGCATACCTCAGCACCCACTCCTAGGATTTCTGTGTACTGCCATCCCCAGCCCAGGCCATTAGCTTTGAGACATCTGTCCTTCCTTTCCCCGGGCAGCACACAGTACGTAAGGACAGACTGGACATCTGAATCTTGTCACAGGACACAGGATATGCTCTTCTGATAAAACTCAAAGTCTAATCCATATTAATTATTTAAATATGGCATTGTTATCGATAACAGTTGAAATAATGTTTGCACACTCTACTGTTGTGTAGAGTGAACTGTCAGTGACTTTTGAGTGAGAATGCACGTAAAGCAAACAGCTGCAAGACTGCCACAGGGCCCCCAGGGGTCTAAGCCAACAGAGGCCTCAGAAAAGCAGAACCAGGTTGCCAGCAGAGGCCCAAGGGCTGCTCACACAAATGTCCCGTTACTGATCCAGCGTTATGTGGCAACCTAACAAAGGTGCCTACATCCAATCACACAGGTGGAGCCACCTCTAAAGTATATATAAAACTCTAAGACAGCTACTTACACTAACAGCATAATCCAGAACTGGGTACACCAAGTTGATCACTGACATCCTGTCTTGCTACAGCTGTAGGTGCTGTCTGACCCAAGGGCTGTTCCCAGCACCCTGCTGGGGGGCCAGGCCATACGGGAGCTCACCGAGAGCTAGTGTAATGAAGAAAGCAAATTATTGCTTCACCTGTGGGAAGCCCTTGCACTAGGAGTCTGTGCGCACACCCAGTTACCCAGAAGACAGTTTAAATTTTCGGGTATAACTGTGCTAACCATGCATTCCCGCAACTGTCAGTAAGGATGACAGCCAGCAACTTCTGCTTTCATCTGCAAGAATATCAAGGGTCATCAGCCTCTGAGCAGCTAATTAGCTGAGGTCATCTGCTCCAAGAGAACTTGCACTGAGAAAAATTAAGACAAGACCAACACAGAAAGTACACTGGGACTGTCCATGGCTACTTCTGGTGATTTCAGCAGTTCCTTCCACTTCAAAAGGCAGAAATGTTTGCAAGATTTGTTTGCTGCTCTGAGTTAATCTTGTACTTTGCTTATATACCTGTTTTCTAGCAGTTCTGTAAGATTTAGTATGACTCTGGCTAAGCAGGGTCTTTGCCTATGCGTTCTAGAGCACATTATGCCTTCTCACATGCTAAATCCAAAGCTTAGGTTGCCCATTCCTCATCAGCAATTCCTTCATTACACAATCTACAGTTCTTAGGTTCTGGAAGGCTAATATATGCCATAATTACCCAAAGGTCAGGGGATAAACACCTTACACAACAAGGATTGTGTAAAGACTACGTAGCTGGAACATCAGACCTGCCTCCTGCCTACCAGGTCAGAGGTCTCCAATTACTATGGGGTCTTTGTATCTCACCGCAAATAATCCCAAAGTAGTGGTGGGGGGTGACCTGGTGCAGGCTGTACATAGCTTTACTCTTGGAGTGAACTGGGACGGCTCAGATGCAGTATTTCTACCCACTAACAGGTCTGTGTTAGCCCAAATGGCAGAAAACTTTGTAACTTTGTGAGCGATACCTTCGTGCCTGCTCTTCTATGGCTTTGTTAGGAGAGACACAAACTTCCCGAGCACTCTCCTTTCGCGAGCAGCCCCACAAGGAATGGGTTGGTTTCCCCGTGCCATATGTCCTGTACTCGCACAGAAAGGTCTGGTTCCATAAAAACCTCCCTGCATGCAGCCTTGCCCTGCGGTTATTGCAAGACATGAACTTATTAAGCCATTTAAGATCTACAAGTTTATGTGCTAAATACTTTTCCCCTCAGGTCTTTTACTAGGATTTACAGTAGCAGTCACCAGGACGCCTCTGATCAGGACTCTGGTTCTGCAGCCAACCACACAGGCAGACAGAATCTCCTATCAGGTACTGGTCTTCACGGTGACTAGCAGGCATTTTTTCCATAACTATTTCTACCTTTTCCACACAATGCCTTCTAAAGACTTTAAACAAGTTATTAACTTGTATCTTTAAACAAGTTATTAACTTGTATCTTTAAACAAGTTATTAACTTGTATCTTGTATCTAAGGAAATCATTCCCAATGCAAGTCTTACCCAGATTTCTGTAGAAAACTGACTCAAATATTTAAGTATCAGCACAAGCAGATATTTTAAGCCTAGTAAATTCCAGGCCACACAATGAGACAAGAGATGTGTTCTGGTATTAAGCTGGAACTTAAAGCTAAGAAGTTCTTGTCCTTATCCATCACAATATATTTAAGTTGAAGTCTTACACAGTTTTCATCTGCACCAGCAAGAAGGGAACTAAAGCAGAGTTCAGCAAAGCCACGAAGAAGCCCAAACAGGCTTCCAAATTTGGATCCAGGCACTGCTCCTGCATGGAGCAGGGGGACGAAGCAATCCCTGAAGAAACGCAGTTACTCCATTCAGCTCAGCTACAAGCCTTCCTCACAGCTAGCGCCTGTCCAGCTGGCCTGCACCCTGTGTGACTTGCTGCCTACCTCCCCTCGGATGCAGGTTACAAGCCTTTAGCACCCTCTTCGGTAAGGCTGGCATGGAGGGCTCATGTGCATATGGATCAATTTTAAAGAGAAAGGCCTCAGTGAAGATCAGTGGTCCCTACTTACTGCTGTGATGGCCAGCCAGACGCTGAAGGGAACTGAGGGAAAAGTCCCTGAATAAAGCAGGCTGTTCCAGCTGGCTTTCAGGTATGCATTTTACAAAAAGAGCTATTGTAATCGAAATCCGCAACTCCTCCACAGACACTGGGTTTTCTGAAGCCTAATGGCATGTCGTATGCTGTTTAATGTAGAGTAAACTCAGAGTTCCCTGAGAGAGACAATAATTTCCTCTTGAAATTGTTTTTTCCAAAAATACCTTTCATGTTTTCCTGCAGGAATTTTAGTGTCAAATCCAACATTTTTTATTTTAAGACACTTCAGCATAAACTTTGAAGTGAAAAAAGGCAGAAAGGGGGAATAAATGCAGAACAGCCCATTTCACATGGTTTTCACAGTATTTTCTAGTTGGGGACCTCCCAGAAAACCAGAACTGACAAACTCAATGTCAAAAATGCAAGTTATTAAAGTTTTATGAACTCATGCAGGACATCACTGTTACATTCCCTCCCAATTTAAAATCAAAATGCTTCATTAAAATAGTTCTATTCTCCCAACTGTTGCAAAAGATGTTTTCAGATGTTCTTCTGCCGTTAGACTAGAAGTTACTAGACCTGAGCTTATTCAGACTGGTTAGTCAGGTTCTATCATTTTCTTTTGGCAAGCTTTCATCTGATACATTAAAAAAAGTCCCAGTGTCCCATATTCTGCTAAATATGAAATCCCATACAGCACTTCCAGGCTGAGGGGACTGGCTTAATGAAGGTAATTTCTAATTGCTCCTTACCTCTCCAGAGTATTTGCAAAGTCCGTCCTGTCCTTTTGCACAGATCTTTATGTACTGATACTCTTTGAATATCCTTTCTCAAGCAGTGAACCCCTTTCTAGGGACAATACATCCTTGTAGCAGTAACTACGTTACTTAAAAGCTCTCTGAAGCGTACCATACAACCTGATATTTGTACCGCTCTGCTCATGGAGATTAACTCATTGAAACTCATTATGTTTGAATTCACAGTACCAAAGGAATGCATAAGTAATCATTGACTAGGTGAAGAGTCAAGAACCCACATTTTAAAATGCATATTTTAGCATCCACAAATGCTGTATATCACCAGCAGATTCAGTCTGTGTTCTTGGATTGGGTTACCACGTAATGCAAATGTTAGTTTTGCCGCACCTCATCACTAGCTCTTAAATTCTCATTAAGCAACAGTGCAGATATGTGGTCATCTTAAGCAGAAGCGCTCCCATCTCCACATGGTCATGTACCCTCACACCACTCTTGCCTACCCAGCTGGCACCCTTGTGATTCAAGAAGTCTGGGTTTTAAGTGTGTCTGTACCTTGCAGATTAAACCCAGACACCCTGACAGATTCAGCTGTGTTTACATTTCGTGGGAACAACCTCCTCTCGACCAAGTGTGAGCAAGTGCCTGCAACGTGAGGGCACTCGATCAGCTCATACACCTTTCCTCAGCAATCATCACAGCTGCACACTACCTTAACGCTGTCATTGGGTTTATTTCCGATTAAAACTCCAGCTGCAATGACAAGATGCAGTGCCTGTTCTGCCACCCCTGCTCCCATAGCAGCACCCTCTGCCTGGAAGGATGGCAAAGCAAGAAGGTAGGGATGAAGAAACCTGCCTTCCATCACTAAACCTCACTGAGGCTTTTAAGCAACAACCCTACACGTCTGCTTGTGCCAGTTCTAGAAGCATAGTTGCACCTCAAAGGTAGCAGCTTACCTGCCATTGAACAGTACAGCATAAACCCCAGTAGCAACCCAGACTTGAGGTAACGAGCTGCATTAACTGTCTTTGGACTCTAAGGACTCAGCTACCAAAGCTTTGGCCACTGCTGCTGTCTGTGACTTGCTAGCAACCTTAGACCCACCTTTGAACACCAGAGCTGAATGCCCATCTAGATAGAACACAGCACAGGCAAATCACAGCTTGCCTGAAGCATGGGCACAGCAAGGATACAAGCCTACATGTCCCAAGCCTGATTTTTAGCCAGGAGGCTGTCCTGCAAAAGCAGGATGATGCAAAGTCTGCCTGGATGCCAGTCAGCATGGCTAGGTGCTATCTCTTCACCTACCAGGATCAATCAGGTGGTTAATGTCTCAATTCCAAACCTGCCCAGTCCTTCTGCCCCACTCCAACCTTTGACACACCGGATCTTTACTTTCTTGAGAAGGATGGTAGCTATACTATGACTCATTAACAAAATTTGGCCTAGCTCCAAGGGTAAAAGGTTTTGAGAACATGAGCTGTATTTTCTCTGCTTTAAAATACATCTTCTTTTCTGTAATAGCAACAAAATGGAGTTCTGTTTAACATCTACGCTTGGTAAAATCATGTGCCCATCTTTCAAAGAGGACTTTCAGATACTCCTTTCATAGCAGTGCATCAAGAGGGCAGGTCCCTCCAGTCATATTGCTGTAGTCCAAGACATCTTGAGCAAAAATGGAAGCTTTCTGGAAAGCAGGTACTGGCACAGAAAATATTCTGCAAGCTCGGAAGGATTTGATGTATCTGCTGTTTCTACTGGCCAGTCTGAAGTGCACATTCAGAGTCCAGGCCATATTCAGTAACACATATCGCTCTCGCTGCATCTCATTTATTGATGCGAGACCCATGATGCTCCACAGAAAAGACTGTGACAGGAGCTGTTCCAAAACAACTATCCTCTGAAAAAGCAGACAGTGTGGAACGGTATTCTGCTCTCTGCCTCAAACGGAACTGCACTTTATCTGTCACACCTTTAATATTAAATGATATTTTATAGGGGAATCTAAGATGCAGTCTACTGAATTGAACCTTTTTCTTAATTTACTAACTCTATAGGTGTGATGGTGCCTGGTTTTATGCTTAATAGCAACTTCAGAACTATAAAACTATGTTCCTGAAGTAGGTCTAGATCAGAAGAGTGTCTCCCTGGCACCACATTTGTCTTGGAGGGTGCAAGGTCACACAGAAAGGCTGCTAGCTCTAAGAAATCCCCATTCTAAATCATAATTATCCAACTGTAACTCTTCACCCCCATTGCTGAAAGGCAAGTTTTAGACCAGTGAGCCACCAGAATTAAGCAAGTTCCTACGTCTTTCTTCAAGGGCAATGTAGTTTCACCTGTGGCACGTCCTTACCAGCACAGAGCTGGAACAAGCTGGATGCCCTTCAGCAGATCAGTCTTTCACTTATGTACAAGTAGAGTTGAGGATGGTGTCATCTTCATGATGAGAAAGTTACGAAACCTGAAGTTAGTGCTTCTGATAGGTGAACAGCTTGCCATGTGCAGGCTGTGCTATGCACAACTACCTAATTTCAGTTGTACATAGTCTTTGGGAACTGTCAAGTATCTCTGTCTAGGCAATAGAGAGTCCTGTTACAACTCAGCCTTGCGTGTTTCAAGCAGCAAAGCCGCACCTTAAACAGCAATGCCATGTTTAATGCAGGTGCATTGCTGCCTTGTTAAGCTCCACATCTCAAGCCATTACAAAGCAAGTGCCTCTTGCAGGGCTTGCCACCTCTTTCTGTCTGTGATGTTCACGGCATGGTCATCTTTAACATTCTCCAAAATTAGCATGCGCTATTACACTGAAACATGAGCAACAGACTGAAAACTCCATTTGTTCCTCCTCCTAGAGGAGTGCATCCATCAGCACCTGAAGCAATGCCTTCACAGCTTTTGTAACAGAACTTGCAGATACTATAAAGTATCAGGCAACCTGAAGGCACTTCTGGGCCATTTTTATTTTTGCTTTTCCCCTCCCATCCCCTATTGATTTTTTCCATAGGACTTTCATGAAGCAACAATGACTCACACAACCCAGATCACACAATCACATCTACTGTTCCGACTCCTCCTTTTCATGGAAGAACATGCAATCCAAGGTCTCCATTTCCTGATGTTTTAATTAATGCATTGTTGGAATAGAAGCTGTTACAAGATGTCCTCATTTTGCAGGTTAGCTATTTTTTCCATGGGGAATTCTTTCCTCTCTAACAGAGCCATGTTGCAATCCAATACTACTTGAACATAAGCATCAAAACAGTATCTTGATTGCCCAGTAACAAACACAGAGATCTTAATAAGCATGTGAGGCTTCTTCCACTATATGTTTCCTTTCCGACACCTTGCTCCACTCTTCCGTGCATGGGGCAACCAGTGGAAGTTAAGTACAAGCTGCATGAGCAGCACGCAGTCCTCATTGAAGCTAAACACCACATAAGAAATACCGATACAAAAAAACAGACCACTGCTAAAAAAGTCCTGGCAAACAAGTCAATGGGGAAGACTCTTAAGAGAAAAGGTACTTTAGGAACTGGAAAAGTTGCCTAGTGTGCAATAGGTCAAATTGACTAAGAGCAGGGATACAACAGCTGATCTGCAGAGCTGAAGCTAAATAAGCAGATGTTTGCCCACAGCCAAAGCACCTCCTTCCCCTCCAGTGAGAGCTGCTTCCACTGCAACGCACCTGCTCAAAGAGGACGAACCACTAAACCCACATGCTCTCATTTTATGAAGTCTGGTTTCCCATAATCATCCACAGGTGCACATTACTCCCTGGGGCAAAGGTAAGCAAAATAAAAGATAACTGGTAAATGGGGAGTTTATTAACCCTTTCTTGCCAGCCACATGGCCCAGTTCTGGTTATATTCATATACCCACATAGGGCTGAAGTAGTTTTACTGGGACAGTGTTGCGGTACGACAGCTGACAAAGCTCCTCGGTGGCCAGAGGCGTTGTTGATTGCTGTGCAGAAGGAACAGTGATGTACCTTTGACAAAGGCCACTGGGATGCATTTAACGGGGAAAAGACTGGATAAAACCTTCTGATGTTGTACTATTCTGACATCAAGAATTCATGCCGTTGCATATTAATAAAATTGTCATGATCCCAATGGGTTCTGATTCTTGTAAATTGATTATAATCATAATGATATTCCAGATGTAGAAGACAGATAAATCTAAAGGAGATGATGATTAAAGAGTGGTATAAAATACTCAAATGGATTATGACAGGTATACTGGTATGTAGATTATATAGCTTAGGTTATAAGAAAGCTCAGTGCAAAAAGCTATTTCCTGAGCTTTCCTTGAAAGGATATTCTACACCTTGTGTCATCTTGTTCTGCCAGATAAAGAGGACACATGCATGAAAGAAGTAACTAACGGTTTACTAGCAGCATCCTGTTTTCCAAGAGGACTTTCTAGATTTTGATAACAAAGGATGTTAACTCTTATTTTCTATTTTCTGGTCAAATGACTTTCTGTAACAACTCTCTGTCAGAGTAAGCATGACAGTAACAAGGACTAATTCATTAAACATTATTTCATTTCAAATCCTATCTGACAATATAAATGCAAACCTTCTGCTCCTCCCTTCCAAAAAAGGTGACTGCCCCCTGTTCAAGGACTGTCATCTTTCATCACTTTTCCTCAATTAATTATCTTTCTGCTACCTAGACTCAGTCTTTACTCATAAATTTTATGTCAGGCTCCACAGTTTCTAAAACCTGCACCAGTCTGTACCATTATTTATCAGCTTTATGGAGCCCTTTCATCTTTGCAAAGCCTTTCTGCCAGGCCACCAAAGGGACTGTGTTCTTGCAGCTAACAGACCTGCCTTTCCCTGCAGCAGCCAGCAATCAGCTTAGCAATGCAGTCCCACACAGCTTCCCCTCAAACTCACCATCCTGGAATAAAAGAGGGGAGAGAGCTACTGAAGGAAAAGAAGGGGAAAGAAAAGGGAACAACATGGGGGAAAGAAGAAAACCTAAACTGGTGGAAGGGAAAAACAGAGCAAGAGGTAACAAAGGAGGCAGACAGGAAATAAAAAAAAAAAAAAGACTAAAGAGCAGGAAAGCAGGCAGCTAAAGGGGGACAAATAAATGATACCCACTCGGAAGGCTGGAGGCTTTCTTCAGTTTAGCCTGACTGCTGCAGTTGGACCTATCCTTCACATGCACATTGAAGCTCTTAGATCACAAAAGAAGTCTGAACTTTACTGGTGCTCTGCAGAAGTGTTTATTTAATGTTACTGCCGTAGCAGTTAACTATTTTATAGACTGTAGAGCACTGGGGGGACGATGACACACACAACACGACAACAACCCACAAAACCAAACAAAACCCCTAGATTCCAAAATAATAAATAAACTCATGACTGCATTCACTGAAGAGGTTTCCACAGATTTCAGCAGATCTTGGAAAAGTGCTCAGTTTCCAGCTGAAAAAAAAATGTGTAGCTACCTGCTTTAATTCACCTGCTTTTGCTAGACCAACAGACTACAGATAGATGAGTGTCTTAATTGCCATGGAGCTGCTTTGAGTAGCTTTATCTCTCCTGGAGTAGCCATGATCTGACTCCTGCTTCTTGTGGACAGCTGGATCAGGAAATGCAGGCCAGGACTGGGACCTTTAGCTGGATGCGAGAGAAGAGCCCTGGTCCCTCAGAGACCATCTTTAAAGTGTTGGGGGAGGCTTCAGCTCAAACAAAACAGCCATAAGGGGACTGAGTGGGTTTTCAGTGGGGGATGTTATACCTCTTCCACTAGATAGGTAACCAGAGCTATTAGATTCAGCTTTAGTAATCAGCATGAGATGGAGATACCATAGTGTAAGAAACAGCCAAGAGCAGGAACAGATCTTTGTTTCCCAAGCACACGTAGGAGAGGACCATTATTTCTGTTCTGGTAACAAGCACTCAGCCTCCTGGGTGATGTTCTGGTCCTTCACGTGTCTAAATATTCATTTTCCTGGACAGAATCTATTCCTTCTCCACAAATACAGTTGCCCTTGGTAGTTCCTTGCAACAGAAATGTCTTTACAAAAAATTAAATGTGGCCTGCTTGGTTTTTATTTCAGGACATTTCTTTCTGCCTCACAGGCCAGTTTCCCCACATGTGACTAATCCCCTGACATGCACTCTGCAGAGTGCTCTCCCTGCTCTGCATCAGGAGCTCTGCTCTCTCCCACAGCATTGCCCTTCCACTCTGCTTTCTGGAAGACACTCCCAGCATCATCCCATTGTCCCTGCAGCTTTTCTGGCTCTGCACCTGCCTCCTGGCCTTCCCCCTTGCTGCCAGGTAAGAAACGTGCCAGTGCTTGACCTCCCATCCCAACACAGTCTGCATTTTCCATTACCACTTAGAAGCACAGAAACATGTGGAAAGAATAGGTATGCAAGATCTATGGATTTCAGCCCACTACTTCGATCTAGCTTTCTCTGAAGAGGACTACTTACTTACCAGCAGGACAGTGGCTTAAGTAAGAATTTCTCATCTCTAGGACCCCAAGAAATCCACCTTCCAGTGTCTGTATAGCCCTGAACTCTGACAGTTTTAAGTCTTTCTTCTGCCAGATTGCTAAAGCAGCACTTCTCTTATCAGCATGCCATGTCACTCATACTACATGCAAAACCAGGGTCAAATTGTGAGTCTTATGACCTTACGTACCAACATTTCCATAGAACTTCTCAACCCAATGAGGAGCAAAGACCAGTATCAAGCTGGGTGGTAGGCAGGGTACCTTCAAGGGTTGGATGGGCCATGCAGAGGTGAAATATCTTGCCCAGTGACCTGTCTGCGATCCCAGGTCACTAGACTCCCAGCTCGATCTCAGCCTCTGTCAGAAAACCCAGTTCCTCTTGACACCATCAGTTGACATTTGATGTACTACTGACCCTATCAAGCCACAGTGCTAAGTAGCTCCCCTAAGGGGTGAAAGCACAGCTGTTCAGATTGCCTGGACAGAGACCCTGCTGTCTGTGACCTGGCCTTCATTAACTGAGAGAAGCCAAATTCAACACGGTAGATCGAGCCCTGGCAATCCCTGTAAGGGAAACGCTTACTCTTCCAACCTGAGCCTGAAGGTTTGTGAAACAAAGGTACACTTCAATAGAGTATGATTAAAGAGCTGGAAAGGTACATCATAAAAGGAAAGAAATGACTCCTCTCTTTCACATCCCAATCCAACCAAAATATGCAGATAAGATAAAATCATGCTGTTTACTCACTACTCTAAAAGCTCTGTTCTCCCTGGGTGCAGTTCACCTTCAGCTAGTGACCCCAAAAGAAGGCGCTTCTGCTTTGCTCTCTTGTCCCTTATTCCTGAAGAGTTCCCAGAAGCAGGGATTTCAAAAGCAATATCAGTCACACTGAGGTGAATGGCAGCAAGACTTTATATATATGGGAGCGGTCAGAAAGGGAGGGTGATGTAATGAAGTCGTATCTTTGAGCAGTAAAGGCATGCCACCCTTCCCCCTCCCTGTCCCTGAAGAATTGCTGGCTCACAGGGCAAGCCGAGAAGAGAATGGTCAGGCACTTTCTCACGGTAAAGGGAACCACATGGAGGGTGGAGAGCAAGGAAAGATCAGACTTGAATGGAGACAATACTTTGATGTTAGATAGTCCCAGGAGTGAACCTGTACTGGCAAAGTTGTTTCTTTCCTTTCCTTCACAATACTCTGCCAGTCACTGGTTTTGCCCATTGCACAAGCCCCGGCAGCAAGGACACCCTTTGCATTAGAGCGCTGTTGCCCCCATACCCACCCTGTTAGGGAAAATTCCATTCCTGCACTCTTCAAAGTTGGCAGATGCTGGAGCACTGCCCAGCTGCATGGCCATAGGAGCTCAGAGCTCTGTGGAGGAGAAGGAATGGGCATCTCATAAAAGGGGGTGTCCTGGACACTGACCTAGGAAGCTCTTGAGAGGCACATCCTGCCCTTCTCCATCAAAGGAAGTCTTGTAGCCTGTGAATGGAGAGGAAATCTCTCAAGGATGTACCATTGCTCTCCAAAGGGAAAATAATTCATCTTCAACTTCCTTTGTTACATTTTTGTTGGTCTTCCATTGAAGGGCTTGTTTGACCATGAAAAGCCATGTCATGCGTCAGCACAAGGTTTGGCTGATTCAGAGCTTATAAATTATTGGTTGAGTATATCTAGAATAGCTGTATAAAGGAGAGGCCAAGTTCCCCTTCCCAGGATATTTTTCAGCCAAAGATCTCTGTCCTCTTCACCCAACACTGTGCCAGCTGAAGTAAGGGAGCTATTTAAAATGCTGTAAGGAGTGTTCCTGTACGCCAAATCATGGTCTGAACATTATTTACCCTAAGGAATGGACCTGCTTTGCTAGTGTCAAGAGACTCAAAAGCAGGTATGCATGTGTCTTAACTTCTAACTGCTTGGAAGGCTGCCTAAGAGATTTTTTTCAGACCTAGGACAAACTAGCGTTCTTTTATATAGGTAAGAGCTGCTCAGTGTATTTGCACTCCCCTGCAAATTACATAAACATGGTCTTAGTAAACTGCTCCTGTTCTGTTGCTTTGGAGGGGGCCTGGTTTTGGAGCTGTTGGGATCAAAACAGAAACAATTTGCATTGAATTGTTCTGATATCCTTATCCAAAGAATAAACCTGTAGCCCTGGCAGGCATCTTTCAGTATGACCACACCTGCAGGAGACCCTTTCAAGCCCAAGGAAAGCACCCCATTTGCTCAAGGCACAGCATGTCTTTTACAGGATAGTTTGGAGACAGCCTAAACACGCTAGGTGAGTGGCAGAGCAAGCTCTAACCAAATCATAAGCACAAAGAGGAAGAACAGAGTCCTATTTCTCCACTGATATTCATAGTAAAAGAGGGAGAGACACAGGGGAGACTGTGTAAAGCTGCCTACCAAATAACAGCCTACAGTACTTGCTGCACCTACAGAAGATCCCCAAACTCTATAACCTATCCAGACGGCCAAATTCTTATCATCATCATCACAAAAACTTTCACTACTTAACAGCATTTTTAAGCTACTATCAGGGCCAGGGACCCCTACAGGTCCCTGAATTATGTGAGAAAATTTACATGAGAAAAGCGTTCATACCCCCACCTTAGAGACAGGGCAACAGAGACAATCTTGCCCAGGGCTTCAGAGCAGGTCAGTGCCTGGGCTGGAATAAGGAATCTTTCACCCAGATTCCTCTAAGCGTGTTGCTAGACATCAGCTCTCTTCCCTGTCATGTCCCCGACATATACACTAAATCCACATGCAGTTGGAAGTGGCAAGTGCAGAGGCTGACGATGATCTAACGGCACAGAGCCTGGAGCTCTGTGGGCTGTTGTTTTCACTGTTTCCCATGGTTTTGGTTTCTTCCCCACTATGAAGAGGAAATGAATAAAACATGAAGGTAGCTCCCTCTCCTTGTGAAAAATGACAGCAGATTAGTTTGCAGCAGAGGAGCTGGGGAGAAGTTCAAAGTGTTTGCCACTTAATGGAAAACTTGTGGATTATTATAGAAAGTTGTTGAGTGACTAACTGCTGTTAAAGTCCAACCAAAGCAAGAGGGGCCTAAAACCAGAGGAACAAGGGCTTTTCCCAGGAAGAGCCAAGGTCCACTATACAAACCTCCGCAAGTCTTTTTTCCATTCTGCCTAAGAATCAGTGGCACTCAGAGAAGTGAGGCTCAGAAGTTATTCCTGGACACAAACAAGCACTGACCCAAGGCTCAGCTCCATGGAGATCTGTGTTTGCAGCCCACCCAAACTTCACCTCAGGAGAGCCACACTTCTCAGGAAGCCTAGGAAGCCTTATAACTTTCTTGTCCCTTTCTCAGCAGTTTCTGCTGCAGGATCAGCTCTACTGTTCTCAGAGCAACAAATGAAACCTCTCAGCATAAAAGTCACCACATCCTGGTAAGCCAGATTCAGTCCTGGCTTACCTTAGTATTGCAAGTTTTCCACTGAACTACTTAGCAGCTCCAGCCCTGTAGCCAGATCAGGGTTGCAACCTCTCAGAGAGGGATGGGACAAGGCAGCACAGACAAGCAGCAGTGCAGCCATCCCCAGATCTGTTATCTCCACTTGTCAACTCGCATCCCCAGGCCTGCTGGTGCCTGCCTCCACCACTGTACATGGCAGGGCCACTCGGCTGACATGGAAGTGGGAATCAACTCATCTCTGAGGGTGCTGCAGGAGGAAAGAGCCACTGATGGTTGCTCAGGTGCTGCGTAGGAAGAATTTTCACTGAGTCCCTAAGAAGGCTTTAGATAAAGTGCTAATTTATACTGAGTGAGCTACATACTTTCTGGCTACACCTCCACCAGACTCCAGAGGGGAAACCCGTTTCTGGGATGAACACCCAGAAACAAGAGTTTCACAGGCTGGGGAGCTCCGATTTACACCAGGACCCTTCTACCTGCTGTGGGCAGGTGAGGAAGGTGCTCAGCAGCAGGCAGATAATTCACATAGCACTACATAGGAAGGTTGCATGCTGTACCAGACAGCTCATACTGTAAGCGAGAATCTGGACTTATATCTTTTTTATTGCAACAGCTCTCAGCACCCCACACCCTCTGTTTGCTCCCCAGAATGACAGCCTTGGGAAATAAATGGATTTTCCTTTCTAAAGATGTCACTCCCTGCAGCTCCAAGTACTCCCCTAGTCCTTCAGACTCACAGTCACTCCAGTTAAGACTTGGGTAATACAGTTCATCTCTATGTGGCCATTTGCAACCCAACAGTTTTGATCTTAAGAAGGAAATGCATGGTACGGATTTAACCTTGGTGAAAACGTCCTTGAGCCATAGCCGTATGTGGGATGGACACTATCGTGCAATTGGGCAGGCTCCTCCCACAGCCCACGCTTCAGCAAAGCAGTCAAGTATGTCCGTCTTCCAGCAACCCCCGGGTATACACCGAAATCACTGGATGATTCTGTGCTTTCCCAGGATGGTGGTCACAAAGCTCATCCAAAGAAGACCACAGAGACAGGAGCCTGTCCTGAACGGCCTCTACATCTGAGTGCAGAAACCTGGCAGGTTTGATGCTTGCAGCATCTCCTCCTCTGGGTGGAGCATAGCTTAGGACTGTGGAAGGGATGAGGGCTCAAGCACCAGCTGATCTCCTCTATTGAAAGAGGCAACCCACTATCAGGAGGACAAGACTCGCATCTCAAGTACAGGTTCCAAAGCCCTAGATGGGAGAAGGTCCCTGTATGACTTATCTGGTCCCCTGCCCAGCCTTCTCTAGGCTTCTTTATTTTGGTGCTGCAAAGGGCACCAAAGATGGCCGTTGTTTTTGAGACAGCAGAATCACAAGCATCTGCCTCAAAGCACTTGCAGCCCATCTTGGAAATCATGAATGGGCCAGCTGGACTGGAAGCAGAGGCAGCAGCAATACCAGCAGGGCTCCTGGGAAGACCATTTGCCATAGCTTTGGGAGGAGCACGCATGCCGCAGAGGATGGACAAGCAGCACGACACTGCAACCAAGCATGCATGTGAGCTTGGCCCCATCAGCTCTCCCCCCTCCATCCTGCACGGATGGGCTGCCCTGTGTTTGCTCCACAGCTTCTCTGTGTTGGGATGGGGCAGGTGCTGGGTGTTTTCCTATCTGCTGAGCCCACACCTGCTACCATTTCCACTGCCAGTGAAAATCACAGATCCTTCAACCTGATCTCTGGGGAAGGCTTTGTTTGTTTTCCCAATGGGCCAGGGCTGCAATTAGCTGGCAGAGCAGGCAGCAGGCCAGTCACACCTGCATGGCACAGCACAGAGGGATATGAGTGAGCAAACTGCTTTTAACCCACTCCCCCCTTAGTAATCTGCAACTCCAACCACTGCTCCCAGGCAAGGAGAAGTAACAACAGAAAGGAAATTACAGGCATTTCTCTGGCTCTGCACTTTCAAAGACCAGGTGTCCCCCACAGGTCAACAGGAGGGGTACTACAAACATAGGCACCTGCTAAATTACGAGAGCCATAGCAGCCACTGCCATCAGGCACAAACGGGCATTTGCAAGGGGGCAAGTGGCCTCCCCAGGGACAGCACCTCACCTTCCGCTGCAGACAGAGGCAAAGGGGCTTCCCACAGGCTGGGGGGATATTCCCACTCTCCTCCCTCCTCCAGGTGTCAGGCACACATCCCCGAACTCCAGCCCTCTGATGCCTGGGGAGACAGTATAACTATTTTCTGATAGACTTTGTGCCTCTGTTTCCCACCTTGTCCCCTGCACAGTTGCCTCACAGCACTGGGGAAGAGGGACAATTTGCTGGCAAGACCAGCCTGCCGTGTAATGGTGTTTGGGGGGAAACGGACCTTGGGGACTTTAAGAGACTGCTCCCCCATGAGAGCTCCCATAGCCAGACAACTCTGAACTCCAGGGGGGGCAGGCAATGTGCAGAGACAGAAGACCAGATAAAAGAGAGGGGTTTTTTGGGTTTTTTGTTTTCCCAGAGAGCAGGAAGGAGCAGGGAAGAGAGGCAGAGTCCAGGGCTCAGTCTGGCTGTTCAGATCTGAGCCTACCAGAAATGCTGGCTGCTCTTGAAAGGGCTTCCTGCCTCCCTGGCTGCCTTGCTGGCCTCCACCACAGAGATCCCACCAGCCTTGAGCTAATTTGGACTCATGGGGGAAAGCACAGAAACCTAACGGTGGCAGAAATGAAAAGCCGTGGGGAGGATGACACCCAGGAGACTCATATTTATCAAGAACAACATTATATCAAAGGGGAGATGTGAAGACAGGGAAGAGCCTTTTGTAAAACCTGCAGCTGAGCCAAATCCTGCAGTTTTCACATGTTGGTCCCCCAGGAGCCCCATCATGAAGACTGTCCCAAAGGGGTACCCCTCTGCCAGGTCAGGCTGCATGCCAGACACACTGCACTTACAGCAGTAACGCATCCACTGCACAGTCACCATTTGCCCTATGTGTATGCTTTTTAATTACAGTTTTTGTTTGCAAAGCATCTCTTATAGAAAAGACAAATTGCATTACTCTCAGCTTATTAAAATCACACTCAGAGTTTCTCAACTGCTAATTACACCCAGGCAGCAGTGTCACTGTAATTAAAGCTGGGACGCGTGTTTAGGGAGCTGGAAGCCCAGCTGTCGCACAACCCCTTCCCCGCACAGCTCTAACCAGACAGGCCAGACAGAGCCAGGCTCAGCTGCTGTGATGAGCTCAGCCCTGCCCCTGCATGATACTGAGCATGATACAGCAGTGGCTGTGCCGCGATAGAAGATGATGCGTGTAAGGCCAAGCACCTCCCCAGCACAGGGGAGGGAGACCCCTGCACCAAACCTCCCCAGGTTACAGCTGGACACCTACATTGACTGTGCTGCATGTGCAGGGGCTGGGTGAAGCGAAACATGCGGCCTTACGGTTATAACACTGAGGCGTGGGGTGTGAGAAGGGGTTTACTCCTGTTTCTGCTGCTAAATGACTGCAACAAATCACCTTGCCTGTCTGAGCCTCCATTTCCTTGCACAGACATTTGTATTGTAAATGTAAAATTTGTAATGCAAAAAAAATGTAAAACTGTAAAACAGAGATTTGGGGCTTCCCTGTTAAATAAGTAGATCTGGGGGCAAACTGCAGAAAGAACTCTTGCTGGTACCTGTCTCACACAAACACTTTAAAGCCTGTGTAGACTGTGGCATACCAACAGACTTGGGAGTGAATTACACAGGAGAAAGTGCAAAGACTTAAAGACTATGAATCCCAAGGAACCAAGAAACACCAATAAAGAAACTTACGGACCTGTGAGAAGCTGGGAGATCACTGGAGAACCAACCTTGCCTCTGCAGCACTCTGTCTGTCTCAGGAGAAGAAAAACCACAGGTGTGCAAACAGCCATGCAGGCAGCACAGCAAAGCACCTGGCTGAGCTCAGGCACCTCAGATATAGAGCTCTCCAGAGCACAGCTGGGACCAATTCAGCTTTGGGCAAGTGGGGGCTTGACACCAGCACTGGCATCCTGTGGCTGAGGGGACGCTTTGGAGAATACCACCTCCAGTAAGATGGAGTGTAATTAGGCAAAAGCAGATAAACACTGCATCTGTTTCAAGATGAGTTTCCTTCCCATTAAAATCCTCACAGTTTCAGTGCTTCAACAGGATGCAAACATATCCTTAAATGACTTCCTGGAGCCTTGGTTTCAAAGATCAGTCCCTTCAAAAGCAGTAACATGCCAAGATCAACAGCAGTCCCAGGAGAGCTCTGAGCATGCCAGCTCCAAAACCACTGAGCCATCACTACAGCCAGTTACCTATCGGATGCTAAGGGGCAATTCTACCTTTTCACATCTGAAAATTCCTAAGCGGTCAGACTTACTTAAGCCTTACATTTCAGAAAGAGAATGACATGCCTGTGCAATATATCCTTGAGAGGCAAACCTGCAGAGCTTCACAGGGAGCAAACCAGCCGATACAGTTCACAAGCAAAGAGGAACAGAGCTCACAGACTCCCACCTGTGATCCTGAGAAGAAGAATGTGCTCACCTGCTCTTTGAACAATTTTACTACTAACTCCCTGAAGTCAATAATTTCTGGGAAGCAGATGTCAGATAATAATTCTTAATCTAATATAAGTTACAAGCGAAGAACGAATGATCAAAACATCATGTGTTAAAAAGCCCCACATGCTGAGTGGGGTGCCCTGTGCATGCTGCAGGCAGCATGTTCAATATATTTACTTGTGGCCCAGTAATGAAATGGCAGGAGATAACATATGAGGCTAGCAAAGAACGTCAGAACCATTTCAAAGAGCTTGTGGAAAACTTGAAAACATCTGTGAAACAGGGAAAATCAGATGAAATTCAATATAGAGAAATATGTAATGCCTGGCTATGATAAACCAATATGAAGGATAGATATATACCAATGGGTTTGAGTTAGCAGCTCTTTTCACCACCATTAAATCCCTTATAGAGATTTGTGAAAACAATGCAGCAAGAAGGAAGCAACAATTTGTTAGCTCCTGATTCATTCCCTCTTATTTAGAGCTTATAAATGAAACTGGGTCTGTAAAGAGGAAAAGTATTTCTTTGAAAAGGATAAAGAGGACAGAGGCAGAGTTAAGACTCAAAGCTGGCAAATCAACCTACAGCTACTGAAGCTTTTTGAAAAAATAATAACATACTACAAGGAACTTACCTAAGAAATGGCGTAACAAAGATTATGCTCAACAACCTATAGTTATATGGGGGGGAAAAAAGTGGTTTACGGTCTAGGGCATTCACTTAAGTAAAGCTAACTGTAGCTCCCCTTGGACAGATGTCAATGTTATTCCAAACAGGAGAATTCCAGTTAGAGGTCAGTATTTTTGTCCCTTAAAACATGTGTGCAGCATCAGAGCATGCCACAGGAATGCAACGCCTGAAAAGCAAAGGCAGGATTCCCGAGAGCTTCAAGCCTTCCTCTCCCTACCTGAAACCTCTGGCAGCATAATATCACCCAGCCTCACCTCACCTCCAGCCTCCGAACAGAGTCCCTCTCCCCACTCCATCCGCCCCACAGACACACCTGCGCGCTGCGATCCTACCTGGAGCTAAGTGGGATTTTCCATGCAGGCGGTGCGGCATCTCAGGGGTCCTCCCAGCACATCCCTGCCTGGCCCACGGCTTGGCGCCTGGCCCAGGGAGAGGAGAGCCTCTTCTCCAGAGCAGCCGGGCTGTTCCCCTGTGGGTGAGAGGCTGGGTCAGTCCCAGTTCTTGTACTGGGCACTAGATGGCACAGATGGGAGAAAATTCAAAGGTAGCCAGCCTGCAATCTGTGGTGGTTTCAGACAAGGGGGTCTGCCAATTGTTCAAAGAGGCAGCTGCCATGGGGGATGCGCTGCCAGCAGCAGCAGCCCCATGGGGGCATCCCCTCCATGGGGTACCCCCATGCCACTGCCCTGCTGCATCCCCTCAGCATCCCATCCTGTCCTGCCCGTCCAAAGGGTCACCTGTGCTGCACTGAAGCTGGATGGCCCTGCAAAGGCCGTGGCCTGCCACCATGCCCCTGCCTCCTGGACATGACCTGCTATTCCTTACCAAGCACAGGCTCGCTGCCTCGGGCACATGCCTTGCTCATGGAGCAGTCCTATATGAAAAAGAGGGGGAAAATCCTCCCTGGGATGGACTGTCCTGTTTCCCTGTGAGGCTGCAGCTTGGGCATCGGCCCGCAGGATAATAAATACCACCTGACACCAGGGAGTGCGGGGAGAGACACCAAGGGCTGGGTACCCCATCAGTGGTCCCTCTGGGTTTAGGGTAGATCTGGGGAATGGCACCCCAGTGCCTTTCCTTTGCCCTGTGGGATAATGGTGCAAAGGAAGGAGGCACTTGCTCACTGCTCTTAAAAACATTTTTCACAAGGTAACTCTTCTAAAGCAGCTCACTTTTCCCTCTGGTTTTTTTTCCTTTTCAGCACTGTTGCCTGCAATCACAGAGGCAGGACCTGTGCTCTGGAGCCTTCCCAACCTCATTTTCCTCAATCTCTTTAAGGCGTGGATGAAATTCCTTACAAGTGAACTGTGTGGACTGACGCGATGAGGCAAACGTGGGCTAAGCCACGTAAAACTGCTGTGGTAAGCACAGAAAGGGCCAAAGCATTTTTTATGGTGAGAAAAAACAGTAGGGGAAGGTGGAAGGTTGTATGTTGGCCTCTGCTGTTCTGACATTAGAAATTCACTTTACTTCAAAGGTTAACACAGTTAACAAAGGTTAACATCTGGTGAAGACCATAGGCTCTGACAGCCTGTCTGGAAGGGCTCCATCCATAGCACTGCACGAGGGACAGTGTGTGCAGGATGCCACTTCCACGAGCAGCAAGCTTCGTGCACAACGCAGAAGTGACACACACGAGTGCTATCCAAACCAAACCTGAACCTGGCAAGGCCCAAAAGAGCTTTTGTGCTGAGCAGTTCAGTGGTGCCAGGTATTAATGACACAGAGAAGACTCCTAGGAAAAGCTTGTTTGCATTTCCACCCGCACTGGACAGGCTACACTGCAGCCTTCTGGAAAGATTAAGGCGGGCAGCACTACCCTTTCCTGCCTGTCTGCTCCTGGCACTGCCCTGCAGACTGAAGTGGGTCTAGGGAATCACCCCACACAGTGAATCCCTCGGAGTGTCTTAGGTGAGAAACAAAACATAAATCAGATGCCAGCAGTGAAAGATCCAATTCATCAATGGCATAGACAGGGCAGTAGGTCAATTTGGCTCTTATCTTTCAAAGGTTGGAGTGGGTGACACTGGTGACGAGGGCACAAGCTGGAGGGGGACTCATGCTAACTTCAGGGGGCAGCTCCAGTCCAGTGTCCAGTGACTGGCTGAGTAGTACAGAACACCCAGAGAAGCCCCTTCAACACTGGACATTCACCAACAGACTTAAAGACCTGCTTCTGATCGCCCATCAAGTCTAAATGCTGGGTCACTGGTGTGTAACAGCCTGGTTCTGAAAGGTTCCTGGGCAGAGAAGGCAATGCTTCAGAGAAGGCTTTTATGCTCCAATTTCCACTTTGAGCCCTGCTTCTTCTACTCGTCTACTACCCTTTAAGTACTTGGGGTTTTTTTTAGCTGAGATATGTCTTTTTAACATTGGATATAGATGGAGAAAAGTTAGTCAAGCTGGAAAGAAATAAAAACAGCTGGTCACTTTTCCAGGCCTGCCATGAACCGTAAACAAGTTTTGTTTTTTTAAAGGTGCTGAGGTCTTTGGAGAACATGAAAATCTTAAGTCAGTGATGTCATCCTCCTCAGCGCGAGGACATATTATGTGTCATTCTGATGGCTGGACTCGCTTCACCCGCCAGAGCCAGTGATGGTGAGAGAACTGAGTTTCCCATGCATGCACCACGCAAACCAGCCACCAGCATTTTCACACACTGTGCCTGCTCAGATCCTCAGATCTGACCTCCACAGTCCGGCTGTCTGGCCTCCAGCAGCTGGTCCACATGCTTCCCTGGAGGCTTGTTGTTGCTTTCAGTGGTTTAGCACCACTGCTAAGATGCTTACAACCAATATAACCTGCACACTCAGCGGTTTCAAACTCCAAAAGAAGCTTAGCAGCACCTGGTGCTGCCTTCAGCCTCTCCTGTATGGGCTTAAGATGGTTTGATTCTTTCATGAAACTGTAACTCTCACCTGTAGCCTTAACCTGTGGAGGTCCCTCCTAAGCTAGGTTTTCTAAAAGCTCTTTAGAAATATTTTTGAGCACACACAAAAAAGGGATCCCAAAGGGACATATAAGAACAGATGTTTCTGCCTCTTACAGGCTGGAAATATGACAGCCCTGCGGCAAGGTGCATTTTAAGTCCTTGCAGAAATTCCTCCACTCTTTCTCCTGTCTTAGATCAGCTTCTTAAATGGTCTAACATATAGTAATGCCTGGAGAGGTCTCAGGGCCTTCCCCTACACCTCCCATCAGCTTTGTGAAAGCATCAGCAGGCAAGCAGCCACTGCTGTGCCCCAAAGGCAGGTGGCTGAACAGCAAAGCAGCCCCTAGGATCACAGACTTCCCCTGGAGGTGTCACTTCCCCACTTTTGCTTTGTTAACTGCATTTGCTCTTCTTTTTTCTTTTACTTTACTGCCCCCCTTTACAGGCTGATGAAAAGCAGAAGGCGTTACAAAGGGCACCTTGTGCTGTCATCTTGAAAGGTCTCCTGCTGGTCCCAGTGACTCTCCCTTCCCTTTCTGTAGGGCTTCCTGAAGGTCTGTCAGGGGAAAGCAGAGAGCTGGGGAGGACAGCAAAGGTGTCTGGAAAGCACACACAGGACCAGGCAGCAATGGAGAAGTGGACAAGGTGGAGGGAAAGCACAGGGAAACGCAAGCCTGGGGCAGAATGTGAGAAGTCAGGGCTTCTCACCACCTCCCTCTGAAAGCCCACACAGGGCCCGAAGAGATACCCCATGCCGGAGGTGTGTGATACACTACCTGAGTGGGACAGGACAAGACAGGACAGGAAGGGTAAGGCCTTTGTGCAGAGCGTGGCTAGCCCCAGTGCTTCCAGAGCTATGATGGGTGTCTTTGGTGGTGCTTCAGCACTGCTTGCTCTGCCTTTCTGCCAGGCACTACAGCCACTGCAGCAGTTCAGTGCGAGACTGTGTTCTAGCCCCACAGTACGCAGCTTCACAGTCTGGCTTAATTTTATCAAGATAAAATTTATTCAATTAAATGGGTGTAGCATGCTCCCAGAATAGAGGGGACAGAAATCCTCCACGTGCCTCAGATACCTAATTAATTCATCACAAAAGTAGTGGAAGCTCAGAATTCTCCTGTGCTAGGAAGTCAAGTTAATGCCATGCATCACTGGAGTGGACTGGTGACCTTCCCTGCACTTGCAGCGATGTTGCCCAATTTAACTGTGATCACAAGATCACAAGTTGTTAAGATTCTCTATGCAGGCGATACACTGGCTAACAAATCTGCTTTTATGGGCCCTGCTAGAACTTGATTCATTTCCCCAATAATGAGCAGACCAGTGCCCATAATTACTAAGCAGCAGTCTGTCATTTTTAAGACCCATCACTGCCCAGATGCATGCCTCAGACCCAGAACACCACCAAGGGGCCTCACAGGCTGCAAAGAGTGCCTCAGCTGCAAGAAGCAAAAAGCTTAAGACCTAATTAATATTACATGGGCTATTGCTACCATTTCTCCATGAAGTGCAGAGTCTCAGCAGTGCCTGTCTGCATGCAGTTGCTACTGTCAGCACTGGTGCTGCGGGCACTCCCTAAGACCACAGCCCAACTGGTGCTGCTTTTGTCTTTTACCTCCCCACCTCCACATACTCTGCACAACCATTAAGGGGATTTCTTCCCTGAAGCTGCAACATCATGGCCAGGTGGACGTTCTCCAGGTCTGTGCTGCTTTGCTCAGTCAAGAATTTACAGGTGTTTGGGCTATCAAGCTCCCCACCTACATTTCCCCTTGAACATGGCCAAACAGCGAAGGCATTTGCACCCCAGATACAATGGAACTAAACACGGAGCCTGGGCTAGCTTTTTACACATATCTCTCCAGGGCTACAGCTCTCTTCCCTGCAGGAGGCTTGGCTTTGAGGGATCTGCCAACAAGCTCAGAGCCACGAGAAATAACAACTTGGGAGCTCAGACAAGCTGGTTTGCAGGCAAACAAAAGCTGAAGCTGTGAAAGTGTGAGGCAGTCAATGCAGTGTCTGGCAGCACAGCCTCACCACCGCCTTAATCCTCTTTCCCTTCTTAAGTGCTAAATTAATCAATTACATTTCCAGCCCAGCAACAACAGTCAAAAATGCAACCTTCATCATATACAAGGCAAACATAATTAGGATTGTCATTCGAATCCAGCTTGACCAGCATACAAATCAGAACTGCCTTAGTGAGCGTGTGGGTGTGTGAGTGCATGTGTGCGCGTGCGTGTGCCCGGTTCCTCCCAGGCAGGGGCAATTGGAATTGCAGTCACACCGTGAGCACCACAGGGTATTGCAAGGAAAAGGGCAGTGGCACCAGCCCTGGCTGCAGTGATCCAGCTCTGCAGTCTCTGCAGGGAGTGCTACAGTGCTGAGCACTACCCAGACGGGGCAGAGGCACGTCATACAGTGCAAACTCAAGGCAACCCTCCCGTTGCGTCAGGGAGGAAGGCACAACATTCCCAGCCACCGCACATGAGCCCTACCTGTGCATATACCACAGACCCTACATAGATGAAATGATACAAAAATGAGAGGCCTTGGCAACCTTGTGAATTTGTAAGGGGTGAGCAACTACAGTCCCCTCCCCAGTCTACTGGCGGGCAAACCAAATCACGGGGGGCTATGCATACCATGTGATGGTAAGAGCAAGCCAGGAGTGCCCAATGAAAGCATCAGCCCAAGGCTCAAAAGCAATTAAAACACCAAAGTGAGTGCCAGGAGACAAAGGGCAAAACCGCAAATCTCACTGCGCTACTTGGTAGCTTCAGGGTGCATTTGCATCCCCATGGTTGTGAAGGTTCACTAGAGGCTACAGCAGGACTAGAGGAGGGACAGGGGGCTAGTTAAGATGATCTATGGTCTGAAATGGCTTCTGTACGAGAGCAAGACTCTTCAGCCTGGGAAACAGAAACCCGAGAGGGGACATAGCAGAGGTTTATCATTTGAGAGTGGCTTAGAGAAAATGAATAGGGAATGACTGCCTGCTGCCTCTTCCAATATTTAAGCTACAAAGCATCAAATGAAAACAGTAACTGACAGATTCAGAACAAAGTAAATATTTCTTCCCACAACACACAGCTGAACAGTGGAACTCTGCCAGAAGATGCTGTGGATGCCCAAAATTTGCTCAGGCTCAAAAAAAGGTTTAGGAAAAACTCATGAAGGACTATTAAATGCAGAGATCCCCACCTCAGGAAATCCCTGAACTCACATGGCTGATGGTGAGGAGGGTATTCAGGAACACATCAGCCTGCATCCCTCCCTTATGCTCCTCGCTAGGCATCCTCTATTAACCACTGCTATTTCAGGATCACAGGGGAAACAGACTCGTGGTCTGATCCAGTACGGTCACTCTTCTGTTCTTGGCACTGACCTGAACTCTCCTTACTTGCCTGAAAGGCCAGGAGCTGGGAATGTTCCCATTACTGGACACAGGGATGGCAACAAGGAGATGTGCTTACAGCACATAATCTGGGCAAATAGCAAGAGGATGTCTGCTTTCCATTTTTTCCCATTTCTCATCTCAGGAGATTTTTGGTAAAAATCTGACTCAGCCATGCTGCACCCAGCTGGTTGCAGTTGGCAGCACCATGTACACCTTGTTAAGGTTACAAGCAAGTTAATATCCTTCTGAGAGGTGTTAATATATCCACTGGGATGGGGCAAAGAAATCCTCTTTCCAAGCCTCAAAACCACAGCTTCTGGTCACTGTGAGAGAGTGACCTGAGAGAGGGAGGGAGAGGCCCTGCAGTCCCCACTCTGTCCTACCCAATAAGTTCATGAGCTGATCTGTCTCCCTGCAGAGTTTTCAGGTGCCCTTGTCACGGCAGCAAAGAGGAAAGGGAAAGCAGGGACACTCCTGTAGGTTGGTATCTCCCAGGTCTTGCATCCTTACCTACTGGCTCAGTCTCTCCTAGGGCTGCAGAGGACCAAAGGATGCAGTTTCTGACAGAATCTACTCTTCCCAAGCAAACTCCTGCCTCCTCCCCCTATATGCAGCAAACCTTGTTGACCATCTTAGCTACAGAAATGCACTCACTGTCATGTGCCCTTTGAAAGTGCACACACAGAGAGGGCAGGATTACCTCTTAGTTTACAAAGGGCTGCCAGCCAGCCATTCTCCTTCCGTAAAACCAAGCGGAGAATCGGTGTGTTTCTCATTAGCTCCTATTATTCAGGCTATTGTAGTGTTTCCAGTTTTAAAGCACACAGACAAGAGACAGCTGCACTGCTCCCGCAACTGTTCGTTTGTTAAGAGGATTTGATCTGTGGCGGGATTTTTTCAAGTCACACACAGAGGAGAAGGTATCCTGGTAACAGTGCCATCCTCTGAGCAGCTTGCTTGCCCTGGTTCTCCCACCGCCTCAGAACAATGCACATGGTCTCATCCCCGCCTAAGTGTAAACTGCTGATTATGTTTCCTTCTCCTGACTCTCGGAGATAAGCTGTGAGACAATCCAGCCATACAAAGCTATTCTGCTATTAAACTGATCCTTCTGTTACAAACCCTGCTATTGCTGCTTCTCCTTCCAGCAAAACTCACAGAACAGGGCAGGCAAAAGCACAGATCTAAGGCAGCCTGCCCAGTTGCCAGATGGCAGGGAAAGGCCACCGCACCACCCACCATTGACACCTTTACCCATCGCTCCAGCCACGCAGTTTTTGTCCTTCCCTTTGCTCTCGGTGACAGTCCTGGAGCCATAATGCTGAACCTCATACAAATTATTTTCTCCTGACCCAGCCTCTCTCAGAGCTCTCCGACCAGATCCTGAAGTCCTTAGAATCACAGAATCATTTAGGTTAGAAAAGACCTTTGAGATCATCAGGTCCAACCGTTAACCGAGGACTGCCAAGTCCACCGCTAAACCATGTCCCAAAGCACCACACCTACACATTTTTTAAACGCCTTCAGGGATGGCGATTCCACCACCTCCCTGGGCAGCCTGTTCCAGTGCTTGACCACCCTTTCAGTGAAGAAATCTTTCCTAATTAAACCTTCCCTAGCATAACTTGAGGCCATTTCCTCTTGTCCAGTCAGTTCTTATCTTGACAAAGAGACCCACCCCCACCTGTCTACAACCTCTTTTCAGCCAGTTGTAGAGAGTGGTAAGATCCCCTCCCAAATCTCCTTTTCTCCAGGCTGAACAACCCCAGTTCCCTCAGCTTCCCCTCATAAGACCTGTGCTCCAGACCCTTCACCAGCTCCATTGCCCGTCTCTGGACACGCTCCAGCACCTCCACGTCCCTCTTGCAGTGAGGGGCCCAAAACCGAACACACGATTCAAGGTATGGCCGCGCCAGTGCCAAGTACAGGGGGGCAGTCACTTCCCTAGTCCCGCTGGCCACACTGTTTCTGAACAAGCCAGGATGCTTTTGGCCTTCTTGGCCACCTGGGCACACTTGTAACTCATGTTTAGCAGGCCAGCACCCCCAGATCCTTTTCCACCAGGCAGTTTTCCAGCCACACTTCCCCAAGCCCATAGTGTTGTGTGGGGTTGTTGTGACCCAAGTGCAGGACCCAGCACTAAGCCTTGTTGAATTTTACAATTGGCCTCGGTGTATCAATCCAGCCTGTCCACATCCCTCTGCAGAGCCTTCCTACCACCAAGCAGATCAGCGCTCCTGCCCAACTTGGTGTAGTCTGCAAACTTACTGAGGGTGCACTTGACACCCCCCTCCCCTTCAGATCATTGATAAAGGTATTAAACAGGACTAACACCAATACTGAGCCCTGGGGAACACCACCTATGACCGGTTGCCAGCTGGATGTAACTCCATTTACTACCGTGCTTTGGGCTCGGCCATCCATCCAGCTTTTAACCCAGCACAGAGGACACATGTCCAAGCCATGAGCAATCAGCTTCTCAGCATCTACTCCCTCCAAATGGGATTAGCCTGAGTCAGGCTCAGCAATATCTCACGAACTATCAATGCTAACTTCTCTCTTGCAGCTGCTTAGATAGAGCAGAAGAGGGAATAACTGGGAATTGAACAGTCAGGGCTTTTGTCTGATCACACATTGAGTAAAATTCTGAGAAGGGCCATCAAAATTTGGCCAATTGTGGTTAGAAACCCACGTAAACACTGTGACAAAATTGATGCATTGGCCAGGCTGCTTTAGAGTCCAGTGCCCATTTTGCCCCTGTCCTTTCAACCCAGACTGAGATCACCCATGGAATATTTGAAAGAGAATGCAGTGATGCGGAGCACCCACGTCTCCATCCCCATTCACAGCTCTGAGGAATGCTGAGAAGAAAAATGAACTTTGCTGGCTCTGTACAGGAAAGGGCCACAGCCATCCACCAAACTGAGGACCAAATGGCCACAAGAACAGATTCTTCTGCATTGGATGATACTTGTCTAATGGATGCAGAAGGCAGTAGGAACCCTATAGGTTGTTCCTATAGCCGTGTGTCCTCACATCACAGCTACCAGATACTCCTGCTCTGTGTGCGGGACTTGCAGTCTGTCATGGGCAACAGGGCTCAGTGTGGTGACAGTCTTGAACAGAAGTGAGACCATGGCTCCAGCTCCAGAAAGTGGAAGGTCAGGCTGAGCCACTGGTTGTACTGGGAGCATGAGTCAGCTGCCTGCAAAATCTCAGTTGTTGGAGATGGGATCCAGGCTTTGATTTTTATCATCTTGTCAGATGGCAGCGATTTTGTCTGAGGAAAAGCATGTGCTAAACTTGCTGTGCACTGCTGGAGGAGGAAGGAATGCACACAAGGAAAACACTTCTACCCACAGCAGGTAAGGAACGGTGCCAGCATCGTACTATCAGTTGCAGACGACGGGTGGTGGGCAAAATTCCTGCCACTTTCTGGATTTGTAAAAACACCTCCTCTGGGTCCAACAGCAGACTGATAGAAAACAGCCCACAGAAACAGTCCCAGCCAGATGGCGTGTTTTGAACCACTATTAACCTTGACAACCTTTTGCAGTGTTCAAAGAGTTTGCCTAGGAAAAAGAGCTCCCCGAAATGCCTGGATACAAGGAGCGGTCCCGGCAGCATGCGCTTCTTCCTTTGTCTTCTCCACCCAGCATCTCCCAGCAGCAGGAACCCGGGGGGAGGAGGCGCCTCCGGGAGAAGAGGCAGCGGGAGCTGCCCAGCCGCTGGGGAGGTGGGTGCTGGGGCAGGGAGCCGGGCAAAAAAAAATACCGCTGAGGCTCTGCTCCTCCGGGAGCGCCGGGAACCACCAGCCGGGGAGCACGGGGAGCCGGGGCGGAGCCGACCGGGCGGGGCGGCACGGTCCCTCCGCCTCTCCCGGCGCCTCCCCCGGCCCAGAGCCCGGTGCCCGCCCGGTCCGGAGCGCGGCGCGGCGGCATCGCGGCCATGGGCTCCCGGCTGAGCCGGCAGAGCAGCCTGGAAGAGGAGAGCACCGAGGAGCCCTGTGCCGGCAGGTTGGAGGGCGGCCGGGGCGACTTCCACCTCTCCTCCCTGCTCCTCCACCCGCAGAAGCTGCCCGGGGTGCTGCGGAAAGCCTCGCCGGCGCCCTACGTGCGGCGGGTGGGGTGGCTGCGGGAGATCCAGGCCACCATCCGGGAGCACAAGCGGGAGCACGCCGTGCACATCCTCAGGCTGCTGAGGAAGGTAAAATGCTGCGGGCGGAGCGGGCCCCGGGGCCGCCACCTCCGGGGCAGCGCGGGCAGGACCGGAGGGGCGGGCTGGGACGGCAACAAAGGGCTTTGCGCGGCAGGCGCGGGCGGTGCCGGCCGGGGTCTGCAGGGCCCCCCGCCCCGGCGGGGTGCGGCAGGGAGCCGGGCTTCGCAAGCCCCCCTCCCCGGTGGTACGGGTATGCAGCCCCCCTTGGCGCGGCGGGCCGGGCTCTTTGTGCAGCTCCCGCCGCTCCGTGCCCCGGCGGTGCGGGTCCGCCGCTCCCGGGGACGGCCGCGGCAGGCGGGAGCGGCTGCGGGAGCAGCCTGCCACCTCCCCGACTGCCTGCCTGGCAGGGGCACCTGGCCGACGGCCTGGAGGCAGGGAATGAGGGGCTGGGAGGAGGGCTGTGCTGCACGCTGGAAGAGGGATGTCCAAGCCATCCACACCCCTCCATGCCAGCCCCTGGCTGTGCTGAGGATCGATACCCCCTCAGAGAAAAGCCACTGCATCCCACTGCTACCACATCCCATTATGCCCACCCAGCCGGACTGGCCAAGATCTGTCTTTGGGAGAACCCAAAATGGTTTTGGAAAGGACCTCTGGGACAGTCTAGGCTGAGAGGAGAGGTAAAGGGGTCAGTGCATAAGTGGGAGCTTGTTTCTGTCTGCCACTATTCAGGAACAGAAAAGCCAGTGTGCAGACAGCGTGGTGCCAAACTGATGCTGAGGGCAGAGCCCTGCTGCTGGAACAGAGCCATCTCCTCCATCACTCAGTGCTACCATCACTTTCCAGGCAAATTTGGCTCCCCCAGACTGCAGGCAACTCTGCCATCAGTAGCATGGGGGACAAATCCTCCCTCTGATTCAGACACAAAACTTATCTTGTTGCTTCATTAGGTAATGACCTACCTCATCTCGGGAACATACTGGATTTCTCGCCATAGTGGTAACTAACCTTTGGGTGTGAGTGTGTTGGAGCAGGGACTGGCTCGCTGGGATGCCTGTACAGCCATAGTACCAGCGGCAGGAAGGTGTACCAACAGCCCTGGCTCTGCTCTGAATGTCCTGGGGTTTACAGCACTTGCAACAGTGGTGGTCAGTACCCCGGGCTACCAGCAAATTGCATACTCATGAGTAAGAATTTACAGGACCAAAAATTACATATCTGCTTTTTCTGTCCGCTGCCTTAGTGTTCATGTGAGGATTGTTACCAGCACCACAAATGCTCTTTTTGCCATGCATGTAGACAGATTAACCCTCATCAGAAAGCCTGTATACATGCACTGGTATGGCAGACAAGGCTTGAGTAAGATTTCAAAGGCAGTATTGGAAAGGCACTATTATAAGAAGCTTGTGAAGAAAAAGAAGCAACCACTCACTTCAGGAATGTGGCAGTATAACACGAACAGACTTTTGTAGGGTATGCCAGAGGCCAGAAATACAGAATGCCGTTTTCTATAGTGCTCAGCACCTCTCTCCTCAAGACTGAAGCACTGAAATCCTCCACAGACTTTGGAGGTCTCCAGAAGGTCCATCTGTGAATAGCCAGGGTTTGAATGCTAAGTCACGGAGCCATCTGGAATGGAGGGCCGTTTCTAAGCCCTCCTTTCAATGCAGTATGCCAGCTCCTTTCAGGATCAAACACCCAGCTTCCCCACATCTGCGCTGAGAACTACCATGTCCTGAACACTCACGTTTTGTCCACTGCCTGTGCAGTTCCCCATCTCTGCCTGTCCATGTTGAAACAGTTCATGTGCTCAAAACAGAGCACTGGGGCGTGCATCCTGTCGTCACAACACAGCCTTCCTTCGCCAAGTAAGCCAGGAACCCATCCAACACCACCCTAAACCCTCCAGTTCATTGTGTGCTCCAAGATTTCAGAGACAGAGGTCTACACCACTAATGCGTACCACACCCTTCAACAACTAAACACAACTGTTGGCCAGTCCTGGGGTCATGCATGTAATCAAAACCAGTCCTCCTCACATGTCCAATGCCCACTTCAAAGAGTACTATGATCAGCCTTTTTTCTTATTTACAAATTTCCCTCACTCCTCAGCTAAATCCAGCTCTTAGCTTGGTCCTCAGCACATCCTTCCTTATGCAGACTGGCTTACCTTTGCAGTAACACGCTCTCAGGAGTCACGGATTTATGTGTCCCAGGTGAGCGTCAGTTTGTTACCTGTAAAAAGAGAGATACCTTGTTCACTCTAGTGCACAGTGAGGATATTTAACACCATACCTCATCACTGTGCCTTGGCCAGGGTGCAAATACCGCAGGGAAGGCAGAGCAGTGGTGGGACGGGAATTGCAGCTGCCTCAAGTGAGCAGACACACTCAGCCAGACCAGAGGACACGGGCTGCAGATGCATGCGTTGTGCTGCAAGGCAGCCTGCTGCTCCCAGCAGACACAGACCTTGTCCAGCCCTGCAGATGTACCCTGCAGGATGTAATTGTATCTGCCAGTATTTTTTGACCTGCCATCTGCAGACTCCGAAGAGCTGTGGACTGCTCCTAGGATGCTGAGAGGGTGTAATAAAGTAAAGCGAGCAAGCCAGGCAGAAGCAGATCCACCAACAGAGATTTAAGATCCCAGCATACTAGAAGATCGCACAGAGAAAAACCAAACCACGGGTGTACACTCACGTACGCTTGCTTTGTACAGAAACACTTGGACAGCTCATTGCTCATCATCTTACCAGTCCCACCTGCAAGAGACAGATCAGCTTTCCTGCTGGTCTAAGTGGGCATTGCACAGCTGAAGCCAGGGGAGATACCAGACTTGCACCAGCAGAAAGTCTGGTACAATCTGATTTCCCTGTGCCGAGACAATGGCCAAGTGTCATTTTTCAAATAACAGCACTAAGCCAACTGAACTGGCAAGACTTAGCATATTCTGCTGTCTGCAGCCACCCTTTAGGTGGTACACAATTTTCCAAGAAATGAGAGAGAGAGAGAAAGAGGGAGGGAAATAAGTAAGATTAACCAGAAAATGCCCCTGGGCTAAGAATTTATGGGCTATCAACATGAAGTGAGTATTTACAGCTATATTATTTATAAAACCCTTGCAGGCAGGATTATTATGGGAATGCAGATTCATCTTAATGGTATAGCTCCAATTGGGGGAGTTTAATTACTGCTTTGACATCCACTGCTGCATGCCCAGCCATGCCATCCTCTTGGTAGCTCACTTCATCTGTGCATATTACACTTGGCGTAGGAGGCTCCGTTTCCCTGAAGCCTTATGGTTAAGGGAGACATTGGCGTGATGCCTTGGTACGCTTCTGGCCCACATCCAGCTGTGTCTCTCTGTCCTTCAGGACTGATCCACTGCTTGGGTTCCTTGATTGCTTATGGGTATCATCTGTGTACACACAGCAATGGGGCTGTAAAGCATTTGATTTGTTCTCCCTTTCTCCACCAGATCTGTAGCCAGGGTCTCTTTGTTACTGTGCTCTCTGCTTAATCCAAGCATATCCAGAGCAGGAGAGTGCGGATGCAGCACTGGCTTTGACTGCTGCTCAGGGTTAAGACCCTACACCTCTGTCAGCATGGCTGCATACACCCAGCTTCCCCCCACCCCCCTTTATTTTTGAGCTCTCTTTCACTGGGTGGTGCCTGAAGCACACATTCAGTGGAGCAGCGCGAACATATGGGGCACCCATTTGCTTATTCATTTCTCCTGGCAGCAGCATACAGAATGGGCATAGGACTTGTTTCCTCCCTCAACTGAGCCCTCCTTGTCAACTGAATCAAACCCAGCACTATCCCCATTAGGGAGCTTTTTTGTTCTACATTTCTACTCCTGGGGTATTTTTTTCTGCCCTCAGGGTATTTTCATGTATGTGATCTCTTTTTCCCAGATGCTTTTTTTTTTTTCACAGCTCCGTGGTATCTTCTGATTGCAATGACAAGTTTGTCATATATTAGATCTTAGCTTTCCTCTTAGCAAGAAACAGCTTAGATCTTTGCAGCATCACCCATCTGGCTCCTGGGGAGACTTTTTGTTCCCAAGGACGATGAGATTTCTTCCAGCATGTCCAAAAGTGCTCCATACCCTGGTCCACGCAGGTAAGTTGCATGGACCACATATGTTCTCTGGGTCACACTATGGAAGATGGGAAGAAGACTTCCTATGACTGTTGTGTAGAGCTACCTATAAATTTACCATTACACGCAAAAGACAGTACTGCCAGTGCTTAACACTTACTGAGAAATTCAAAGCACAGCTAAAGTCATACGGTGGGCCAGACATTTGCTCAGCCAGCCACCACCAGAGCATATGGCAGTACCTAAATACCTGAGAAAAGTTTGTTTCTTCCAGAAAAGCTGAGGCGGGAGAAGCAGGTTTAGAGCCAGCCTTCCTGCTTGACTTCTTCAGCAGATTCACACATAGAGGCTGACAAAACCATGAGTTTCTCTGGAGCTAATTTTCTCTGGGCTCCAGCGAGCCTGGAAATGATGCCGCTCTCACCTTCCTGTGGTAGGTGGAAACAAGGTCAGTCCCTAAGCTGAGTAAGCTCAACACTACATCTCATTCAGTGCTCTGGCTGCTGACATCCCCCATCACAATGATGCTGGGTCAGAACAGCTGCTTCACCATTGTTAGATGGTTTCCTGTATTGAGCAACCAGCTGGCACCTCATCAGATTTACTTTCTGGTTTCAAAACACCTCATGGGTATAGCTCCAAGGAAGCCCGTGTATCTGACTGACTGTTTTTCTTGTAGGACCTGGGACTGGAAGGAACATTCCTCAATGAAGTGCTATACAAAAATGCAACTTTCCTCAACTTGGTGGATCCCATCTCTCACGACTTGCTGATGAGCCTCGCTAGAGATCTGCAGTGTCCCAAAAAGGTGAACCCTTCCCTCAGTTCAATGAATACTTTGCCACAGCACTAATGCAAAGAGAGCCCTAATGGGGTGGGCTGGTGCTCTACAGCCCTTCAGAACCAGCCAGCGTATGCCCTTGGAGTGGTAGCACATAGATTGTTGTGCATATTTCAGTAGAAATCAGTTAAAACTACCTCAGAACATGAATGAAACTGAAAGAGGGGGCAATTATATGCACATAAATCAGGAATTTACTTTTTATGCCAATAGTAAACTTGATGACGGGGTACAGGCCAGATAAAAATATATGGGGTGGTTGGTGGTGCCACATTCCCTGGTATGCCCCAGAGGTTCAAAGCAGCTAGTTTATGGTGGCTTATGGGGCTGCAGAGGGGAACAGAGATCTCTGCACCTCTGCCCAGGCTGGTTGCCTCTGTAGGAGAAGAAGAACCTCTCTCTTCCCCAGTCCTTTGCCACATCTAACTACCCTAATGCAACATTACATCCCCTGTATAACCTCCCAGATCTCCTGGTGCTGTAGGAATATATAGCAACTCAGGGTTGAAGAAACAAATGTATTAACATGCACAGTATCACTGCACTGCTCCAGCGCTTTCCTTCAGAGAATGAAGGAAGCAGAAACAAAAAAAGGCAGGGCTGAGCGCACACAAACATCACAGATACCACAGCCCCACTGCAACACCAGCATCTCCTTCTGTTGCCCTTTGTTACCACAAACACTTGGATTTGCAATACATCCATTTGCTCATCGGGCTTGGCAAGTGTCATGTCTGCTTTATAAGGAGAGCAATAGAGTGAATTTCTTTATTCAGAGAGAGATATTAAGTACACACAGCTCAGAGCAAACGGCAGCACCCTAGGGAACACACTGAATGCCTGGTGTAGACTGGAGGCATTTCTAACCTTGTTCTGCCATCTCCTGAGGCTCTCTGATAACAATTAACCAGTCAGGTCTCAATAGACAAACTACATTTAGCCAAAGTTTAATCACTATCATTGGGCTGAAAGGCAGCCTGAAAAAATCTTTTCAAGCACAATTTTTGTGCAAATTTTGTAAGTATCTAAAAAGTAAGAGGGTGGGTTGCAGCAGTAGTACCTCTTAACCATACTTCAGTTGACCTCTCCAGCTGTTCTACCAGACCATCTCCAGCCTCACGCTGTGCAGTGCCCTCCAGGGGAGGCAGCACGAGGGGACATTACACTACTCCAGTACCCTGGTGCCTAGCAGTACCCCACCTCCTCTGTTTTCATGTCTTATAGATGCACATGCTTATCTGCACTGACATGTGAACCATTATATCGATAAGATTTTCCCCTTTCCTAAGAAAGATGTTGAGCACCTGAGCCGCCCCTCAAAGCCAACAGGAATGTAATGAAGGAGCTGGAGGCTCTCAGTACCCTACAGCACCAGCACTCCTCCCAGCACAAACACCTGCAGACCACATTCCCTCTCTGACCCTGGCTGAGCATCTGGTGGGTGTAACTGCGTTACAGGCAAGCAGGCTGAGTACAATTCCCAGTATGTCAGTGGAAATTAAATCAGTGAGGACACGGGAAAGAACAGGAGGGTAATTCTCAGTTGTGAGCCAACAAATGCTCACAGAGCATCGTGCCAGCTTCTGTGCTGAAGCCTGGTGTGCACGTGCACCCACTTGGAACCATTTGCTGTTGTAGGTGACCGCAGGGTGCCAGTTGCAGCCTTGCCACCGCAGCAGTAGTCTAGAACAAGGCACCTAACCCAGGGGCACAGGCCAGTCCCTGTAGGGTTCCTAGGTGAGCTGGGCCAGGGATCAGGGGGTGCTCGGCTGGGATCCCCCTCCATTTGGCACAGCAGAACAGCCGATGCTGGCAGCGCATCCCTGGGGAGTTCAGCTGACTCAGTGACTGCTTAGGAAAGTCACAGTGCAGCTGTTGGGCCACAGTACAGCACTTTAACTGCTTGCAATAAGAAATAAATTAGCATATTCCCTGATAGCTTTACTATGTGTTTACCTATCAAATCCCTAAATGCACATGTTGCACCACAGCTGGAGGGCTGAAGAATGGGAATGCAGGTGTCTCAGCATTTGGAAAATATAGAGGGGGCAGAAATCCCAGCCTTCAGCAGCTGCCATTCTGCTTCACCAGAGAAGAGGGGTACTGTTCAAAGTCATGGTGATAAAGAACACATGCAAAAATAAACCCACGAAGGCAGCAACCATCCTGGTGCCATCTTTTCCTGGTGAGTTATTTCAGGGGCTGGAGGGAACTACTGGCATTGGGAAGCTCCCAAACTCAAACTTCCAGAAGCAGAATGGACTGCGAGGAAGTAAGATGGAGTATGGGAAACTCGCTGGTTCCCTGTCCCAGCATCTCCCAGCTGGAGCATGGGAGGGAGCAGCATCAGGGTTCTGCTGCAGGAGAAGCAGGAGGTGCTGCTGCAGGAGGGATGTGCTGGGGCACATCTCTCCAAGCAAGAAGCACCTTGGGGATGGGGCCAACGTGCTGACTGCTGAACTTTCCACATCAGGGTAACAGGTAGTCAGTCCAAAGAAAAGACAGTACACAGTTAAGAGTTTGGGAAGCACGGCAACAAGGTAACTGACAGAAATTTAGCATAGTCCTGTAACACAATGAGTTGGCAGCTTGCCTGCGCAGCTGGGGACAGGTGCTGCTAAGGATACAGCAGTGAGGAGCCGAGACACCCATGCTGTCCCTACACTGGGCTTTGTTGAAAGTGGAGATCTTTTGAATAAAAGGGCATAGGGGGTCCTTGCACAGAGCCCTTCTCACATTGCCAGCCACCCCTGCCTTCCTGGGTGTTGCCTGGCCTAGAGTCAGACTGCTCTAGAGCCCCTCCCACAGCTCTAGAAAATAACCCCCTCTTCTGAGCTCCACTTCCTCCCGGGTAGGGTGTGAGATTGTAGCCCCACTCTGGGCAGAAACATGCTGGCTGAGCTGGGGTCCTTTCTGGCAGTGCAGAACTCCTACTGTTCCTCCACCCTAAAAGGAGATGGCATGTGGCAGAGGCATCTCAGGCCTTCCCACCATTCCTCTTTCATCTTCTCTTCCTCTTCATCTCCTCCCTTATACACACGCCCCTGCTCCACTACCACCTCTGTTCCTTTCTCATCTTCCTCTGTCCTCCACCTTGCTTCCTGTTCTGCTGTGATGCAGGCAGAGTCTAAGCTGTCCCTCTTCTTTCAGGAATATGACCCCTGGAAATCCTCCGACAGGATCTGCAGGCAGCTGATTTACCACTTAACCCCCCACTCCAAATGGCACCGGCACGGCATGCCCCGGAGGAAGTCCCAAGTGTGGTAAGCAGCCTGACAGGGATGGTGTGGATGGGCACAGAGCGGGATCTACCGGGAGAAGCTGCGCTGCAGCCAAGCACCATTTCAGTCTGCCACTACTGCTCTTCTCAGAGAAGGGCAGGACTGAAAACCTGCATGGCAGCCGCTGCTCAGTCTCTTAGAAAACCTCAGCCAAATGGCACAGGGTCAGTACCAACACCCCTCTCCTTGGTCTGGTTTGCTATTGACTCCTTTGTATATAGTCTTACAGTTCCTCAGCCTCTCCCAGGTGCATTGAAATCAACCCCACTGATTGCACAGTGCAGACAACCCTCCCGACAGGGCTTGCAGGGTGTCTGGCCTTAGGAGCACGGCCAAAGCAGGCAGTCCTGCAGATATGCACACCCATCTGCTGAGCTGAGCTGGCCCTCAGCTCTGCATCCCACTTTGTCCTTGTTATCCCAGTAAAACTTCCATGCCAGCGAGGCACAACCACAAGCTAATCACCCCATTCAGCAGTAACCACTTTGAAGTGACTAGCAAAGAGGTGACCATCCTTACTCCTACTTCTTTGCTAGGACCAGGAGAGGGACCTGAGATGGTGCAGAGTCTCACGCACAGGGAACCCAGCTCAAAGTATATTGGCCACTGACAGCTACTGGATGGCAGTTGCTTTCCACTACTACAAACATATTCAGACACCCACACTTGTTCTCTCCTTGACACTTGCTGTTTTTTCTAACCAGATAAAGAGCAATCCCTACTTCTTTTAAATCCACCCCTTCTTTCCTCATTTTCTTCGAGCAAAGTCTGTTCCTGTGGCACAGATCACCACTGCTGAAGAAGACAGAGAAGTGACTAAGAAAAAAGCTCTTGTCAGCCCCATTAGCTTCACAGGAATAAATGCAGGACTGGCTAAAAAGAAATGCAAAATTGGCAGCACTCTGGGAATAGCCTCAGGCTTTTCTGAGACTTTCAGTCTTTGATGCGTGTGCCAGCAACTTAAAAATCCCCCATGGGAATTGACATTTACATTGTACCTTTCATTCTGACTCAGAGGCAGATCCCCAGTGCATCTTAAGGAATAAAATCCCTAATGCCATAATTTCCAGGCCATCTGCCTCTCATACCTATAGCCCCACTTTATCACTGAATCCAAAAGCTCTGTGAGTTTCAATGCCATCATCTCCAGCACCCCACAGGGCAGGACTGTTTGTGCTGGTTTTAGGTGGGAACCACAGCACAGAACAAGACCAAGGGACCACAGCTGAGCGAGTCCTTTTCCAGACCCACACAGCTGACATTTTCCCTATGGGATCCTGCAGAGTGCTGGAGATGCAGGAAACACAGCAGGTCTGACCTCATCCCCACCCCCTCCCAAGACAGAAAAGCTTAAAGACAAGAAGTGCTAGAGATAGGCAGAACTTGATAGAGGGTAGCTGTCTCTATTCCTTTCCAAGCTTCTTTTTGCTGAAACTTAGCCTCATTCTGGTTTTCCAAGTGAAAAATCCCTCCCTGCTGCTCCTAACTCAACTCGCTGCCTCCATACTCCCGTTTGCAGGCAGAACAAACCTCTAGTTGGGAATCCAGGCTGGAGAGTCAAACTGGAGGTATTCCCTCTGATTTCACAGCCTGGGGAGAACAGAGGACTGCCTGCTGCAAACTCATCACTTACTAACAACGCAGAGAGGGGTCTGTGGCCAGACTAAGAGCTCTGGGCCCTGTGAGCCCAAATCCCACGCAGAGGGGTCAGGCCCAAAGTGCTGGCCAGGTACAGAGCATCTGTGAGCACAAGCAGGGACAAGGCAGCAAGGCAATGTGTGATGGAGGGAAATACAGGTCTAAAATGGATGACCCTGCCTGGCAGCCAGACGCAGCTGCAAGGTGTTACATAAGGCACAAAATAATTTTGATTAAATATTAAACAGCAGAGCTTCCTCTTTTAAGACTGGAGAGGAACTGGTTTATAGTTTGCGGCAAAAGATGCCTGCAGAGTTGGCATCTGAGGCTGCTGCAAGAAAGTGGATGTTGTCAGGAGCAGAAAGGCAAGAAATAGCTCCTTCTTTTGAAGATACCAGGGCCTAATTTTGTCCAGCCAGGCTGTTTTTATCGGATAGGAATTCTCCACTTCCCTCTCTCTGCTAGTGGGAGTATTTTACTGTAATCTCTGCCTCTGAACCTGTGCTCTTAGCTTGTATCCTTCTTGCTGTCAAGGTCCTCTAAAAGGTACAGGTGCAGCAGCAATACTTTGAAGGCACTTCTAAAATCTAGTGGGGATTTGGGACAGCAGGGAGGAATCGGTGCATGGAGACCACATTCAGGAACTGAATTCTCCTTTTGCTTTTGTGGTCTCCTGGGCTTTGGCTTTTGGCTTTCACAAAGCTGATGCAGGACCCCCTTGTTCTTTTCTCAAATGCAATTTCCGCTTTCTGGCAGCATGTTAGATGGGTCCAGGAGATAATTAACAAGCCCAGCCATACAGAGAGCTTAAAGCATCTGCCAGGTTTTAATTACATTTGTGCTGTTATGGAGATGTGGTATGGGAGATGGAAAGGACCTGCAATACTGAAGCCGGATGTCACATCAAGTGTTTCTCCCCACCACCAAACAACAAACCAGCAGGTCAGAAATTAACTAACTGTAGTTACATCCCCAATCTACTCTCAGTGGGACCTGAAACATCCAGCAAGTACAAGCCTGAGCCATCCATGATAAAGCAGAAAGGATAAGATACATTTCTTCAAGTGCTCCTCCTTCGACAAACAGGTCAGAAGTGGAGTCCATACAGAAACATGGAAGGAGAACACTTATTGCAGCTCAGTGGACTCAATGCAACAGCAGCTGAAACGAGTAGGCGAGATGCAGCCCGGGCTGTGTCTGGTTTCTCTGCTTGACTAAACTGTCAAAGGTGATGCTGGGAGGCAGTTTGCCCTCTATATCCATGCCTGCGGGTGCTTGACAGTGACTGTCTCCCTTGTACAATGGTCAGCAGTGTCCCAGCTGTGTAATCCCCCAAATACACTATTTCTGCTGCCCATGTGATACTCGGACAGGTTGGCCACACTGAAAGCAAGGGGTTCCACTCTCCTTCCCTGCAAAATCCTATCTCACATCTGCAGTTTCCAGTCAACAGCTGGCACCCCACTTGCAGCTGACCCTGCCTGCATTGGCTGCCTTATCAAACAGGGAAGCTGAGCTCTTGGGGGATTTACTCTGGGGATTTTAAAATTAAAACCTCAAAAGCTGGAGGATAAGGTTTCCGGTGAAGGGGTGCCAACAGCATCCTGGCTTGTATCAGAAATAGCGTGGCCAGCAGGACAAGGGAAGTGATTGTCTCCCTGTACTCGGCACTGGTGAAACCACACCTCAAACACAGTGTTCAGTGTTGGGCCCCGCAGTGCAAGAAAGACATTGAGGTGCTGGAGCATGTCCAGAGATGGGCACCAAACCTGGTGAAGGGTCTGGAGATCAAGCCTTATGAGGAGCAGCTGAGGGAACTGGGGTTGTTCAGCCTGGAGAAAAGGAGACTCAGGGGAGATGTTATTGCTCTCTACAGCTGCCTGAAAGGTATTGATCTCTTCTCCAAAGTAACAAGTGACAGGACAGGAAGAAATGGCCCCAAGTTGTACCAGGGGAGGTTTAGATTGAATATTAGAAAATATTTCTTCATGGCAAGGGTTCTTAAGGACTGGAACAGGCTGCCCAGGGAAGTAGTTGAGTGGTCATCCCTGGAGGTATTTAAAAAGACATGTAGATGTGGTGCTTAGGGACATGGTTTAGTGGTGGCCTTGTCAGTCCTGGGTTAATGGTTGGACTTGATGATCTCAAAGGTCTTTTCCAACTTAAATGATTCTATGACTTTACTGCACAATTTTCAGTCTGTTATATCCTAATGGGAATTCAGTTTTAGCACCATTTTACAGCTGTATAGATCACTCACACATAATGAGCAGAATACATCCTAGAGTGTTGCATAACTCCAGCTTTGCTTTCTCATTAAATTGACATTTATAGTGTAAAGTGTAATGGATTAAGAAATGTTCGTCTACACAGACGTAGGCTTTTTAAGTTATCAACACCACTTCTGTGGAATTTTGACAGGTGCAGAATTTCTGGATATTATTAATTCTTGTCTTCAGAAGTTTTGAGGCCTCCTGCCATGCTTAATTAAGGAAAATTACATGTGCTAGTGTAAGTGCCTCCATGTGCCTCCAGAACAGGGACAAACCCAGAGAGCGTATTACTTTTTGAGGGCAAGACACACTGGACTGCAATTCAGAGTGGAGAGGGAAAAGGGTATCAGGTAAAGACAGCCTTTGTCTGGAGAGCTGGATTGCAGCCTAGTACTGCAGTCAAGAAGCTGTGGATTACAACTGACCTGTCTTAGCAAAGTCATGTCAGGGAACCTTACATATCTTCCACTTGCATCATCCCCAGAGCTGGCTACTTCAGTGTAACTACTTCCTTCCTCAAGCACAAAGCATCAAACCTGAATCCACAAAACACCAAGGCAGTAAACTCAGGGTGATCTTTACAATCAGGGTGTTCCTGGCACAGAAGAAAACTCAGATTTCTCAGAGTGGCTGGTTCTGGAAGAGCAAAGGCAGGTGTGTGTGGAATTAATAACTCCCAAACTGCATGCATCTGGGCTTTCCTTTTCACAAGTCTCACCATAGTTTTACTTTGCTCATCTGAGTGAATTTCATCTTGGTTAATTCAAAACTGGGTGGAGGACAGAGTATAATTTCTGGGCTCACTGCTCCATTTCTCAGTTATTGATTGATATGCATTGCTCGGATGTTGTGGTATTAGATGCGCTTTTAAAATGCAATGAAAGCACTTGTGTCTAGAAGATTGCAAGGAAAAAGCTCTGAAGGGCTTTGGATCTTTTTTTCTTTTTTTAAAAACATCACTCAGGGCTGCAGATGACAGCTCTGGCAGATTAGATCTTGCCTTCACATGGCATGAGGTGAATATTAACGACAGCTTCATGTCACCCTTATGCAACACGGTAAATAGGCACCATCATTCCTGCTTTAGAGACAGGAAGCCAAGTTAGAGAATACCAGTCAGTTAACTGAAGACACATGACAATAATCATATGGGTGTACAGAAACTGCCCCTCACAATGCTTTCAAGAAGCTGCTGCTCACAGACATGTCAGCTGGACAGACATGAGATGGTCAATAAGTTGTAGAGAGAGGCAGGAACTGTCCCCTCGTCTTATAGTGCAGGGGAGTCCCAAACACTGCCAATGATCAGGGTTCCCAGCAGCATAAAGAGGAAGGTACATCTGCAAAGACTGTTGGAGGTGGTAGAAAGATTCATCCCGCAGCTTGACCCTGCCCTGTCACAGATAAGTCGTCCAAGACTGGCAGGCAGGAGAAGCAGGACACTTTGATAGAGAGACAGACAGTAAGTGAAATAATGGAGGTTGGGTGGCAGATGGTAGTTAAAAGGAATCAGCAGAGACACTTTTGCCTTCATGACTCTTACATAGTTGAAGGTCTGACAAGGACATAGGCTGATACATGACATTTACAGTGAGGAGGTAGCATTATTCCCTGCTTTGCTAGGATAGACCTAAATAATGAGGGGAAACAACCAGAGATCACAGATCAAGTGGCATCAGGAGGAAGGCCAACGGTTCACAGCTCACTTGAACACACCTTCAAGGACAGAGTAAAGATGACAGCAGAGCCAGGAGGAGAGGCACTCGGCTGCATCAGCGCCTACCAATATCCATGCTCCACCCCAGGTGCAGAGGGAAGGTGGTAGGAGAAAGGCTACCTTTGCATTCCCTTCTCTCCACAGTGAGGGATCTCCCCACAGTTGATCAAAAGAACTGGGGCTCAAGGATGGAGATGTGACTGAGGGACTCCTCATGGGAGTGGCCTGTTTGTGCACTGCCTCCATCTTCAGAGGTGCTGGGCCCAGCCTCAGAACACCTTGGGCTGGGTTAGTCTAGGTCAGTGCTTATGAGGCTTCTCTTTCCTTTTTCCTGTCTCACTAGAGGCAGCTAAAGCCAGCCCTCCGTGGCAGCACGCTGTGCCACAGGGAAGCAAAGCAAGCACATTACGCTAAGTAGGTGATTAAAAAGCCCAGAGTCAATCCCTTAAATCACTGCTTAAAGCAGAGAAGCAATCCAGACATGCCTGTCACTAGGTTCTGTGCAAGGAAGAGCAGCCAATAGATACCTGACTCTTAGCTAATTAGCCACTACTGGCAGTGCCTGTTAATGGAGGAGATGCATAGTGACAGGAGTCTCTGGCATCGGGAATATTTTACATTTGGAGGCAAATTAAATATAACAATAAAAGGAGGAGGGGTAGAAAGCATGTCATTCCCCAGAGAGACAGGCAAAAAGTAGTGGTCATCCCTCATTATTGAAACCCTATCCGACTCATACTGTCTCCTCCCAGCCTCGATAGCAAGGAGACAAGGAAATGAGACTCCAGGAACCTGAACATTCTTGGGCTGAACAAGCTCCTCCAAACCCCATAAAGCTAACAAGAGGCCAAGCACCACTGTGGCTACTGCAAGTCCCACCACAGCAAAAGTCAGGAGCCATTACACCCTTTCTCTGCAGCCACCAAAGAATTTAGCTGGCAAGCAAGAAATTGAATGGATTCAGTGCTAATAAAATAAATGTGCTGAGTCCTCAGCTTCATGGACTCAAAAAGAAGGACTTGGAAGAGGACCTAAGGGTTAGGTCCCTTGGGACAGCTCCTGGAGACAAACTAGCAATTAATTTCAGGTCTCCTAACTGTTTCATCTCATGACAGCTCTGAATTTGCTTATGTTAGCTGAGTTCCCAGGAGGCAGGAACAGTGACTGAGCCTTACATGGGGAGAAGATTATTTTTATCCCAGAAAAAAGCCAAGGGAGGCACAAGATGGGTTCATCCCTTTCTCAGTCCACATTTCTGACTGACAGCTTTCTTCTGATGTCTGCAGGTCCCTCAGACCCCTGTGATGCCTGAACTGATCCTGGGTGGATCACATGGCCAGGCTCATGGTGCAGCCTTGGGATTGCTGGGTAATGCCTGCTGAAGAGTAGAGTTGGCACCTAGGGAAGGGATAACTGGCAGTGAGCGTGGAAGGAAGGCTGCCTGCATGTCTGTGGGAGAAAGGCCAGACCCCAAGGAGGGAGTTGGGAACAATGCAAGGAAAAAATTGTTTCACATGAGAGAAACAAGGAGATGTACCTAGAAGAGGTCTCATCCCTCAGCAGAGCTGAACAAGGGTTGCAAGCAGGGTGCTGATCCCTTATAAACAGGAGGGAGGGTGGGTACTGTTCCTCACTAGATGCTGCATCTAGCTCCAGGCTGGCAAGTAGGGGGCTGGTTGCTGATTGCCCTTGCTTCTTGCTCAAAGTTTCACAGAATTTCACTTGCAGCCATTTCTCCAGTATATGAAGGAGTGGGGGGGGTTGTTTCCTCTCTAAGCTTGCTGCAGATAATACAAATACAGTCTGCTTCCCTGCATCCAGGGTTCAGATCCTCATTAGATGCAAATCCTCACAATTATAAATCTGCGCACAGCACCAGTTGCAGTAGCATTAGGTTAATCCAGCCTCCGGTGCTTTGCAGTCTTCTGCCCACAAGTCCCATGGGCATCAAGAGCCATGTCGCTAAGTAGCTATTTTGTCTCACACAAAGAAAACAAAAAAAGCTTCTGCATCTGAAGCAATCTTTAAGCCTATTTTACTTGCAGAAATTAGGGGATAATAGATGACCCATTTCCCTAGAAATAAACCTGGCATTTTCTCAGCTGCTGCACAAGTGTCTGAGAGCCTGCTGTCCTGTGTATTGTGCCCCCCCCGGCCCGCCCCCCCCCCCGCCAAGAGAAATAGAGCTTAGCAGAGCTCCAGAAAAATACCAAGTGTCAGATAATTCAAAGTAAAGCATCTACCCACATCTCTGTGTCCTTTTCCTGACAGCAGATATATTTACCTCTAAAGCAATAGAGGAGGAGTAGGCAGCTGTTCTGTGCCCTGCCCTAGAGATGGTATTTAGCTGCACCTCTTGGAGCTGCACAGAAGCACCAAGGAGGCAAGGAGAAGAGCTGCCAGGGTTCACAGCATGCGTGGGGCATCAGATCTCATGCTTCAGCACTTACCAGAGAGCTGGGGGGCTGGCTGCAGCATGAGGCGCTACGTCTGCCAGGGCGAGGCTTCTACAGACACATCCCTACAAAAGGCATTTTTATAGGCAAGAGAACAACTTAAACACTGGAGGAGCCCACAGTTCCGAGACAGGAAGCCTAGAGTCACCCTGGCAGGTATAGCAATGAGGGCAAAAGGAAGCAGCAAAAACACAGGAAAGGAAAGAAAAACAAGCCAGCAAAGGAGGGAGGGAGGGCTCTGGCACAGGACAGGAGGCAGGAGGTTTTAAGCACATTCAGCCAGGAGCAGTCCAGTCTGGAGAATCAATTATGGGAAGATAATTTGTCTGCCTGATTAAAGCCTCCTTGGGGTATTGGCTTGTTGCTGGGGAGAGCCGCAGAAGGTACCTGCTCTGGTCAGAGCCGATCCATGACTTATTACTGCAGTCCCTGCATAACAGTCAACAGGAGGGGAGGCTTAACGGGCAGACAAGCACACTGCTTTCGTCCTTCTGACATTTCCCCTCACTTACCACTGTTTGTGCTCAGAGCCAAGTCACTCAAAAGGGGACCCGAAGAGCCACTCAGACTCGTCCCCTGTTAAGAAAGCTGCTATTGCACACCCAGCAGTAAAAACGGCACCTGAATGCTGAGGCCCGGCAGAGGGAGCGGTGCCGGCTCAGACGTGCCCTCCAGTGGTCCCCACTCCAGCCTGGTTCCCATTCCCATACCAAACTGGGAGCACCAAGGCTTGTTCCTTGTAGCTTTACAATAGGGAAGTCAGAGGAGGCTCTGCACAGACTCAAACAAGGCTTGGGGCAGGGGGCGTCCCTACATTTAGGTCTCCTTTCTGTGCTCCCCCTCCTCAGGATGCACCATGGGCTGACAACACTGGGGAAGAGAATTACCAGGAGCCACAGGCTGCATTTGCAAAGAACAGGCACTGAAGTGATTACAAGCTTGCTTCTATGCTTGTTTATCCTGTATCCCCCCACACCCCCAACAAAGTCTTACTCTAATAACACACCAGAGAAGGCTTCTGCATCATCTCTTATGCCAGCCCCTATGGAATATAGGGGACTATTTCCCCTATGCAGTCAGGTTTACACTCAAGATTCATTTCTCCCTGCTTAATCTGACCAATATGAATGCACACCTCCACTGTGCGTTTGATGCTTGATTTTGCTAGAACAACGAGTACTCTGTATCAAACACCCAGATAAAACATCCAGCACAGCTAAAGTAATAACATTGTGCCAAGGGAGACATCAGACTCTTCCAGATTTGAGGCCAGTCCCTGATAGATTTTATACAAGTTGCATCCTCTTTTGTGGTAAATTTTCTACACCACTGCCAGTGGGTGACAAACTATAACAAAAAAGTGCACACATTGTTTTTCCAGGAGAGTTGAAGAAATACAGCTTCCACGCAGCCTGGGCTGATACCAAGCACCCCTTGTATTAGCAGGAAAAGGGAGAGTAACCCTCTGCCATCCAGACTGCAGCATGCACAGTTCACAACAACTACTGCTGTTGCAGCAGCTATGAGAACTGCACTGCTGCTACAAGCAATGTGGTTGATTAATTCTTCACAATCCTGTCTCTGGGGCCCTGATATTGGAGAGATATCAAGTACCATCTTGAAGTGAAGGCCCTTTGGAGAACTCACTTGTATGCTTTCAGACCAATTATAATCCACCAGTACATTAGTCTCTGCTGCTTGACAGCACAAACACTGCTTCCCTTGCCCCTCCTGTGATCCTGCGGAGTAGTCTGGGTCATGTAAAGTGTAAACATTTAGTAAGCAATACAGAAGGCTCTTCTAAACCTTTAGGTCTGAGAATAAGTTATTCTGTACTGTTATTACCTCTCTATCATAAGAGCTCATTAGCTCAAAGGTATGCTTGCAGATACAGCCTCAGCCTTCCACAGTGAATTCCCATTGGAAGCACAAGGACACACAGAAGCAGCCTGAACAAAGTGCTGCTAAACCCAGAGCAGGGATTTATGGGCTTGAGAATTGACAGGACAGGCCACAAGGTCTTTCCACTTCACATTCCTGCAAGGAATCACAGCTACAAGTTTGCCAGTGTTGAGTGTGTCCATGACGCACGTTTATTCACTTATGTTATCTCATAGGGGATTATTAACTGAAATTTCCAGGATGCCATGAACTGCGTATGTAAAGCAAAGCTATGGAAGCAGCGTCACATCCTCCCCACAGCTACAGAAGGGCCTGGCAACACTAAGGCTCGTAGGGACATTCTCACCTGCCATGGGAGCTCCTGCGGTGCTGCAGCCTCCTCCGAGGAAATTGCATGTCCCCATGTACCCATTGCTTTCAGGGACTGGCTGTGCCACAGGTGTGCAGGACACTACAGAGAGCCAGATAGGAAGAGTGGGGACCTTCAAATTGGTGGTTAATTCTTAACCCACCCTGCTCCTCCCAAGCTCAACAAGGCACTTATAGACCCACTGAGCACATGATTAATGACACTAGTGGGGGTCCTGCTAGGGCTCCCATATCCGTAAAGCTAGATGTGTCTGAAAGGACAGCAAGGCTAATAATTTACACTAAAAGATTAGGTTCTCCTGTGTTACACCAACACACATTTCTACTCAATCTTGCAACATATTCCCAACAGCTCCTTTAGCCCCACAGCTCCCACTGCTCACAGCACTCTCACAAACCCACAGTCCATCATAAAACTCCACACCCCGCTCCGTTTGCATACCCAACAGCCCCATAGCACAGCTTTGCCTGCTGTACAGGTTGCCTACCTCATCCTCACTCCACTTGCCAGGCAGACAGCAAAGAAAAATGGCTGAAACCATCTCTCTAGATTTCTTTTAGCACCCTTAAGCCCTCCCTGCCTCCTCACAGCTGCAACAGACCCCAGATGATCTGCTGACCACAGAGACCACACAGGCGGTCACTGATGCTGCTTACTGACTAAGTGCTGCTTGGGAAGGCTTTTAAAGAGACATGCAGTAAATCCATTCATGGAGTGCAGTTTGTCTATAGATTGTTTTCCTGATAAAATAACCACTTCTCAGCCTTTTGACACTGCTCTCCTCTGCAGTAACCCTGCAGCACAGTCTGTTTGCAGCAGACCTTGTCATTCACCTGGAGAGGTGGCACACACACAGCACAAACCAGTGCACTTGGAAAATTTGCTTGCCTTGGTTATTTTTGCTTTCTATACATGAGCCTCTGTACATGCATGTACAGACAAACCCTTTGAAATGCGCTAGTGGAAGACACTAGCATCCTATGTTTAGCCAGTTCTGGCAAAGTTTATGTGTAAGTGCTGAGAATATACAGGAAAGCCCCAGGACACAGTCTACTGTGGGGCATGGTGCAAACCTTGTGCTTGTTTCCCCAGTGAGCTCCATTAACCCTTTGCTTAACATTCTAGCCCATGTTCTTAATGATTTTCGCCCCTGTCCCAAGTGCTTTGTCACTTGGGTGAGACATGGATGACGTCCCCATAATGATATCTCTCTCTCCCCACCTTTACATCATTAGCCTGAAGACCAGTCTGCAGAAGAAGGTGAGCCAGGACTCCATGGATTTGTCAGGGATCCCCCTGACCATGCGGGATGTCCACCGCATGGCCTACTACCTGCAGAACAACGGGGACCACCTCACCTCTGTGGACCTGAGCTTCACCGAGCTGAATGATGACATGGTGCGCCTGCTGCTGCCCTTCCTTTGGGCACTACCCAAGCTCACTCACCTTTCCCTCAATGGCAACCGACTGACACGGGCAACCATGAAGGAGCTGACTGACACCATGAAGGACATGAACAAGTTTCCTTGTCTGGCCTGGGTTGACCTCGGCAACAATGTGGATGTCTCCTCCATGCCACAGCCACTGCTTGTGGGCCTGCGCAAGCGCCTCAGCCAGCAGACCACACTGCCTACCATCTATGAGGCACTTGACTGCGACTCAGAGATCTCCAGCGGGCACGAGGGCAGCCAGCCAGAGGATGAAGCAGCAGGAAGCACCCCACCACGTGCTTTTTCTCAGCAGGGCTGCAAGAGGTGACTGGACAACAGGCCAGCACTGGCACACTGAAGCCACCCCAAGGAGAAATCTTGAATACAAACATCAAGCAGAGGGCCAGCTTTACCGGCTTCCTTTGGCTCTTTTCTCTCACCTTCCCTGACATCTCCCCCCAACTTGCTGTGAGACAAAAGCCTGTCATCCCCCCACAACGTGCTCCATTCCCTCCCCTCACTGCCAAACCCATCGCCCACGTTCCATAGAGGAACCAGTGACTTACAGTGAACCTGGTGCCCAGGCAGGGTCTCACTGGAAGACGGGAAAAGACCTGTCGGAGTCAAGAATATCCTCCAGCAGCCATTGGGTTGAGGGAAAGGGTTAGGGGGGAACCTAAAACAGAAACAGGCTTGTAGTTTACTTCCTTTCTTCCTTTTCCTATGCACCTTGGAAACCTTGGGACCTGCAGCCTTGAGTGTGAAAGGAGGCACCCCAAGAGCCTAGCTGCCGTGGAGCTTAGCTGAAGGGCTCAGAGGCCAGAGCTGGAGCCCGGCAGTGTGTCTCCCTCTTGTGTCTGGCTCCTTTTGTTTTGTTTTTTTCCTATTGTGTGTTTTGTATTAACGTCTGAACAAAGGGACTTGGTCAGAGACCATTGGATCGCATAGGCTGGGGCGGACACATGGCTTGGAACTGCAGCATCAGGATATTTGCTGTGTGACCGGGGTGAGAGGGAGGGGAAGGAGGTATGTGTTGGTGGGAGCATGGGGGATGGGATGAGTTGGGATGGGATGGGATGGGAGAAGGGGGGAGGAGAGGGAGGGGGAACAGTCTTGTGGATTAGCAGGATTGGTTTCAAAAACTGTGCTTTTGTACTAAAATTACAAGTTCCAAGTGAAATCGAAGAACAGCAGACAGCTAAGTGCATAACTGTGGCACTAGAGGAGCAAGCAGTGAACGTGTCAGAGGTGGGCACTTCCCAAATGAAAGCGCAAAGCTTTGGCTCCTCATGGCATATTGCACACCTCGTTATACAGACATGATGTGAGCAGCTGCATCACCATTTCCAACGCTGTCCAAAAACCAAACCACTGGTGCAATATTTCTAGTGTTTTCCACATTGCTCATGCTCTATGTAAACATAATATACAGTTCTCTTGGACATGAGCATGAAGCACTACAGAGTCTGAGTACCTGGGTTGTTCACAAGTCGAGCCAGCAGCCCAGACACTGCAAGAATATGGGCCAGGAGTCCTCATGCAGTGTCCGAGCAGTGTGGGAGAAGATCAGCAGGTACCATACACATTGGTGAGAGTGGTTCCTTTGTCTAAGCAAAGTGAAACATGGCTGTTCCTTTGTGGTAGGCTGCCACCCTTTGTGTTGCAAGGTGCTGATACAAATAAACTGATCAGACTTTAGCTGATAAGTACTCTCAATTATCTGTCCCCACAGGAATTTTGAGAGCAGATATTTTTTGACAGAGTTAAAGAAGTCAGACATATTAAAAAAACAATATAAATCCTGGTCCCCCTAAATTGATAGTGGTAACTTTACCTTCCTCTGCTGATTCTCTCTGGGAGTCTCAACACATATAAGCAACTCACATATACTAAGCCACACAAATCCACATTAAATAGATACGTCTTTCATGCTTCTTGCTGATTTTACAAGACATTGCAAGGAGCAAATGGGTGATATTTTTAGTGATTTATCCCCTTCGGACCAAGAGTGTAAGGGCACTGGAAGGTATTGGTGTCCGTGATCAACTGCCAAAAGCTGCAAATAAATCCAGTCCCCTGAGGAAGTAAGCTGGGTCTAGAGATACTGTGCTGAGTATTACAGCCTGACGCTGTAAATGCTGGACCCAGTCCTGTTTGCACGCTGGAGCAGGACCTCATAACTCATGTTGTTTAACTTGTAAATGTAGTGTTGTAAAGTCCTGTCCTGCTGACCAAAAGAGCAAAGGAACAAATATAGCTAGGGCCAGGTGCTAGCTGCCCTATCCCAGCGGAGGTGGAAAAGGCCCCAAGATAGCCAGAATATGATGTCTGACCAGGAGGATGGGGAACAGGGCATGCAAATGTAGCCAAGATGCCAACACAACCCAAGGTGGGAAGGGAGCATGTGCTCCCCTGCACAGTTGTGACCCAAACCCACTTTTTAGCCCTTTGTTATGGTTTAACCCCAGCCCGCAACCAAGCACCATGCAGCTGCTTGCTCACTCCCTCCACAGTGGGATGGGGGAGAGAATCGGAAAAGTGAGAAAACTCATGGGTTGAGATAGTTTAATAGGTAAAGCAAAAGCTTTGCACACAACTACTAAAAACATCAGTGTTATCAACATTGCTCTCACAATCCAAAACACAGCACTGCACCAGCTATTAAGAAGAAAATTATCCCAGCTGAAACCCGGATACATGCTGGTGAATCTGGAGAAGCGGAGTAATTTCTATAGCAAAGAATGTATTTGAGGAACATGAGGTTGTTTGCAAAAGGCAAACCAGAGCTGCTCAAGCGGCCATCCCTATTACTGAGGTAACGGCCATACTGCTTCAAGAGGTCACTGCCTACCTCTCTTCTCACTACCCATTTTCCCTTCTCAGTGTGGTATCTTGTAAGAATCATAGAATCATTTATGTTGGAAAACACTTTTGAGATCAAGTCCAACCATTAACCCAGCATTGCCAAGTCTACCACTACACCATGTCCCGAAGCACCATATCTAAACGTCTTTTTAAATACCTTCCAGGGATGACGACTCAACTACTTCCCTGGGCAGCCTGTTCCAGTCCTTAAGAACCCTTGCCATGAAGAAATTTTTTCGTAATATTCAATCTAAACCTCCCCTGGCACAACTTAGGGCCATTTCTTGTCGTGTCGCTTGTTACTTTGGAGAAGAGACCAACACCTTTCAGGCAGCTGTAGAGAGCAATAACATCTCCCCTGAGTCTCCTTTTCTCCAGGCTGAACAACCCCAGTTCCCTCAGCTGCTCCTCATAAGACTTGTTCTCCAGACCCTTCACCAGGTTTGGTGCCCATCTCTGGACACACTCCAGGACCTCTATGTGCCTCTTGCAGTGAGGGGCCCAAAACTGAACCCAGGACTCGAAGTCAGGCCTTGCCAGTGCCAAATACAGGGGAACAATCACTCCCCTTGTCCTGCTGGCCTCATTGTTTCTGATACAAGCCAGGATGCTGCTGCCTCATGTTTAGCAGGCTGTTGACCACCATCCCCAGGTCCTTTCTCACCCAGCAGCTTTCCAGCACCCTTCCCCAAGCCCATAGCATTGTGTGGGGTTGTTGTGACCCAAGTGCAGGGCCCGGCACTGAGCCTTGTTGAACCTCATACAACTGGCCTTGGCCCATCCGTCCAGCCTGTCCAGATCCCTCTGTAGAGCCTTCCTGCCCTCCAGCAGATCAACACTCCTGCCCAGCTTGGTGTCACCTGCAAACTTACTGAGGGTGCACTTGACTCCCTCATTCAGATCATTGATGAAGATTTTAAAATGGACTGGCCCCAATACTGGGACCTGGGGAACATGACTTGTGACCGGCCACTAACTGGATTTAACAGCATCCACCAGCACTCTTTGGACTCTGCCCTTGGTCTCCTCCCCTGCTGTGGAAGAGATGGTACTAATTTGTTCTTTTTCTTCTTTTCCTTCCAAAATACCTTTCAGCAAAAATGAGAAGCATTTCAGACATCAGCAAGATCTGCTTAAACTCTTACAGTCTGAGCAGAGCAGCACTCTGTGCCAAGAAAAAACTGGGGCATGAAGCATTTAAATGAAGGCCTGGAGCCACCTGGTGAGTCAGTAACATATCTAGAAAGAGGGAGCAGAGGTGCTGAGCATTCATTCAGTCCGTAGCTCTGAGCACTGTCCCTGTAAAGCTCTGCATCAAGGCTTCTTCACAGCTTTTCCGTAACAGTGGCATGCCTGTGAAATGAGGCAAGACCCCCAGCACGCAGCGCACCACTGATGCAGCTCTCCCCTGCAGAGGCCCATCCCCAGGGAAGATCTGTGCAGCCTGTTTCCAGCCCTGCTGAAAGTCCTGGTTTTGGTCTGAGCTGTACTGATCAGCAGAATGGAGATGAGACATTCAGCCCCTTGCAAGGGAATTCTGTGCCGATCGCTGGCCATGCGTGGCTCCCAGTTGGCAACTCCAGGAGCTGGAGATGAAGCATGGCTTGAAACAGACTGGTTCAGATGAGCAGCTGTGGGACCTGTGTTTATTCCTCCATATGCACTTGGTTGCTTTGCCACAGAAACCTCCCCACAGAGAACTGGATGTGAATAAATACATGCAAATGCAAGTTATGAGGTCCTGGCCTAGGAAAATGCCACTGCTTCTTGGATGAACTCCGATGGGCTGCAGCTTAGCTGTGGAGAAACTATCACAGCACACCCAGCTGTTCCCTGCCAGCCCCTGACTGGACTGGCAGGTGAGGGCTTCTATGAGAGCACAGTGTTGTGCATCCAGCTCCAGAGCTGTGAAGTGCCCCAGTGCCCCCCCTACAGATGAGATGCATGCTCACGGAACAGGCCTGGTAGCCCTAAATCCAAAGGAAGCCATTTTCATAAAAGCTGAGTTCACAAACCAGAGATGATGACACAACCCAAACGAGCCTTCCCTTGCACTGAATGAGAAAGCTCAGAGCTCTCAAAGGGTATTAAATGGATGAGCTGCTAATTCAGGTCTCACAGATACCCAGAGGGACCAGCTTAGTTAAGCTTCTAAATGAGGGGATGCCTGCCCTGCAGTTAGCCTCTGTCTCCTGCTAGTGAACACAGCAGTAGAAACAGATCCCTGTCATACTGAATACTCTCCTCAGTACCATACCTGTTGGCACAGGCCTGTACCCTCAGCTACTTGAAGCAGCACACACCTCAGTATCAAGACTCATACACCAGGCTATCTCCATTATTTGCAGTTTCCCAGGCTCTCTCTCTGTGCAGGGTGCAGATGGTCAGCCTGTGATGGGACCTATGTCGTGTAGCAGGGAGGAAGCTGCGGCTGCACAGGGTAGTATCACAGCCCCTTCCCCACCGCTGACCTCCCACCAGGTGATCAGTCTCACAACAGATCTTGAAGTGAGCTATTCAGGCACAACCTTCAAAATAGTCCTCTGGAAGGAGAGAGAGGTCATTGGGTGCAAAGCCATGCCACACCTCCCCACCATCTTATTTTTCCCAGACTTTACAAAATACCCCTAGAAAACCCTCCTCCTCTTCCTGGGGTTGCTTGGTCCCTTTTGAGATCTACAAGCACACAGCGGCAGGGCATGAGACAGTGAACTCCCATCTCCACCAATCTGTGCTGACAGCAGCCTCCTACTCAGCACCCCACATAGCAGGCAATTTCCTACCTGGCACAGCACACCTCTTGCATGCTCCCAGGGCCACCTGCAGCATCTCACTTGAAAATGCTGGTGAGCACTGTCAGCTGGGGCTCTGTGTGGGGTCAGACTAGCAGCAGAACCCTAGCAGAGCCAGCCTGCAAAGCCCAGACACAGGGAGGTGCACATATGTGGCAATGCTGAGCAGCACTGCAGGTAATGAGGGAAGAAGGAACAGTCCTGATCTTTTCAGTTACTCAAACAGAAATGCACTTGTTCCCTCCCTACCTCAGTGGACAACACCTTCCTCATTCCTCCGTCCTGTATTTTACCCCAGCCTCTGACTACAAAACCCAGGGTAACCATCTTAGCATGCTCCAGGTAGCATATGCATAGCGCCGAGGCTGCCACGAGCCTCCCTCATTTCTGTGACTGTCTAAATAACTGGTAATCATTTTGTTGAGGTAAGGATGCTAAAAGCAGCTGGAAGCAGAGGCTTGTCTGATCTATTTTTATCTCACAGGCTTCAAAACCTGTCAAGGTCCTTCACTCCTGCACTGCCAAGGCTCTTTTTTCAACTTATTCCTCATCACAAGCACATGGAAGATAAAGGAGTTTGCACTGTTTGGGGCAGGCTGACAGGCTCATTAGTGGACAGCTGGCTACAAACATGCCAAAATATAAATTGTTTCATCTTAGGAAAGCAAACAAGAGGATTAAACATCTGCCTTTAGACATCACCCCGTCGACCACCACATCACATTTGTTTCACAGGTCAGAAGAGGCAACAGTGTGTCTCAATACAAACTCCTATCACTACTCTATCTCAGCACTAACAGCCTTCGGGGGCAGCTGGCAGAAAGCCCAGCCACCCCAGCTCTGAGCAGTTGGGGACGGTTATCAACTGACAAGAGAATCTGTTTTGCAGTTTACTGGCATTAAACAAGTGCTCTTGAAATAGATGCAATAGCTGGTTTAAGGCTGCCAAGAGGCAGTTCACAAAACAAAATAGACCGGAACATTCTTAGCTGAGGCCAGCGCTCCAGGAAGCCATGACTGCATCTTGATCTACTTTGAGACACTAAGTACTCAATTATGAATCTCTTCTGTTCCTCTCTGACTTGATAGTATTCCGGTTCAGTGATGCAGATTCAAAACCAGAATAGCCACAAAACACAATAACCACACAGTAACTCTTCCCCCCAGGAGAAGAGTGAAGAGGAAAGTCAGCTTTTCTCCCACATGCACTGACTCCTCTTCCCAAAGCCGGCACTCCCCCTGCTGCATCCAAACCGGCCTCAAAAGCAAGTGAACCACAAAACATTGATGTTTCTCTCTACAGCATCAGGTTTATTCGGCCTGCATGCAGGGCATGCCATGAGGCTGGATACTTTGCTGCTTACTGATCAGCCAGTTCCTCCACTTCCTGGATTGGAGGATTATGCCTCTCAGTCCATTCTTGAGGCAATCTGCCCTAGGTTGGACACAATGATGAGAAGCATTTAGAAAGCTATGGAGTAACTATATGGGCCTTATTCAACCTGCGTAATTGCCCTGAAACACATGGGGTCTCATCTGGAAAGCTATCGAATAACTACGCAGGCCTTATCCAACCTGTGTAATTCCCCTGAATCACAGGGGGTCTCATCAAGCACAAACATGGCACAGAAAACTGGAAAAACGTGCTTTCCCAGGCTAGCAGCAGCTGCTTTGGGTCTCCGTGTCAGACTTCTGCATGGAGCTTTGTTCAAACTGCTCATTTTACCAACAGGTTTTGGGGATTTTATTTTTTTAGGAAGCACAACTGAAAGAGCACAAAATGGAAGACACCAAAGGCACTGCTTTGACATGCAACCAGATATGTAGAGGCAACAGCCTGGAGGGTTTCCAACTGTAAGGTCCCCTCACCCCAGTCTCAGCCCTGGGCTGGCCTGTCCCTCATCTCCAGTATGAATATGAGTATTTTAGAGAGGGCTGCCCTGTGCCTGTGCAAATCCTGTCACTGGCAGCCCCTGAACCTCCTGCCTCCCCACTGCTAACAGCACGGGGACAACGGGAGCGATCGGCCATTTTGTCACCTTCTGAACTGAAAGGTCAGCAGTGGAAAACGCAGCTCGGTTTTTGCATTGCTAATCCCTGGGCTATTTATGTCCTTTAACAATATTATCAGCTCACAGAGTTGCCACCAAATCAGCAGAGCTCACCGCCTTTCCAGACTTTGGCGGTTTTCAGAAGACAGTAAAAGGGACTCCCCTGTGGTAACACGCAGAAAGACCCTGTTTCGAGTAGGAGGAAGGCTCCGGCCTGCCGCTCCTGCTGACCCTCAACAAGCAGAAATTAAGCCGAGGCAGAAAAACACAATCCCTAACCACTAACCTCTGCTGTCCCACATGAGGGCAGCCATTTTGCCATCCTGGGCAGGAGCTTTGGAGCTGGGCGGTCACTCGTCTCCTCCGCGCAGGGACAGAAGGGCACAGCCCCCAGAGGCCCACTGAGGTGCGCCCGGCCCGCGTGTTCTGTGAGGAGAGGTGGGGGCTGTCCCTGCTGCCCGCAGCCGGTGCCTGCCGGTCCCGCCACGGCCCCGCCGCCTGGCACCGCGCAGCCCCGCACCAAAGCTGGTGGGGCCCCTCTGGAAAAAGGTATTTAAGAGAGGGAAGCGAGGAAAAAAATGCGAGAAACATCTCTGCAACCCCAAGGCCGGAGGAGGAGGATGCGCGGCGGGCACACAGTGCCCCGCATCCGTGAGGTGACCAGGGTGGGGCAGGGACGGGCCCTGCGGCAGCCGTGGCCTAAGATGGCGCCGCCGGGAGCAGCCTGAGGGGGAAGGCGCGGCACAGCGCTGCACGGCCCGGCCGTGGCCCCGGCCCCCACCCCTGCCCCTCCTGCGAGGGGGGCTGAGGAGTCAGGGGTGGAGGAGTGAAACCTGGGAAGAAGGTAGGGGCGGGAAGGTGGCGCTTTACTTTGTTTCTCACTATCCAAACCTAGTTTAACTACCAATAAATTAATTCTCCCCAAGTCAAGTCTGTTTTGTCGGTGAGAGTAACTGGTAAGTGATCTCCCTGCCTTGGCTCATCAAATAAAATTTTAATTTTATTTTCTGTCCTTCCGCTATTGAGGAGAGGGAGCGAGAGAGTGGCTGGGTGGGTGCCCTGGGCCTGTCCGGGGAGACCCCCGCTAGATAAAACAACTGGAGCCATCACCAGAGCTGCGGTTCAGTGAGAGAGAGGGAGACAAGATGTAAAGTAGGACTGGAGATCAGGGTGCTAACGTCAAGCTAAAGCTGCTGCTAGTTATCCCCAGTGTAACCCTTAGACTGGGGGAATCTCTGTGTCCCATAGCATTAGCTTCAGCCTAAGGATAGGATCATGTTCCAAAAAGAGGGAGTTGAAACACACACTACAAGCAAGGCCCAAATGGGGATGCAGAGGTAAAGTGAGGGCTGCTACTTGGACCCTCCCAACAGCCTCTAGGCTGAGGCTTCAGCATGTCTCATGGTATAAATCTCCACCTAGGTTTAAGATTATACTTCATGTATTTGGAGTCAAATTCTGACGTGAAAAACCTCTAATGAGTTCCCTAGAGCTTCATCCACTTTCTCCATGTCAAATTTGGTTCATTAACTAGGAAAAAAAGGTCATAGGGAAAAGACAACACAAAGATAGGACATCCTAACAAATACCCAGAGAAAAGGAAGAAGCAACATTTCCTCTGTGTACATCCACTTCTCCTTTTCCCAAACCACAGCGTTCCCTACTGCTGTATCCAAATAGCCCTCAAAAGCAAGAGGTGAACAGGACTGCAGGCAAAATGATGTCTGGTTCTGAAGAGGTCTCTGATGCACACTTTTATATAGCGTTCTTCAAAGAGGAACAACATTGGCTAACAACTGAGCTTTGGAAAAAAAAAAAAAAAAAAGGCTGCTTGTGGAGCTGTTCCGGAGACACATGAGACTTATGCAGAAAGGAGCTTATTTGATGGTGAATCGACAAACAGCAACAGGTTTTTGTTATAGAAGAGTAAAAATTTGCACATTTGAGTTCTGTTTCTCAGCTAGATATTGTGTCAGGGGAAAAAACCAAACTATTCACCCTGCAGTTTACTTGAAATTTTAGAAAACTGTAAAAATATCAATAAACAACCTAAAATGCCACCACCACACAGGTCTATGCATTATCACATTCTCAGCTTCACGCATGTCTGCTGAGGGCCCTCAGTGGCAGTACTCCAAACCTCTTTGAGGCTGTAGGCTCATAGCAATTGTGGCCTGACCTGTGTCTCTAATGCAGGCAAATTCTGCCAACCTCCCAAAAAATTCACTCCCTCTCCCCCAAAAGCCCAAACACAACAACCCTGAAAGCTCCTACTTTCAGACAAGAAGTACCTTCTTTGTTATTAATAGACTCATTGCACTCAACACATTCAAAATTGGAATACAAAGCCAACGCACATTTGTGTTGCAGAGGTCTGTTTCCTCCTGCCAAGTGGGGTGGAGAGGCTTCTACCCTGAAAACAGAACCAAGCCTCCTGAAAGGAGAATTATAAATAAGCCTAATCCTCTAATCATCATCTTTAGTTGCACCTGGACAGATTTTGCAAGGTGTTCTTACCACAGTAACCAAGATAATTTGATCAGTGGATCAAACCCCTGACCTTCCCCCTATCCTTGTAAGGAAAGTAGCATGACTATCTTGTCAAGCAACTTACCTATAAACCTCCAGAACACAGGCAGACACTGTAGCCTCTTCTCCAGATTCAGAGTCTCATGTCTTTCCCTAAAAGTACTTCTCCATAAAGACATTTTTCAGTTTTACCTATAGTGAGTAAACACGTTTGCCAGAAGCACAGGAATCCACAGCGGGATTGTGCCTGCAGCTGTTATAAACTTACAGGTAACATTCTCTTATTCTCCAGAAGGGAACACCAGTCTGTGTCCTTTAAGGATTAAATTAAGGAAGGAGGATGAAAATGAATCAAGATAGCACAGATTCAGCAGTCCTTCCTGGAATTGCCTAACAAGGAGGATTGATGTTTGTTGCAAGAGAGCAGAGAAATCAGAAAAAAGGGTACAAAACAGCTGTAACAGAAACAAAACTGCACTGTTCCAGATGCCACTGGGGGACTTCCAGCAAAGCAGCCTGAGTATCTTAAGTAGCCACTTCAATAAGCCACCACAAAGTAGCTTACTCTTCAACAGGAAACCGATGCAGGAGGTAATGCTCAGAGCCCATCACTTCTGGGATGATCTGGCAGTTAAGAGCACTCACTGGGCCTCTGGAGACTCTGTCCCTGAGCTCCAGGGACACTGTTAGGGCAGTCAGTTAAGGGTAAGTATTGAAAAGTACTTAGGTGCCCAGCACGGTTTCAGCAGGAGTTGCAGGCCCAAATCTGTCTTCAAATCCTGGTCTGAACCTCTTTGTGGCATGTGAGGTGACAATGTCTTTATACCCTGTAACAGTATTGTAAGGAAAAACACATGAAAGCAACGGCTAGCCACTTTGCGGCATGGAGCCATGAACAAGCTAAAGGGCCAGTTCTGTAAAACACACCATCTCCTGGCACATCCAGGCATTCCCGTTGCCTTCCCTTTGCATCACCGGCCCAATGCTGTTGATATTCCCACTGAGTGCTCAGTCCCAGTATTAATGTTTTAGGCACTGTGGGATAAAATGTGAGGAGTTTTGCCTCACAACAAGCAGTGGTTTGCTCTGGAGTAGATGTACTAGCATCTCTCCACTGAGCTGGAAATAGGGCAAACCCCCAACCAGACAACAGATTTTAAGTCCCCAGGCAAGGGAAAATGAACAAATTAAATGTTCACTGCAAGCAGTCCACTAAACAAAAGAACAATAATAGTGTTTTTCTCCCATTCTTTTCATTTCTCGCAGCATAACTACACATCTTCTGGATACAATCTGTTTCTTTGCCAGGGGTTCAACATTCTCCCCTGAATTAATGATGCTGGAAAATCTCCACTTTTCATAGACGCTGATAGTCTCTGCTGAGCAGCAGAAGGCTGCACAATACTTGCTTATGCAATGACTGGTCCTGTTCCAGGAATAATAGCTTGTCTACTAGGAACAACCAATTCACACACAAAACCAAAATACTTTTCTCATTAAATGTCTGAATTAGATGGAATAAACCCACCCCAAACCTAATGGTCACACTGCACACTAATGTCAGCCTTCACACTGAGTTAAATAACCCCACACCCTAGTCTCGGAGGGACACTTAGCATGAGCAGGGGAGGGTGGCACTTCCTTATTCATTACCTCCAAAGTACTTTTGACACTATGAAGTGACACATGAACTATTATTACAGGACCAGGCAACAACAGGACACCTGAAGCAGTTAAAATGCAACTTGATCTGGGAAAGCAACTTGCAGACAAGCACTGCTTTGGCTACTTCAGGCACCAGCATACGGTAGCTCTTCTGTCCACAAGATCTGTCCCCAAGTGGATGAGTAGGGGGAGAACAGTATAACCTTACATCTGCAGCACACTGCCCATATCAGCTTTTGTTTCAAGGCTGTTCTGGACCATGTATCTGGACCGATACAAAGTGGTGTATCTATATTGCCTCTCAAAGAAACACTGAAGGCAGGAGGGTCCCATAATGTTAGTTTTATCTAACGTGAGAGGAGGAAGACCAGGTCTTACTGACCAAAATCAGCTTAGTTGCAATAAGATGCAAGTCCAGATCTAAATTTTTGCCTCTGTCAGGAAGGAAACAACCCTGGGAGAACCCCTCCTCCATTTTGACCTGTGGCTGAGAAATAAGAAACCAAATCATTGACACTTTCTTGTAGACTTCAGAATTCCACCCTTTGCTAACTTTACCAAATCATTAGTCCACTGGGATGACAGCCTTCCACCCTTGCTCACATTTTACTGGCAAGAGGAAATAGGACATCTCTACTTTAAATGAAAGCTCACTGTGAAGCTTAAGTACAAAAGAGATACAGTCCAGACATTACCATGACCACTACTAGCACCAGAAATTTTCCACTCCATTCTGCCCTTCTAAAAGACATTTTCTGGAGGGCACGGGACATCTACAGGCCACATCCTTTTACTTCTGCCTTTCACTGGCAGAGATTAAGAGGCTGCTGCCTCTCCTGCAATTTTAAGAGTGGGTATAAACCAAGTTCTGTTACCCTTGAGAACAGGGTTTTACAACGTGGCGTATAATTACACTCAGAGAAGAGACACCATAGCTTAACCACCTATCTCAGCTACGCAGCACACCTTCCCAGCCTCTCTCAGTCATAACACAGTAACTCACAGGCTGATATTTTGCAGAGTACCCTTGCAAAGTGAACTAAAAAAAAAAAAAAAAAAAAAAAAAGACAGCTTTAGGATTGAATAGACACACCTGGAGAGCAGAACTGCACATATATGAGATGAAAACACCTGGTCAGTGAGGAAAGATCCTACAGTTCTGTGCAAAGAAATTTTTTCAAGTGACACCTTCCCCAGCCATTTAACTCTCCTCTGCTATTATCAGGCTCTATCCTGGGTTTTTGTACCAGAGCACAACCTCAGTGTTGACTCAGGAAGCCTGGGTCAATTTCTGCCTGCACTTCTCCGCACATTTTACATGGCTGCAGTGTAGCTTCTTTGTGCCACTGAGTACTTCAAAGGCATCTACACTGATGATATCAAAGGGGCAAGTTCATGTCAAAGCTTCAGGCCAGTAGCTTGTCTCGGTCAAAAGCAGGAAGCTAATGGGAGCCCTGAACCCACTGAACAGGAAGAGGTTTACAAGCCCACACACAAAGCAATGGCAAAGAATGAAAAGAAATGCTGCAGTCTGTGACCAACAAAAAATTTTTTTAAAAGGGTGAAAAATATAGGCAGATGTTAAAAATAGTCAGCCACATCTATTCACAGTTTCCTCTGTCCCAGAGAACCAGCTCGCTTAAGTTGCTGAACTGGAGGAATCTGCACAACCTAGCTAAGTGCACATCATGCCCAATTAACCAAGTACCAAGGAAACATACAGTATCTATCGACAGCTGGGATACCGTGGGTGCATGTGAAGCCAGCACTCTGGGAACACTGAAGAGGAGAGAAGATAATCTGAGTATTTTCATGCTAGAGTTTGTAATAGCACTGATTTCATAGGTTTTGTAGAAGTCACATTTCTAGCAATTTTTCCTTCCAGAGGGTACTGGTTTCTTGTATTTCATTCTCTTCCCGACAGAGCCATCTAGTGGGTGAGACATCATTTGTTAGAAGGATGTCAGAATCACAGAATCATTTAGGTTGGAAAAGATCTTTGAGATCATCGAGTCCAACCGTTAACCCAGCACTGCCAAGTCCACCGCTAAACCATGTCCCTAAGCACCACATCTACACGTCTTTTAAATACTTCCAGAAACAGCGATTCCACCACCTCCCTGGGAAGCCTGCTCCAATTTCTCACACTGTAAGAGGATGTCACATGTAGACACATTGCACATAGGATCTTCAAAGCAGCCTGTAACAAACTAGTGTGTCGGTGAGTCTAGTCAGAAGTTGCTAAGTGGTGTGTTTGTCTCGGCTTGCGCTTCAGTTTCTACAATGTGAAACTTCCAACTTTTCAACACTAATTCACAGTATCTTTCTACAGAGGGTAAACAGTTCATCCTAGACTCAGCCTCAACCTGAATTCATAGTGCAAAGCTTTTCATTTATGCAAACTCCAGTATATTCTTCAAAGCTGATGAGGATTAGAGATGTTACATGTTTTAAATCAAGCCTAAAAGGTACAGCAACACTGGTCAGAAGAAAAAAATTAAAAAAAAAAAAAAAGTTTGCTGTGTGCTCAGTAGCCAGTCACAAATACAAGGGGTGAGAAGCATCAGAAGGATTAGAAACTTCTTAAAGCAGGTAGTACTGCAGAGTTTGTTCTATCAGTCAGACCTACTGGGGAGGGTTACTGTTTCTTTATGAAATTGATGGTTGTCGTCCCCCCTCCCCTTCAGTGCTGCTGAACACACATCAGCTGTTCCAGAGAAGAGCGGGGATCTCAGTGAACAGAAGGTTGACATTGCACAGGAAGAAGGAAGAGGAATTTTAAGATAGTAGAAAAGGTAAGCCAATCATCATTAGCGGAAACAATCCCCCACAAACCTGCTGCTGCCAGGCAGCTTTGATTTGCTTAAATAGCATTTAACCATTATACGCTTTAGGGTTCCCCTTGGTGTTTCAAAGCCGTTGCCACTCCAGTAGCTGTCCATGGTCAAAACATGGTGCCATTTCTCCCTGCCCTCTGCAAAAGAAGTTAGCATCTAACCTTCAGAAATGGCTACATGGTTTTTAACAGTCAGAAGGAAACAGTGAGACACAAAGCCAATGGGCCAGATTTGTAGCCTCACCAAAATGTTGACTCTCTTCCAAAAAATACTTTTAGTCAAGTCCCCATCTGTGGCTTACTTCCTTTTCTACATATTAATAGTTCTTTTTGGAGGCTTTACAAAAAAAAAAGGAAGCAGAGCTTTGAGTGCTGGGAAGTACCAGGTAGTCCCAGCAAAAAAAGATGCAGCAAACCTCACCATTAAGTTTCCTCGAGAGGTTACAGGGAGACCCAATAGAAGCTAGACCCAAAAGAATTCTGGCACAGTGATTTCTCAAACTGTGAGTGTGCCTCTGGTCTCTCCTGTTATTAACCAATGTAACAGTAACTTACTTCATCACTCACTGTACTTTAGCCTTGGCCAGGATGACACTTTTAGGCAGAACAGCTTGCCATCCTTCAACACACACTCCATCCTATACCAGTTTATATTTATGGCAATTAATTGTTGCACTAACTGATCTCAGGTTTCTATCAGGTGTTGGCTTTGGAAAAGAAGGCAGTTCCAGCTGAAGAATCATCCTATAAAATCTTGCAGCAGATACCTGACATAAGTTATACAGAAAGTAACCATGTGCGGTGCCATTCCTGTTCTGCCTGTTGATGGTAGCTTAACTCCACTGCACAAAAATTCTCACTTGATTAGCAACACGGTCACAAGCCTGATGTAAAAGCAATAAAACCCAGTTAAAAGACTGCAAATAAAAGACATTTCAAGTAGCCATAATACTACCAACTAGGGAAGTAGACATCTTGTATGTCAGCATATAGCAATGAGCAAAGCCTGTGAATGTGAACAGAAATATCTATTCTTACCTACCAACCCATTTGCAGAGATCCCAGGCATTACAGCATGAGATATTACAAGCAAACAGGTCAATTCTTACCATGAATCTCATGATACACCAACAGGATGGAATTATTTTCTCCTTTGTCTGTTAAAGAACATCAGTCTCAGTGGGCATCTAGTATGAACACTCAAAATGGACCATGTTTTTTGAGATGGTCTTTCTCAAAACAATCTTCTGAAACTCAGAAGCATTTACTTAAGCATGGGGAGGAAATTCTGTTGAAGTGTGTCTTCTCTCACTCCCACAGTAAGAGCTAGAACCAAAGCAATTAAATAATTCCCAACAGTACAAACAGCTATTACTATAGTGATTAAAGGCTGTAGTTTGCATAGTCCAGTGCAGTTTTACTTGCCTCTATCTTATGCAGATCCGCTCTCAGAGGGAAACTACCTAATCAACTGGTATTGGTCACCATTCTCGTCCAGGTGACTGTCAATTTGAAGAATGACATGCTTCCACAAGCAAGTGTTTAATGTCATTACTGAAGCCCCAAATTGCTCATTTTAAGTTGAAAATTCTGGTTTGAGGAAAGCATTACTGCTATATGAACATGACTCACGCCATGTTGAAGTAGGGCTTTGTGAAAACTGTCTTATCTTTTGGACAAGTTCCTCAGTCTCCACTACAAAAAAAACCAACATTGTGGTGTCATCTTACGCTAAGTTCAAGCATACCTTAAACACATTTTAAGGATGTTTCTAATTAAAATATTTAGCATCGTTACAACCCAGAAAATCATGTAGCAGGGTTTTTCTAGTGACATGAGACCAAATAACAGCTTTATTTACAACTTAACAATTAATACATTAGTTCAACTTTCCTGTCTGCACACAAGGAAGTCTTCACAGCATCAGAGCAGAAAAGCAAGGCCTAGCTATTTTGTACATGTACAGACCAATAAGTTGATTGTTTGCAAGTATGTGATTAGGTACAGAAGCATTACATTTAAACATTTCAACCATTTAAGTCAGTAAGAACAACCACACTATACCTTTAGCAAAATAAACTGAAGTTATCAATGCGTTTGGTTTCGTGCAGATCAGCTGATGATCTTTAGGACTGTGTATAGATGTTAAGACCAAAAGCTAAAGTTGATTCTAAGTTTTGTTCAAAAGATCAGCATTTGTACTGAAGTGTATGTAATGGCTAACCATGTGAAAGACTTTTCCCATACACCTGCACCACCTTTCAAAACTTTTCAACTTTATCCTTGAAAATGCCTATTGTATATTCCCTCTTCTTTCCCCACACAGAGGGAAAAACTACCATGAGAGTTAGAACAGAATTTTTCACTGCAAATATAGACTCAGGCTATCAAAGTTGTGTGTTCCTAAGGAAAAATTCTCCCCGTATCTAAAGAGAAAAATAAACATAAGAATACAAGCTCAATGTACAGATCTGAAGATGGGCCTCTATCTAATGTAGGTCCATATAAAGCAAAAGAACATAGTGCTTTGCTTCTCAGGAAGCTGCATTTTCCATAAATGCAGCTGCTAGCATGCTTTAAAACATAGTACTAACAATTCTACATGAAGAGAGCCTTCTAATTCTTCGGAGAATGAATGACAAAAGAACTACACAAGAAAAAGGAAACATGATCTTTAAATTCAATGCACCATACAAAGTAGTCAAATCCAGATACAAGTCCACCGTTTTCCAGAGAAAGCTGGTTTAAGTTTGATATCAACCTACAATGTATTTGCCCAAGAGGAGTCCTGTCATGTAAGAACAGACAAGTTTTTGTCAGAAATATTTATTAAACAAAGCTGATACCAATGCACATGTAGTCAAGTTAATACTCCCTAATAAAAAAAAAAAAAAAAAAAAGCATGTCTGTCAAGACCAAAATTATCTTCGCTTCTGGAAGATGTTGCCACGGCCCATACCACGGCCTCTTCCTCTTGCAGCCACTGAAGAAAGAAAACACCAGGGATGACATGAATTTGACATAACTGCATTTTTATCTCAACAAATGACAAGCAAACCACAAACAACACTCAAAGCCTCTGATTTAGAGGCAAGGAAACAAGGCTATCCTAGGAAGGTTCAGAAAGCGGTATGGCAGCAAAAGCTTTTTGTAAGAAGAACCAGAACTAACGGTTACACAGTCTTGCTACTTAGATCAGATGCAGTGAATATTCACATGCTTTGTGCTCCTTCTGAACTGACGCACAATTTGTATAGCCCAAGAGGTTTACAACCCCACACTCTTCCAAGGTTTTGCAACAGAATTCCATATGTTTCAACAGATGTTACTCCCCTGTGTAACCTTCCTGCATTTGCTAGAGTTAACCAAGGACTTTGTGGCCCATTATTACTCAATCTTGTTATAACTAGATTGTTCCCCTGGGAAAGGTACAAACGAGAGTGAACTAAATAGTGGCTAATAATTAGTTTCCCAGTAGTTTTAAGTACCATTTTAATACATCTGAATTTGTTCTTCTACAAAAGCTTAACAACAGCACCTGCATCCTTCCCTCACTACTCCAAACAGCCAGTGGCCACAACCACTGGAAAACAGAAGACAAAGTCTATATAAAAGCCTCCATTTAACACAACTACTCACTATATCTAAATTACAGTAGCATCAAGATTATATATTCAGGTAATTGGACAGTTTCTTGACTCCCACCATAAGATGAAATACACAGAAAACCAGTGTATGAGCCAGTAATCTTTCAGTTTCTTACAGCTTATGTGTCCTCAGCAATAGTTAAATTTCCGGCTCTTCTACAGCAAAATGGAGGGGGACAACAGATGAACAGACACGACACAGATGATATAAATAAATTGTACCCACCTTGAGCTTTGAGAATAGCTGCTTTTCCTCGCCCAGCCCCAGAACCCTGGTTTTTGTTCTTCATGCTTTTTAGCATAGGAGCGTTCTTCAACATATCTGGTAAAATGAGAAACCGTATCTTGCTACCTCTGATGTACACCTGTTCCAGCTGTGCCACTCGTCCATCTCTGTATGTCACTGTAATGTTGGACATCTGGAAAGAAAGTAAAGATTAGTCAGGGCTCACAGAGGCCTCTAGCACAGTTCTGAATTCCTGTTTCTCTTGCTTACAGAATATACAGCCAGGATTCAAGTACCAAAGCAAACACTTCCCAAGCATAGTGTTTCCTCAACTGGAGTTGTAACACGAGACATCCAGGACCACTTAAGCATACTCCTATGCCTGCCACTATTCAAGCAGGCCCAGGACTTTCTCTCCAGTTTTCAAGTTAGTTTTATTACCTTTGTTAGTTTTGCTTTCTCGTATTGGATCAGTTGTAATAAAGCTGTTCTAGTCCTAACTAGAAGGAAGCATTTTGATTTCAACAATAACTTGCCTAAAGTCCATCAAAATTAAGCCCTCTTGGGATAACTAAAATAGCATGCATTAAAAAAGGCTTCAAATTTTAAAACCAAGGTTTTTTCATTCTTATGCTCACTGACTTGAAATAAAGAACCCCAGCAGGAAAAATTGTTCACAGAACAGAATCTTAAGAACTCTGATACTATCATCAGGAATGCCCAATCTGACCCAAAAACTGGGAAGAATAAGCTCTGGCCTCTATGGAGCGCTCACTAATCCTGAACCCATTTCATTATGGTAAGACAGTGTATGTGTAGCGGTAGTTTCCTTTATTCCAAGACTAAAAAGCAATAGTCTTTTAGTCAAGCTGCCAATAAGCTAGCTACCAGCCTTCCCAGGCACAGATCAGATAGCCTTCCCTCCATCCTTCTGAAGCAGGTATACCTGACAATTCATGTTGTCTTCAGCTTCAATAAGTTTGCCTCGGTAAACTTCTCCGGTATTGGTCTCACATGTCACAATATGGCCTTCAGCCTCATGCAGGACTTTAATTGGCACTCCAATTGACATGGTTGCAGTGCTGTGGCTCTACACCTGAGACAACAAAGAGAACAAAGGATGAGAAAATTGTAGACTAGGTTTTACCTACACAATCTATAATCTTTCCCAGTGTAAAGCACTGACTCTCTTGCCCAAGCACACCATATGCTTTGATAATACATTTTCTCTAGAAAAATGCCCGCGGGAATAAGAGTCTTAAAAGCCCAGCAAAAGTTAAGTCTTTTCCAGGTCTTTTCTGATCTAGGAAATTGTAAACACCAAACAGACCACGCATGCCACCAGGCGCGCCCATAGCGGCACAGCCAGCCTGCCCGGCTCGCACACGGCAGAACCCAACGGGCTGCACCACGAGGGAGCCCGGCCACTCCACTGGCACACACCACAGCCCCGGCCACCGGTCCTCCCTCAAGTAAAGGCCGTTCGCCTCAGCGCTGCCCCGGGGGCAGGGCAGGGCCGGGCCCGGCCCGCCGCACCCCCCGAGGCCTGCGCAGGCGGCTTCACTCCCTCAGGCCCCGGCGCCCGCACCAGCCCACAGGCCCCAGGGGATGCGGGGCGACCCGGACACTCCCCCGCAGGGCCCGGAGAAGGCGAAGCACGCTGCCGCTCCCAGGGGCGCGCCGGGGCCCCGCGCTCGGGGCCGACCCCCCACCACTCACCGCCCGCCAGCCGCCGCAGCCCGGGCCCGCGCTCTCCCCTAATGGCCTCCTCCAGCTTCCCGCCGTGCACCGCGCGCCGGAACCGGAAGGCGGCTGTGGCAGCAGGACAGGCCCTGCCCTTCCCTTCCCGCCTTCCCGCCCCGGGCTCCTGGGGCCGCGCTGCCGCGGCACCACGGTTCCGCCGCAGTCCTGTCCCGCCGGCCGGGGACAACCCCGTCCCGCCGGCGGCGCCGCCGCGCTCCCTGGGCAGGGCTGGCCACCGGCGCGCCCCGCGCTTCCCCGCCCGCCCCAGGCCGCACCCCAGCCCGCGGCCCCGCGGCCCCCGCCCGCCGCGTCATGCCCCTGCCCACCGCCACGCCCGGCCACCGCCCCACACACCGCGGCGCCAGCGCGGGGCAGGCGCCCCGGGGCCCGGCCCCACGCAGCCCCCGCCCCCGGGGCCGGAAGAAGCCAGCGCCGCGCCGAGGGATGTCGGGCCGCCGCGGGCCGGCTCGGCGGGGCCGGCAGTGAGCGGGCGGCAGGCCCCGCCACCGCCATGAAGAGCCCCCGGGAGCCTGGGGAGCCGCCGCCGCCAGGTCAGTGCGCCCCGCCGCGGCAGCGGGGACGGCCCCGGCCGCCTCCCGCCGCCGTTCTCCTCGCGGGCGGCCGGCGGGGCAGAGGCGAGCCCTCCGCTGGGCGCTCCGGGGGGGGAGCCGGGCACGGCCCGGGCAGCGGGCGGCTCTCACGGGCCCCCTGGGAGGTCCTGGGGCCTCCTCCGCGCTCCCGGGGCCGGGAAGGTGCCAGTTGCGCCGGCGGCAGCGCGGTGGCCCCCCGGCAGGCTGGCTGCACCGAGCCGGGGTTCAGTGTTACGTAGAGCCGCGGCACGGGCCGGCTTGTGCCTTACCGCGGGACAGCTGGCAGGCACCGCCGGAGAACTCTGGGTGTGTTGGGAAGCGGGATGGCTGGAAGCTGGACATCCAGGAAAATTAAAGTTACTCCCCTTGGAAGCCTTCCTGTAGAAAACATGTCCCTCTTCAGTTACTCTTGGGACCTGACAGAGACCCTGGGTATTGGCAAAAAGGGAACAGGACCATAATGTGCCAAAAAAATGACTACAAGGTAATCTGAGATCCTGGTTTGAGGAGAATCTGGGAACTGGGTTTTCATTTTTGTTTTAGGACACTTAAGAGCACCTTCCTCTAACTAAAAAGACTGAATATAGCAATGGGCATGCCACTCTCCAAAATCCTAGTTCAACAGTGGCACAACTATGAAAAAATATTTGGAAAGCATCCAGAATATCTATATTGGCTTACCCCTACAGTAGGCTATAGCTTTGTTAAAAATAATATAAGGTTACAAACATTATCTAAAAAGTTATATAAATAAAGTTACATCAAAACTAGAGCAGTCCAAATGTCAAATGCGTTTCTAATCCCATCTTAATGTAGTTGACCTTGTGTGAACACAACTTTTCAAAGGTCCTTTCTAGATCAAAGGTGAGGTTATTGAGAAAAGCCCTTTCTAATTAACTTGCCTTGATCGACATTGAAGTAGCGGTAACAGGCACAACTCTTCAGGTCCTTTGAGTGGTTGGGGCGTTTCTGAAACTGAAACCGCCGCATTGCCGACCCTATAAAAATAAAAACAGAGGCCAGCAGGATGAAATTACTTGTATGCTGGGACTTTTTGGTAGAGATTGTTCTTTTTCCCTCTCCCTTTGTTGAATTATTGAGGGAGTTAATACAACAGACCAACTGGTGCCGTTTGTGAGCTTTGTTAACCTAAAATTACTCACGTAAATTACAATTCCTGAGGAAAAAGACGTCTGTAGAAAAGGCTCAAATGTGTGGGGCTTGTAAGAGATCAATGCCTAGAGATCGTGGTTGTGTCCGTCTTCTCATGGTTTGGTCTAACTCCTTTTGTAGCACAGAAATACATTCAGGTACAAGAGAAAGGATGAATACCTGTGCCTTGCCTGTTGTTTTTTAGGAGGGGATACAGCTTCATAGTTAGGGGCTGGCAGTTATGTCACCCTGGCAAAAAGAATACAATGAGACTTCCAGAGGAATACGGAGTAGACCATAGAGCAGAGGATCCAGGTATGGAACAGTACAGGAGTAAGATATGAAACCAAATGCTTAACTGTACAGAAATAGCAAACCTACGTTCCCCTAAGAAAGAAAAAACCACCTGCCAATCAGATAAAGTAAAAAAACGTTCCCAAGTTTCCGCAACTAGAGTGCTGAGGACAAGCTGACTTTTAATGCCGAGGTACGGCAAAAACGTTCCTGTGTGGATCGACATCTGTTGCGTTTTACTCACCATGGGGTGTTTTCACTACAGTTGACTGCATCCAGCTGAAAGTACCAGTCATTCAGCAGCTGTACCACTGGGACTGTGGGCTAGCCTGCTCCAGGATGGTGCTTCAGTAAGTGACTCTTCTGGTTTGACTAGGCGGGAGATCCTGTCCCATGGGGAGGGGTAGCAGGAGGCAATGTCCAGGGAGAAGAGGTGTTTTGAAGCAGCTTTGAGTTTAACTTAGCCTTTTGAGAGCACTTATTCTCAGGAACCCTGGGAGAATTGCTGCTGCTTGGGCCTGGCACAGCTCTCCAGCAGGAACAAGGGAAAATATAAACCAAGATGAACTTCAGACCCTTTTGAATAATTGACTGGTTTGACAGAGGCAAAATACCTGATCAGCTGTAAGAACTTTGCAGGATGGCCTGTTTAAGCTGATAAAAAGCTATCCCTCTTTCCTGTGGTTACAATTCAGAACTGATAACGTAGCGCAGCAATTCACCCGATTCCTCTCTGTGTTGTCAAGTCACGGGCAGGTATATCCCAGTTTATGAGTATGTACCACCTCTGTCCTGCTGAGCCCCCAGGCTGTGGGATGAGTGCTTTTGTTCCAGGAGTAGTTTCAATTTCAAACGATGCACTGTATTGCCCTTTGGGTTTTTTTGGTTTTGTTTTGGTTTTTCTTTTAACTAGTAGCTGTCCTGCTGAACTCCTCTTTCCTTCCACAGAGGAACATGAGCTTAGGTGCAGGAGAAATACCTATTTAGATGTCCACTTAGTAGATATGAAGCAGAAGATTTTCATTTCTCTCCATCCCTTCTGCCAAGACGTTAGTCCGTGTGCTGGTAATTTCCCATCTTGACTACTGTAACCTCTGCCTCTTTATTCCCTTTACCTCTTTGCCACTCCAGTCTGCCCAAAACTTGGCCTCCAAGATTAATCTTCTCACCCTGCTGATCTGACCTTGTTTGGCCTGCATCCTCAATTCCAGTCCTTTCCCCCCGCCCCCTCCATTTACTTCCATTTGTTTTCTGACTTCCTGAACTTTCTGTAACCACCTCTCTGCACCCCTTTGCCATCTGTCCCAAGCTTCCTCCTGACTTCATCTCCCCTTTATTGCCTTTTGTGCCATCAGTGCCCAAGACAAGCCTCCTTTGAATATTTACCAACTTCCTTTACATTTTCTCCTTCTGAAATCCATCTCTTGCGTGAAGCAAGTTTTAGTCTTTTAACACTTCTGTGTTTGCTCTAATATGCTTGTACATTTAGACTGTAAGCCCTTCAGGACAGAGTTCTATACTTGCTCAGTATAGCTTGCCTGTTGTACAGCACCTGTACACTTCTAGCACTATAAAACAGTGAAGATACCCATCAGTTCCAATTTTTAAAAAAGTCAGCAATAAATTCAGTTAAATATTCCCTGCTCCCTTCCCTTCCCTTCAATTTGTGGTTTGTGGGTTGGGGTTTTGTTTTGGTTTGGTTTTTTTGTTATTTCTTAGCCAAGCCCATCATTTCAGTTTTAATGCCCTGTGATGTGGAGGCTTGGGCTACAGCATGCATTTTGCTTCCCCTAAGATCTCTGCTTCCCTTCCCCTGCCTTTCCTGATACCATAGGTACCTGAATCATTTGGACAACGATGAATTTCAGAAAGCCATCCAGGAACTCCAGTTAACAAAGAGTATCTGGACTATTGACCTGGCCTACCTAATGCGGCACTTCGGTGTTAAGCATAAATTTTGCACCCAGACGCTTGGAGTGGACAAGGGCTACAAAAATCAGGTTAGTGTTCTTAGCTATTGGGAGGCAGCAGACAGTTTTAAAAGCCCTGCATGTCATGCTATAAAAGCCCTGCTGTGTTACTGACAGTTAACCACAGTTCCTGTAAATAAGGTTTGCCTGTTGCCAAAACTGGCAGAAATCCGTTCCAAAGGTGAGGCTAGACACAATCCCACATATCTTACATATCTCTGATGCCATAATATGAATTTTTTAAAAAGTTTTCACGTAGTGCTGTTGAAAGGTTCCAGCCTATTTGACAGCCTCAGAGACTGAAGCCCTCTACCTACAGAACAGGTTCAGCCTGGGCAGCAGCAGTGCTAGCTTCCACGCTTTGCCCACCACCGTGCCTCAGCCCTGACCTGGAAGAACCACCTCTAGAGGTGAGAGGGGAACTCAGCGCCCGTGTCCAGTGAGAGCCTGGCCTCTTCATGACTGCCAACAAGGGGGCCCATGAGGGCCTGCAGTAGTGGTGGCGCTTCTAATGCAAGCTCCTGCGCAGTACAAACCAGACAGGCTTCTTTCATGGAGGCAGCTGAATAGCCACTGGATAGAAATTACAGCAGTAACTGACAGGAGTGAATTTAAACTTATAAATGAGAGCTGGCACTCTTATCCTGTTACCAGTGAACTAAGGGAGAGATCTCTTATCCCATAGTCAGATCTCCAAGTTGCGCAGGCCCTTGCTAGCAAGGATGGTAAATGGTGGATTACCTAAGGTAAACATCGTTCCAGTTCATAACTTCTGTTATCTCCACAGTCCTTTTACAGGAAGCACTTTGACACAGAAGAGAATCGAGTGAATCAGCTCTTTGCACAAGCCAAAGCCTGCAAGGTGTTGGTGGAGAAGTGGTAAGCATATTGTTTTCTTTCCTTTCTCTTTGGAGATTCTGTGGGCCCCATGCTTTTCTTGGACTCACCAAGCTAAACTGGTGAAAGAGACTGAAATCAAGCCCTGAGCCTTTTTTGTGAATTACAGTCTTTCTACTGTATCTGTGTCAAAAAAAAAAAAAGGACATCAAGAGTTAATAATGAAATTCGAGGAAAAATAATCACGACAGAATAAGTGATTTGACAATGCTGACAGGAGTCGACTTATGTTTTGAATTTGATTTTCCATTAAAATTAGCCAGTAGGGCGTGCCTACAGCACTCTTAATTGGCCATTGTTGGAATTAAGGAGAGTGCTACATGGGCACACAACCCATTGTTCTCAAACCTATGCAAACATTATAGCTCTCTGTTCCTAGACAGACACGCAAAGAAAAAGCTACCATACAAGCTTTTGCCAAGGGGAGCATGAAATAAGGAACCTCCATGAAAGAACCACAACCCCAGGAGAAGGGGGAAAACTGCAGAATTGTTTCACAACTGACAGTGATATTACACATGGGAAATAACTAAGCATCCATGTTCAGCTTGAGTTGCATACCTTTTGTAGTGAAGCTGGATTTGGATCTCTGTTGTCAAAGTGGGGTAAATGATTAGGAGTAAGGAAAGAAACTAGGGTACCAGGCAGCCACAACAGCATTTGAATGCTGCAATGCAGCTTTCATTTAGCAGAATCGTTAAGTGTCCTTCTTAACATACATGGAGTCTGTATGGCACCATCTGTTTAACTAGAGCTGTGACAGGACAGAAGGGACAGTCAGTCCATCTTGCTTTAGCAGTCTTAAAATTGTGGCCTTGATCAAGACAGGGACAGAGGGCGTTATCTACCCATGCAGTACTGAGGCTGGGGCATCAAAGAGGAGAAGCAATGCTGGAAAAGATTAAAAAGCACCTGAGGTGCACACAGCCAGGACATCTGGAATGTATCCAAGGGATGAGTTTCTAATGCATATGGAATACACCATCTGCCTCAGTAAAGGACAGCTTTTAACAGATGAGATTATAGGTTATGTTTGGTTAATCTTATTCTCTGTAGGAGGTACTACAGAAATAAAGCCTCAAGAGCATCAGGTAGTCCAAAACTGCAACTGGGAGAAACACACTCCTGTGTGACAGAAGCAAATTTGGTTAGTGATTATACAATCTTTAACCATTCAGTCAATAAAGATTTGGTACTTCAGAGATAAGCTTTTCTAAGAGCAGGGGTTTTCTAAGAACACTTCACTTCTGATTTTCCCACAACAGAAGTATCTCAAGTTACTGAGTGAGTTGCCAGCTCCTTTAATACTATTCTCCGGGGCATCTAATACATTCCAAGGTTATATTACTGCAGAATCTAGAGATGTTGCTCTGCACTTTCAGTAGCAGCAATGAAATCAAAAGGCCTTGAATGACAGAGGTTTTGTCAGGCTTTGTCTGTAGCAAAACTTGTGGGGTTTAACAGCAAAAAGCTGTACCTGTGGTATAAAAATAACTATGCCAGCTGCACGTCATAAGTACTGTCCCACATCACACACTTCATTGTGTACCAGTCTCTTTCCCAAACTTGTTAATAAGCATGTCTGGGTTTCGGGGGTTTTTTTGCAGCACAGTAACTGTTCAAGACATCCAAAACCATCTGTCCCAAGGTCACATAGCCATCGTCCTAGTGAATGCAGTCCTGCTGTTGTGTGATCTTTGCTCAAGTCCTGTCAAATACTGCTGCTTCCTTCCCATTGGACAGAAGTGCTTCTGCAGGAATCCTGATTATCAGGGCCATTTCATTGTGTTATGTGGCTACAACAAAGCCTCAGGGAGTATTTACTACAACAACCCTGCCTATGCTGACCGTGAGTAGCCTGGTTCCTTTTGGGTGGATTCTCAGCCACTGCATTACTAACATGTCTGTAACACAGAGCCACAGCTGGACTTCCCCTAATAGTGTGCATGTATTTCTAGCATCACTAACCAATTTGTCAGAAGGGGTTTTGCCACGTTAATTAAATCAGTGCTGCATTTTTTGCTGTGATTTACTGGAGGCATCAAGATAGTCATTCTAGCAAACTTGCTTGGCTTTCACGTGGGTTAGCGTAAGATGCTGAATTGTTCCTGTGTGCAGAGTATAAGAGGATGGCCAATTTGGTACCTATTTACAGCATTACTTCCGTGAGCACTGCCTTTGACGTGAAGAGATCTACCTGAGTAAAGCTGTAACCCTAAGCTGACAGGTCCAGTCCATATACTACTTACTTTTCTTTGTAGAGGCTGCTAGACCCAGTATAAGAGCTTTCCACAGGCAAAATCTTCTGAATTTTTACTAACAGTTTGTTCCTCTTTAACAGGAACATGCTGCACCAGCATTAGTAACTTTGAGGAAGCCAGGACAAGTTATGGCACTGATGAAGATATTCTTTTCATCTACGCAGACAGCTGACATCCACACCTGATACTTCTGGTCCTTTCCTGTGCAGTCTGCATGGCAGCTGGCTGCTTGTCTCAGGACTCCCCCTGCAGAGACCTTGCTCCTGAAATGCAGTGGGATCTTAAACAAGGGAGGCTTTATAGACATTGATAGGACTATATTGCAGTGCTGTCTTTACCTTTTTTTTCCTGATGATGTATCTGATTTTGCAATGTATGTCTTAGTTTTTTGGGTTTTATTTTCCCCTCATTTTCAACGTTGCACATTTGACAGCAGTTTTAAAATACAGGCCCAGAGTCTGTTCACTTTGAGCTTATTTTCAAATTAAACGCATGAAAAAAAAGCACTTGGTAACACATGCATAGGTTTAGGTAAACAAAACCGGGGGAAAAAAATACAGTAAATACCTGTTTCTCTCTTTCTGTCAAAGCATCAAGGGCTGACCTTCATCCTAAATCTAGGGATTAGAGGTTCAGCAGGGTATCATGGAAGGAAAATAATACTAACCTAAACCACTTTTAAATAACAAAAAATGCCTTGCTGGCTCATCAGTATTGTCTGCATTGTAGGATGAAATACATTTACTCAAGGAAACTTTCCTTGTACCAAATTCACCTTACACAGATTTAGCATTTATGCCACTGCACTGAATTTTGAATTGCAGTTATTGGTATTGTTCCCCTCTACTACAAGCTTGACTTCTTTTGGCTAAATCCCCTAGGATGACTGCTCAGAGCTCTGCATTGCCCCAGAAGTTTTAAGTGACTATACTTTATTTGTACCTGGAAGTCTTTTATTGCTCTTTGCAAAAACCTCTGAACATCATGCCACCCACATGTGCCATTTCCTGCAGAATCCATTCTAAATACAAATTTTAAACTTACTAAGCAAATACAGAAAATGATCGTCCACCCTCATGGTATACATTCTGTATGTAAACTGTGAATATCTGACAGCATATACTGGATTGCAACTAAAATGCTGAATCATAATTTGAGCCAAATTTTCCTATGGGTATTAGTTCAGTGACCTTCCTTCTAAGAAGAGCTGAAATCAATTGAAAGGGAATACAAGTAAAAAGACGGGAACTCAGCTTTTCTATCTCTTATACCATAGCTGTATTTGGATTAAGTTGGAGTTACTGTATTCAGACATTATCAAGTGAAATTGTTAGCAGCTTATTCATCATCCTTTCATGTATTACCTGGGTTTAATCACTTTGCTGATGAGTACTGTAAAGCGTAAGAAATAGCCACCCAGTTCAGATTCATCCATCGCAGCTTCCTACAAGTCTTCATCTCCAGTCCTGCCTATGCTGAGGTGGGTAGAAACATTAATACTGATGTAAAGCTAGCAAAATTCTAGTTTGCTCCTAAGACTGAGATCCCACACCTTTGGCATGGTTTTAGGAAAAGAGCTGTTCAAGTTCTGGAACTGCATGGAATAACAGTAAAAGGACATTGTTATTTTAGTGGTGGAAATAATAAATAGGCATCTACTTTCAGCTTGGTAAAAAATTTTTCTAAGGGAAAACTTACCAGCTGTTGACTTACAGAAAAGTGTCTGGAAGTGGAATCAAGAGCGCTACTTTATACAAAGGCTAAAAATGGTAACAGACATTTAAAATGGAATAGCCTTTAAAAAGTTCTGAACAAAAAGTATGTGACAGGACATTTTCACTGTATCAAAATTTCCTTATCAGTGGTGAAGGTGGAATACATTCTGGTACTTACACTTGCAAAATGAGTAAAAATTGGGATGTGGTTTGTGAGTAGTGGAACCAGTACATTAGTGCCACCAGCAGAATCCCAGAAAAAAAAATATAAAACATATTGCAGGTAATGCCTTCCGACAACTCCAAAGTAAATCACCAGAAGGCTACTGATCTGATAATTTTTATGTCCAAGTCCAAATTCATGATGTTTGATTTAGAGAGATTGTATTAGCTATGTTACTAATTAACAGGTATGTAAACTACAGGTTGATGGAGTACTTCATTAACCCATGCATTTTCAGGTAGGTAGTTTTTCAATGCCATTAAACTTCACGGGATTTATTTTAGAGCGGGCCTGGCTAGCTAAATAAAACCAGTTCTTACAGAAGGCTTGTAATTGATATTTAGCCTCTTACTAGCTCAGTTATGGGAATGCAAATCTTCAGCTTTTACATAAAACATGAACTTAAGGGCATGCTAAGTGTTCTGAAGTGCAGAGATAGATGTAACAATATCGACTGTTAAATGTTTGGTACACAGTGTTTAACAACTTGAACAAAACTGAAAGATAAAAAACAAAGCTGTTTAAGCCAATACAGACAACGGGAGAGCTCCACCATCTCACCAGGATCTCTTATAGCTGCCAAATGGAAGATAGCTGTGAGAGATGAAAGGAAGAAGCAAAAGCCAAGTGAAAAGACTTGAGTATTTATATGACATAAATTCAGATTAAAAAGCTTACTGCAGAACATCTGCATTTTCTGAAACTTTGTTTCCCATTACAAGATTGTCTATCAAAATACTTATAAAAATGTTTTGTCACTGTTTCCTTCATGATGTCAATAGCAAAGGAAGGGGTATTTTACATGCAGGGATTTTATACATAAATATATTTTTATTTGTAATTAAGCCATTCTCAATAAAGGTTTAAAGTCACAGATAACCCTGTAACATAACGTAGCAAGTGCATTTATTAACTAGATTATTAAAAATGTTGGAAAATCTTTAGAAGATGTGTTACATACTCCACTGAAAATGGCACTGCTGAAATTGTAATTTGGAAAAAAAATTAAAAATAGTTCAAATATTTATTTCAGCTATAAATTCATAGTTGGTAGGCAGTAAATTGTATTCATTCTGCACTTACTGAACATCTACTGCATCACCTGAATCATACAAAACAAAATTTCAATATAAACTAATAGCTGAGAATAGCAAATGTATTGTTGTTATCCATATTCAACCGCTGTTTTGTATAATCCACAAACACTGAGTATCCCACCAGAATGCAGCTGCAGGGGAGTAGTTTTTAGTACACATCTGTATCCCTAAGAGCATCTCATGGCTTTCTGTGTGCAACCATCTGTCTGCAGCACTACTTCTGTACCTTGAGGGAGGCCCATCAAAGATACTGGTCCAACTGTGGTTGTAATAGATAGTGTAAAGGGAAACAGACCCAAAGTGGTCATGCTTTAAAGTACCCATAGATTTTCGGCTAGGACGTCTGGGACATTACTTAGCTCTAATGGAACTGCATCAATAGTTCATGATTTAAAAAACAGATGAAAACAATTTATGCCTCCTTTCTCACTGAATTCTGCATTTGAGTAGAGGATGAAAAATGGAAACCAGAGGTAAATAGACACACAATGCAAAGCTTATGTAAAATTTTTTATGTCCTCTGAATTCATTATCTCCATCAAAGTATATCATGGTACTGAATAAATTTCATCAACGTTTTATATCAATGCATTCCTACTGGGTACATTCCTAGTAAGGGACAAAAGTTTGGACCCAGAGTAAATGACAAAAAGCCTTAACCCCAAGAAGCCATTTTTCGATTACTTTACTTAACGCTTTTTTGAATCCTATTATTGAAAAATTGATTACAGGAAATTAACAACAATAACTTGTGATCCACAGTAAAGCTATCATCCATCAGAACCTTTTAACTTGTTACATAACATTTGAATGTAATGAGATGCTCTCTCTTACTCTTTGATTATATTCGGTACAAAATAAGGCTGGACTGCTTCAGTGAGCTTCTCTGCATACATTTCATATCTACCAGTCATCTGGAAAAGAAAAATCAAAGCTTCAGTTCTTCTAGTGAGCTATGAAAGTACTTCAGTAGAAAATATTTATATATACTTGGGGTTTTTATGATGATATATTTAATTGCCCCAAACAGTAAAATCATAATTAACTCAAAATGCAAGACCTCCAGTGCCTTAGCACAAACTAATATACTTCTTTTATAAAAGAACTTGCATTGTGTTGCCTAAAGCTATACCTCTAAAAAAGAGTAGAAGTGCATTTCCACTCTATAGAGTAAAACTTTAAAATGAACACCTTCCTGCTTTGCAGCGCTCCTTCATTTACAGTCATGTCCGCTGACTCATTACTTATGGCTGTTTTGGTTATCCTGAATAGCTGAAAGTTGAATGTGAAAGGTGGACTTGCTCTCTTATGCATCAACAATATTCTCTTTAAAGTAAGTTATGTCAATGAAGGCAAAGGAGTGTATCTGTAATTATGTTTTCATATTATGCCCTTGACAACCGATGAACCCTGCTGCCAGCACGAATTTTGCATATGTGCCACTGACGTTATTTGGGCTGCTCTTACTTTATCCAATAATAATACAAAACACTATCACTGCTTTGGGTGATACAGTAAGCTAGGAGGCTGAAATACAGCATTTTATATAGTGCTATCATCCTCTTCTGAAACGCAGAGTCTACAACATTGGCCCTGAGAGGAACAAATTACTTCTTTTGTGCCAGAGTGTAATGAGGCCAATTCATTTAACTATTTTGCTGCTCTGAGTTTAGCAAAGACATTTTACTTCATGTCCCTTTCAGGCATCATTGAATACAAACTGCAGATACCAGAGCAGGTTAAATAGTTCCTACTTGCTGTCAAGGGTTTTTCTGCAGATAACTGATGACTTCATACTTCCTCCTTCCCCTCACAGCAAGAATTACTTCTGTCTTGGCCACAAATGAGAGGAAAATAGATATGCCCTGTCACATAAACAAAAGCCACAGCTATGCCTTATGTGCCAAAAGACCAACAATATCAATCCACACCACCAACATAAAACTAAGGTGCTGAAAGCACAAGAGTTGAATACAATAGAAAGTAAGCAATTTATACAAAACAGCTAAAGGTCAGTGTTTTGCCTTTACTGTTTGTTTTTCATAATCAATACAATTGCTTGTGTTCAGATACCCCTACTAAAGTGTTGGAAGCAACGCTCCATGTGCTTCCTGACACACTAAACCTCTACTCTGCAATAAGGGCCTCAGACTTCAGTGGCAAAGCAAAACTAAATGCCTGCCTGACTTGAAAAAAACCTGGGAAGCTCTCAGCAATTTCATTCCACTATGTCAACAACCATATACCTACCACATGTATCTGTAAAATAACGAATACAATTCTGTCCAGAAGATGACCTGAAATTACTTCTTGTCTTTAGTCTCTATATATGGATTGGCAGCATTAGCAAAGAAATAAAACTCTAGCTAAGAAATTACTATGTTTCAATTAGAAAGTTTTCAGCATTTCAAATCCACAAAAAAAAGTATTTTTGCATCAAATTGAAATCAAAACACATTATATACTACACTATATTGTAATGCATAAGGTGGTTCCAAATAAGCTAGCTCTATAAAACAAACGTATGCTTGCAGTAACATTATGTACAAGAATTGACACTCCTTGCAAATGATTACTTATTTTAAATACTAGATTATCACTGAAGAACCTGCATTGTGATGGTTGCTAGCCAGGAGTTAGGACTATTAGCCTACTTACTTAGGATTCAAATCATGCTGATCTTAAGAGAGGACAGGAAATATTCTAGTCTGTAGCAGTACTGAGGACTAGAACAAAAAAACCTGCATCCACAGAAGTAAGCAAAATGTTTTGTTCATCACAAAAGCCTATGTAAGAAGTTGCCACCTCTTTTCTACTTTTGCTTGCCTCATTTGTTGTTCCAACAGAGTATTTGTGGGGCCTGCCATAAACTTGATCAGACTAAAAGAAGAAACTAGTGCCATTTGTTTGTTTAAAAATAAAAATAAAAATCTGGTCACCTTGCTAAACCAATATACAACATAGCACCCCACACAGCCTGTACTTGCACAACTGAAGGGTTTGCAGCTGCAGTGCTGAGGTGGCAATTTCTTAAACTAGCACTGCTGCTGGGCAAATTAAATCAAATTACACCCTCAGGAAAGATGTTCCAAATTAGCTCCATCTCAGAATACAAAAAAAATAGTAATAAGTAAGTTTGTTAAAGTCACATGGAGAGGCTTGCAGCCATCTTAATCTGATACAGATAAATTCAAAAGTGTGTTAGGATGCTTCAGAGATTAATGTACACAGTTCTTTCTTTGTGGCTATCCAGAAATTCAGGGAGTTAACACTGCAATAAGTTTGCATTCAGAAAGTTCTCAGAAGCTTAAAGATTATTTTGATTTTGGGTTTTCAGTGAATTTCACCAAAACTGACCAGTAAGGCCTATAAGAATATAAAGAACTACCATATTAGGCCTGATCAAAGGCCCATCTCAGCAACAAATGCCTACATTTCTTGCATAAGGAAACCACACACATTTCCCCTAGCAGTCTTCGGAGCTCAGGCAATCCACACTTAAGGACCAAAGGTTAAGTCTTTCATTTAAAGCTATTAGCCTAGTTTCCCTGAATTTGGCTGCTCCTTTTCAGAATCCATTTATGCCTTTAGCCTCCAGAACATCCTGTCAAATTAGTTCAATTTAAGCTTCAGACTATTAAAAAAAAAAAAAAAAAGTCTGCCTTCTAACTATTGTAAGATCATTATGAAATCTTGTTTGTTCTAATACCATATGTAAGTCTACTTCTTTATATGCAGGCTTACCTTAAAATTCCATTTGTCACTGACTTGCCTGCAAAGATTTAGATCCATCTCTACCACCAGAAGTCCATCCTGAACGCGAGAGAGACCTGGGGTCCTGCTGCCATCTGGTGCAGCTACGTAACTTGAGCCATAAAAATAGCCCAACTCATGGTGTGCTTGAAGAAATTTTTAAAAAAGAATGTTAATGTGATATGCAAATAAGTATACAACTTCACACGCAGTGTCCCATAAAACCTGGCTCAATTTCTTGTGGTTGCTTGCCTCCTGTGCTTTAAGCAAGGTATCATCCTGAAGAGTCACAGCACAATCCTAAGATAACTGCAGCTTTGACCAGTAGCTATTTTCATGCACAGTACAGCTTTGACATATATCAAATTAACAGGAAAAAGCTCACTGCATTGCCTTTTAAACAATGCATGATTATGCTTTCCCATTATTAAGTCTCTGAACGCAAAGGCTTTGCTTTCATTGTTTTTTATCTGGAATTTAAATGAGTTCAAATTGTCAAATCATACATTTTCAAAACAGATGACAGAGATGAACCCATTCATTTTTGAGCACAAGGTCAGAGGTGAAAACACGGGGATTTGAGGCACTGAAAAAACATCTGACTTTATGTTGCACAACTCTGAGTTGTGCCAAAAATCAGCCACATCTGTTGTACTAAGCAATGCATACCACTGACCTTTTCCATGCAACTACTACAAACACTTAGCTCCCAAACTAGCTAGAAAAGTCTCAGACCCACTCCAGATGAAACCAGGCGGCTTATAATTTGTCACAGGACAAATTACAGTATTTCAACATATAAGTGAAATACATACAAGCAAATCTCATGCTTTTCTTTGAGCAGTCTCTTCTTTAACTTGCAGCAAATCTCTGAAAAAGGGCAAAATGGCTTGGCTGGTGATTTAGGCTAGGGCTATTACTGTTAATCATCTTAAAACTACAAATAAAAAAGCATGCATGTACTGGCAACACAGGCTAATTTGTAGGATTTTTGTCTTCCAGTCCTACAATAATGCATTGACTCCAAAACTTAGTCCTTTGAAAGTATACAGAAGCCTTATGCATCAACTTCTGGTAACCACATACCACGGTACCACCACCTTCAATAGGAAGTGCTGTTTTCCTCCAGCTTACAAAACAGCAGTCTTATGTAAGGCAGTCGCTACCTACCGCAGCTGTCGTGGGAGAGACACTTGCAGGAGAGCTATCATTTCTTTAGACTTTCTAGCTAACAATTATTAGCAAGTACTGAACGTGATTTCTGCACATACCTTCTCTAGCATCTCCAGAAGTAAAGGCATTTTTGTAGTATTCCTGTGAAATAAGAAGAATCCGTAGGTGGCAGTGTAATTCCATTTCTTCAAGAAATCCTTGCTAGTCTATCTTATTCAGTACAGAAATTTATATAAATCTAGTAAGATTTTTTCTGGCATACTATCAGAACTGTCTAAAGGGAATCACCAGAGGGGCCTAGTTTCTACAATGTATAGGCTGGAAAGCAGTATCTCTCTGTATCACAGCCTATTCACACACTTTGGGGAACATGCCTCATATCAGTTTCACAAGTCTAGAGAAGCAGCAAAAGAGGAGATATTTAACCAAACACATCTTTGTGTATTACAAAAGGCAGCAAATGTGTTCACATAACAGCAAGAACAAGTCTAGGTTTTTGCAGGGAACCTAGTAAAAGAACACACATGTAAGAATGTCCTATTGTTGGCGATAATAATTCTCATTATAGAATTTCAGTGTCCAGAAAAAGGCAGTACCTGCACAACAGCAGCCAGTTGTGTACCACTAACTTGAGGATACATTTCATTTTCAGTCACATTGGCTAAAAGAATACTGATTTCACCACAGAAACTAGGAGAATTAGCAAATGGGCGGGTGCCTATTACAAAAAGAGTGATTCAAGAACAGGAAGCAGCTGCAACCAAAAAGTAGGCTGCCAGCACAAGGCAGCTCTCAATTTCTTTTATCGCTGTCCATCTTTATATTATAAACACTAATAGAGTAGTTACACAGTAATCTATGCAATCTAGCGCTATTCAGTTCATTACCTTGAATTAACTAATGCTACAGTACCTAAATTTGGAAATGAAATAATAAAGTGAAGATACGTACCGTTCCTACCCTGTTGATGGCACAAGTAAAACAGTGATTAGCTATGGCAGCATTTCTTGCTTCAATTGGCCACAGTGACTCGCTGCAATACACAGAAGAGGAGGCAGGTATTCACTGCTTGTCTACTTCAGAGCTAAATTTAGATTATGACTGTTTCACACTGTATATATTCTGTCAAAGAAGCCAAAGTTAGCTTCTAAGATTGATCGTGCTCTTACAATCAAAACCTCCCCAGATACAGCCAAGCACTATAATTATTTTCTGCTAAAATATAGGTATAAACAATTCTATCTGATAACTTGGTAAATATGGCTTTGTCATGGCCAAAAAAAAAAAAAATTAAAAAATTGACACATCTCAAGATTTTCAAAGCAATTAAAGAGTAAAATGTTTTACTCTTCAAATTATGTAAAGGGTTTACACACGTGCTTTCACATTCCATTAACTTTCCAATACCAAATACCAATATACCAAACATAATCCTGCAGCAAAGCTAGAAGAGATTCATGCAAGTTGCCTCCCTTTTTTCCCCAAATGCTCCAAGAGAGGCTTCTGCAGCAGTGAGTGAAAAAAGAAAATTAATTATGGGAATAATAAAAAAAAAAATTGAAGGAAAATAAAAATCCATTTCCACCAAAATTTCCTACTTCTGTTATTTGAACCACAGTTTTCATAGCACTTTTGAGTAAGTTACCTTTCTGTGGTGGGTTGATGAAACAGAAAGCATGTTTAGCAAAAGCATCCTGGTAACTTCCCAGTAATTATCTACTAAATCTAAATTATCTCACTAAATTTACAAAAAACCAAGAGCTGAGAAATGAGAAATAGAACATCCCTTCTCCTTTAAAAGCCTTTACCTCTTTTCTAAAGGAGATTTCAGTTCTGACTGATGTTTAAAACTGAAATAGTCTTCTTATGAAATAGCTTGATACACAGGGATCAGACTGGTTAATAGAAGGTCTGGGAGTCCTCAGAGCTCCAAAACAAAGGTGATACAATTTGTACACTCCTGTTATAGCATGTACCTGCCACATTCTGAATATCAAGACAAGGTTGCAAGCATCTGACTCATTAATCTCCCAGTCAGGCTCAAGAATCTTAAGAGATGGTCATTGGACTGATTGAAAGGACTTGGTTTATTGCCTCTTTTCTCAATTGCTTTGAGTCTGGCAGCCACCTCTTCTAAGAAAAAGGGATTTTATTGAAAAGCTCCAGCAAATTACAATTTCACAGAAGAGAGACAGGAAAAAAGGCTAACGCCAAGAAGCGACCCCAGAGACAATTTTTACATGGGCCTCAAGAGTCCTCTTCCTGCAATAAAAATTCTATGCTTAAAAACAACGAAGTGAAAGCTAATAATTAGGAGAGGCTGAAGCACACAGAGTACCAATGAAGTGCTGTATGACTACAGGGTAATTTCTGTTTGCTCTTCTGTTAATGTAATGGGCTATAAGTAGACAAACATCACAAATACTCCAATAGTGACATAAATGCCCCAAAAGCATTGTGTATTAATTCATCTCTTTTCAAAAGACATTTCCCAACACTAAAACTATCTTTTTTTTTCCTCAACCTAAATTTTTTTCCCAACCTAAAATTATCCTTTACATCAAAAAAATATTAAAGGCAGTTTGAATGACAGAATACTGCATCTAATCTACAGTTCTACTCTCCAGGTTTGTAAATACAGAGTTCTCTGCTTCAGAATTAGCTGTGTGTAAATTTTATGCCTTTAATCTGTATTTAACCATTTCTACCCTATTATGAATGCTTATCATCCTCAGAATTTTCTAGTAAAAAAAATTGTACTCATATTCTTGGACCTTGTTACAGAGACAGAAAACCTCCAAATTTACATTAAACAGGTAAAGTGAGAGGATTAGAGGAATCTTGAAGAACTGGAAAATGCTGGGGGAAAAAAAAATCCCTCTTACATTTCTAACTCTTCCATTGTCTTGCATATCCAGTTAGCAAGTCTATACTGCATGAACATTGCATACATTAAGGTTTATAAACTTACACTGGAAAAATCTGTTCCTCTAGATTTAAAGAAATAAAAATGGAAGTATTCTGCACTTAGTCCATGCATACAAGCCCAGCTGAAGAGAGAGAGAAGAGAAATGAGAAAGAATTTTTACTGTTATAAGAGATCAATATGTCTTCTTTGTTTGCTACAGGATTTATTTACTTGTATTACAATATCATCAGTAACAATAAAATACGCTTCTGTTAGCTTCCTAAAACTTTCCTTTGGAGCTGGAAACTCAAAGAGACTTCAGCTACCCCCAAATATTTTTTTTTAACTCACAAAGGAAATGTCTTTGTTTCAAAGAACTCTGCAAAACCAGACTTCCCCCATTGACCTTGTAACAAAGCTAACCACTTATGCTGAAAAGGGTTAAAAATATTAATACTTCTAATTAACCATAAACTACCATCACTTCCTCAGTCATGTATATGTAATCATCACACATTACTAAATTACTTTTCAGAGACTACTGTTATCAGTGGGGAAAAAAGGAAACCACAAAGAAAAATCACAGTTGTTCTACTATGTGTTAAGCTGATGCATAGACATACTCTGGAATCCCATACCTCAATTTACAAATTGTCTAAGTTGGAACTTGAAAGTATCAAGTAGTACAGCAAAGGACAGAATACAATGAGAATGAAAGGAAGGCATGGTGATTTTGTCAAGAAGAGTGCTCAAGAGCCACTGAAACCATTTTTACAAGGTTTCCACCTAAAGAAAGCCCTCCCTGCCAGCACTGAAGAAATGCAGTTATTTTGCATCACATTATAGTACCCCACACAATACACAGCCTGTGTCAGACAATGCTTTGGAAGCATGGCACATTCAAAGGTTATATTGAAACGTGACTGATGATAATAATGTAGAGGCAAAGCATATTCAAGAGCTAATCCACAAATTAATCATTATGGGCTAGCTAAGAAGTATACTTTCTTAGCTCACTGAGCTGGTTTTCTTTTTTCTTTTAGGAAATCAAGTCAGTAGGGTGCAATTAATGTCAATCTGCAGAAGATTAATCTCAAGGGAAACAGTTTACACTGGTTCAGTCTGGTTCAAGAGGCCTGATAATCACAAAATTGCCAACAGTTTAAAAAAAAAGTTTCTGAGAAAAAGGTTTCTTAGCTTGGCTCTGAAAACTGGAATTTGATATCTACTTATTGACTCCTAGGTGGACAATGCAAGCTGGCAAGCTAAGTCTGAATGCAAATTACTACTGCCCATCATAAAGCAAAAATACTACATAGATAATCTAAATAAACTCTTATTAGTTTTCAGGATGCTAGCTGGATGCTTGTTAACTCTGACTCAGAGGCAAAAGTCCTGCAGATGTACAACTGAAGTTCTGGAAGAGAATCAGTGGCTGTAAGCAGACTGGTAGCCCAAAACTCCAGGTGGAGAAGAATGCAGATTCCTTCATGAAGGCAAAACAAGGAGGCTATATCTCCAGTTCCAAGACCTCAGCAAGATGTCCCAGAGAATGACGGGCTCAGAGGTTCAGTTAACCAAGAAAGCATGCAACAGCCTAAATCAATTCGTATTTTACCTGAGAGATCCAATAGTGGCTGAAGGGTTAAAGATGATCTCTGCTCCATTCATACTAAACATGAGCCAGTTCAGAGGGTGATGGCGCCCATAGCAGATATTCACAGCAATTGTTCCAAACTGTGTCTGAAACACCGGGTGTCCTCTATTTCCTTCCATATAGTAAGTAGACTACAAGCAAACAAAACAAAACAAACAGAAAACCACAAAACCACTTCTTAAAAAAGCGAGAAGTACCACCTCCAACACTGCTTTGACACTTCCCATTTTCTGGTTACCAGCTTCAAGTCATTTTAGACCATGAGTAAGGACAACACCCTACATTTAGTACAGAGCTGCACTACAATGGGTATAGAGCAAAAAGTGGCTCTCAGACTGCTGAGATCAAATTCAAGATCCTTTCTGTTTCCTTTCACTTATACTACACCTAAGCACTGTCTGACTTTAACATAAATGCTTCTACTAATGCTAGAAACTCCTGCAGAAGCTTAAGAGAGATCCACAAGTCACCAGACTTAAGGTACCTCTCTTGGTACTTTTACCACATCAGAAAATTCTCTTGTCTCCAGGATCCTTTGACTCTGATTAAAGATCAAAAAGATTAACACTGTCTAAAGAACATGGAATTCCTTTACAGTCAGCTTGTTACATAATGACTGCAGTAATTTTATGAATGCTATAAGGAAATAGCATATAGCTAAGACTGGTTATTTAAATTTCCTATATGCCTGTTCCTCTGAACAAACAGAAGGCTTGAAATAACCACCAGGAAAATCACAGGATAAATCAAGAGAACACTCCTTAAAGAAACTGGAGCCAACTGTTGGCTAAAAAGATCCCATTTACCGTATGCTGCAAAATTTTATCTTATCATATCAAACATTTCTAAACAGAAATGCACTGGTTCCTGTAAAAAGTACTGGTAAAAAGAAGGACAAGGCATTGTTAACAGCTATCAAGAGAGACAAACATTCACAGAGATATTTTAAATTAAATGTACAGAAATGGTTCTTCCCAGGTGCAAGAAAAGGGTATGTGTGGAGTCACTCACACTTGCTTGCCCAGTAGTAATCAAACCCCCAAGAAAGTCTCAGACATTAGCAGGAAGAGCACAAAAAACGTAACAGAAAACATAATTTTGCTGGTTTATAAGAATTCTGCGTGCCCACAGCTTGAGTACTCTGGGCAATTCTAGTGTCTGCATCTCAATAAGGATGGAATAAGCAAAGGCAACTGAAACTATGAAGGGGATGCTCCCTTGTTAGGAGCAACTACAAAGGCTCTTCAGTCTGCAGGTGGAAGGCTGAGGGTAGTATGATGAGTAAGATCTGCAAAATCACAAAAGCGGTGGACAAGATAAAAACAGAAATCCCAAAGCAGCAGCAGTAGTGGGTATTGACTAAAATTACACTCTTACACCTGTTTTTAACCAAAGTAACTTTTTCTGTGCAAGCAGGCAGTGCACTTCTGAAATGTGCTTCTTTGTTAAAGCAGGTTCAGAACAGATTAGACAAAGTCATTGATAACACATCCACAGATATGAAACGAATGAGACAGGAACATGCCACCCAACATTCCTAACACAATGACTGTGGATACCAAGGGAGTACAAAGGTTGCAGAGTGGCCAGACTTATTCCTAACAGTACCTTTTTGTGATGATCTCAGAGACAGAAAAGCAAGGTACACAACCCACCAGCCTGACCCAGTGGGGCACGTCTCTTACCATATAAGAAAAGCATGTTGTAAAGCAACTCTCTTTTTACTGAAACTACCTGTCCATGGTAACAGCTGCTGCCATTGGTCTTGAAGGAAGCCGAACCACATCAGGCCCAAAGCAAGCACAGTTACAGTCGGGGAACAAACTAGGGCCTCAACAAAGTGTAGAACGGCATGCTAGACACAGGGGGATCATCTTCTGAAACCAAGGATTGGAGGTTCAGTATGCCCACTAAAAGTGACATCTCATGTTTCTTATTATCAGGTCTCATGAAATTGCACAGTCCTTGGGCACTGATTTTATCTCCTTTCATGTCTGTAGAGAACATGCCATGTGGCAGGCACTCACACAATCCTTTTTCAAAACAATTCCGCTGATTGAATATATTTCCATTTTTTCTCTATTGTCAGTTTTCTTTCATTACAATAGGAGAAGAAAACCAAGAATGCTATTGCTTCAGGGAATTCATCAGTTCTTATTTCTTTATTCCTCACCAGAGGTCATAATCATCTCCACAGCAACAAACTGTGATGTTTCAAGACAGATTGATTTTTGTTTATTTATATGCCCTCCCACACATGGCTGAAGAGGTTACAGACCAATCTCTTTCCCCTTTCCATTTAGTTCTCACCGATTCAACAAGGCTGATTTTAACAAGGCTCCCTTCCCTATCTGCTCCACAGAGACAATCCACAAAAAATAATTTCAAAATTCAGGGCTTCCTTGGGGGTTAACTTTGTTGATAAAGAAAACAACATTAAAGTAACAGAGATGAGCATAAACCTTCCCTGTAGTCTTGGTGGTTTCTAAAGTTCCTCTATTAGAATTGCTCAGCTTAAAAGAATGGACTTAATGCTTTGCTAACAAAACTAGTTAAAAAGACAGTACTGTTTTGGGTAAATACTACTTGCACCTATAATGAGGTAGCTACAACAAGAAATGTCAAATCATTATAGTATACCTGCAAGATATAGACGGTTTTGTGGTAATTCTGGCGTTATAAGAACTAAGTCATTTTTGGAATTATGCAAAACTCTTAATGAAACCCTATTTATACTTCACATGGAAAAGTAAAAAGTTGCCTTTCATTACACTCTTCTTGTGCCTTTCATTACAGTTTCATAGCTGGAAACAAAAGTTTCTTGGAATCTGTTGATGCTTCACAAACCACTGTCTGGAAAACTGAAAGACATCATATTTTAGCACAAGCAACAGGAATATTTTTTTGTTGTTGTTTGATTACAGAAGAAACAAATAAAGGATGTGAACGTAACCAAAATTCATTTTTATTAGTGCTTGTATTTTATACGGGTTTGCTAGTTACTGTTTTGCTAGCTAGAAGATAGATCCGATAAAATAATATTTAATATCAAAAGAATTGTTAAACACAGAAGTCAACACTGGTGACTGACAGGCCTGTGCCAAAAATCCATTGTGTAGAAACCTATTAACAGCCGCCTCTGAAGAAACACAAACCAGTCTGATCAGGTCTGGAAGCCCAGGTCGAAACTTCCAGAAATCTTTGAACACAAAGTTCCAACACTCAAAAACCCCTTTTAAAATTAATAAAAAAGCAGTTTAGATTCTGAAGCCTCAGTTTAGTCACTGGAGCATTTGGACAGGGAACAAAAGCAACTGCAGGTATACAGCAGCCCCCCAGTGCTTAGAAGAAAGGCTCTGTTAATTACTCACCTTAGCTGTCAAGGAGAGATTTAGTTAGGTAAGACAATGTATTTTTAGACTTCAGTTAATTTTTAATCTTGATCTTTCTGTTTGTGATAATTCTATGGATGGATAAACACATTTCAGATCTACCAGTTTTCTTCTGATGCTGCCTTCACTACCAGTTCACTTTCTAAAGCTGATTCTGCAGGACAGCCTAAAAACTGCTGGGGGCTTCAGTGGAAGTAATGTGATTAGTAAACAGAAGATGCCATAAACCAGCTATTCAGTTAGAAGCATAATGAATTAAGGGATTCTTTTCAAAGAAACAGAAGAAAAAGAATGTCATTTCCACCAAGACAACCTCACAGAGAAACAGAGATCAAGACCATAAATAATGCTTACACATGAACCATGAAACAGTTGCCCTCCAAATTAAAGTAAGTTCAACATGCACAAATGCAAAAACTAAGTCAATCATGCACAACTAACATAAAGCGATGACTTACAGAATTTTGTTTTAAAGATCCTCTATACTTCTCTAGTTTCCATCAGGCCAAGGAAGAGTACATGACAAAGGTTCAATGTTTTTTGTCCTTTAAGAGTCACCGCTCTCTATTCTTGATAAATTAACTTACTATAATGTCACCTGAGGAAAACTGATTTGAACTTTGTGAACTACGTTTTCTAGAAATACATTATGTTTCCTGCCAATGACTCTGCTACAACACATGCTGACATGAACAAGAGCTGCAAGGTAAGATTAGCCTGATAATCACAATACTGTGTCTTACCTCATTGAAATCTCCAATCCTTGGAATATGATTTTTCCTACTTTTGCCAAGGACAGCTCCAGAATTAGAAATGACCACTGCAGCATTCCACAAAGTTCCCCCGTGTATTTCATCTCGCTCCAGGATTGGAGATACCACAACCATGTTGTATTTCTTTGCCAGCTATACAAATGAATGCAATTCTTCTATTAAACATAAGCCTTCAGGATTTTCACTTTTTGTTCATAAAGAGGGATTAAAAAAAGTTTTAGTCTGGTACATTACTCTGACTTATCAAGCAATAACACTTACACCCACACTGGCATGCCCACATCACCACAGTTTCTTCATCAAAGATAATTACATTACAGAGAGCTTTCCACTTAAATCCTCAACTAGAAATGCAACGTACCAACAGCAAAAAGCATCTTAACAGCAAAGGTCAAACTACAAAGCTGACCTCTGTCTATCCACAGATATAGAAATATACCACGATCCCATCCCATTCTGGTATACCACTTAAGTGGCATACCAGATTGAAAGACAAAGACACCACAGCTGAAAACACTTATTAAAAAAAATAAAATATATATATATATATATATAAAAGGGAGAATGTAAACTAGCATTGCATGTTAACTATGAATGTTAAAAAACATAGGTGTGAGTGAGAAATATAGCAACTTCTGACTGCAAGTTTACTAGCACAGTCTTTTCCTTCAAATCACTTTTCTTTTCTTTCTCCAAAGATCCATAGTGTCATTAATTCCATAGTGAGAATCAACATGTACTTGCCCTAGATCAGACTAAAGATATGCTGTCTACAAAAGCTTAATAGGTCAGTGCATATCTGGGAAAATTTGACATTAAAACAGTCTGCTGTTTCAATTAGCTGTAAAAGAAAATAATTTAAATTCCTTATTAGAAAAAAAAAGTTGTCAGAAAACAAAAATAAACTCTGCCACCCTTGCAATCAACACTCTAGAAAAACAAGGCAGTAACAAATCTCCTTGGTTCCATAAAAATCCCTCTACGTTTTGTGTCATTTCACAGGGAGTAGCAAAAGATTTGTGTGAAAGTGTTCTTTGTTCAGAAACAGCTAGCTATTCTTCTCCTCACACCTTCATACAAGCATTGTTTAATGCTCAACTTTGCTATGCAAGAAACATCTTTTAAATGGAAATTTAAAATACTTGTGTGAAGAATCATTCTTTCCTTGTAAAATTCAGGAATAGTTAAATGGGCAGTTTCCTATGCCTTCTATGGTAAAAGGTAGTCTATAAATGCAAAGTAGTTTAAAAAAATAAATATAGAGCACAGTTGTTGTTGCCCATTTCTACTTCGCTCACTATCATATTTGTCAAGCAAGCTGAAAATTTATTTTTTATTATTTCAGTTTTCTCAGTGGTACAAGACCAGTACATAAAGAAGAAATCCATGCTAATCAGTATCAGTTATGGGCTGGGGTTGGAGGCTAGATGTAGGGGTTTTTTGCTTGGTTGTTTTTTTACCTCTTGACAGAATTTTGTTGTTGGCCCATCCTCTGCTGACTCAGCAAATTCAGTCCAAGGAAGCTTCTCTCTTGTACAAAAAGCAAAGGGCATGGCTGAAAAACAGCAATGCAAGACAAAATTCACAAGAATATTCAAGTCACTCAAGAAATACACACCATTTACATGAATACAAATTACAAAATTAAACAGTTAAGAATGATTCAACTGCTTTCCTTGTTTAAAGGCAAAAGCCATTTAAAAATACTTTCAGCAGGGGCAAAAAGTTTTGGCCCTACACAGAGCAAAGCAGAAGAGAAAGAATGTAACTTAGTAAAGTCTTACCAGAGATAAAAATACAAAGTACACCCCAGTCACTAGTGTACACTTTCTTCGAATAACCTGTTTTCACAAACATTTCACGAGCCTTCATTTTGGTTTTTGCCTCTTATTACACCTCAAAATGCCATTTTAAGTGAAATTCTATCTTTTAATTTTAGTATCTGTCTAGAAAAAACCCAGAGTTTTAGGAGGAAAAAAAATAATGAGGAAAAGATCACAAAGGATGACACAAAGAAGCAGCACCCATACAAGTATCACTATTGCAGCATACGCTTGTCTTCAATACAACAGACTTCATGTACATCTTCCATACAGTTCTGCTAACTGAGACTTTTTGGTTTTTCCTTTAGAAAGCAAATCAGTAAAGTTAACTGTTTAACTCAGATGACCTCTGCTATTCACTTACAAGACATACCTCCAGTACAGGATACCTGTTAGAATAGAAGGAACTTGACCTTGGACAAACTAGAAGGAATCACAGAAAATACTTACTCCAAGCCTCCTGGAAACAAATTATGTTGACCCCACATAATGCAGCTACTTCCACAATCTCCTCAATTCGTCTGTGCAGTGCAGCCACCTGATAGCAAGAAGTGTCACACTGAAAAAAAGCTATATGTTCTAACTCATTTGCACATTAACAGCCTGGTTTTACAAGCTTTGTTACCATTGAATTTATCTTGTTCTGTACTTAGTCCCATTGCTTTCAGGGAGGGTAATTCAACAAGTTATCATTCCTGAACACTGATAATAGAAAGAATTAGATACAGAATTTTAAAAGCGTTTTGGTGCTGAAAATAGAGAAAGCAATCCAACGGAATTCTAATTCCATGGTTACAACATTTAAATATATGGCAACTCATGGCTGACTGACTTGCAGATAGAATATAAATCAGAAAAAATTATAATTCTGCTGCTCATTGTAGACAACCTACAGAAGGATGTTAAGTAAACGCGAATTCAAAGGCAAGTACTCAGAATCTTAAAACATGAGGTAAGGACAGCCTATTTCCTTGGTTATGTGCAAATCCTGCTCACACAGGTGGATCTTGGACACTCTTTAGAAGTTAACAACTCCAAATGGTTTTCTAAACCCCTCTGTCCTAAAAGGCAAGTAGATTTTCAAGAAAAAAACATGAAAACATTTTTTAAGTAGTCAAAAAACATTGTTTCAAAGTACTTTTTTCTTGACTATTCTACTTAAAAGATAATAGGTGTAGCACTTTGCATTGATATTTTCAGGTGTCAATAAATAAAAGGACACAAGATTAGTCAACAGTGACCTACAAACTCAACAACTGTATACTGATTTACAGCAGTAGTTAACTAGTTATTTATAAGGTAAAATAATTAATATAACTGGTAGTCTTTTCAACAGATGCTACAAATAATACACAAACTTGATCCATTTACTGAATTGCTTCCATCTGTGACAGGTAATCTTTCCAAAACAAATTTATTCAGAAATGTTCTGTCCTGTCACTGTACAAAACTACTACTCCAGGAGATTTTATAAACGTGGTATTTTCTTTCACTTTTTTAAAGCTACTTTTAGGAGGGTGTTTCTATGCGTATGTGTCACTTCAATGCTTTTGTGTCCAAGATGTTAAGAAATGATGGTCACCTTGTAATAAGATCTAATTTACTACTGCACAAAGAATAATGAACACAGCTTTATTAATCTGTGTTTACTCTAATGGATTTTCCTATAATGGAACATTTCTCAATTAAAACAAGAACTACACCTGTGGTTTCTATGGGTTGCCATCTCTTGATTTTGGGTAAATGATTTTTGTTTCATTTCAGAGACAAAGGATTTTCATTTACAAAATTGGTACTAAATAAATAGCTTTAGAACTGCAAACTGGTTGGTTCACTAGGTAAACACAAGAGGTGTTTCTGAGAAACAATAAACCAGAATGTGTCATTGTGATTTCTTACAGTACGCTGTGTTAAGATAGTGATGGATCCTATATTGCCAGAACATCAGCAGACATTTCACGATGGAGTTTCTAACATCAACAACTGAAAGGTGTTTTTTCTCAATCCAGCAGAAGAGGAGTTACACACAAACATCCCAGATCCCAGTTTGGGTACCTGGACTGCCACTGGTGTGTCTGTGGGAAGTGGAATTTTATTCTGTACCAGTCCCACTCGAACAATACGTGGCCTTCTCAGTTGCTCTGGGGCAGCTTCAAATCCATAGCCCTGTAGCTCAAAATCTCTTTCTTGAGCTGCTGATAGAGCAGCAGCTGGCAAATTAAGTTTTCTGGATTGAACAAGAAACAAAGACATTTCAGTGTGAGATGTTCTTCTTTCCTGCTGTGAATGCAATGGACCAAAAGGATCACAGATACTGTCTACCCCTGAAGAGACACCCAAGCTCCCATGCCCCAATTCAGAGCTATCAGACAAGGGAACAGTCAGGCAGTAGCCAGGCTGTGCAAATCTGATGGCTCTCCTCCATGGCAGCAAACTCCCAGTGTCCTCTTCTGTGACTGTGATTTCCAGATGCTAACACCTTGCTACAGAAATTAAGGAACACATACATATAAACGTTCACCTGCCAGCCTCAGATGATAAACACTGTCCCTCCAATGTATTTTTCCTCATGGTATATCCCCACTTTTCCAACTCGCTCACCCCAAAGCCACGACCTCCCAATTGTCCCCTCAAAACTATTCCCCTTGGGCCTTTCATTCCTGTCAGCCACCCTCTCACACAACCTCTCCAGTGCCCCACTTCCCAAACCAGGATTTACCTCCAAACCACCCCAGTTACCTCACCACGGCCCAACCCCACCGCAGCACCACAAGTGCCATAGGCCCTACTGTTAGTTCGCCTTTCAGCCCCCAGCCCTGTGTCCTGCACACCCACCCTCACACTGCCTCCCTCGCCTCGCCCCGAGCTGGGCACCCCACAGGGGAGGAAGGCGCCAGGGCAGGACAGGGCACCCCCCAAGGCGCCAGGCGAGCCTACCCCGCCAGCGCACCTTGCCTCGCCGCCATAGAGGATCCGCTTCACCTCAGCGAGGTCCTCGGGTGGGATGCACCGCTCCAAGCATGCCTCCAGCGACAACAGGCCTCCCGCCATGGCACAGCGCAGCGTGGGATGAGGCACGCCAAGGGCTGTGCTGCTGCTGGCCGTCAGGTACGCGCTGGCCGTCAGGCAGGACTGCCCTCTCGGACTTTACCCCGGGGTGGCCCCCACCCTTTTCTCCTCAGGGCATTTTGGCGGGAGCGGCTCAGCCCCAGGGGAAGGCGGCGCCACAGGGCCGGGCTCCCAGCGCTGTGGCCCTGGGCACTGGTGGCTGGCACAGCCCTGCGCCCTGGGCACTGGTGGCTGGCCCTGCACAGCCCCAAGTGGGCCGAGAGGCATGGATGTGGCCGTTCCCAGTGGCTGGCCACCTCGGCACCAGCTCCTCGGCCTCAGAAATAACTCGCGGAACATCTTTAGGAGCTTTTAATGATACTGTTCAATAAAAAGGCTTAGAAATAGAAGGTCATAAAAATGGCAATAGTTTTCACCGATACGTGTGTGTCTATTTCAGTTGCAATAAGACTGAACACTAATAAATAATTCTGTCTTTAACATGGATTTGAGGACCAATATAACTGAAAATTCATCCCAAAATGAACATTAGTGTCAGACAAAGACTGGACAAATTAAGACCTTGATCCAAGTAAAAAAAAATGTGCATCTAAATAAAGGATATTTTCTTCTGCAGGTACCAAGTGGACAGCCTGTTTAAACCAGTTATTCCCACCGAACTACTGGCTACGCTTTCTGAGCCAAAGTGCAACTGAAATTCAAGACACGGTAACTGGTTTTCTCACTCAGGCCAGGGATGGTTATACATGTCTAAATGTATCACATGGAGTTTAATCACCGCTTTTGTGTATCTTCCAGAGGATGTAGCAACATTCAGCACTTAACATTTGCAGTTGTTAGGTATTTCAAGTTAAATATTAAGCCTTTTAGGCTAATCTAAAAAAAAAAAAAAAAAGTTAGGGAGAGAGTGTCTAATATTTAACTTTAAACAGCAACTGTTCAGGGATAGTCTGGTTTCATCAAGGCATTTTCAGATACGTGATCCTTTCACTCTAATCCACCCTTTTTAACCCAAAAAGTTGCAGCAATACTCTATGCCAAGTGCACCAGGGCAGGCACACTGCTCTGCTGATTTGTTAGAGGCAAGAACTTGTCACAGTAACTCCTAACGAGCAGATTGACTCCTTTAGACAGCATTTAGGAAAATCTTTTAATCTTTGGGGGAATTTTCAAGATAAGCTAAAAATAGGGATGATAGCATGTTATAAAGCAAAAAAAAATGGTGAACACAAAGCAGAGAAAACCCCCATCATTTGAAAGGAAGGAACTTTTTAAAAAAGTCTGGATAGCTAGTACATTGTTTAAATACTTGCCCTGTATTCATCAGTGTAGCATCTCCCTGTTCATGACCAAGGGCCTAAAAACCTGTTCTTAGGAATTATTTTTCTTTCCCAAACATATTTCTGAATGCAATAATAAGCAGTGAATGATACTTACATGGTATTTTTCATCTGATGATCCTAATTTGCTTTAATGGCCAATTTGAAAGGTACATATCAGTAACATTTTGTTCTGTTTGTGTCTGGCAGACCTTTGACCATTGCAGAATGGGAGATGAATGCAAAAAGCAGCTGACAATACAGGAGGGAAATTAGGAGACCAAGTAGTAAGTTCATTTCCATATCGGCATACTCAGGATATCATCAGATAAAGCATTTCTGGAGGATTTGTAGAAACAAACAGAAGGGCCTGAGTTTCTCTGGGAACTGTTCAAGCTCTTTTCTGCCTGGACTGCAAATTAAAGGGAAAAACAGCAGGTCTATTTTGTATCCCGCTCCTGAAGAAGGTCACATAACTGAACTTCTCTCTTCAAGCTTCTATTCTTAGTGTGAACTTTCACTGACTTCTCTATTGGTGCCTTGTTTGTTTGTAATTTAGTAAATTGTACTACATGTAGGAAATGGACTTCATGGCAATAAAACTGAAGCCCCTGAAAAGAATACTCACGAACAGTTAAGACCTGAAAAAACAGTACATTTCCTGTGCACGGTATCAACCACCCTGCAACAACACAGTGAGGTCCAGACTTCGTGAATAGGAAATGACAAGCCTAGAATTACTAATAACGATGAAAGGAGATCAGGCTATTCCATAGGGACTGTGCATACATAAAGGTATAACTCTAGCCAACACAATAAACCTTCAAAGCACAAAATGTTAATGTTGAGCAGGAAAGTAACCTAATAAAGGAGGATGCCTTCCATATCCCAGACAAAGTATATTAGAGAGTTTGGATTTAAGTCTGAATGTTCCACCTCAGTCATGGCAATTAACTATTAAGTATGATGCTTGAATCCAAACTCCAGGTCTGGTTTTGACTGCTTCAAACCTCTGTATTTAAACCTCTTCCCAGTTCTGCATTACCTGGATCAAGTAATTATTTCGGGAAATAGCTGAACTTTTTGGTATGAACCCAGGCTGTAATAACTGGTTTAGAGGAAAATAAGTATTTTATGGAACAAAAGTTCTTTAAAAAAAGGGAAGACTCCTACCAAACAGTTCTAAAGTGTGCAACTTTTCATCTCTATTGCCCTTAGTCAGGGTGGTCCAGAAAGTCGGATACAGAAGTCAGGATCACAGAGTGCAATCTGTACAGAAAGCAGTTCTTGTATGCGTCTGTGTTGAAACCTTGTATTGCACAGATACCTTCTCAGAGCTAAACCAGGGTTTTGATAATACTGGTCCACACACTCTGTGCTGCAGGACTGTTCCCAGGAGTTCCTGTAAAACCCCACAACAGCACCCTGGCATTAGTCAGAAGCACACTGGAGAATGAATTTAAGAGCCAAATATCTAGAGTTCAGGCTAAAATTGGGAAAGACCCAAGAAAATATTTAAACAAACAAACAAAGTCTTTCCACTGTAACCCAAGATAGGAGCAAAGACTGAACAGCATCACGTATGAGAGCTAGCAGGCAGGATTGTGGGCAGCATTTCTGTCTTTCCTTCCTAAGTTAGGAGTATGTACATATACTCCTTTTGAAACACCCAGCTTCTTACAAACCTTGCTACTATCACCTCAATCATGATTCCAGACACTTTCTTCTCCTGTCATTCCTTGAAATGGCTCACACAGAGTTCCTCAGAGCAGCTAAATAAATTAATAACTTGTGTCCTTAAAGCAATAACTGTCTCAGATCACCCACAGTGTCATGCTGCTTGTTATTAACACCTATCAAGGGATTTAGGTGGATGTGGATACAGATGTGTCCTGCAAGGCCACATGATGCTGATGCTCTGTCCAAGCTTCCTTTCTAGATGCTGCAACACCCTTTAAAATGACTTTCTAAACTGTCCTTTTCCAGTGGCCACAAAATAAACTACTGAATTGTACTGCAAAGTAGATCACTGAACTAGATCTTTACATTGCTTCACCTCAAATACAGATTCCTTTGCTTCATATGGAGATATAATTATCTCTGAACATACCTGATTCAAAACATTTCAAGTTTAAGAGACAGGCAGTGAAGGGTAATTAACATAATAAAAGTTGTAAGAGAAGAGACAGGTCTAAAATAGAGGGGGAAGATAAAACACTAACTTCATGTTACTTAATACACAGCTAAAAGAAGGAAGGCAGTTGCTAAACTTCCTTTCTGTTCTGCTTTGATTTATACATTGAAACAAATCAGCTTTAAGGGCACTGTGATGCAGGAAAACCAGCATTCTCTGTTTTAAAGTTAATCCTTTAAACCATGACCTCTTGCTAATAATATTTAACTTGGTGTGTGTGTGTTTTGTTGGGTTTTGCAGGGGTTTTTTTGGGGGGGGAGGGGGAGTGGTTCTGACTTTACACTGGTTACAGACAGAGCTCTTTTCCTAATTCTACTTACATCTTTACAAGTATTCTTACCCGTTTTAGAAATAGGTCTGTACGTAAACTTAAACCAAAGTGAAGTTGAGGATTTTGATATCAATGGAAAATTCTGGTCTGCCTTTAGATTCCCTGCCTTTCCCATGGACTCTGCAAAAGCCATGGGTACAATCACCTATGGAGTAGAAGAGCCAAATTCTAAACCTCATATAGTTGGCTTTGTGTCATCTGTTTTTGGCTTCCTGCCATTCTGAAGGCTGGGTGAGGGGAAGTGGCTGAAAACTGAGGAAGTTTATTGTTGACAATACATTTTGTCTGCTCTCAGGCATGCCTGGGACCAAAGCAGTCCCTAACTAGCCCCAAGTCTGGGGAGTGAAATGTAAGTTTTCAGTCACCTTCTCCTCCCTCCTACAGGACAAGCTGAGCTCAGAGTTTTCCAAGAGTTAACGTACCTTTGGAAGAGTCCTTCTGTTGTTAGCACTTTTGCCTTTCTAGCTAGAAATACTCTCCTTGCTTGCTTTGACTAAATCACACCTGAAAATATGTCTTTAAACCAGAAGAGATTCACAAATTGACCACTTTGGCCAATTAAAACCTTCATTCTTCCCTGGAATATGGCTATCTCCCTGCTGCACAGGAAGTGCATTAAAGAAGTAATAAACACTCATAAAATAAAATTCATGATCTAACATTTAAGAGCAGCGTTCTTGTTCATTACTGTAACTTTCTGCTAAATTACCACCAACGAGATTGCTCATGGGCTCAAAAGGTCAGTGTTATTTTTGCTGCTGAAATCATGGAGTCTGGGAAACAACTGTGTGTAAATTGCTGATAAACTGGAACAAAGACAGAAGAGAAAAACACTGAACATGTAAGAATGCAAGTAAACCAGCAGGAAAGGAGGGGAGGGGAAGAATCTCACGGACAGTTTATTAAAAGAACAAAAGAATAAAATCTGGCGCATTTGTTTTCCACGAGTTCAGGAAGCCCGGTCTTTAAGCACCTACTATAAATAGAGTGTTCTAATCCTTCATCAAAGTGTGTAGTAGTCTATAACAAAATGAATGATTTTTAGGTATAATCTGGGAAGAGGAAGATGTCTCTCCCCTTGTAGTAGGAAAAAGATCTTTTGTTTCAATCCTTGCAGAAATTAGAAATTTCAAAGCATAAGGGATGGAGACATGAGGGAGAGTCTGGAACATGATGTTTCTATACTGTCAGATTCCTGGCAAGAGTATTGTTAGAGAATGGAATTAGCAAGCATTTAATTTGGGATTGAATAATCTGATTTTGAGAAAGATGGTCTTGAATTTAGCACATGGCTAACCTGACAACCCTCAAGGAGTTTGCCTCTGAGTAAAAGCTCTATGTGAATTCCATCAACTTTGAAAAAACATTTGCTAGGGTTGATAGGCATATCATATAGCAAATAGTGGGAACTTATCTGAAATTCTGAAAAGGATGATTTTTAGTCATTTAGCTCTATAAAGGATTTGAGTGTAAAGTAATCCCAAAAAGCTACCTAAGAACCATCTGAGTTAAAACCAAATGCAGAATACAGGAGCTTTACATTGACCTTAAGGAAAAAAAACCCATGGATAAATTATTTAATGCAAAAACCTGTAAATTGTTTCAGGTAAACAAACCCCGTTATCTTCTAGGTGAGACAGCTTTGAGTAACAGCTTGGCCAGTGACAAAGTAGTATTAAATGACTTATTACACCATGCTGGCTCTCAGTTGTATGGGCGTGAAGTTATTCAAAGCAACTCAACAAGGAGGTTGAAGAGGTTTGTTTCTACAGCCTGCCCACTGAACTGGATGCCTAGTGGGTAACTTTTAGGGTAGTCACTGAATAGCCTTCAGGCAGGTCAAAGCCTGCACACAGCAGGCAATAAAGGGCTACATTCATCTTGAGTTCCACACTGGGCAGTACAAAAGGAATAACAACGTCCACTAACAGTCAACATCTTGAGTTTCTGTGAAGGCATTCAAGCTGTGAACCAAGAAATTATAATAAGGTCTGTCTCTCACAAAGGATGAGACCACTCCTACCACTAGGATGATTATGGCAAACCTGTTAGATCTCTCTACACACAGGCACTGTCAAAAAATGACCTCCAGTGCCGATTGAGTGGGCTGGCCCAAAGATAGAACATTCTCCCTATTATGATGTTTCCCTGTTAGTCTCTCACCATAGCTATTCCACTCATGGTTCCCACAGACCAGAACTAACTAGGGCTGCAGCGTGATTTGGGTGGCAGGGAAGAAAAAGGGGAGCATCTGTGGGATCACTCTGCTGCCACGTGATGGGAGAGCACAGTTTTGTACTAAGAAGTGGGAAAGGAGGCTTCAGCCCTTCAGTTGAATTTGTCCAGTGAATTGATGCATACCCCCAGACACTCAAGAGCACCGTCTCTCAAGTTTTCAGGCATTCAGGGGTTTTATACACAGTGACTTATATTGACACCCAGCCTGGAAACTTCTGCTTCAAAATAATTTGATCTGCTTTAGAATTTATTTCTAACCAATATACTCTTATTCCAGAGTGAAAATATTCTTACAAGGCGCTAACCAGCAGTAATATTTCACTTTAACTGCAGAATCCACTGCAATCAGAAGCAGCTGTCCAGTACATAAAGCCTTTTTTTTTTTTTTTTTTTTTTTTTTTTTCAGAAAAGTGGGAAGATGACAAAGCATGCCATCTCTTACAGACAGCTCATGGAAGGGACACTTTTGTGTAGTGAAGGCCAACATCTCTGGTTCAGAGCAACATGTGAAATTGGGCACACAGTTGCAGCTGCACTTGGCAAACAAACAGTAGTAACCTAAGCTTGACACTCCAAATGATGGTTATTGAACTAGTACCTTCATGAAAAGGCTAGATGCTGGCAAAAGGGCCTGAGGAAGACAAAACAGAAGTTTAATTAACTTAACAGGAAAGCAAAAATCTCCTAGATAAAATGAAAAGAGTAATTTCTGAGCCAAGTATTTAAAGAGTTCTCAGACCTTCCCAGGCCAAAGAGTGTCTGTGTGTAATGCTGACTTCCTTCCAGCTCTGTCTGTGCCAGAAATAACTTGTCAATGGAGTATATCTCATCAGTGTACCTTTTACCAAAGCCATTCTTGCAAAAGAAAGTGATACTTGCTGCAGACATGCTGCTGGCAAATGAAGAAGGAAGCTGCATTTATGAAGACTGTAACACATTCTACTATCCTTCTGCTTGAGCACATACGAATGCTTGCTGATTTATAATGGCATGAGCTAAAGACTTTTAAAAGACGGAGAGCACGTGTGCCAAGGCAAGAGTGGATCTGCAACGATCAAGGGGAGAAGGGAGGACTGACTGGCCTCTTCAAGATCTTAGGTATCTTTGGCTTCTTTCAGAGGCTCGTTAGTCGTTTAGACCACTGACACTGTCTTTCGTGTCACGTTGTTCCTAGCCACAGCAGAGTGAACCTGGAGCCATCTCTTACGGTGGTCACACAACATACTGAAATCTGGCCAGCTGGCTCGTAAGCACAGACCAGACCTGCATGCTGCCTGAAGAGACCGTATGTAACTCTTGACTTGGGAGAGGCACTGAAGGAATTGTATTACCTATATGGTTATGCATTCATCCACCAACGGGCTGTGGTTTGCCTGACATGCTCCAGTTCAGAATCTGAGCTTTACTTTAGAAAGAAAAGTACATTTCTTTCACAGTTTCAGAGAAAATAATTCACATGTGAGTAGAATGGAGTAGCTGAAATAGTGCCTGCTGAAGTCTGCAGAGAGCCTGAAATCAAAGCGCGGAAAAGAGCAATTACCTTCCACCCAGGTATCTCATTGGGCTCCAAAACACGAAGACTGGCTTTATGAAGAAAGGAAAAAAACCCAAACCAAACAAACCAAAACAGAAAGAAAAAGTCCATGTTAACCATTTCATTGCTGGACAGCAGTCTATGGAGACCTCAATTTAAACTAGTTGGACAGAGACTAAAAGAAGATGGATTAGAAACCCAAAGGCAGCAGAAAAAAGGAAGGGAAGGTCCTGTGGAGGGCCTACTGATGGAAATATTTTTCCTTCTGAGCAATAGTTACCATACCAATAATTTCTGAGAGAATTTCTAACAGTAACTGTAGGAAGGTTTTTTGTCTGGTTTCAGGGATTTTTCAGCTTACCAGCTAGACTCCATACTGGACCTTTGATCCAACCACACAGTGCAGAGTTCTGTGCATCCAGAGAAGACAGTACTAAATTTATAACCTCAACTATCATTAAGGATGGAATGTAGTCCTTTCCAGGAATGAGTGAGACACTCCTCCCACAGCCAAAGAGAGGGGCTTTTATCTTTTTTTTCTTTTACACACAAAGCACCCTCTGCCCCCCCCACTGCACTGCATGCATATAGCCATTTCCTGAAACATTTCAAATTTGTTTTCCTTAGGTTATTTGTGTCTACAGCCACCAGATGGTCTGTGTCAATGCTGATATGTTCAACATATTATTCCATTATCCTATTAGGTTGAACATGTCCTTCCTCCCATGAGAGCTGTTAAGATATCAGTCTTACAGAAAACAGACAGCTTTAGTCCCACTGTCACCTCCTTTCTCCTTCTGAGTAACACACTATCCTCAGTGATCATATGGCATACAGCTAACGTTTTGGCCTACCTTGATATTTTGTGTTCATATATGCATGAAACGATACCTGGCCACTTAATATCTAGCTCTGTCACTAAGCAAGCCACACACATGTATCAAGTTGGGGCAAAAAAGCTCTAAAGGCTTGAAAGAGACAGTGCCTGATGATTTCTCTTTTTTTCAAATGACAATTTCCTATATTGTTTTATAGACTCTATAATTTGAATTGATCACTTCTTCTCCATCAAGATATCAGTCCTATCTCCAAAACCGCTCTCTTGATCTTAAAAAGTCTTGGAAAACATCTCCAATTCAGGTCAACAACTTTTAAACTGAGGAAATAGTCACCTTTGGTTTTCCTCTGCAGGCTCCTCATGCCCCTGGGAATGGGAGAGCAGAAATTCCTGGCTGGTTTCCATGACCCCAAGGACTGAACATTCTTTGCTTGAGGAGCCTTCCCAACCCCTGCAGCAACTACAACTAAGGCAGCTTGTGTCAACAAAGATTATTCAAAAGATGCCATTTAAAGCTGGTAGGGGTAGAAGGCAACGGGAGAAGAGAGAGAGAGAAAGCACTACTGATAGGGATGTAGGTAGGCAATACACAAACAAATGAGCCTACATCAAAGATATGTAGGATCTCCTGGGGGAATACTTAACAAAAAATACTAGCAACAATACAAGCACTAGCTCTTGCTTTTCTCCAAGAAGCAACTCTGGGTGAACAAGGGACCCTTCTTTTTACACACAAGAAGGAAATGTTTTTGGAAGCAATACATAGCCCACTTCATTTGCATGCCTAGAGATTCCCACTTAACTCATACCTTACATTTTCACAGGATCCCAGAAATACCTGGTGAGGGAACAAACATCCCCAGAATTATGTGAACAGGGGGAAATATAACACGTGCTCCCTGGACAGATCATCTGCAAGACATTGTCCACTCACAGGTGTAAGAAAAAGGGGAGCAGGGAATAAGTAAGTGTGGCAGAGGTGTATGATGGATATGGGGAATGCAGGGATAAAAAGCTGGGATAGCACGTTATCCCACAAACCGCTAGCCGAGAGTTTCCGTAACAAATCAAATCTCTAACTGATCAGACAGGCTATTCACATTACTTGGGGACAACAAAGGAGGCTTCCTCCCCCCCGCCCCCCCCCTCCCCATTTTTCAGTGGTAGCAGAAAAAAAACCCCAGTATTTGGCAAAAGGCAATGCTACAGCACATTTTCCCCCAGTACCTACCGTACTTGATTCGGTCTTCAGAGCAAAAGGAAGACTGCAAATGCTTCAAATCCATGTTTTACTACCTGCTTACTCACCTTCTACATCTTTTGTTCCATAAGGAGAACCAGTCACAAGCATGTCACTCACAAACATGTTGACACTCTGTTCAGTTCCTCTGATGGTGCTGGCATAATGACAACCACCAGCACCAGCTCAGTTCCAGGAACTGAATAAAATAATTTTTAAAAGTCTCCATCAAGCCAGGCTGTACCCTGGGAAGCCCGCCTAGCACAGCCTCCTCCTCCTCCTCCTGTGTTAATCAGAAAAATCAGTGAAAAGCACATATATGCTTACCTACACATCCACCTTCCCCTCCTTACCCTGACATAGCAGAGCATTATCAGGCACTTGAAGGAGATGTGAAGATGTGCAAGTAAGGTCCATACAGCTCCTTCAAGAGGCACCAAAATTCATAATTGTCTCAGGAAGATAGTGTTCATCTCTATCACTGCTGCATCCCCTCCAGCTACAGGATTTTACGATCTTGTAACACAAGGGTGGTACATCCTCCCCAGAGAGGTGGGCAGTGGTAAGTGAAAATTAACAGACATGCACCTAAAACATAGAAAGTTAATGAACAAACTGAACATTAGGGCAGAATGGTAGAGGTAAGTATCAGTAGTTCCCATTGAGAGTGGCTGGTGGATCAGCATTTACAGATGATGGCAGAGAGGCTTTTAATGATGTTTATGCTGAGAAGCAGTCACTGTGAGCAGCAGTTCCCAACAGAGGAGAGCAGCAGTAGTACTGTTATTGTGGGATGGGATAGTTGGGGGATGCCAGAGTGTCTCTTACATATGCTGTGACTCAGACCATACTCAGCCTCTTTTCTAATACACAGGGGTACCATTTTTCATTTCCTTCCTCGCTGGATTGCTTTTGTCACCACAAATCCAGATGTTCAGGCTTTGGGAGGGAAGAAGCAATTACACCAAAAGGCTGTTCAGTTCTGCAAAACAACATCAAGTTAGGCTGTGGTCCTGAGGAATTGCAGCACTTGAAGATTCACTTGGACCTTGCATTCAGTGTACAAAAATATAATACACTATCACATCTGTTGGTCATGCATCTCTGCTCATGTTATGTGCTTAATTTCATGTTAACTATTACAGGCCTTTAAAGCTTCATTCTAACACAGTGTAATTTTCCACCATAAGCAAGCCCTCTTTAAAAACCACTACCAAACTGCTTGGGAAGCTTTATGTACTCAGAGCTGTAGTTTTCAGTGTGGAAGTTCTGCCCAAGGCTAGAAGCAAAATCTTAGTGGAAGGATTTCTCACTGGTTACAGGTACAAAGAACATTCTCTGGTCATGTTGAATTACAAAATCTTGAATTACCAGTCCTAGAAGAACGCTTACTTACAGCGATTTAGCAGAATGATGGCCTAAAAAGGTGAGAGAAGCAGCAGCATAAAAATATCCTCTGGCTGACCACAGTTTCAAAATGTTAGTGCCCAGACCCTGGAGCCACAGATTTCTGGACAAAGGCTGGGAGCAGCAATATGAATTGCCTGCAAATGGTATTCATAATGGTTGTGCAATTTAACCCAGCTATCATGAAGATGGACGATGTAGCATGCACATGTATTGCTGCCTGCACCAAACAATGGCTAAAACTGGGCAGAGAGCAAGATAACACAGTGCAGTTTGCAAATAATTAATATGCCTGTGGCCTTTCTTCACCTTTCCATTTCCTTATACATTAGACAAAATATTAATGTCCCAGGCAATAACCCTTCCCAGTTCAGACCACTAGATCCCACTCACCCCTCCTACTTCTGACTTGCCAGTGATTCACTTTCCCTCACCCATGTATGCTTGATCTAGAAGTATATTCTCACTTTCATACACTCAAACTAAACCTCTAATGACTACCATTTTGTGTCTCAGGTGCCTGCTTAAAATTCACAGCTTCCATATGGTCTAGATGAACTCAGACACATGATCAAATTGGTGCTTGTTGTTTCTGCTACTCTTTTGTCTTATTTCTACATTTTTTTTTACACTGTATTTTTTTAACTTGTTCAATGTGTACAGCTACTAGCAAAGCAAGGGCCAAACTTATTAGCAAAAGAAATATTTAAGAAGATCATTTGCCTTCTTAAATGCAGAGAGCTCAATTTAACCCACAGAAAAATTCTCTTTGATGGTTCAGCATCAACCAGGCACAGGAAGCACCAAAGCAGCTATTTTGGGGCCTTTAAAGAGAACTAGAACACAGTGTTTCCCATTCATGCTATGGACTGTTCTGCCACATCACCTCACTGTCTGATCCTTGACAAACAACAGAGGGAAGCACTGAAAACCATCTAACACCTGGCTTCTTAAGATAACTTACCTTGTTTAACAATGAGCCCTTTGGGTTTATTGAGCCTTCCTGTCTTGTGCATGCTGTGACATGTTAGCAGTTTAACTGAGGTGAAGAAAAATAGCACTTTTTATGAGTTTCCAGGCCAGCAAACAGCCATAGCGAGAAAGGCTTGTTGCTCCTGACCAGAGCTGCTCACCCATCAAGGGGGGGCACCTAACTGAAATACCACACCAAAGGATCAATTGTGTTACAGCTGCTATTTTGATATTTTATATTGGTCCTTTACAGAGTCATCTATAGGCTGAACAGTTTCCAATGCCATCTCCACGCTGGCAAAACATTTAATCTGAATGGGGACCGAATTAGCTGGGAACCTGAAAGCCCACAGACAGTGGAGGAAGCATTCACTGTTCCCTGTTCTCCAGCTCCAGCACCCTGCCCTGAGTTCAACAACTAAAAGTAAAAGTAAAAATGACCCTTAGTGATCATCAGGAAAAATGGAGGTACAACTATACACATGCTACACTTGTGGTACAAATGCTGGTAAATTATTACACTAAGTTAGATACCCAAACCTGGGGCTTAAGAAGGCTGTGTTTTGGAGGTTGCTTCCCCAGCCTGGCCATTAACAGCCTGCACCAAGAGCATCAGGTACAAAACACAGTGATTTTGTACACAAAACGTGCATTTACTCCAGATTCTGGTAGTATCTAGAGTTTCACTGAGGATGTGGAGATGGAAGTGAGGTTTGGACTGGACTGCTGGAGCCACTAGTCTTGGTCCCACCTTTTCTGCTGTGCTGCTGGAAATCTTCATGAAGGCTCCCTCCCACCTCTGCATCCTGACAGCCTCCAGCTTTTGAACGTGGGGGCAACACTGAGCTCCCCCATGAAGACCTCTTGAGACGGTCACTAGAGACCAGACAGCCATTTTATGAGCTGAATCCCATGAAGTTAGTTGCTGAAAATACCAGACATTAAGGAGCTAAAGAAAGAAACAGTCAGGGGTGAAATGTCAAGTCTACACTATTGAAATGGAAGGCAGATGCTTCCTAGTCTATTTACTGGCACATTACCGGTGGTTTGTTGTCTGCAGTTCTGACAACCCAGGGTTTTCTAGATCTGTGAGGAAAAAAATCCCCAGGCTCCAGAAGTTACCTTTTCCCCACCATGTGCTTCCCAAGTTAGAGCAACAGCAATTGCCTCTACTCTGCAAATCCAACTTGCTCAGAAAAAAAATAAGCCCTTTAGAGAGCCCTTTTCTGCTCCCCCAGCAAGCAGAAGGAAATGCTGTAAATAAGTGGAAAGACTAGGTGCTGCTGCTATTTCCTGACTCTCAGCACCAAACAAGAGCACTGGGGTCTGTGATCAAGGAAGATATTCCCGAAGAGAAACTATCACAGAAGGAGCCAAGCTGGAGGCCTTCCCTCCACTTGAACAGCAGCATTGTCTCCTCCCTTGGTAAAACAAACTGCCTGTGTAATGGAAAAGTGCATGTACTGAAGATTTAATTTGTGGTAGCACCTGGAAACCTAGGATGAAGCCATCTTCTGAGCACTCAGTCAGTCAGGGTGACTTTGGGAAACAAATTTCTACTGAGACTGGCACGTGCTGATGGGATGGGCAGAGCTGCACCAGAGAGCAGCTGGAATGGAGCATGGGGAAGGCAGCCAGTGAGGAACCTGTTAGCAAGGGCCAGTAAGTGCTTTAAAGCTGATGGCAGAGCAGATCTTTTAGGATGTGATTTTTAGGGGAAAGGTAAGAAAGAAGAGGGCAAGAAGGCAAAGGTTACAAAGCTTTTACTCCCCCAGGGAGTGTCAGACTCCTCTGGTACAAAGAAAAAGACAGCATCTGAGTCAAAAAGTGAGACTACCTCAATGGCACTTGTGTGTCAAGCACAAACAGGAGCATGGACTCAAGCGAAAGAGCAGTCATCCCCACAGCTGTCATCTGCAGCCTCTCGGAAATTTCTCATCAGAAGGGCCCTGCTTGCCTGCACACCACCTCCTCACCCAGCTTCTCAGTCTGTGACCTGGTTTCTCCCAATGGTGCAATTCTTTGCTCTCTCTTCCCTTCTTGCTCCTATATGACTCCCTCAAAGAAATAGTAGGGAATCAACTAATATATCCTGGGATGCCAGTGTAGAAAAGTATGGCCAGCCTCAGTCCCTCTCCCTCACACACCGTAGCATGCAGTTTTTCAGGAAGCAGGAAAACAGAACAGAGGGAAAGAAATCAGCAAAGAAACCAAACGAAACAAAAAGAAAAAGCAGCAGAACAAATGCACAAGATTAAATAAAAAAAATACCCCCAAAAAAAGAGAGAAGGAAAGGAAAAGTGCAGCCACCTTCAAAACACAGCACTATAGGTTGAAGTAGAAGCTGGGGAGACAGGGAGTGTAAACAGACACAACACACTTGGAATTCACAGAAACAAAAGGTTTTTCTTCTATTCCTCTCAATCTCTGCCAGCAGTTCTGCCCTGTTCCCCCCACCCAGCCATGCAAATTCACCTTCAATTAACTTACTTCAGGACCATTCATTACAGGAAGATGCCCTCTATCAAATTAGTGCCTTAAGAAAGCCCATTCAGGAAACATCTATGTGATCCTTATTCAGTTAGCAGGAGGGGATGAGGGAGGATGCCAGCTGAGAAGGGGTTTTTATGCAAACACATGTCTCAGGCCTGATGGGCTGGTAGTACTCTGGAGGTGCAATGCAAAGCGACCACATCCTGCCTGCTCTGTTGTGAGTACTGTTGCAGCCTTGCAGTTGCTTTTGTGCACAAAACCCACCATATTTTAGAGCTGAAAATTTTCTAACCCTAGATGAAAAGTGCTGGGATGAACAACTGGGCAAGGAGGGACCCACAGGGGACATCTCATTTTCACCTAAATGAGATACCAAGGACAATGAGCCTCAGATGCTTTTGGAGGATGTTTTAACCTCAGAGCTTTGGTATGAACTTATGGCATTGGAATGAACAGCCAAGTCACTTGGAGGAACAGCAAAAATCATAGCACTACCTGTAGCCAATAGATTTCAATGTGTAATACACAGTGGTCTTGACTGCTGCAAAACCTACCAATCAGCTAGTTGAAACTGCCCATGAGGTGCATGTCTTCAGCACATTTCTTAGGTGCTGTACAGAGATCTTATCCAGAGGACACAGGCACAAATACCTCTGCTTCTTGAAGCAAGGTATAGCAGAGTATAGGAACACAGCAAAGTATAGTAGAGTATAGGAACACGGTGTCTCACAGAAATGCCCCATTCTCCTGCTTGTTTTGCCCCAGGGAAATGGGATGTAGCATGCTGCCAACAGCTGTGAGCAAACAAGATTGTCCACAGCAGCTGTAAGGCGAATAGCACTGAACAGAGATAAATTCCTGTCTCTGACAATAGTTAATGGGCTCCAGGCAGACTGGCAGCTGCAAAGCACCCAGTTCTCTGCTCTGGTTCTGCTGACCAGGCACCTCTGGGACTGTGCTTTGAGCTGCTGAAGAAAAGAGGCAGAACAAGTCTGCTTCGATCTATTTTTATACTGCAGATTCATCTGCTCCTCTCCACAGCTGGCAAGGCCTGGAGCTCAGCTTAGATCCTCCCAACAAAAGCCTCTTCATGAGGCATGGGAATCCCCCACTGCTATCAACACCATTTGGATTGGATTGCCCAGGCAGAGGCTATTTTGGGCACCACAGGTGGCTTCTCTGTCTTGCTGAGCAGACTGATGGAGCCAGCAGATGCCTTGCCACAATACTATCCAGCCCCATTATCAGGGATAGACTCTGAGCAATGTGGAGGCTCTGATTAGCCCAGGATCTGGAGGGATGGGACACAAAGCAGAGGCCAAGAGGAGGAGTTCAGGGAATTAGTTTCACAGGTGAGACAAAGCAAAGTTTCCATCAACACAGAGACCGTCAGAACTGCTTTTGAGATGGAGAAACAACCAGGTGGAGCAGAGCTAATCAGAGCCTCTGCCCTGAGCAAAGCACTAACTCATCCACAGACCCTGTACCCTAGAGAGCAACTCCTCCTCTGTCTGGGCAAAGCAGAAACCTCATTTTCTCTCCTTTCCTCTCTGTCCAGGCACTAACCCCTCCCTTTGTGTTAACAACATCTGATTGCTCCTGTTAAGAGAGTGCTCCAGGCTCTGTGCTTCCCCCCCAATACACACAGCAGAAAGCTCTCCCAGCCTCTCCTTTCTCTGATATCTTATTGCATGGATGCTATTTCCTGTGTTTATTTTTCTTGTCTGGCTAGCTGGCCTGGAGGGTCTCACCTGCTGGAAAACTGCCATTACTTCTCCATCTGCAATGCTAACCAAGGATTAGCAAAAAAAAAATAGCCTTAGGTCATGTCTAGTTTCCTTAGGATACCCAACTACTAGCAGAGGCCAAAGGCAACAGATGCAGAGAGAGAGCAGGTTCCTGTGCATCTTACCTGGAAGCTGACATCAGCAGATGCATCAGTTTAGGAAACAGAACAGGGACACCTGTTTTACAGCACCAGGATTCATCCAGCATAGAGAGAACACAGCCACCTGGAAAACACCAAATTCATGGCTACATCCACAAGGACCTCCATTGAGAGAGAGCGAACGTGTCTGTGCAGCAAAGCACAACCCCTTCCAAGATCTGACTGACACACAGGCTTCAGCATTCAGTGTCATTGACATGTCACTGACATCCTGACCCCAGGATGCAGCCTCATGCTTTTGATGGGAAGAAAGCATTGAACTCTCCCTGGGAGGATCCTATGTCCCACATAGTGCTTCCAAATCAAACACTCATGGCAATCCTGCTGCAAGGGAATTGGAGACTGCTGTTAGCGTACAGAGAGCACATCTCTCCCGCCAACCACACAGGGAAAAATCTACAGGAATGATGTTGCTACAGTTCTTTTGAAATTCCAGGTACTGCTGAACCAGGGAAAGGGACAGCCAGCCCCATGCATCTCAGATAAACTCCCCATTCTGGAACATGGCAGGAAAGGAGGGATCATCTGCAAATGTAGAACTTAGGATGGGAGGGAACTTGCATAGGAAACAAGTGCTCAGAGAAAGCAAGCTATACAGGTTTCTGATTAAAAGCCCAGTTCCCGAGTGCTGGCTCAACCATAAGGAATAAGGGATCTTGGGTTTAATGTAGTTACAGATGAACGTTCCATGGGTTAGCTCTGCAGACTGGAAGGCCTCAGTGCAAGTTAGAGATATTACTGTGTATTTCCTCTGGAAGGAAATCAAAATGCTATTTCTCATGAATTCAGAAAGGGCGCAGCTGTAGAACAAGCAGCTGACTCTCAGCTTTAGTGGTGGCATTGAGTTACCAATGGTGGGAGAAAAGACTGTTTCTGTTTTTCTAATGCAACCTTTAGCATTTTGATCCTTCTGGAATTAGAGGAGGATCTTGAGGAGGGTCTGAGAGTTTTGTCTCCACCCTATTCTGTTAGTGCTTTTGGCATGAATATAAAGAAAGGCAGGAAACACTTGGAATACTGGACTGCTCCCAAATGGCAGGCACCTCAGAAACAAGGCAGACAGCTGTCCTTTACTTTAAGGTGCTGAGAGCTCATGTTGCCCAGCACCCCAGTGCCAGTGCTGGGTGCTCTGCTCTTGAGACTCTGCCTTTGAATCCGCCATAACCTTTGTGACATTAACTGCAGCTTGTAGCCTCTCAGGGACTGGGAAGGCAAACATTAGACCTCTTCTGCCCAGCACCTTTTGGCTCTGCAGAATAACTTCACAATCTGATGTGTTACCATCACTGAACAGCTTCGATTCAGCAGCACATGATTCCCAGTTGTCTGCAAATATCACAGCCCCTGCCACCAGGGCTAGCTCAGAAAACCTGGCAGCGATTGCTCACAATCATGGTTGACAGAGGAGATGGTATGGCAGGGATTCACTTGGCAGCAGCAAAGTCTCAGAGCTACCATTCCTGTCAACTGCAAAATTGGCCACATCCTCTGGATGATGGAATTGTTTAATATCATAGGATCCAGGGTGCACGGCAAGGCTGCTCAAAAGACATTATTGCAGGAAGCAATACTGTTCAATGCTGACTTAAACGCTTGATGGGTAATACAGTAATGTGAAAGAATGGGAGTCCTCTTTGCCCCAAGATTCACACCACTGCAAACAATATTCTTCCTTTGCAAGACATTTCTTTTTATGGCCCAGTGGTAAAAGGTTATATCAGCATGGATTCAAAATGACCTTCATCCAGCCTGGATCAGCATGGTCAGAGATGCTGGGTCCAGTGCACCTGCCCTGCAGAAGGCTTCAGCATCTGCCACTGTTCAGCCCTTCAGCACACCTCCAAAACAGGAACTTGGCAAACAGAGCTAACAGAGTGCATTGCTAAGCAGAACATTCTGCCGAGTCCCAACACCAGGACTGCATGTTATAGTGCACTTGCCAATTCCTGAGTCAACTTTATTTATTATACACTAGAAAGGTCATGACGAATCTCAAAAGATAAAATCTGTGTCTGTCAAGCCACCTTCCTTATTTTCATTGGCCCAGTCCCTCACGTTCCACACCAACAATAACAGGACATGGGTTCAAGAGGCACCATGAGTGCAGCTTACCCCGAGATGGCCCAGGCTTGTTTTGCATTCTTTGTAGGACTGATCCAGGCTGCTCAGTTCTCTTTATTAGGACTTTTCCTGGATGCAATCACCACACTGCACAAGAGCCTTGCATCCCTGGGAACCCCCAAGCTCAGGCACAAACTTTCACAGCCCAGATGATGCCAAATGCCCAAATGATGCAGCTGCAAGTTCTCCATTAACATGAAGTTTCCAACTGAGATATGCCTAACTCCCATTTAGAAGTAATATCTTGGACTAATACCAGCCAAAAAGACATCCCTATGACCTCATCAACAGCTGAAGCAGCAAGATACCCCGCACTTGGATTTGCTTCACTGTCATTATGAGCTGTTATCTAATGTCCTTGCCTCAGGTAAGGCAAAACATCAGAGCTGCCTAGGGGCTATGGGTAAATCTTTGGCAAACAAAGCCTGAGTGATTGCAGCTCCAGTACTGTCAGTGTCCGAGCTTGAGCTTGCAGGTTTAAAGACTGCCCTGGGCTCTGTAGAAGTTGCAGTCACCTCTCTGGATTGCAGCTGGATACTCCCAAAAACCACAGTCCCAGGTTTGGAGTTCAGTGCAACAGGCTCAGACCACACAGTATGGATCTGCACTCCAGATAACCACATCTTTGCACAGTTTATTCTGAACTTGCAGACTGAAAAGCTCTTTTCCCAGTCCTTCCCTTCCACTTGCTGAAAAATCACCGTGTTATTCTCAGAGCCAAATTTGTCTTAGACCTTACACCTTCTCTGATGTGTTGCAAGGTCTCCAATTCTTGAAAAAAATTTCTGATTTTCTGAGATCTGGGTAGTACTTTCCAGTCACAATGTAGGATCTCATCTGTGACTACTAGAGTCACACAACAGAGAAAAAAACAGTGTTTGTAAGTGGCACATCTTAAAGCCAAAACCATCCAACAGTCCCATCCACGGTGTCACTTCTGAGGAAACATCTCCAACATCCAGAAGTGCCCCCCTTTCTTCTCAGAACAGCACTGAAGAGGAGATTGGGAAGTCAGGGAGGAATGCAGTGAGACTCTGACCTTTGACCTTCTGTGAGTTGCATCATTTAACCCGAGATGCTTATTTCCAGGATCACAGAGGTGGATTCCTCCCAGGATCTCTCTTGAGCTGGCAGAAGCCTGTCTCCCTTCCCTGAATGAACACATGGGGAACCTCACTCATTTGGTTGCTTCAGTCAAGTGCAAGGCAGTGAGAATCTTCCCTGTGAAAATAAATTGTGAGGTCCACAGGGCCTCAGAAAAGGTGCCCAGAGCTTTTAACTCTCTGATACTTCTCCCTGAAACACATGCTGGTCAAGAGCATAGCAGGCACTTGTACATACTATTCTTAGCAGTAAAGGCTTCCTGTTTGAGGGCAGAAATGACAAGGAAGATCCTGCTGCTTTAAATACTGTGAAAAGCTTTTTAGTCAAAAATGTTATCCACCCATTAGTAGGGAAAGCACCATCCTCCACAGCCCCATCCTACTAAACCACCCAGAAATGTCATCAGTTCCCCACTGCTGCAGTAATTATTACACTATTGAGCTATGTTATCCTCAGACAGCTCTCAGACCTCAGCAAAAGCCCTGTAAAGGTTTCTCTAGGTGACTAAGCCAAGGTGTGGATCTTTGAGCAGAGATTTCCAAATCAGGCCAATTGTGTTGTTAAACTGGAAGTTCTCTCTGTTCTTTCAAGTACTTGCTTTCTTTCTGGGGCCAGGTACAGCCATTGTTCCCCCTTTGGGCTCCTGCAGACGCCCATTGTTCCTCAGAGCTCCTGGCCTTTGATGCTGCAGAACAAAACGAACAGTGTTTGTGAAAGGAGGGAGAAAAATCAAAAAGCTTTTCAATTACACAGTTGGTTGAACAGCTCAGGCACAGCTGGCCACAGAGCACCAGGGTGCCAGCACCTCTCCACAAATGGGGGACCTCCAGCAAGGCCTCTAGCCCAGCTGCAAAGTGAACCAAAAGAGGGAATGACCAGTAGTTGATGGTTATCTGGTGAACTTTCATTTCATCACTTCCCAATTCCAAATACTCCTGGATCATACAGACTTTCACTAACCTACTCACACGTATATTTAGTAGTTGCCAGCTGGAAAAAGCTGGAAATTGTTCCTGCTTCATCCTGTCAGAATTGCTCAGAATTGGTTTAAGGGACACCACAGATGCATCTAGATTCACTGCCTCGATTTCTAGACTAATTTGGCTGACATCAGGCTGGGCTAGCTCAGCCTGAGTGTCAGTGGCAGAACAGGAGAGACATCTGAAATCGTGATGATCTTACCAGGAGGTCTGAGGTAGGCGAGCCAGCAGGCTGGGATGTCCCAGTCACAGCTGGCAAATTTGTTTCATGGTCCAGTCACGGACTGTTCAGGTCCTGCTATGTAACACACTCTTCCTGACACTGCAGTGGTTTGGGCAAATATGGTGCTCTACCTTGAGTTCAGTACGCAGCTGTAAACATTTCCTCTTATTGCCAAGATGACAGATCCCAGGATGTCAGAGATGTGAGGGGTCTTCCAGGCCATCTGGGTCTGTCACCTTAGTGCTAACGTCTTCTGCAAAGGAATAGGCAGGGCCAGAGAGAGAACTCTCCAGAAGGATCAATCTACAGAAAAAAACCTAATAACATTATAAGAAAATACTTGCACAAAAAAAGGCCAGCCAGCCGGATCTTCATGGGACAAAGGCACTCACACTCTCTTTTACAAATATATTTTAATGCTTATTAAGAAATGTAACCAAGACAGACTCAGCAGCACCAGCGGCTCCTCACTGCCCAGCAGTCTGATGACTTCACAGATATGAAAACTTCACAGATTCAAAAAAACCCTTTGGTCAATGCACTTTAAATATATTTGCATGCACATATTCTCCCACCCCCTTCCCTCCCCTCCCACTGGTAACTGACAAACAGAGGGAAAACAACAACTATATTCATAAAACATTTAAATTAAAAGAGTAACTGTTTTATAGTGACAGCGTGTGCAGCAGGGTGTTCATAGTGTCTTGGTTTGCAGACCACAGAGACAACCGCTCCACAGGACAGGGGTAATTAATGCCAGCTCCTGAGACAGAGTGGGGAAGGAAGCAAAGGATGTTCTCAGATCAACAGGTTCCAGTCTTGATTTTAACATATCCTTGTGTGAATGGTCCCAGCAGACAAATAAGATGGGGAGTTACACACACAACACTGTCCCAGTTTGGGGATTCTCAGTCTGTCATGGTTAGTCACCTCTCATGCAAATGAGGAACTGGTGTGATTTTTAGTTATTCTTGATGTGTTTTACTGTAAAGAAGGCCAAAAGCTCAGGGCTAGAAAGAAAAAGCTCTGTGGTATGACTCAGTGCAGTTTGATGCTCAAAACTAATTGGGAGAGAACTATTAGGCAGCTAAACTTAGCAAACACCACTAGAAAGTATTCTACAGTTTTAATGCATTGCAGCACTGTTACAGCATGCTTGTCCTTCCCACAGAACACGGCTGGACTGATTTGTTTTTAGGTTGTGCTCACATTCATGAAGCAGAAGGGCTTTTGTTACACCTGGACATGCTCATGAAGTGAGACAATGTATCTAAAAAGGAGCTAATCCAGAAGAACCCGTCTCTGCCTCAGCCACACGCAGACCATATGAAGTCAACCTTCTGCACACATCAGGGAAGGCTGACCCTCTGCAGTGACCCTAGGAGAACTGTAAGACTGCACATCCTTTCCAGAGTCCTTCCTCACCAAGTCACACCTTGGTTTCATGCCAGCACCATCTGAGCGATCCTCAGCACCTCCCAGCACATTCCTGCTCCCCTGAAATCCTCCCAAACACTTACCCTACAGATCTTCCTTCACCACCAAAATTTCCCATCTAACCGTAATCCTCCAGTCTTCTCCCAGACCTTAGAGACTTTTCTATACCCACCAGCATCCCCTGGAGCCTCTTTTCCAAGAATGGTTGAAGATTCAGACTAGTCCACATCAGCACCAAGTCCCTCTGCACAATAAGCTTCCCAGCACCAACTAGGGTCAGAGACAAACCCCTTCTGTCTCCAGCAACCCCAGCTGTCCCACCATGCCAAACTCCTTCTCTGTTCCAGAGCTGCAGCTCAGGCTTGCACAGAGCCTTGAAAGATCCAAAAGAAACTCTGCAGGACAAAGCTGTTAAGTGCATTTATTTGCACACACAAAAAGCAGCGTCCTATTGAGGAGAGCACCCCAAGAAGAACCCTTGATAAAATTACTCCTGGCAACTGATCAAACTTTACTTTCTCCAAAAGCCTATAAAGCAAATAAACTCTGGAGCCTAAAAGTCTTCAGGGAATGGTGAAATTCATGGAATGCCCTCACACCAAACAAGGCACCACATCTCTCTATGGGTCTTTAGCCATTTTTAGTAAGAAGTTCCAGCTCAAAGCAATTAGTCTCTTCTTACCCCAGCTCTTACTCTCTGGACCCACTGCACCTTGCATTCCCAAGGAGGTCTTCTCCAGCCTCTCCTGATAGTCACCTCATTCTTCCCTTTGTCTTGGTACCATCTTTGGTTATCCAGAACAGCTACATTTCATCAGCTGAACATTCTCCAGCTGGAAGGAAAATGGGGATATGAGTGGGGAGGTTAGTAAAAATTATTTAACTTTCACTTTTCTAATGATCCCTCCCCTATGCAGTTTGGAAGACAGGTACTTTTCTCAAGAGTGGAGAGTGCTGCCAGGAGAAGGAAAGAGCACACTTCATCAAAGGGACCCTACAGCTTCTTTTTTTAATAAAAAAATAAAATACGCAAGCCTTGAAATCACAATCCCTACGAAAGAAAAAATAAGAAGTCCAAAATTCTGTTCAAAAGGCTCATGCTCCCCCCAACAACTGCTTTGGAAACATCTTCTGAAGGTCCATCTCAGACATATGTTTGCCAGAAGGCACACAGCATGTGGTGCAATTGCTATCCCTTCCTTCCTGTTACTACAGACTTCCAACTCTATATAAAAGATGCTGCCTCCTTACCTCCACTGCAGTTCCTTCTGCATACTTCCCGGCCCCTTCACACACTCTTTTCATTTCAAATCTGGATCACTAATACTGAAAGGGACTGGACACACCTGGGGGGCACCTCAAACAGCAACAGAAAAGCTAATTTTGAGGCATCTGGAGCTCAGTAAGCTCACATGGCAATCTGGTTGGGCAGGCAAGTTTTCTGGATTGACAATCTTGTTGCATCAACATAGATCAACTTGATTCTTGTGGCAACAAAACAAGAAGCTGCCATAATTGAGCGTGAAGCAGCTCAGGAAACAATAGAAAGCAACCAACCCACATCAGCTGTTGAAAGTCTGATGCAATGTGGTATAAAACATCCCTTTTCAATGGCAACTACAGCTCAATAGGAGACACTTCTGCACTTGCGTGTGTTCCAGCACATGAGCGATGTTGGTATTTTCCCACACTTCCTTCCCTGCTCTGCTTCTTTGTGGACATAATTGTTATTGACATGAATACCGGATGTAATTTTGTGTTATTCTTAGAAACATTTCAGCTCCCAACTGAGGCCTGAAGAGATCAGACCCCCATTTTCCTGACTTAGTTCCTCTGCTACTGTTACAGGAGGTCAGAGGAGCCACCCCACAAATAACCTACAGAAATGTTCCATCAAGAAAGATCAAGTGTAACCAGATCCCAAGTCACCCTGCAGAGGAACTACCTACAACGTCAGCCACAGGGCAAGGGCTTAGTGTTTGTTAATGGTGCTGGAGTGATAATCCACTCCTCTGACGCTAGACTATATGAAGAGCCGTGCCAAGAAAGCAGCAATTCAACTAAAATGTGAAGTCTATTGTTCTACAAACTTATCTGTCTTTCTGCTAAGGATTGTGGTGGCCAGCCACATCTTTTATCGACCTCACAATAAGCTTTGTGCTAGCCTGGAGCAGTTACATACTTGAACACGTTTGGCACTATAAACAACTCCCCACCTTCATGTAGGGAGACTGGCAAAAAGAAAATTCTCCTCATATAAAACTGACTTTTCAATTTAATAGTTCATAATATATAAAGTAAACATGGAATAAGAACACACAAACCTAACCTGCTCTTCCTCAAATATCAAAATCCAGCTCCCCTTTCCTTTCTGAAGATAAAATTATTCGGCTTCTGAAATGTTAATGGACAGTCACAAGGAGAAGCCAGGTTCAGGGGATGATATTTCTGGTGTTTTCAGCTAGGGAATAAGCTTCAGATGCCTGGAATTACCAGATTTTAGTTCTCCAGTAGGACCATTACTGCCTGTCTCTCCAGAAGGCTGGTGGTATTGGACATAGATAATTATCTGGAAAACAAAACCCAGACAATCTTTAGGTAGAATTCAAGCTGACATGGCATCCTGCTGTCCTTGAGCTACCAGGCCTCAGAAGTGATACAGAGAATTATCAAACTGCCATGAAACACCTCTACAACAAACCACATCAGTGCATACACTTCCCACAGCACAGATTTGCCTGTTCTCTTCAGACTACTGCAGTTTCTAGGCTGATTTCTACTACTGTCATCTTTCAGCTTCTCAGAGTAGGAGCATCTTCTAACAACACAGATCGAGCTCTGTTGGTGCCTCTGCACCACAGAGGCACATCAGGCTTCACAGTAAAACACATCAGGAAAATCTGAAATCACAGGAGAAAAGAGCTCATTTGAATTCCAAAAACAAGTGTTAGGTATGCATGTGTTCCTCCCTACCCCAAGAAAGAAGAAACAAAATCTCACAGCTTTTTGAGTGAGGATGAAAACCATGAAACTACGTAAAATTATCTCCTCTCACACACATTTGGGGTCATGGAAAGAATCTGCATTCTAGGAGCTCAGGAATTACAAGCACAGAGAGAGGGAGAAAAAGCACACAGTGCCCACCAGCCTACAGACAGCTCACACACCCGACAGCTCTTCACAACACCTTGGGGCACGAGCACCCTGGTGACAGACACAGACCACAACCTGGCCTGCTTATCCACTATCTGCACCACCAAGTCCTGCTAACAGCCCTTTTGCTGAGGGAAATCCATATTACAGACTCCGTTTTCATTATTTGTTAGACAAAGTGGAGAGCTGCTATGAGGTTATGTTTGCCTTGTGCATCTGGAACATTGAGCACTCAGGGAATGGATATGAGTTCTTGCCCATCTTTTATAACTTAACACAAAGTAATCTTATCAAGACAAGAAAAAAACACAACCACATTTGAGCAACCTGTTGCAGTATAAGCTTCAAAAACATGAACTGAAAGACGAAACGCCATGGTTGAAGGTATCCGAAGCTCCCATCAGGGTTGAATTCCTTCCCTCTCCAAGCGGTTGCTGGCATCCCTCCTGACCAATAGATGTTGCTATCCCCCTTCTGTTTGTTGCAGGGCCAAAGTACTAAAATGCTCTTTCCCTGCTGCCCTTTGCAATTCAGTGGGTATCTCCAGCCATGCTTTTATTTCTGTTGGTAAAGACAGCAAAACCGACATACAACCACAGATACACAGTACAGCATAATATCATGATATGCCCTGCACCAGCAGAGTCTCCCAGTGCTGAACTTGGAAAACCATCTTTGACCTTGGCACTGCTCTTGATGTCAGGTCATTGACGGGTAACATGTCCCTCCTTCCTTAGTCCACTTCAGTGGTCTCTTGACTTTTCTCCAGTCTAGTATTTAGGATCATCCCAACTGTCCTGGGTGGGGACCCCTTTCTCCACATCGATCTGAATACACACCTCTCCCCCAACCCCCCAACCTCCCTTTCTGCCATGGCAGAGGTCACCAATGGAAAAAAAAATAATTCTACCAGGAAGACTTTGAAAGTCTCATCAGGAAACATCAGCTGCTGCGAAGGCTGCTCTTTCCAGATCTGAATAAGACACCTGGGCATCAATTAGCTCTTCACTGTGAGGCTCCCTGTTCATGCATGCATCTGAGAGAATCCCATTTTTGCAGGAATGTGGGAGATGCCCATTTGTCTCCACGTCCAGAGCATTTCCGTTCTGGTGCCATTCCAAGCCAACTTTGCATTTGTTTAAGTCCTGTTTTTCAGGATCCCTGTGGATTTCTCCATTGGTGTACACCTCTAAGGCATACTCGCTGATTCGTATGCTGGCATTCTCTGCATCCCCGCCATGAGTGGAAGTCCTAGAGCTGGCTGTTCCTGCCTTGAACGGCTCCTTCCGGCCCAAGATATGCTGGCTGATGATTTTGCGGAAGGTGTATCGGAACTCCCTGATTCGGTAGGCATAAATTAGAGGATTTACAACCGAGTTGGCATGAGACAGGATAATAGCCAGATACATTAGCCAGAGGGGAGCATGGGCACAATTTGGGCAAAAAAGGGTAAAGCAGTTAATAATATGCAGCGGAAGCCAGCAGACTGCAAACAACCCGACAATGATAGCTAAAGACTTAGCTGCATGGACTTCCTTCTGCAAAGTGGAGCGAGAACGTTCCCCATGTACCATCTTGTTCTCCATCTGCTTGAGCTGCCGCCGGGCTGCCATGAAGATTTTCAAGTAGATACCAAACATGAGGAGGAGGGGCAGGAGCACACAGGCAAAAAAGTTGTAGTAGACCATGTATTCCATGGTGACCACAGCCTCAAAGAGACATGCCACCATACTGTTGCTGCAGTTGATGGGAGAGGTCTTATTGGAACCCAGCTCTTCAATCTGGGAACGATTGTGCCACCCTAGCATTGGTGTCAAGCCGATGATGAAAGATAATACCCAGCAGATGGCAATGATACCTTTAGCTCGAGAGCCAGTCACCAAGCCATTGTACCTATAAAGCAGAGGAAACAGGAATCATATCAGTATTGTTCAACAAGCCTCTGATACCCACACAACTTCCCAATGTCCCAAAAGACGCCAAGAAAGGCACCTGCTTCTTCAGATGGGCCTTTGAACTGCCATGCAGAACCCACACAGCACAGCATGGACTCCACAATGACATTGTATGCCACCTATTTCCCTCCCCTTTCCTTTAGGTGGTGAGGAGGTGACAGAAAAGCAGGGAAATTAATACAGTTTTCATCTGTGTTCCTTCACTCCACCAGACCACTGGGTCATGCATGTAGATCTTGCAGCCTGGATAATGAACAGCACTGCTCTGACCCTTGGTGAAGACCACTGTGGCTCTCTGGCTGAAGGCTGAGGTACTCCTCCTTTCTGGCAAAGGAGCAGCCTTATGGCACAGGATTGCTGTGTCTTGTAGTGGATCTGTGAGCCAAATAGCACAAAAGAACTCGGAGGCGCAGTGCCATCGACCTTGTGTCCGTGTTCAGGTGTGCTCCAGGGAAATTCTGCTGACTCAATCACAGAAGCCAGGCTGGCATCACCTTGCACAGCATCTCACTCTGCTCCACAATGGCACTTTCAGGAAGGGCCAGCACCACCAACCTTCCTTAAATAACTGAGACAAGTCAGCAGTTTTCCTCACCAGCCCAAGTAAGCTGACCCCATATCCTTTTCAAACAGGAGGAGCTAAGCTGAGGACAGTGTTCCAACTACAGGTGTGCTGTGGGCTGCATTCACACACCGAAGGGGACTTCAGCGGTGGAGGTATTGATATGTCTGGCTGAAGCCAGTGCTCTTAACAGGAAATTCTCCAAGATCTGTTGAAAGACGCAATAAGCAACATGGTAAGAATCTGACAATGCAGCCAGGGACCTTGGTTTGTTTGAAATACTGGCCAGTTCCCAAGGCCTCACAGGTTACTGCGAGTCCTGAGCTGACTCCACCAGCTCTTCTCTCTGAAAATGTAAATCAGGGCAACAGTTTAACATTTCAATGCAATTTCCTTCCCTTGGTAATGCTCAGCATGGGAAGTAGATGGCTGGATTCCCACATTGTCCAGTGTGGGTCCCACACTGTACTTGACCCCATGTGTCTGTGATCGGACAGCGGTAGCACTGGGCTCCCAGTGTTTACCCAATGCTCCTTCTCCCTCTGTCCCCAGAATTCTCTCAGCAAACAAACATTCAAAAAAAGAATCCAACAAGCCATAGAAATCTTTCCATCTCTCAATGAAATAGTTATTCCCACAGGTTCATGCTCCTATCCCAATGCAAGTCCAAGACAGGGGAGGAGACAGGCGGCTTTTCCTGGGCACAGTACAGAATGGAGATCCTGCATGTGCTTTAAATCCCTGCTGATGGGCCTTGGAAAAAAAAACTGGCTCCACACAAAACCTGGCAGGCTTGAGTCTCCATTCTTCAGCTGCATTTCAAAATCAGAAAAGAGGGAGTGGGTAAGGCAGCCAACCACACAATTCCCAGTCACTGAAATCCTCCTTCCAGAAACGAGGGAGGGATTCAGCTGATTCTGAGAGATAAAAAGGTTTCTCCAGCAAGTAATGGATCCTGCCCAATGCTTAGGGGATGCTAAGGGCACAGCATGGATGGTAGCAGGGAGCTGCTCACATTCAGACCTTATCAACGCAGCAAAACAGCATCTTGCTTTGGAAACTACACTTAGGGAGCAAGAGACTGGCTGAAGGCACTTAAAGCATGGAAAAACAAAAAAAAAAAACAAAACAAAAAACCCTCAAAACTCTGCAGCCTTGGAATTGGCTACATCTTGTCAGAGGAATTTTGAAATTGTGCAGCTGTTATCCCACGACTAGAGATGTCCCTTCCCTTCCACTAAAAATATATTAATTACTGCTCCAGGCAAACACCCCCCCCCCCCATTTCTCCCTCCCTCTTACCCTCTGGGGATTCCCATGCAACAAACTTTACGAGGCTTAGGAACAGCACTTAACCCAAGCAGCTGCCTGCTTTCCAGCTGCAGTGTTGTGCTGGCAGTGGCAATTATCCACCCATCAGCAGTGCATTTCTGTAATTCCTTGCTCAGTATCTCAAGGGGTTAAGAGAGAAAGTTCATAGCATCTCGGGACATAGTGTGCGGCACCATGTTGGCCAGGTACCCACTGAGAAGTTGTAATTCTCCTGGGAGAGCTTCATTTCTAGGATCCATAGGAGACACCTCTGGCTGACTTGGCTGAGATAGGGTTATTGTTCAGATGGACTTTCCTGGACTCATTCCTTTTGTCCACTTAGAGATGTCACCAGGCCAGCATTGGGGAGTTTGTGCACCTGTCTAGGCATCTTTCTAGGCTCACAGCAGCCAGCCCAAAGCTACTTTCTGTGTCCCCAGTGCTGTACATGGTAAGTTCAGGCCTTCCAGGATGCATCACATATACTGTGAGCTGCTGGCACCTATGTAGGAGACACAGCCTGCTGAAAGGAGCTGGTCACACCTGCAGCCCATGTTCTGCATAGCTGGCAGGTGACTTTGTAGCATGTCTGATGTGTCCAGACAGCACTGGATTGTCTGTGCATAAGCAGTTCTTGTGCTTCCTGGAAATACTGGAATTACTACATAAATGATGACTTCTACTCGTGAAATTCCAGACACAAAGAACATTAGCGCAGAGCATGGGCACACAGTGGAGCTGGGTGTGGGGATAGTGTCACCTCATTCCTCTAGAAAACAAAACTCACTTTTCCAAACACATGAAAATGTGGATGTTTTCCCCAAAATAATTTCACTTGCGCTGCTGCTCTCCCAACCATCAGGCTGGCAAACTGACTCCAGGATAGCAACTGCCCTTGGTGAATGTACAAGTCAGCTATGCTCCCTTGAGTAACCTGGCTGAGGATGTGGCACTTCTGGGTGCTTGGCCTAAACTCTATGTCACCAAGATAGTGATTCCCTCACAAAGTGCAGCACCTCACCAGTCTGATTCATAAACTATGTAGTTGGGTGGAGGACAGAGCTGGTGTAAGAACCACAGGGTCCTCAGGTAGAAGTTAAAATCTTTCCGTATGTTGTGTGATATGTAACTGGCCTAACTCATTGTCAAAAGCATCCAGCCAGCCTGCTGCTTGCCTTCCAAACCCACCTCTGGCTGACAGCACCGCGCAATTGGCGAGATGGCTCTGCCATGCACGGAGCACATTTCAGCCACCTTTACTGCACCACACCAGAAAGCCTCTGCTCAGTTCTGAGGGCACTGGGCTTTGAACTGAATTCCAGCAGCGCTCAATGATTTTTAACAAATCACTACAAAACACTGTTCACAGAACACATCTGCTCAACAGCCCACACCTCAGGCAGCTGCAGTCATAGGGAGCAAGAAAAAAGGAAGATATTCTGCCCTTATTATATGTACCTGGAAATGAGAGACACTGACAATCCCCGATCATCCAGGAAATCTTGTGGCAGAGCAAGAAACCAAACCCAGACCAGATTCACATGCACCACCTAAACAACGCTTTCCCAAAACTCTCAGTCAAGAAACCTTCTCCCCTATCACCAGGTGCTAACTGACACTAGTGCTTGTCTGCGCTGTGGAGACAGGGTAGGGTGGGATCTCACAGGTGGGCACAGGGCTCTTACAGGAGTGGTAATGGTGTGCAGGCACCGTTCTTTTGCTTGTGGCACGATCAGCTTCCAGGCTAAAACCTTGGTAACAGCAAGTTCCACTGTGGCCCACGAAGTCATTGACAACTGGCATTGCTTTCAAAGCCATGCCCATGCTTGTTCAAAGGAGGTGAATTACGCTTTTTTCAGATTAGGCTGAATCTGTCCATAATCTGTCACTAACATGAGCGCATGTAGGCAATGTCTGTTGTAAAGTTAAAAGGTTTATGGTGAGCAGGGAAATAAATAAGTCCAGATATGGCTCAGAGTGACAATAAAACATAAAATCCCCGATTCACTGATTCAGATGCTCATATATAAGCATTTGAGAAGGCAACCTTGGAGGATTAAAGCAACTGCTGAAAGACACTATTCTCAGCACAAAGGTCACTTCAATGCCCTATACTTTCAGGGTTTGTGCTCACCTCTTCTATTCTTCCTACCCCAGACTTCAAGAAGCCAGTCCTTCATGTCCAGCTCCCCTAGCCTCTGGCAGAAAAGCATCCCAGTACCACCTCAGAGCTGCGATTTCATCTGTTCCATCAATGTTCCAAATGTCAGGGAGCTGCACCTTAGTAATGCTTTCCCAGAGAAGCATCCCAGTAGCTTAGGCAGTTGTCTCCAAAGGAACTTTAGAGGAAAAGGTCTGCACTTCAGTAGCTACTTACTGTATTTGGCACTGTATTACCTGCATAAATATTTACGCTGCAGGTGAATACCTGAACCCAGCACACAGAGCAAGTGGTAACCCTAGAAAACTTTTCCATTTGGCTGCAGGAAGAAAAATTTCTCCTCCCTTTCCAGTGCATCAGAGCTACCTGTCCTTCACTGTGGGAGTATCCTTACCACAAATGCCTGCACAAGAGCACGTGGCTGGGCTCTGTGCCCATGCAGCATTTGCTGGCACCAAAAAGCCTGGAAAGCGGCAATTGTTCTTGGCCCATGACTTCATGTTGGAGCTCACACTCATGGCCAGTTTTGTTTAGAACACCCTGGGGGTTTATATCAGTGAGTACAGGTTTTCAGGTACCTGTCATGTCAGAGAGTTCGCATTTTATCCTAAAAGGAACAATGACTCATACACACTTCCTAGGGAGTGCTTTTTTGCCACTTGTAGAGTGTTACATTCGTATAAATCCTGGCAGAATTCAGTGAAGTATTTGAGAACTTCTGGTAAGTCTATCAAATTCTACACAATGGTTTAATCATTTGAAAGGTAGAACCGATAAAAGGTTCACAAATCAGTTCAATGCGTTTTTAAATTTTACTTATAGATATCTTTCCTTACTGCAATTTTTCTGGGGAGGATCTTTTATCCACAGAAAAACCATTCCAAAGGTAACTCTAATTATGCACTGAGGTGTCTAAAACCAAGCTGTATCAGAAATCCCACTCTTCTGCTTCCTTAACACTGACAGTTTATTTGTGTGGGAGTACACCTCCACATATATATCCACTGAGACATGAAGTTACCTTCCTTTGGACTAATCAGACATGAAACAGTAAAAAAAAAAAAAAAAGAAAAATTAGATTTGGCCCTTTTTGGTTTTGCTAGAGAGAAGGAAGTCTGATCTGTTATTTTTTTAATCTAATGAATATTAGGAATGCCTAGTGTTACCTTTCTTGTCCTCTGAGGAGGAGAGAAGAGGCTTTCCCAGGCATTAAAAGATGGGGTGAAAACATTGCACCTTCAGTGGCAGAACTTTCCTCCAATGGTTTGACACATTTTTCAGACAACCAGATATTAGAAAAAGAAAAAAAAATGATATGTGTGCAGTCAAAATCATATCACATTTCCTTCTTCAGCTAATCAGCTTTCACTTTCTCAGCATGTCTGAGACTATAAATCTAATGCTTATTCATCCATAAATTCTTAAGGGGAAACACAATTGACAGGTTCTTCACTTCTACTGTAAAAGGACAAACCAGCAGAGGACACGGAGGGGGAGGAACACATGGATCTACCTGTGGGTATCTGCATCCAATCAACTCCGCTGTTTCTAGGGTGGACAAGGACGTGCTCTGTTTTTTCAAAAACAAAATAGTGAACCAGTACCATGCCCAGCACTGATGAAGTCTGATTTTGCTAAAAGACTCTTTACCTTGGCTATTCCAGGAAATTAAAATTTCAAGACAATATAGTTGCAGTGATAACCCCAAATATGGGCAGAAATCCAGATTTTTAAAATCCTTTTCCTGGCAAGTCATCTTCTAGCAATAAGTGTGCTTAAACCGTCAGCAAAAGTCTTCAGAGTTAGCTCATGAGAGATGAATTAAAGACACTAGCAATCCCAAAATAACTTCGGAGGCAAGCTCACGAGGTCTACTCTACATATGTTTCTTTGTACCATTTATCATTATTTTGGTTTATAAACTGAAAACATCTACATGTAGAACTGTAGAAAAGTGGAAACAGTCCAATTTATAGGTAACTAATATTAATAGAGTTTTCTCCATAATGGAATCAAATAGCTACTCCTTACAACTACATCAAAAGTAGATTGCTGTTAACAGGTATGGCTGTAGGTTTGGGAACCAACAATTAACAATAATGTTATAGCAGTACAAGCTTGCTGAGGCAAAACTTCAGGAAAGACTGTGCTGGACTGGTCCACATGGAAAGGTAATTTCTGCAGCTCTAGGGAAAAGAATGCTTTCTATTTTTGAATGGGAGGTTTGTGTTAATTGATCTAAGTGCTGGATGGCCAAAGTATTCACATGAGACAAACCTATATTGCACAGATCAACACAAGTGATTTAAGCTCAACAGGAGCGAGGATGTCCAAAAACTCAAACTTGAGAGCACAACAATCAGAAACTTGTTCCATTTTTGCAGTCACGTTTGCTGTTCACGATAGGAAGCAAGTCTCTCCATTTCTGACAGTGTGCTGCATCCTCCTAAGGACAAGACAGGAAGGAAGGAGACTCCTACACTTCGCCAGCACTGGCCTCTCCCAGGGCTTCCTTTACATCTTTCGAGCTTACTGAATGACTTGGAAGCATTCAAAGCCAGTCCACAAAACAAAATTCTGCTTTGAACCCATGGTCAGATATGTCCCATCACAACAACATGCTTCTGGAAAACTGAGTAGCAGCCACTGCGCATGATGCAAAACTTCCCCTTGTCCCACATCAGCCTCCCTAGCTGCACATAAAGTAGTAGCTTGTCATGTTCAGCTTTCAAGCTCCGATACTGAAATGACCTTTTCTTCCTTTAAACTCCAGAGACCACAGAATAACCATCTGCAGGTCTGGGCTGAGACAAGCCTCTGCCTTGCCCTAATACCTGCCTTGCTTCCAGAGGCAGTGCCCAAGCTAGTCCAAATCTTCCTTAAGGCCCATTTCTTCATAGCCTGCTGCTTCTCCTCCCTCCACATTTAATGGGCCCCCAAGAGAAAACCCCCATCCACACTCTCCACAACTTTGCTGCTACCGCTGCAGGCAGAGTCCCCCATTCTCCCTGCAGGGAAGGAGACAAATTGACCTCCACCCCATGTTGCTTTAGCTCCAGTTTCCCACAGCGATCCTTCTGGTGCTGTTGGCTGCAGCTCAGAGCACAGGTTATTGAGATGACCGCATGATCCTGTCTACATATGGAATGGCAGCTCCTAGGCAGCCCTGCTGCAACGCCACGGGCATACACCATGTGAGGACAGAGAAGGAACTGGTAAAAGAAGCGACCAGAAAATCCAGCAGCCAAGGCAGCCTTCAAGACCTAGATTTTTTTTTTTCAAATTACAACAGGAAAAGTGCTGATCCTCATTTAACTTTTCCTCCCTCGATTCATCTCCAGATATGCTGTTTTTAATGATGTTCATCCCTCCCCACCCTAGCCCCGCTCCACCCACCCAGCCCAAGCCATGCTTACCTGAGGGGTATGCGGATCGCAATGATTCTGTCAATGGCAATAGCGAGGAGGCTGAAGATTGAACTCTGAGTCAAGACCAGGACGAAGCAGGCAATGAAAAGGCAGCCATAGAAGAAGGCACAGAAGCCAGTGCTGATGGTGATGGCAAAGGGGATTGCCAGCACACCCACGGCAATGTCAGCAGCAGCCAGGGACACCACAAAATAGTTGGTGACGTTCTGCAAGTTGCTATTCAAATAGACTGCCCAGCAGACCAGGATGTTCCCCAGGATGGCCAGCACTGCAATGACCAGTTCCAGGATGATGTAAGCTACATCTGAGAGGAAGTCTTCTTTCCCATGTACTAGCATGGTGAGAACAACCAGGCTGATGTGAGAACGTGCCAGAAAAGCTCAGCGTTCATATCTGCAGAGCACTGAAGAGCCAAGACACCTCAAAGCTGCCTGGGGGCTGAAGAGGACTCTGTTGCCAGCCAGTGAAGGTTGCTTACACACCCCCTTTTCTCCCCATAGCTGTTCATGATCTTTACAGTAGCGGGTGCCAAGAAAAAAACAAACAGGGCTTGCCAACTCCAGCAAAGTGGATTAACCAGATGCAGAATAATTCGAACTCCAGCAGATGAATGGACAGGAGATTACCTCACATAGACATACACTGCTCCCCAGGCCACAAAGTCCAGCAGGCAACATGACACAGAAACTGTATTTTATGGTAGCATCACGTCGGCTGTGACTTTTTCTTTCCTGTGACAATCACGGTGCTAGTCATGGCTTCCTGTCATGTACATACCTACTAGCAACATCTTCTGGTTCTCTTCTTCACCTTTTCCCACTAGGACTTGGGAAATCGTCTCTTTAGCTGAAGCAAACATTCAACTTCTTCACTTGTAGTTTCCTCTAAAAAAAAACACAAACCAAACACCGACCACATATGCTAAGTAATCAGCTCTGTGGAGGAGATGGGAAAAGCAAAATCTCATTAAAGTGGCACATTAAATTGATAATGGATATTAAACAGACCTAGAAGAATACATCATTGGCAAAAATCTCACATTTTGTCTATCCTGAAAGCTGCAGAGCCAACCCCAAGGTTCAGGAAGGCAGTGGTGATGAGAAACAAGGGACATTTTGTTTTCCATGCTACTAACCGAGCTGGCACTTCAGCAGCTGCTCGATAGTCTGCCCTGAAACATGAGAGCCCCACTAATTATGCCTTGGCAAGTGCTGTGGCTGCAGGGAGGAAAGGTGGAGGAGCCTCCTTACATACACCTGTCTCCCTCCGATCACAAACACAAGACTTGAGCCATCAGGTGCTGCCCACCCTTGTGTACTTTGCCACAAAAGTGTGCTGCACAAATACACTGCTCCGCGATGACACGAACCTTCATTCATATGGGGGTTATGTTGCTGGCGTGTGGTCACCACTCTGTGGCCATACCTAGTCTTTCCCTCAAGTGCACAGATACTGGAACACGATCACCAGCAGGGAGAATAGTTTGAGGTATGTCAGACAGTGACATCTTCAAGGATTTTTTCTCCGAGTACATATACTCTGCAAGGGTCTCTGCAGGTTCCCCTCCTGCAACACCATAATTTTTGTTCACATAAATCTTTATCCTATAAGCAAACAATTTATCCATTATACCTGCCATTGTCTTGCCCATAGTGCTTGTTGCATCTACAGATTCAGGTCAGCATCATTCTTCGACTACAACCAGCCAGAATCACATCCAGCAACATACACTTCCCCTAGAAACACACACATAGGCACAAATACCAACATCATCTCTCAAGTATACATTCGTGTTCCTGCAGTATCATCCACACAAATCTAGGACTGAAGCTGGTGCTGCTTGCAAGGAATCATAGTCCCTACAGCTGCTGTTTCATATGAACAAAATACATACCACCTACATGCCTGCAAGCTTCACTCGCACACTGAACTTGCAGGTCATCTTGTACCTCTGCTTTCAGACATGGGAGCACTTCACCACAGTTTCAGCTAAAAATATAGCAATGAAGAATACAGTTCCCTGAGCTTTGTGCCATAGTCAAGAGATAAACTGCTTGCTGTCCTACCCTGTCACTTCCAGAGGGGGGTTTTAATCTTTTTTAGCAAGATTTTGCAGCAATATTTTCTCATTACTTTAAGAAAACAGCTACTTGAAACATCAGAGGGCTGGGGAAGAGAGGGACACACTGCACTAACTGATAAATCACTTGAGCTCAGTTTTGGATGCAACATGAACCTCCAAACCAAAAGATTTTTGGGGCTCCCTCCACAGGTGATTTAGTATGGTCCAACCCAGCAGAGTTTCATGCCTTCACAGTTTACTCAGTTTTCAAGTCAGAAACCTAATTTCTCAGGATAAAATAAAAGGGTAAAGACAGTGATAATAAAAGAAAATATGATTAACTTGTGATTCACATCTGATCTCAGGAATATAATCTAATTTTAGACCTTTCATTGATTTAGAGCTCTATTGCTAATGCTGCATTTGAAAGGAAAGTGAATGATTCTTGGTGGTTTGGACGTGGTTCAAAGACCTAGCTTTTTCTCCACCTTCAGCAATCTTGTCTATGTGTTTGGTTTGGTTTGTGTGGAAAAAATCAACAGAAGATACTAGTTTGTGATCTAGCTGTTAAAAGGAAGATAAAAATCATCCATTTAATCTTTTCTAAAGAACAAAAAACCCCCAAGAAGTCTCTGTATTGCCTATCTTCCTTTAGTACAAACTCTGCTTTTTTGCTGACCTGAAGATTGCTTCCACTCTCTTGAATTTCAGGGATGTCAGTAATATGCTCCTACATCGCTTTGCTAGCATCTGACTGTCCATTACAAATCCCAATAGGTTCGTTTCAAGGCAGTGATGCTGGAAGCTAACCCCTCCCAGCCTGGCTTCCAGGGATTAGAATTAATATAAGATAGAAATAAAGAAAATCTGGAGGGAGAGAAAACAGAAAGGACAAGATGAAAAATAAACAGTGCTTTGTGCATGTGTGTGAGCAAGAAAGGGGAAAAACAGGACAGGCAAAAGTTGGTAGGAAGAAAAAACCCAACCAAACAAGGGAAACAGTGGGCAAAACAGGCCTGTTAAGAGACAGACAGTGTGTGTGCCTGTCAGGGGTATGACACATGGCTGTGCCTGAAGGCTCTGAAGTGGGTGCAAGCTCCCATGTCCCTTGGCATCATGGCAATAAGACAGTGAGGGGGTAATACTCTGGCCATGGAGCAGGAAGAATACACCCCTCTGTTTCTGAACATTCTCACATGTTTCCATGCAGGTCAAGCTCCTGACCAAACTCCAGTGGCACAACAAATTAAGAAAAAACTAACAAACTACTGTGACATCCTTGGGCCAAAACAACTGCTATGTAAAATAAAACCACCATAAACACCCTGACAAGTTACTCTGAGATGAAGTCAAAAGAACTGAAGTAACTGGTTTTTGAAAGGAGTCAGCCTAAGAACTGGTCACATTAAACCTGACGCTGAGATCTACTTAAAGTCCTGCTACGTTGCTCTTGCCCCTCATATTCATACTACATACACCTCAGTGAAGAGGATCGAAGTGAAATTACTCGGATAGTCTTTCCCCCATATACTAATCATTCAGCACAAAGACAAAACTGGAATCGCCTACAGCTCTGCACGTATCCTGAAAAAGCACAGTGCTGGAATAGGAAGTTTAATGACCCCATCACTTACTGTTTTCTGACACAACAGAGCTTTTAACTTTCTACTTCAACTGTTTCATGGTCTGATGGTAAATTTGAATTTTTTATCTCTGAATTTGTTTAGTTCCTTGTTTACTATCCTCCACCTCACAAACAGTGGCCTGATTCTTCAACCCAAGCCCTAGCCATTTATTATGAAGCAATCTGTGAGATGTTATGCCAGGACAGGACAACATGTCCTTCCAATCCTCTGCTCTCAGACGGGCTGGAAAACCCTTAGAGAGTTCTGCAGAGCCAGCATATCTCAGAAGAGAGATGACTGGAGCTGAGCAGGTGTCCCAGCCCCGACAAACCAGCATTTTGTGTCTTCTTCAGCACCAGTGCTTCTGCAGTTGCCACTGACATTAGAAAATGCAGTTAGCCACACAACCCCGGCACATCAGAGGCCTCACCTGCTACTTACAGAAGATGCCACAACCTGGGAGGTTCACATGTTCAACCTGAACTCGCTCATCTCATCATCTTCATCTCTCACAGTGTCAGCCCACTATAGCTTTCACCCAAAGTGATAACACATCATTAACTGTAGAAGTATTTGCAACTTGCTTTTAAAAAAGAACAGGCTCAGTCTTTCTGCTCATAAGGTTAGAAATTTACTGCACAGGGACAAAATGAAATACAGACTACCTGGAGAAGAAGACATATATCCAGAGGCAATACAAAATTTATTTTAGAATCATCTACTACATGCAAGATCCAAAGGCTCCGCAACCAGGTCTGACACAACAAAATTAATTAACAATCAGTTTTACTCACCGGGGAAGTGGTATATTTAACATCTCAGGCCCTTGAGGGATCAATACTGCAGGCTTCTTGAAGCTTAAGAAAAATAACCTGTATCACACAACCTGCTGGACAGCTACAATTAGTATTTCTTCTTAAGCCCGTGTTTTATTTTGTTAATTGGATTAATTCCTTCTTGATACCCTGGGCTATGTTCCGGTCTTTGCCCCATTATTAAATAAACCTTTTTTTGCCACTCACGAACCTGTAAAGCTGTTGCTCTGTTCATTTTTAGTGACTTGGAACACTCTGTTCTCTCTCATATTTCAGCCCCAATGAAAAACTGCTCCTTGAAAATTCAATAAAGCATCTGAACAGCACGTTCCCATGAAGCTATTCAGCACCGGAGCCCAAGCAAGCTTTTGTTTGGCATCTCCAGTTGGCTTTGGACTAAGGTGCTGCCCCTTCTCTCTCCTGAGCACCCAAAGCATGAAGGCCAGCCCTTGGCCACTGCTTGGTTCACATCCCCCACCTCAAACAAGCTCATTTCCTGCTCTTGGCCCCTTCAGGCTCAGCTCAGGCATCCCAGTTTTGGATGCCCACACTTTGCCACACTGGTACAGGGAAGAAGCCCTCTGCTCCGCATGCCAGGCTGACACATATGACAATGTCTGTGACACTTCAGTTTGACAGCTACTCACAGATACCAGCAAAATCTCTAGGGGATCAGCAGCCCTCAGGGCACCCAAGACAGTCTGTGGGCACAAAAGTGACAGGGTGCCGCCTCCCCGGGCTCCAGAGAAGATTGGTTTCTACTTGTCTGCTTTAGGATGGGGTAAGCAGAGCAGCAGGCAGCTCACGAGGCCAGGGGAGTCTTCATCAAGGCTCATTCCAAAGATCACAATCTAGCATCTCCTCTTGACAACATGACCCTTCTCAGGTACCAGCCACATACAGATTACCTAACTCCCTGAGGGAAAACCCTTGAATTCACACATGGCTGTAAGAGCAAAAATTGGTGCTGCTAAATCATTTGTTTCCTACTTTCCAAAGCCTGGAGGGGGAGATGCTTGTCAGTTTTTATCCTCTCTTTGAAATCCCTTCAGCTCAAAGAGAATTTCCCTATCTTTCAAATCAAAGACTTTAAGAAATTTTGGCTCTCCCCATTACTTTAGAGGATCAAGTCACAATAAATGAACCGATCTGCTCAGAGGCAGTACACAAATTTGCAAAACAACTCAGGCTGTAAAACAATGAGAATAGCTCTCCTTTCAGGGAGAATGAGAGGGAAGGCAGCAGTAGCATTTTTCTGAGTTGCTCAATAGTTTCCTTTTGAAAGTTCAGTATTTTATGAACACTTCACATAGAGCAGCTTCCCCTGCCTCTGACTGCTCACATGAAGCCAGTGCACTTGATGGTGCCAGAGAGCATCCTCAATCCTGCTTCCTATCAAAGGATGAAGAGATGTGGCTGGGTGGAGCAGGGAAGAGAGGAGGAAGGACGCATTACCCATCTAAACAAGACATACTTTTTCTGGTTCCCCCTATTTGCTTTATTATTGGCTGCTGGCTAAATGATCTTTTAGGTCATCTGCTTACAGTAATAGGAGGAAATTAAATATTAATAATAGACTATTTCCCTCTAGATTGCTCTTTGTTAACAAAGGATACAAGTGAAACAAAGCAGGCAAAATGATCAGCAAACCATGCTCTAGGTTTTCAGGTACCTGGAGCACTTGCAGTTTCCCTCAACCTTCCCTGAAGTTACAGATGCCCCATGTCCTGCACACCTGCCTGTGTGGACACCCATACAAGTGAAGAACGTGGTGATGCCTGGAAATCCTTGTTTTATCAAGGGGCTCCACATGGCAGTTTGACCCTTCAGACTTTATTCAAAACATCAACTGAGTCACTGACACTTTGACTGCAAAAAATGCGTGGCCAAGGATCTTTCGAAGTACAGAGTTTGTCTCTATTTGGGGAGTGAAGTCTTCCACCAGTGTAAACCCTACAGTGGGGTAACAAGGCTTCTGGATTGGCTTTGCATATTCTCCAGAAATTATGAGTAAAATGAGGGCTTCAGCTTTGCTAAACTTGGTATCATCTCCTTGTACAGGAAAGCAGCAGCCCTCCAAGACTTAAAATCTTCACTCCACATACTTGTGAAAGGCAAAAGAAATGACTCTTCAGAGATCTGTACTGCCCCTGATCTTCATCTGTCAGTTCAGAAATGGGGAAGGGGGACAACATTTCTGTTTGACATTTCTGTCTCTGCTGCAGTCCAGGCCAAAAAAGGAGGCTATAGTCACAGCAAGAACAAGCACGGTGAATTGGGGTGTGAAGCCTTTATCAACTAGAGGACTACTAGAGACACCCATTATCACTGCAGCAGTGACAGAAACAAAAAGCATAATAAAATCATACCTTTCAAGCCTGTCCTGTGTCTCTTCTCCTGTGTATACCCCATATAAAAATCACAAGACAAAAATGCCCAAAACCCCCACTGGACAACAAGCAAAGGTCATAACACAGATGGGCTGGCTAACAGGAATGGCTAATGCAAAACCAATATTGCAGCTTTGCCTCCTGCCCCCCCAAGTGCTAGAATTGGATTAATTTTTATTGCAGTAGCGGAAGAGAAGACTAAAACAGAACACATTTGACCATTTTTTTTTCCTAAGTGGATGTTATAAATGTTTAAAAGCAAGAAAAAAAACCCTCACAGTAATTATTCCTATTCTAATGGTCACAAAAAGCCAGGGAGGGCAAAACTAAGTAAGGCTGAATGACCAGCAGTTAAATAAGTGAGATCAAACAAACAAAAGGGAAAAGGTTCCCCTGTGCTTACTAGAGAAAAGTCTCACTGGGCAGCAAGCATCATGATATATTGCCAAAAGGCACAGAAACATGCTGGATTTTTGAGCAAACCATTTGTATCCAGGACTGATGATGTTGACCTACAGCGGCATTTCCAAAAATAAAAAATGGAGCATTTGGCCAAGCTTTCATAAGACAGACATGTAAGAAAGCATAATTAAAACCATGTACCATGGCCAGAAACAAGTTACTACTGCCAATATCGTCCACAATGTCTCTGAGGAGCCAGTTTTCCTTTCCTGTGTGAGGGAAGAACTCAAAAGCAAACTTTGCCTCCCCACAGTCCTACTAAAGCCAGCTGTGTTCATACATAAAGAGCATTTCCTTCAAGAGCAAAATAAGAGAAATGAGGAAACAGGATATCAAGAAGAGGTGACCCACTGAGGAATACAGGCAAGGGAGGAATGTGCTCTGAAAATATTTATCATATTGTTAATGCATCCATTCTGGTATATTTTTAAAATAATGGCGTAGACTTCTCTCCAGATGTAACTTCACCTCTCATTTCTAGATGAAGTTTCCAGAGAGGCAGTTGAGAATTGGGTATATCTGTGTGTTTTCCTGCATTTTTATCCAGTTGTTCCCAAAGCCTATTTACCTTCTCTGACTACAGGTTTGCTTTCCACCGGGTCTTGTGTTCCCTGCTCTCTCTCCTCCAAGCACTGTCCTTCTGCAGGTTGCAAGCAGTGCTTGCATAAGCTCTGCCAGTAAAACAAAAGACTCACCCTACCTCAGTGCAGGGAATGCTGTTGTACCAGGTCTACACCAACATGCTGTCTTCTACAGTAGAAGGAATATAAATCTTCCCATCTCTCTCCATGTAACTTAAAATGATTCCCCAGCTGCCCTTCCCTATCCTGATGAAGGCACTGTACAACTTGAACAGAGATGAGCAAATTCTACCTGCTCTGAGCCAAAGCAAAGCTGGCTCACTGCATTAGCTCATCCATGGCTCATAGCTGACCCCTCTGAGCAAGGGTTATTACTGAGGACTCACCATGAAGCTCCCATTACCACCCAAGTGGTTTGACTCATACCCACCCACAGTATGAAAAGCAGTGAGGCCGCCATTGGGTTGCTAACATAGCTCATCATATCCTTCCTCCTCAACTTGCTCCCTTCTCTTATCAGTGTAAGCAGTGACACAGCAGCAGCACTCGGCCCAAACTCCACAGAGCCTGCCCTGCTGACATGGAATCCACAGAGCCCATCTGAACACCCCCACAGCCGCCCCTCCCTCTGCCCCTGCACAGCCCACCTCACTGCCCGCCGTTGGCTCTCTACCGGCTGTTTACTGCTGGCTGGTTCAACGACAGAGACTGACCACGTGCTCCCTGTGCCTTGCAATACTGGCTGATTTTTGGCCAATGCAAGAAAGGCTATTTCCTCCCATGCCCTGTGGCATGCCCTGGCCCCTTGCACCCCCAGGCTGTGCACCAGTATGTTTCATTCAACTGGTTTCACCTCAGATTGTCAATCGGCTACCAGTGAAAATGCATTTGGACAGCGTGACAAAGCTGGTGATGTGATTTCATCCCAAAAGCAGGGAAAAGCCACAAGAAAAATTTTTCTTCCTCCTTAGTTTGTTTCCAGCAACTTTCCCTCTTCCATTTTTTAAGGTACTCATCCTGACTTGCTAATGCTTATTTGCCCTGTGTCACAGCTCATCATCCTGTTAGCATTTCTGTCTCAGTCTCAAAGTTATTTAAGAATTTTCAGGACTCTGCCACCCTCTGTGGATAAGGAGGTGCTGATGCTCTGCTGATGTCTCAAGGCCACATACCCTTACTTTGTCCCTCCCTCTTCTCCTTGCTAGGACTTGCACCATACTTCTGTCACTCCTGCAAAGTGACTTGCATTTTCACTATCACAGTCATCCATGCCAATACAAGCCTCTCTAGAGGTACTTAGTGACTTACTTTTTTTTCCAAGTCCCTAATTATAATCCAATTTATTAAGAAGTCTCCAATGTCATTGCTTACTGATCCCAAAGTCTCAGCATTTAGCCAGTGCTCTGAGGACTCTAACAAAGTCCTTCCTTCATTTCTTAAGTCCTAGTGCTGTGGTAAAAGCACATCCGCTTTCAAGTAACTGCCTGCTAACTCTGCCCGCTTCCTCCTCTGACTGCTCAGGCCAGAGACACTGATGTTCTGGAGTAGAGAGCACCCAACTGCTGGTGAAAATGTCATCAGTCATTGGTTTCTCCCCTTCTACATCAAACCATTGCACTGGAGAACCAGTAGCCATTCACAAATCACTTTAGAAAACATATTACTGGACTTGCCAGCTGTTTATGAGTGAGTGTGCTTGTCCAGAGGAAGCAGAAAGGCAAAGAGAGGCAAAGAGAGCAGCAGCAAGTACCCCACATCAATAGAGATGCTTCTACCGCACTTGGGAAGTGGCCTTTTTCCCTTATGAAAACATATTTTACAGGTTTTGCACAGTAAGAGATCACAAAAAGCTGCAACTGTAAACAACACCTGCAATCACTTCTCAAACGCATGACAACCATGATCCTCACACCTTCCTGAACAAGGATAAACCAAAGAAGATTCACAGTGTGAATTCCTTAGGGACCGTGGCATTTGACTCCAAGCACAAAAGATGTTAGTCAAACACAGATGGATCCCAGGAAGGTGCCCAAAACAGACACCCCCAAGACTTTAGGGTTGTTTCTCCCAAGTGGACTGTGTTCATCTCTTGCCTGCAGTAATCATACAGCTAGGCTGTACTGTGGCTACACAGCGGAAAAGGAAGACTTCGCTTTAGGAATGGGGTAGGAAAGACTACAAAACCTGTCAATGAGTCCTCTTTCCAGTCTTCAGCCCATGAATATGGTTTCTTGTCTTTCTATATCCTGCAAGAGCTGACACCACACAGCTGTACCACAGAAAAAGAATCACATAACTACATCGAATCCTCCAGAATCCTCTATGTCTACCCATGTTATAACCCTAAATGAATCATACTGGTGAAGCAGAGCTTGCACCAGCATTTGGCAAGACACAGGGTGACATAAAACAAAAGATTAATGTACCCATGTTATAACCCTAAATGAATCATACTGGTGAAGCAGAGCTTGCACCAGCATTTGGCAAGACACAGGGTGACATAAAACAAAAGATTAATGTTTTTTAGGTGTTTGACAAAGTTGGGTGCCTCAGTCTTAACAGGTTCAGCTAAAGAGGCCTGATTTCTGGGAGGGAAGCACTTTTTGGAATCAGGATATTTTAAGGAATCCCTGACCAGGTAGCCATTAGCACAGGTCATTTTTTGCCAAAAATCCAGGCTGCAGAACATTTAAGAAACATTTAAAAAGTCAGCGTGCTTCCTTGCACATGCTTCAGGAACTGTGATGGTGCTGGTGCCAGCCCAAGTCTGTCTGATGTTATTTTCCATCATCCCATTGAACCTGGGCACTGATCTGTGGATCAGACGTATATGGAAACTGTAATTATTCAAATAAATTTCAATCACGTGTCTCTCTTCTGAAGATCATATTAAAGAGCCATATATCTCTTAGCTGTCTTTTATCCTGGGGAATGTTTCCTATGGAAAATCCCAGTCTGTGCTCAAGTATATGGATCTCATACTGAAACCAAAGTTGTTATCACCACAGAATATGATATTTAACATCCTACTTCCCTTTACTTCTTAACCTCAACAACTGATTCATACCAGGACCTGACAATCCTATTCTGGGGAAACCTCAATAACCGAAATGGTAGGTCAGTTTGTAGAGGACTTCCCCAGGACAAGAAGGGGGATACAGGTAACAGGCCAACATTACAGAACAGGCAAAGACAGCAGAAACACATATGCTCTCCTAATAATACGAAAAAATATAAGGGGGGGGGGGGGGGGGAAGGGGGCGGAGACGACAACGACACAACAAGAAGTGAGAGAGGAACACGATAGTCTAAAACCAAAACAAAGTAGCTCCAAAGCAGCAAAACCAAGAGAAAAATGGGATAGAATCTGAGGTCTGAAGAAAGAAACTTTTAATAGGGAAAATACTGCAAGCTTCACTGCTCCCAAAGGGACGCTTTAGAAGAGCAGAATGAGCCCAAATTGCACTTCCCTCTGTTCAGCAGCATTACTCACTCAAACGTGTGAGGGACTCTGCCCAGGAGATACGCAGACATGACCCCCAGCTGACGCTGGCTCAGGTTCAGCTGAGCTTTGCATGGCTCCACCAGTGAACAATCCCTCTCCTGCCCTCCTTGAAGAGCTGCTGAACAAGGAGCCACAACTGTCGCTGTGAGTGTCACCTGGGATAAACACAAGGGACAGGAAGACAGAGAACACTGTATCTCAGCTAGCCAGCAGATAAAACAGCCCCAATCTGCAAGTACTAGGGGCCTCCTGAGAATGCCTGAGTGCCTTCCACCCTGGATTTGAGTGCAATCACAAATGCTAATCAACATACAGACAGGCGCCCAGCATGTCATTTGTCACGTCTCCAAAGCTTCAGGAAAACCCCCCTTTCCTCTCCTCATATCAGAGAAGGACAGGAAGATTCCCTCATCCTCTGCATGCCTTTTCCTCCCCCTGTCCCTGGCTCAAACCATGGCAGCAAGAAGTTTCACTCCTCGCTAACTTCTCCATTGTCAGAGATGCATTGTTTGCAAATGTTCCCTAAAAATGCTATGTAAAGTATTCTTTATTCCTGTTTCAGGTCTTTCCACATCCCTGTGTAACACCTGGACTTTATCTTGTTACCTGTCAGATAGTGATAAACCTCCTGCATGCAACCCCTGACTTATCATTTCAGATAAATGCAATTTGTCTTGTAGCTGTCAATTCTTTCCAAGCCCTGCCTTTCACTGCTGCATTTGTAGTTGTAACAAAGTACTTATTTTATTTGGGCTTGAGATGTATAACTTTAAAAAAAATAAAAATAAAAAAAACATCAGCAGGAGCCCCAAAACATACGTAAAATTTCAAGTGTGGTCTTCCTGGCACTAGATTTACTGCTGCTTTGTGGGCATGGAGGCTCCAGTACTCCTGCTCTTGCGTTATCTTCTACAGTGGCATTTGCATATACTGTACACAAGATACAATGTATTTTATGCTACCTGGTAATTTTTGGTTTTAATAGTCAACCAACAGGCCCAACGACAAAAAGCATCCTTTCTCCAGAACAAATTATAAACTAAACTGATAAGGTTTGAGCTAGTTGCTTAAATGTAAGTGATGGTGAGTCCGAAGTGCTTTAAGCTATCACCTGAGCTTCTGTTGTCACTTCAGAAAGGCACGCACCTCCCTCAGGTCCTATCCTATTCTCTGCCAGCCCCACCAGGATGTCTCACATAGCACTAGATGTCTTTTTATAGCACCCATATCAAGCCCCAGGCGTCCTGAACAGGAAGGGACAAAGCTTGCACTCAAACACATGCTGCAACACTGTTAACTCTTTTGCCTAAAAGCGGCGATCGCCCTGAACATGTACGTTTTACAGAAGCCATCTTGTTGCATTTGGCTTTTCTCTGAACTCTCCTAAGCACTTAGTGGCTCTTCAGCTCTTTTCATAACCTCATTGCTGTGTTTATCCAAACAACTTGATCCTGACTTTGCAACTGCATCACCGTACAGAGCTGTAGTGCAGCCCACCTACCTCACCCCCCGTCAGGAATCTCTGGTCATAGCAGGCACAAGGTAGCCAAGTTTCATATGATTTGCTCCTTACAGAACACAGGCTGAGGAGGGACAGAGATCACACCTTTATTCACCCACATTTACCAAATACCTGCATTGCTGAAGCATTTCTAAATACTCTTTGCTGCTCCTCTGTAGGTTGCCCAGTGTGGCCAGGATGAGGACTGAGTTACAGCAAAGGAGGTTTTAAGCTGGATACCAGGGTGTTTCCTGCATGCCAGGAAAGTAAGGAGTCTCTGCTGCAGGTCTTTAGGAGCAGGACGGAGAAATAGCTGTCAGGAATAACAAAAGCATAGCTGATCCAGCCTTTGGGCAGAGGCATGGATCAGACGACCTTGAAAACCTCCTGAGGATGTTTTCCATAACTGAGTGTTGTATGTGCCATCTGTCCATTCTGATCTACAGAGATTTACTTCAGGAAAAAAAAGTGCAATACAACCAATAATTATTCCTGACACAGATGCAACCTTTGGGAGGGAGGAAGCATCTTTCAATTCTATAGAGGAACCTCAAGCCTTCTGAGGTTAAAACCACCTTCTGTGTATCTGCCCAGATCCTCTTGCCCTGTCCGTTTTTTACCCCTAACAGACCAACCCTCAACATTCAGCTACACAAGCATCTCATTAAGTAGGCAACTTTGTCTTTTTAAAATGAGCAGGGAGGAAAGGAACTGGTGCTGTTGTGTTCAAGTTGCTTCACCAAGGCTGTTCAGCTGCACTGATGCAAAACTAAGTTGATCCATGAAGTGACCAAACCTTCTGGTCCTAAATACCAGACCCCGTTGAGGGGAGTAACTCTCCATTGACTCGTGAGAATTCTCTCTGATTCCTTGATGCACAGCTCAAGATCTCTTGGTTTTTAGTTTAGAGCCCAACAAAAAAGAAAGCTTTAATGCCCATCTCCATTTTCAGATGGAAAGCACACAAGAGTGACCTGGAGTTATTCATCCAATTCAGATGGAAAGAACTAATAAGAAGAGCTCAAAATCTGTTCAAGCTGAAGACAAGGACAAACTTTGCAGGACACCAAGAGAGATACTGATACAAGCCCTTGGATGGAAAACACCTTACTCACTGCTGCACAGAACACTTAGAGAGCACTTAGCCACATTACGCTTTGTCCCATCTCACGTGGGTGGAAATGTCGAACCAAAGCGAAGAGCTGAAGCATAGTGAAAATAAGTGTTTTGGTGGAAAATCTGTGAAGCCTTAAGCATCCTGTATAGACGAGAAATCATATAGCCATCAGTCACCCAGGCAGAAAGGAAGTGGTAAAGTGGGAGGTTTTCCCTCCACACCAGATGGAAAAGCTACCAGCTTCAAGACCAAAGGGGATGTACTTGGCCAGCCAGCACAGACCCTTCAGAGAAACACAACCGAAAGGAAGAGTGAAGATTCAAAACAGTCTCTCCAAATCTCCTGCTGGACTGAGCTTCTCCCAGTAGTTCTTAAGAGGACTTAACCACATGGCTCTACATAAAATCCATTATTGAAGATTAAACAAAAAAGATAAATAGCTTTCAAAAGTTGATTACATCACAATGCAATAGTGCCAGCAGCCCTTATGGAAACATCCTATTAAAATATCGGCAAAAATAGAAATGCAAACATGGGAGACCTGGCGGGAGGCTTTTCAGCTCAGATCTTTAGTGCCTTTTGCACCCACTGACAGAAGGACAGAGCCTAAAAACATCATTGCTGGGCTGTCATCCCCTGACCTGGCACGGGATGATGCGGATTCTATTTTTTATGTATAAAGATACATATGGAAAGCAAGACAGGTTATGTACATGTGTAAATTACAAACTTACACATGATCAGCATTAAAAAGGAGACCTGGTTGCCTCTTTTTTTTTTTTTTTTTTTTTTTTTTTGTTTTTCTCCCCCTACACCCTGGAATAGGTCATTTCTATTTTATATACACACATACATGTTTGCAGTTTGTACCCACATGTTTTCTCTACAAATTCAGAGGCTCATAGCTTTCCTGTTTAATTCAGAATTGAATCCATTTGCCACATTAGACAGGATTTCATTTTCATAGTATTTTTGTGATAAGTGATTACATTTATATTGACTTTTTTATTGGGATTTGAAATATGGTATTTCTTCCACAGATCTAATTCAATTGAAATATTTCTCACATCCCTGTTGATCACTTTATCTAATTTTTTGTACTTCACGTGGGCAACATGCTCTGAGGGGTGTCTCTCTAACAGCAGGAGCTGGCCATGCTTTCTCTCTGTTAAGTTTCTCTCATGCAGGGTGAATTTAGCAATTACTACAGTTCTTGAGTTACATAGGTCTGCGACTTACGAGCCTGATAAGAAACCTGAAAACAAATACATCCAAAGATCAAGTTATCTAATAGTTGACCATCTGCTTAGGAAAATAATTTTAAATACTTACAGCAATTCCATTAACTGCTATTTACTAAGTGAGTCATGTTGTTCTCTTTAAGTTAACCCTTTCTGTCTCGTCCATCGGGGCCTCTGCCCAAGGCAGTTTTGAAAAGGGTGCTCAACCACCTTTACTACTTTCAAGCTAGCAAAGCTTGCAACACCTCTGCACTCGAAACTCACCCCGTGCTCACACTGCACCAGGACATAAAAGGGCATTAAAGCAACTATAGTGCTTTTGGGAAACTCTCAGACCACACAAACCACCGTGCAGGAAAATCTCCTCCCAGGAGCATCCCCAGTGAGGGCATCACACACCAGCACACGCCACAGCAGTGAGAACACACCTGCTGCCTAATGCACTCTTCCAGGTTGGACTGCCTGCACCTCCAAGAGGGCAGGTTACCCCAGCAGGGCCCCTGAGCCCTGTGTGCCAGGGTAGAAAGCCTTCACACACATCCTCCCCACAGCTCTGGAGACAACTGGCACCTGGCAGCCTGTTCCCTTCATCTGCCCTCTCCCCCCTGCACAGGGATGCTAGGCCCTCCGTACCTGGTAGTTCCACTAAGGCACTCGCTGGGTACCAAGGCTTAGCAAGCTCCCAGGCACAGCAGAAAGGACACTGCTGAAAAACTGTTTCAGTTGCTTGGCTAAGATGAGTCAGGATCAGGGCTTTCAGGGGGCAAGGAATGAGGTAAAAGCGCGCACAGGTTTAATGCCATCTATTCAGTCCCTGCCCGTTCTCCCTTACCATGATTACAAAGTGTGCGGAAAAGCTCCTTTGTTAAATGCTACAGAGAAGTTTACAGGATGCAGGGTGCTCCTGTGGAATCGCTATTTTATGATTAAGCACAAGCACAAATATCATCTGAAGAGCTAGGAGGAGGACTGGGTGCAGGGGGGCAAAGTCCAGCGCTTGATGTTTGAGGGAAGATCCGTGGAGCAAACATCTTGGAGTGTGGGGGTGTGTCGAGGGACTGACAGTTGGGAATCAGCACGGTGCAGACGAGTGCCGGCTCCGCGGTGGAAAAACCATCCAAGCCGGGACGGGGGAAAGTGGTGGTAAAGAAAAATTGTCCCCGTCTTGGGGCGGGGGGCCAGGCAGCGCCGGGAGGGCGGCGGGCGGCCACTTTCAAAACTCGCGGGAGAGGCAGGAGAGGGACCGGGGCCGTGGCGAACACGGCGAAGGAAGTCGCTGCCCGCAGCGGCTCCGGGGACCGCTGCCCGTCGCGCTCGGGACGCACCAGCGGGGCCGCCCGCACTGCCCGACCGGCAGAGAGCGGCGCGGAGAGAGTCGCAGCCCGCCCCGACCGCTGCCACAGCGAGCACCCGCCGCCCCTCACCGTGGAGCCCAGCCGCAGCGACATCGGCATCACCCACCTGCCCTCGGGGCGCCGCTCCGCTCCGCTCCGCACGGCTCCGGCCGCGCCCGGCAGGCGTGTGGGGTGGCGGCCGGCCCGGCGCTACCCCGCTGCCGCTGCCGCTCCCGCTCCCGCCCCGCGGCGCCCTCCGCAGCAGGACACGGGCAGCCCGGCGGCGCGGAGCCGGCGGCAGCGGCGCCCCCTGCAGGGCGGAGCGGGGCGGGAGCGGCCCCGGTGGGTCCCGGCGGGTCCCGCGGCCGCAGCCCCGCCGAGGCCGAGCGAGCGGCGGTGCCCGCAGCCGGGCGCCCGGCAGCGTTACCTGGCGGCCGGCGGTAAGCGGGGCGCGGCGGGCTCGGCGCCAGCGGGGACTGCGCGCACCGGCCGAAGGAGATGGCCACTGACTGCGAGAAGCGCGGGCCGTGTCTTGAGGGACCTGCAAGGGACAGGAACGGGATTTCACTGTGCTTGATCTGCATACAATGACAGCAGGAGAGCAGAGGGAAGGAGAGGAGAGAGAGGAGGGCTTTCTCTGCGCATTGTTTCAAGCACCCACTTCTTTCCACGCTGGACCCCCCCCCCCCCCCCCAGCGAGTTTCAGCCTCCACACACAGAGGCGGCCTGAAAGGCTGCACAGCAGAGAGAAACGGGCGCCGACGCCTCTTCTCTGCTCAACAGTCCTTACCCCCATGGAAAGGAAACCCTGGGTGTTACTGCTCTGGAAGTGTTTTAAGAGTTCTCAGTGTCTCAGTCAAGGTATGAGATATGTGACGGATGTTTCACACTTCCCAGCCGGCAGGTCCCAGCAGATCCCACCCGTGTGGGCCAGGCCAGTCCCCAGCCCGCTCCTGTTCCCCCACACGGGCGGACCAGAGGGGACAGCCATGACTCATTCGGCAGCAATTTGGAAGTGGGGAGAGAACCTCTCAAGAATTTGAACCCGCTGCTCTATGTGGACATCTTCTAAGGGTTTCTTTATTTCTATTTTTCAGCTTTACATTTTAGCAAGTAATTTATCTACACCTTCCTATTGGCTGGACATTACAAACAGGAAAAAACACCAGCGTGACTCCACACTTCCCACCAACTCCATGGCAGATCCCAGCCTATGAAAAAACGATTCATTTCAATGATAGCCAGCCCAGGCCCCATCCACACAGGGGACTGCCACCACCTGGATGCTTGTGCCATGCAAGAAAAAAATTTATTTCAGGATTCCCAACCCCAGGGATGCTTTGCTCATGCCACATCTGCCAGAAGCGTATGCACATTACTCTGACGTGCAGGCAAATGGCTTACCCAGCCCCCTCTGGCAGCAAGAGCGTGAACAATGCTTTAAGTTTTTTTGGTGCAGCAAGACAGTAGGAAATAAGTGTCAGAACTGGCACCAGCCACTTCAGCACCAACCTTAAAACCTATAAGCATCTAAGCATTAAAGATTTAGCACTGGCAGCAGCACCAGGCACCAGTGCTGCCCTCCCCTCCACTCTTACCTTGGACGGGAAGGCAGGCTGGTCACAGGCTGCCTCAGCCTTGCAGCTATGAATTACAGAGCAGAGTGGAGGCCAGAGTGCTGCTCCAAACACAATGGGAATCCTCTGGGGAGGAAAGAAAAAAAAAAAAAGAAAGTAATTTTCCCCAGGAAGTTACTGAAAAGGCTGGAGTACTCTACCACACAGTAAGATGTAATGATTTTAAGGACCACATATATTGACTAGCCAAGTCAACAGAAAAAGCAAAAGTGGGAGACAGCGAGAAATTTAGGAGCCTCATCAAAACATGCTGCAATAATGATAAATTTAGAAATGCCACCTGCTTACATGAAGTTTGCCAGAGCTTTTTGAAAAATGCTGACACTAGAGTCAAGCACTGTTCAGATAATGGTCTCACTTTTGCCCTGTACAACAAGAGGTAGTGTCTTCCTACTCCTCGGTGATAACTGCATGAAATTTTATGCTGCGCCATTGTATTTGAACTAGAGGGGCAAGTGTCATGCTGTAGCAATAGCTGTCTGCCAGGGTCTGCTACATCTGTTAAGCATTGCTCCTTTCTAGGGTAGTGTTTCCTATACTGTAGGGGCTGCCTCATCTTTGGCCTGGATCCTCAAAGACATCCAAATGATTCTCTCCCACTGAAATCAATGAAAGCTGGGAATCAAAATGCTTTCAAGGAGCCAGATGCAGTTTCTAAATATGATTTTGTTCCTGAATACATTAAAGAGAAAGTTGTTGCAGTCAGCTCCCTGTATTAAGCTGTCAGGCTTGGTTTCTTCCAACCATCCCACCTTCAACATATCATCTTACAAGTTTCCTGGGTCATACACAGGTGTTGATCAACTATCTTTGAAGGAGGACCCCAGAAATGCTTCAATGGATGTTTCTTTTTCCAGTTATAACTCACCTTCAAGTTTTGCAGCTAACCAGTTTTAGGATTATTTGATATAGACTGTTTTCTTTTAAATCAGCAAGTCATAGAAGATCCAAAGCAAATGCCTGAGTGCTTTCACAGGGCTGGCTGATAATGGCATCCTGACAAGCTTCTAATGTATCTTTCTGTAAAAGCGTTCTGATACCACGACCAAAACCACTAAACCAATGGTTCCTTCCCTCACCAGCCATTCCAGTTTAGATGGCGTTTCAGGTCCCCATTGTCACCTGCTGATTTTCTCTGTGCAGTTGGGCATGCTGCAGTGTTTCAAGATGTTAAAAATCAGTATTAACACCTCCCAGAGCAACTAAGCCAGAACCTCCATTACTTTTGCATGCTCATTTCTCACTTCTGCACAAGTAAATGTGCTTCTAATGAGCAGCTGCAGTTTTATGTCCTATATAGCAGTTGGATAGGATAGTTTTCATTACTACAATAAGATCTGAATGGATCTGTTGCTTTTCTTTTGAATTAAGAGATTAAATGTTTTTCTATTTTTATGCTGTTGCCTCTGTCAAGCAGCAGAACTGCACTGCTTTTCAGATCATATTTCTTGTGTATATTCAATGTATATTGTCCTTACCTGTAGATATTTCTACTTATGCCCTCCCTTACCAGTGGCCAACAATGACAGTAAATTGACAGTAAGGAATACGATCAGCTTTTATATTTTTTCTTTGTTTTTATAATATATGGAGGGGCAACAGTACAAGAGAGTGCTAACTTCCTTTCCCTTTGTAGTCACTCATGAAGGAAAAAACAACATTACTATGACTGCTGCGGCCAGATGCACTTTGAGAAGGGACTACGTGAAGACGTCAGCTGAAACTACCTGGAAACAAAACAGCTTCCAGCAGCCTGAGCAGCCATGGGGAAGGAACTGCCACAGGCTTAGAGCTGGCAGCTGGCTCAGACTGTGAGCTGAAACAAGCCCATGACTGCAAGGGAAAAAATAAAGTTTTCTGATTCTTCTGCGTACAGCCAAAAAGGGCTTTTTCCATTCCTGAAAAGCGGAGTTGCAGTAACATACCGTACACTATCTCCTAACTGAACAAGCCCAACTCCTGCCCTTTGGGCAGCTGAAAAGTAGCAATGTAAGACTATTTGCACTTCTCAGAGTTAGCAGTTGAGCTGAAATAGTAAACTCTAGAAAGACTGTGTTGAATAAACCATGAAATACTTCCTTCATAAAGATGAGCACAAAGTAAATAAAAAATTCACACTTGAGATCTATCATGGAACTCACCCTTCTCTTTGCTGACATGAGCGACAGTCTGCTTGGGCTCCTCAGTAACGTCACTGTGAACACAAAACAGACTCATATAAAGACTTTAACCAAAATAAGCCTGCCACCCTGGCAAGCAGCAAGCTAGCAGGAAAATCGTACCTATGTACCGAGGCTTCACGTGAAGGACTGAATATGATCACCAGTTTGTCTAGAACAGAATACGGAAGAATTAGCATTTTTTTAAAGTAAAAAAAATATTTCTGTCTTTAAGAAAGAGATTACTCTATCAGTTTTGGACCTCTTCTCTGTCATGAAATTTTTCTTTCTAACCAGACAGAATCACCATGGGTCCAGTCCAGTTCAACTTATTCATCAATGACCTGGATTGAAGGGACAGAATATACCCTCAGCAAGTTTGTGGATGACACAAAACTGGGAGGCGTGGCTGATACACCAGAAAGCTGTGCTGCCATTCAGTGAGACCTGGACAGGCTGGAGAGTTGGGTGGAGAGGAACCTAATGAAGTGCAACAAAGGCAAGTGTAAGGTCTTGCATCTAGGGAAGAACAGCCCCACACACTAGTACGGGGTGGGGGTTGACCTGCCAGAAGGCAGCTCTGCAGAAAAGGACCTGGGAGTTCTGCTGGACACAGCCAGTCGTCCATGAGCCAGCAGTGTGCCCTTAGGGACCAGAAGGCCAGTGGGATCCTGGGGTGCCTTAGGGGGAGCATGGCTGGCAGGTCGAGGGAGGGGATCCTGCCCCTCTGCCCTGCCCTGATGAGGCCACATCTGCCATGCTGCATCCAGTGCTGGGCTCCCCAGTTCAAGGGAGGCAGGGAGCTACTGGAGAGGGGCCAGCAGAGGGCTAACAAAGGGGATGAGGGGGCTGGAGCATCTCCTTGATGAGGAAAGGCTGAGAGAGCTGTGTCTGTTCGGCCTGGAGAAGACAAGGCTGAGAGTGGATCTTATCAATGTGTACAAATACCTTAAGGGTGAGTGTCCAGAGGACAGGACCAGGCTTTTTTCAGTGGTGCCCAGGGAAGGACAAGGGGCAACAGGCACAAACTGTAACACAAAAAGTTCTGCCTGAATATGAGGAAGAACTTCTTTACCTTGAGGGTGACAGAGCCCTGGAACAGGCTGCCCAGAGAAGCTGTGGGCTCTCCTTCTCTGGTGACATTCAAAACCCACCTGGATGTGACTCAGTGCAGCCTGCTCTAGGAGAATGTGCTTTAGCAGGGGGCTGGACTGGATGGTCTCCAGAGGTCCTTTCCAACCCTGATCATTCTGTGACTCTGTGATCTGATACATGCAAAACTACATTTAAGGGATGCAGATTTTGCAAAGAAGCAAACTGAGTATTAGCACACATATGCAATGTTGTTAAACAGGACACTTAAAATTATGTGTTCTGGCTTGTACGTACTCCCACACGTACTGCCCGAATCTCCTCAAAAGCAGTGAAAGGCACTCGTGTTAGTCTAAGAGAAGCGGTGGAGGCAGGGTTGCTTGAGGTCCTTTGGAAACATTAGCAAATTGTTCAACATTAAAGATAAATATATATATATAAATAAAAACCCATGTGTGTATATATATGCAATTACTTCTCTCACATTGTTGAACATTAAATATTTACTAGTGATTTTTAAATCAACATTGGGAAAAAAAAAAGCTAGGTTTTCTGAAGAGCGTGTCCTTTAACAAAGTTAAACATGCAAAACTTTGTTGGAAATGCCCATGGCTAACAACTTACTAAAGGACACTTCTCTGTGTCAAAAGACCAAAGCCTCCTCTCAAAACTGTTCCATTCCAGCATAGGAGTTCACCTTTCACCTAGGCTTAAGGAAAACAAACTAAAGTCAAGGTAAGATTTGTACTCACAAGGAAATACTAACCATATCCCCAACACTGTTAAAATCCTGCCATTTGCACTTAGGTCATGAAGGAAAGAATGATTTTCAGTATTTTCATGTCAAGAGTTGGGACTACGCTCCATAAAAGGCACTGCCCAAACAGACTGTGGCTTTATTTCTCCAAATGCTATTCAGCATGACAGACTATGAGATGGAGTTCAATCTAAATTTAAGCACTCTCTGTAGACTATTAATAGAAGAAAAACTGGTAGCATGAATCATCATGTGGGAGCTGCAGAGCAACAGCTATTTATTTTCTATAATAGTAATATATAGAAGTTACCTTTATACAATAAATGAACTGTTGGAGTTGCAAGGCCCAGCAAAAGAAGTCAGATGATTTTTCTTTACTTACACTATTCTCATTTTATTCTAAGGACCAATGAGAGGGCAATCCTTACTTAACTTGACAAAATACACATTGTGTATAATCAAGCTCTGTCACAACACAAAAAGGAGACAAAAAGTAGCTATTGACCCTACTCAGAATAGCGTGTGCTGCAAATGTTGGTGCAAAATGATGGAACTTCAACGTTTACAAAGCCAAGTCAGTGTTTTAGCACCAGGTTCCAATGCCTGTATAATGTCTGTACCTCTGGCCAAGAGGAAAACTGCAGCACGTCTCCCCTTTAGGTTTCTTCTCTGCTGGGACTGTAGTCCAGCTATATCATTTTGTTAGACCAGCCATTTTGGGGAGCGATTTGCAGAAGGACTAACACCTAACAGCTCCTGAACTGCAAAACTGACAATGCTCAGCACCCCTCAGGATTATACCCTCCAGTGCTGTGATTTGCTTTTTCAAGAGACAGCACTGGATACGTGCACCACAGGCTTTACCCTGGGCATTACTCCGTTGCAGTTGATGGACTCTGAATGTGGCCCCACAGAGACACACAGTGTTAACACACTGGCATTTCAGTGCTCTGTGGGAGATTTATTTTTGAAAAATATGATATTGTCAACAGCTCAGTGAAGTTGTCTCCAGACTGTTATGTCTCCTTCTCAAGTTTCTTTAAGAGCTTAATTTTTAGGCTTCTGGAGTGAGGAAAGTGCCTAAAATGGTTTAAGAAAAGCAAGCATAAACAAGGGAGCGAGCTATGCACAGCACTGGAGAAAAGCTCAAGTATTTCCTCACACTATATAATCAATGCAAATGTCTACCAGTAAAAATACTGTGATAAGACACTACTGTGTTCAACCCTATTTTCATGAGACTGAGATTCTGAAGAACTGAAAAACCTAAAGGGCAAAGAACATCCCAGAAAAGTTGACATCATATTTTTCAAACTGGCCATTACTGATATAGAAATTCAGTCCTACAAACTGAGCTCAGTTAAACCATAGTGATGCAGAGGACAATGACAGACGAAGACTAATAGAAACCTTAGCTTGGATTAGGACTGATGGTATGAGACCCTTATCTACTTTCTTCTTTAAAAAATTCATAGACAAAATTTTTTCTAAACAAAGACTTGCATAAAGTTTCAAAGCAATTTTTCTAAGAGAAATGAGGTTAATAAAAAAAGTTTAATTAGTCATAAATGTTCTTCTAATCTTGAACTGCCAGGAATAGAGACACTAATTAGCTAACTTCTCCATTCAAGGTGTTAGGTTGCAGTATCAAGCAGGGATTCATATGGAAGGTATGGGAGCTTTCCACAATACCATCTTCTACTTCTCAAGTAAATTCAAAGAAGAATTCTGTATGTCACTCAGCTTTTAGTGTTGATGATGACAAAGATAATGTATCAGTTTAAGAAACAAGGAAAACACAAGTGCTGGGTCGAAGGAAAGATTAGTGCTAAACAAAAACCTGTAGATAAAACACTAAGTGAGAGAGCTAAGAAAGGGTGAGCAATGTGAAAGGCGTAGAATTCAGTGTTGTGGGTTGTTTTTTTGGTGGGTTTTTTGCTGTTGTTTTTTGATTCTTAACAGTAGTTGCTGGTTGTTAATAACCTTCCATCTGGAGAAGGGAGTTAACTTTTTATGATGTCTGTTTTAAAAAACCTTTGTGTGGGAAGAACTTACATCTTCATGAGCCCCTCTTGTCCATGCACTTTATGGAACTACACGCAGCTCTTGGCAACATACATGATATAACCCAAGTCTCTTCCACTGATCAAAGCAATTGTGAAACACTTTATGATAATTACAGCTGAAAATTCTGTAATGCTAACATAGTTCCTAAACAGAATTTAACTGCAGACCAACCATGACTCCATTAAGCTTTTGTGATGTAATACAATGGAATATTATATTGCTGTTGCTTCTGAGGTTTTTGGTTTACTATTACACATAGCTACAGCTTTCCATTACAGTAAGAGTTTCAAAATTATTTAACTGATTTTATTATATTCAATTTGAACACACTTACAGAGCTAGTTTCATGTCAAAAGTCTCTAGTGACAGCTTGCAAGAAAATCCATGAAAAAATCCCTTTGTTAGGGAATATTACTTCAGTGGATATGGGAAAGACAAGTTAAAGCTCTACAGACTGTGTAGACACTACTGTTGTAGCATACCTCAGGCCTAGCCCGTGTCTGGCTTGCTGCTTCTGTCTTGACCTTCAGACTGCCAGTTGCAGATGTACAAGTCACTTCTACAATGCTGTCATGCACTCGCTACAGAAAAGAAAAACATCTATTTTCTGACATGGGTTTACTACACTATACTTTTAAAACATTTATTTTTAAAAGAAGTATTAAAACTAATGATCCATGGTTTTAAATTTAAAAACAGGATAAAAATCCATTTTGAGAACTAAGCGCAGCTTTCTTAAACTACTCAAATTCAGGGAGAATATCAAAAATATCAAAAAAGGAGAAGCGAGACTATTTCTTGCAGAATAATGTTACTGAGACAAAGACTTCTGGATTGCTGAACAGTCAGAAAACACCACAGAATCTCAAAAAAAATTATGTAAGAAAATAGGTAGAACACTAAAATACCTATACTAGTCAGTGCATTTAAGAACATTTGTAATAAATAGGAGGTCAAGCCAAACTTCTGGATCCAATTTATTCCAGAGCACTTGAAATTAAAGCTCTAAAACAGCATTTGAAAACAGTTGCCATCTAGGACGACTGAGATCAAATCAAACTTAAGGTGTTCTAATCTTCACTTTCACCTGGAAATTTTATTTTTAGGATTCTGCTTTAAATACTCTGAACTGTTCTAGAGATTAAGTCCCAAATCCTTCCCCAGCCCAATTTCTTTAGAGAGAGAGGGAGCGAGTGAGCACACATACATGCATTGCCTTACTTGGGCTGGGTTAAGTAACATTTAAATAATTCTAATCCTGCAGTGTATTACAGAAATTGCTTAAATTGAACATACTCTCTGCAGTTCCCTTCTTTGTTACTCATATACAGAACCGGGATAATACAGGCCAAGAATATGCCTTAAATACGTACCTCTTATCCACAGTATTCACCAAGTTATCATTTAAAACTCCTTGCAGGTAGAAACCGTAAAGTATGCTGGTACACCAACAGAGACAAGACTTCCAAAAAATTATGAGATTATGTGCATGCAAATCATTCATGTGCACTTCTCATCCATAGCATACAAACCTCTGCAAACTACTACCTGTAATGTTTACTCTTGAAAAACCACTGTGCCAGAAATAGTACTAAATATTCTTTTTTGTAGTGGCTTCACTCAAGAAAACATAAACACACATTTTGCTATTTTCAATCTTTATTTTGTGAATAATTAAGAAGAAAACATGGCAACATTGGCAAATTGAAGGCATACATACTAAATACTCATACAGAATACATTATGGAGAAAGTAAATGCCCAGATCGTTAGTGGTCCTTGCAAACTAAAAGCATATTGGGTCCTCCAAAAGGTTTAGCTTAAAATACACTTGCTGACCTTTCAAGTTCCAATGATTAACAGCTTGTGCCTTTCAAACCAGAAACAGGGTAAAATGCAATTTGAACATACTTCCTAGTTTTTCCTCAAACCTGTTTCTCAGCTCTAACCAGAAGCAAACAAAATGCTTTTTTCCTCCTTACCTTTTAAACATATACGCTAATACACCACCCTAAGTATTCAAGATGCAAGCCCTTCTTGAAACGTGTTCAGTTTTATTAAGAATCTGCAGATGCATATATATGTACACACACATATGTGTGTATATATACATATTTAAGCAAAACATCTCTATGTATGTAAAATGTCCATATGTGTCAATGTGTGTGTGTAAAACATTTGAAAGGGTTCTGAAAAAATGAAAAGTGCTTGTTGTCTAGAACAAGAACTGCCAAACCCATACATGTACTGTTAGGTCAGTCTAACAGTTGTGTATCAAGGGAGTATAAAACCAACACAAATCAGGAAAGCTGGATGAACGAGAAAAGCTTTTAAGAATCACTGTTTTTTAAATCAACTTTAAAGGCCACAGAAAATGAGCTTTAAATTAGCTGTTAAGGAGATGTCATTACTGGCGGCAGTGTCATCTCAAACAAGGTTAGCCCTTACCCAGTATAGCACTGCGAAGTTAGACTGAGAGACTTCAACAAAATTCTGTTCTTACACAAAATCCAAAATTCATCACACTGTTCTGTCAATTCTGCCTCACACGTGAACTGAAAGTACCCTCATTTGAGAGTTGGAGGGTACCAATTAATGCCCTTCTGACTTTGATCTGGAGAGTTGTCCAGTATTAAAAGGAGTCACTGATATCTTTCACATACATTGAACAACTCTAGATCATTACTGACCTAAACTGAACATAAAGCCTGGAGGCTAACTAGTCTACACTTTGTTTAGTAGTGTTACACTTTCTTCTCATTAGATAACAAAGAAAAAAAACCCCAATTCTGTCCAAAAACCCCCTTCAGATATGTATAAAAGTGCTACTTAAAAACAGTAAAATTTACCTTACAATACATGTAAAACCAAAAGCTTCTAATAAACTGAAATGTTGTAAATTACAAGGATTAATTACTTGAGTATGTTGTACTTGTGCCCTCTTCACTGAACCGAATCCCAAGTAATCATCCTAATTGAACATATGCCATAGTTGGAAACCAGTGAAAGCCTCCAAAGAAATTTTCAGCAATGGAACAAAAAGAGAGCCACCTCTTTCTTCCCATTTGTTGAAACAGAGTTCAGAAACAAAAATTGACTATTCCATTATTGCAAATACAGTCTACTGCCAAAACAGGTCCGTTCATGAACTGTGGAACCAGGACGGCCAGTGGCTCCTCTGCAGCAGGAAATGTCCACTGGGCTTCCTAACTACCATATAATACCATATAAATACACTAGTTACATGCAATTAAAATAATACAGATATCACTAGAATGAAAATACACATAATGCATTGCTATGCTGGGGCAGAGTAGGTTTTAAGCCTTGACTTCCCCAAACAACGTGTTCAATATTCTAGAACTCTATGCAAAATACAAAAGCCTTAGAAAAGTGCAACAAAACTAGCTTCATGACGTTTTTCTTTCCATTTCCATAAATACAATCTCATAAAAATATTATTAAACAGAAGCATACTTCCCAGTGGAGAACAAACATGCCACATTTCAGCTCTGAGTAAGTGATTCTGGCTAAACTGAAACCCCCTGAAAATAGGGGATTAAAATAAAACCAGCTTAATTGCATCAGGCTGCTGTAATATTCTGCCAAAAGTTTACCCTACTGTTCTGCATCCACAAGTCCTGATGAAACTGATGGGAACTTTATGTGCAATTCGGTGGCAGACAGTGGCCTAAGGGTAAGGAATATTCCAAGTAAAAGCTAATGTCAGTTGGAAGGAAGTCATCTGGTATTCATAGGTTTTACTGAAGTTTCCGTGTGAGGAAATAATTCTATTATTGCAGAATGAATTAATTTAAAGAGGCTAGGATAGCGGCCTTGTCAAAGTGAGTTCAAGGGTGTTGTATCCCAAAAACTGGCAAGCACGAATACATAAGGAAAAAAAGACGCTTGTATCAACACTAACAGAAATCAGAACTGTACAAGCCCTGATCTTTTAAGTTATATTTAGCATTAATTATCAAAAGCATACTTGCTACATATTCCAGATGCTTAACATCTTGGCTCTGACAATTACAACGGATACTGAAATCAGGGAATACAACAGAAAAAAACTTGGATGAATGAAGGACTGGCTCAGCAAGCCAGACAGTAATTAAAAACCTGTCCAGCCACTCTCCTTTGAAAGCAGAAACACCATTAAAGATACCTTTCTAAATAGGGACAATTAAATACATTAAGAGATGTCTATGAACCCTTAACTCACCCAAGGAGTTGATAATTTGGGGGCAAGAACACCTGATGGACACCCTGGAGTGATGTAGGCTATATGGGAGGAGAGTTAAGCAGCTCTAACATGTTTTGCCAATCAAAACACACTAGCTTGGGAAAGCACACTGGCATGTCCAGAACTTGTGGATGACGACTACACTTTAATACCACTTCTCACCAAATCATTTCTCAAACTGGTTAATATTACTGAGTATTCATACACTAATGCTAACGTAAAGAAAGGAACTGCAGAAATAGTTTGGAGAACATAAAAATAAAACAGAAATAAATATTTACCAAGTCAAGGGAAGAACCACAAAAACTATATAGTTAAATCAGTCTGTACATGAACACTACTATTTAAAAATCCTCTTTCTTAGACCACCTCAGCAAGAATATTACTCACAATAGGCAAAAAAGTGTAAAAGTTGTACAGCTGGATTCCTTCCCAGAAGAATTCTGCCCCTTAATAGCTCCTACTTGATGCAGTTGGTAGTTAAGCCGTGATTGTATTAGTTGCAAGAGGCAAAAAAAAGAAAGTCACATGAACACAGTTTTAAAGGCTTAACTTTAGCCTGTGCATAGCTTCATGCCAGCCATCCAGAAGCGGCAGCTTTGGAAGATATCGTCACTTATCACCTGAAAATCAAGACAGTGTTCCCAAACCAGTCACACACAATACAAAGGTAAGAAAAACACCCAGAAGTTCTCCATACATCCAACTCCCCAAATAATCTTGTTTAAAACTTGGTTATAATAAAATTTTTACCCTGGGCCAAAACTGTACAGAAATGGAGAAAATGCAAGGTAAAAGATGCAACAGAATCCGAACTGAAAAAACAGATAAGAACATTGAGCTCATTAACAGAAATGAGATGCCAATGAGAACTGTCACAGCTACAAAATTCTTAAGGCAGATTCAGCAGTTTAAACCACTGTACTGCATCATCAGAGCAAGGGACAGATTTATTTCTCCTCATGCATGTAAAACCAGGGTGCAACTGCTGCCAGTAATATAAATGAGTTTACCCAGTACATCAAAAGCAGAGTTCATTTAGTTCTGGCAAGTTAAGGGGCTCCTAAAGCATGATGATGGACTTTACAGAAAACCACAGTTGAAATATTTTACAAAATTGGAGACAAAAATTTACAGAAATGCTATGGTGTAACTTGAGGAATATATTTTATGCAAGAGACACAAATAATCACTTTTAAATCAGAATATGCTGTAATTAAATACTATATTCTGGATAACCTATCCACAAACGCAATTGTAAAAGGGAGAATTGCACTCTCAATTTTTCGGAGGCATGAGAATGAGAGATCTTCGTGAGGGCCAGAGGTTCACACCAGAGAGACCAAATTAGTAGTTCTATTTAAATAGACAACCACATCAAACTGGATCAAACAAAACCAACTGAAAACCAAATCAAGTGCAATCCCTTCTGAAGTCACCTCAGTTGTTATTGTCAGATACTCCATATCAGAACCTCTCTGACAGAAATTTCCTGAATAATCAAGAACTAATTTTTTCCTTATCCCTTCTCTTTTAGTAAAGAAAACCCCACAACTCTTCATTCAATTCAATGCTAATGATCTTGCATCAGGATGACAAGTAGCCAAACCAAATACACACCTGGCTCTAAACTGACCTCTCTAATCTATGGAAGTGTTTCAGTAAACAGGATCCACTAGATGACATAGCTGTACGTGCATCAATATGTTTGACAGCTCCGTTTTGTTGCCAGCCCCACCTCTACAGCTGGCAGTCAGTAACCCTGATATACTACAGCACAGGCATTGGCAAGGCACATATTAAAATGCAGTAATATAAACAGGTGAGAAAATATTTGTCCTCTTTTTAGTACATTCAGAAATATTTTCTGGATTAAAAAAAGTAAATCAGCATAAACTTGCACTTCATATGTACAAAAAACCCAAGCTGTTTAAGGATTTACTATGAGTAGGAACCAAACAGAACAGTATCATCCACGTCCAGAAGGGCTACAGCTATTCCTCCTCTTGAAAAATCGAATGTGGTTTGAACATTCAGAAGGAAACACATTGTAGAGTGCAGCAGGGCATTACGTTTGGTTTAGATCTTCCATTACTTCATTACTTCCACTAGGATAGCTGTGCAGCATCATATGTAAAGGCTCAGATAGATCATTATTTACAAAAAGAAATAACCAAACCCTCTTCAAGAAGCTAAGTGTTCCTTTTCAGACATGAATTCAGCAGAGGCTTATCAGACAGTCACACCAAGAAGTTTACAGAGCTCTGAAGTTCAAAACAAGATCATTTTTATAATTACTAACAACTTTTCATGCTCTCTCTCTCTCTGAAGACTAGCGGCTCACCTTTTTAACATAAAGGTTGGAAAAATCTGGAAAACATTATTTCCCTGCTACAAATGGTTATATTATTAGTGTTATTTCAGTTAGGGACTAATAATAAACATTCCAGATAAATGAGGTTGAACCTTGGACAGAAAAAAAAAATCCCCAAATCAGCTTAAAGCTCAAATTACCTTAACAAAACAGGTAATGAGAGAATTTAGACCAAGAAATGCTATCCTTTTCATTAGGAAAATATTTTCTTAAAATCTAAGGCAATGAATAGGACAATCATAGATAAATATGTCTGCTCAGAGGATGAATAGAAGATAGAAGTTTTTTTAAACACAAATTGGCAAAACCTGGAATTTAGTAGTACAAGATGGAATATGAGATAGCAATAATGTGTATTTCCAATAAGACTACTCTTATTGAAATTTCTTGACAAAATAAACAAAAATTATTTGAAGAAATTACGGGAGAGGAAATTGTATTTCAGGCTTTTATTAAAATCTGTTAATGAAGATTTTTCATTTGAAGCCTTTCTTGCAACAACTGTTGTTAGATTACGTTGGCTCTTCAAATGCCCCAATTAATAATCTGAGGGTATCTAGCTACTTTTAGGGTTCTAAAGAACCGTAAGAATGTATGATGCACTGCTGCTCTGAAAACTTCTCCAAAGGCCCTCAGCATGGATTAAAGTAGTCATTTTGCAGATTTTACTAATTCTCACAGGCACGTACCAGCGTAAGCATATATTTTATACAATACTAGCTGCTAGAAGCATGCTGGATTATTACTCTTCACGTGGACTATGTACTTCAGATGACAGGTTTTTGGATTTGGCAATAATTGAATTAAATCTGTGCTTTTATACCATGATGAAGTTTCACAGATGCCGAGCACAGTTGCATTCACTGGGTTAACATCTATGACGTTCAAACTGTCCTTAACAGTCATAAGAGCACCATAGGAATGGCAGATTCATTTTCTTTATAACAGGGTTACTGTGTTGAAAAAGCATGTGCTTATAAATAGCATTTGTTACAGAACTCACTTCTAAAGTAGGCTTCTGCTTAATATTAATGAGATGTTCAGCTGTGGCTTAACTGCTGATAAGTATTCAGAAAAATAAGAGGCAGAAGCAATGATAGAGTGAAGATTTCCTTTGATTTGACAAACAAGATTACAACAAATGGCTTATGACAAATGGATATATGAAATCGTTCTGAGCCTTTAACATTCTGCACAAGGCCCTGAAGTGCCAGGATGTATCAATTCAATGATCACTAAGGCACTTACATGAACTCTTTTGCCCGAGAGCTGTTACATGAATTCAGGTACATTTTAGGAAAATAGAAGTTGAGCAGACTAAAGTTTCTCAATTCCTTCCTTGTGACAGTGAGTCACTTCCACACAATATTTGAGACTACTGGGTGTATACACATTACATCGGTTCCACCACAGTTCTTGTCAGAGAACGCCTCACCTTCTGTCAGTCAGATGAGGATGTGCAAGATCAATGGAAAACACACAGAAAACATGGCAAAGCTGGATTTTGAGACAAACTACTTCATTATTACATATTATTGAAAATAATCTTCTCTGCAGAGAAATGCTATCCCAGTTCCAAAATTCTACCACAGAAATCCATGACATATGCTCGTATTGCTGTAGAGTAAAGCCTGGGGTAGCTGTGTGTGCTATACAGGCAAAGGTGGAAGAAGGGAAAGAACAAGCCATACAAGGGTTGATTATTGATTAATTTCTGTTATAATGGAAGCACAGGGAGTTTGGACAGATTCCTTGAAGTATAGCGTACCCTGAAAACCAGGAGCTGTATGTGCTAGTCTTTACAATCTGTAAGATAAAGTTGGAAGCCACATCACTGTGACAGAGGTAGGCTTATATGAAGCTTCAGAATGAAAAGTTCTTCTGTGCCAAATTCTTCGAGGTATCAAGAGCACTTTTCCACTCTATTTGTCATTATGGAATAAAAGCTTGTTTTCCTAGAATACTGTGCACATTGTAAAGGAGGGAAAAAAGCTGTAAAGGCAGTAACTAAATTACTATTAAGAACTCTACTGTATCAGGGTGCCGTATGCTGTGGGTAGAATATTCAGACTCTGTGGTATCAGGATGCTACAGTAAGTTCAGTAATATGATGCCATGTTATCCTTTTCCTTCTCAAAGCTTTATTTGTACATTCAGTCTCCTATATGCTATAGGACCCATTCATCTCACTCTCCTAGGAAAGAAAGCTTCAGGAAGTCTGGCTGGAAAGGCAGCACGTAAGTAGTCCAGGCTCTTTAGGCTATGTAATTAATCTGAATAGCTTAATAACTTGGGTTATTCCAAGCACTGTGGCAAAAGTTCTTGCTTTTAAACAGCTGTTTCCAGGCTTAGTAGCTGAAGCAATCTGAGGCAATCCAGGACAGTGTCACTGAAGTTTGAGGGGACTCAAATGTTGCCAGTTTTCAGTGAAATGGGGATTAGCATTTCAGTAAGATTTCCAGCTCATGTTGGTTCTATCCCATGGATCTGTTGAATTATTAGGGTTTCAGGTTTCAAAGTATTTGTAAATTGCTGTAACATACAGCATGACATTCTGCCAGTCTGGACGCTCAGTTCGCACCATTTCATTGATGTCCTGTCACAGAAAACAGATTGGTCAAAATCAGGAATGATAACCTTGCGAATAATATGGTAGTGCTTTCACAGATTCCTGGGAATGGTAAATCTGTAAAGTTTCCACAATTTAAATCATTGATGATCTGTTTTCTTCCATTCATCTTTGTATTACTTACAAAAAGTAAACAGTTGTTAATACTGTATTTGTAGATAGTTAAGATCAAAATGTCTGATGCTGTGCATGCTTGAGTTGTCCCCCACTTAGTACAATTAGTACAGTAGGTGAGAATTTAGTGTTCACGTAACTCTACACCAGTCTCCAAGTCAATGCAATCTACCTAGGAACTGTGAGTCAGAGAATCAAGGCTCAAGTATTAATTGAACCTAAAGTTCAAAATTCATACCAAGGTAAGAGTCAAGCATCAACAAGTAATTAAATCCCATTTTACAGCAAACTACTGAAATTTACTTTATACGTATTTTTGTGTAAAGAGGCAAGGAAGAGGAAAGCAGCAATTTGGGTATATCCAACAAACCAAGCAATCAGCTGGTGTCTAACTGGCAGGCCAGTTCACCTGTGTTTCACAGTAACACTATACCAGATTGTCAGTGAATAAGAAGGGTAAACAGGGCCCAATCTACCCTTTTCAGCACAAGTACAAAGGGAAACTGAGTCATGTAATCTCTAGTAAGTTTTGTTTACTACAAGGGTCTATTTTGCAAGCTTTAGGTACAGGAACCTCCAGAACTCAAAAAAGAGCAAGTAATTTTTTTCAGTTTTCCACATGAAAGTAGTGGAACACTTTCTTAATCAGGGATCAAAAAACTTCCCCTTACATTACCACTACTATTCACATACCCTTTTTCACACCCTTTTCCACCCTCTACCCATGTGATATGGACAAGGGAAAACATCCACAAACATACACATCGTACACATTGTGTACCTAAGTGTGTAAATAGATACTAAATCCTTAAGATGGATGCAAGTTGCACTTAGAAGACTTGATTCCATTCAATTTGCCGTTAAAGTATTTGTAATGTGCTGAGTTACAGAAAGAAAGGACAGACATTAAGCACTTGGACTAAAGCTGAATTACGTAAGAATTACTGCAGTTATTTTCCACAGTCTAGTTCTTACATCAGCATTTGGTAAGAGACTTCCATGTTTCAAATCACTGACAAAAAGTATGAAAGCCCAACAGCTGCACTGCCACTGTCAGCAAATACAATGCTGGGGGTGGGTAAAAGCACTCATAAGCATCAAGGAACATGTTATTTTTAAAAACGTCTGACTTTGTTGTATTATTAGCTGCTAACTAAGGTAGGTTTGTTAGAATTTAGGTTACAAAAGTATCACTTAAATATATCACTTCTGATACTAGCAATTTTAGCTGAATTTTTGTTATTATTCACAAGGGCTTGGGATACTTCCAATTCCACACCTTCAGAAATCTTCCTTTTCTAGTGAATACTATACTACTGAAAACTAATTATTTTAAGCTAAAATTTGTATAAGAATGCTTATTGTAAACAATAATTGAAAAAGCCTTACAATTATTTACAATGATGACAAATTAGAAGTCTAAACTTCAGAGGTAAATCTTGACTCTCATATTACACTGAGCAAAAGAACAGATTACATAGCTTGATTTGTACCTCCAGAATTAAGAAAAACCACGTAATTTGAAAGTAGGTCAGAGACAGGACAGAATTAATGAATTCTGGAAGATTGTATCGCATAACTTTCTCAAATTTTTCTCAAACAAATCCACTGTCTTTATTATTTCTTATATTGACAGATGAGTTTTGGTGAGTCTTTTCCTTTTATAGCCTAAGAGTTTATCTGCTACAGGCTATCATGCTGTTGCTTTTGCTGTAGCTGCTAGACTACAGGTCTGTATCGCAGTCACTATTCAATGCAAAAAACATGTAAGCTTAAGCTGTTGATGACAGTGGGTTTATTAAACAAAGCCAGTGAGGTAGGGAGTATCTTTTATGTTTTCCAGTCAAGTATGATACAGGGGCAATAACCTCTAGCTGAGCTTAGCTGCTGCTATTTTTAAGTATAAAGTATCAACATCACAAAATAGAATAATTTGATTTTATAAGTGGGTCATAATTCACTCAGTATGCATTTTAAACTTACCAGAGTAGATTTGATGCCAACGCTTTCAGCTGCCTGAAAAGCCAAAGTGAAATTTCTTCTCTGCGTAAGATATAAAAACATGTTAAAACCCAAGGAAATACTACATCAAACATAATAAAGTGGTGTTAAGAATATCCATAGTAATGCTGCTACTTTTGCTTCAAATTGAGTCCATAATTTGACCATAGTAATTTTAAAAGAGCTATAAGAATGAACATGTCCCAATACCATCCAAATATTTATGGAAAATATTTATTAATTCCTCATTCAGAAGATAATGCTGAAAAAATCATTGCCAGTGAAGAACAATTAGGTTATAAAATGCTAAATAATATATATTATTTTAAAATAACAACAATATCATCATGTGTTAATGAAATATTTATTATTTTTTCTTAGGATGTATTATCATTAATCATCCTGGTAACACACCATCAGGTATTAACTGTAGCACACTAGAATACATACAGGCAACTCTAGTCTTGACACCTTCTAGTTTACCTTTATTTGATACATATCACTTGAGATGAGTGTCACAGTCACTTATCAGTATGAGAAAGTAGGATAAAACAACATCCTTGTGATATTGAAAGAGATGAACAAACCATGTCAAGATACAAATTTGATGATTTAAAGTCTTTAAGCTTAAATATTCCTTGCTTCAGGACCCAAAAACCACTTCCCAACTGTTTGGGTTAAATAAAACTCCTCAGACTTAAATTTATGACCTTCTGTTATTTTTCTAATATTTGTTTCAAAATTCCATTTAACCTAATGATCTCATAATATTAAAAGGTTATAATAAGAATAGCAGCAAGGTAGTTTGAAGCGTTTCAATTATGATTCCTAGAATACTGTGTTTTTTAGAACTCAAATTGGTTCATTCTTCTCTACTAACTCATTAATTATATAATCTCACAGTCCCAGGAATGGACTTTTTAGTGTCTTACCTTATCCTGGCTGTTTAGTTCTTGATAGGGAATGTGGGCTGGGAGGTAAGTATGGAGGACTGCACAGAAAGCCAAGCCATCATTCCAGCTACTGCTGAAGTTTGTTATGTCAATATTCTTGAGGGGGAAAAAAATATAAACAATATTAAAATTATAATCTAGCAAGTATTAGTTCTACCAATCCACCCATACTTGTCAGGTTTTCTGTGTGTGGTTTGTTTGTTGTGTTTTTTTTTTTTAATACCTTTGAAGAAATCAGCAGAGAAAGTGAACAGACTAATACTAAAGTCCTGTGGTAAGAAACGAAAACACACTACTACAGAGAACAAAAAAGGATTGTTGCTAAGAAAGTCAGTTATCTTATACATTAATTCCAGGTAATATTAAGCTCTTCCTCCCCACCCACCCCCCACCCCCCCACCCACCCCCCAAAAAAAAGGGGAAAAGTGCAAAATGTGTGCACTAAAAGGTGTAAAATGTTGTGCTAGAGAGGGTAAGAGTATAGACTTGGTACAACTGTACACACCAACACAGAAAAGCAAATGAGTTAGATACGTATGCCTAAAATCCCTGAAACTGACAACGTGCTAATATCTCTGTTAATGCAGTATTTTACTTTTCTGCTTCTACTGCATTAATATCCAAACAAAAATTCTGATGAAGATAAGTATTTTCTCTTCTAAACAAACCATTTCTATACAGAAACATGTGAACAAGATTACAAACAAAAATTAAGTTTCATTTGGAAATAAAGATGTTCCAACAGATTTAACACTGACAGTGGCAGGAGATCAATTATCTTTAGGATTGAAATTGAAAAGTGCAGTCCTGCGCTCTTGAACATTTAGTTCCAGTAGGAAACTCAGTGGCACTGGTAAACGCATCCCCTGAGACTGTATATATTATTGCAAAAAGAGTCAGTCCAGTCCAAAAGAGTTATGAACAAGATGCCTCAGTGACCTTTTAAATTACTATATACTTGGCTTTGGTAGTCAAGTAACAGTAAAGAGGCTAAGTGGACAGCAGTCGCTTAAACTAATTAGGAAACACACAGTAACAACTCAGTTTATTTTTTAGACCTTTATGGAGAAATATAAAAATGCTTTAATACCTAACTCACTTAACTGGGCTTAAGTAGAAGCTAACCAGCCCTCCTACTTAGGTTTTAAAATTTTCATGTAGCAGGAACTACAACCTCCAGTCACAGAACTGCAGAAAAACAATCACACAAGTCAGCCTTTCACCTGACAGCAGTTTAATAGTCATCACCTGTCTTGGACAAGACACTAAAACTTGTCATTCCTAATGCAGAAAACTCCACCCAGGATCAGCATTACTATGCCATGCAGGCTGAGAACAAAGGCTGTCATATTTCTTGTCAAACCAATGACTTAGATTACAAATTGAAAACAACTGCAATCCCCTCCAGCAGAGGAAAAAAACCTAAACTAAAGGCTATTTCTAAAAGAACATGAGGGAAATCTCCATTTCCTGCTCAGCTTTAGCACTTTTTATACAAAGTCCACCAAATGCAGGTTCAAACCCTGGTGACGTAAGCGTACGTGCTCAGGCTCACAATGCCCAAGGCAGTGGTCTGAGCCTTGCCTGCCGTCCTGCTGCCTGCTTACAAACGGAAATGTCATTGTTGGAGACCCCCAGTCTGTGGGAACATGTTCTTCACACAGCTTCCTCAAGCCACAGGGGTGGGAAAATTTAAAAGCAAAAGAAAAAAAATTAAGCTCTCCCTCCTTTCTCCTCAAGAGAGACAGGAAATTTGATTTAAATTAATGCTTGGTTAAATTTTTTTCAGTGTTACTTAAATTAGGCAAAGAAATGCAACACACAGTACCAGGCTTTAAGAAAAAAAAAAGGGGGAAAATACCAGATTGTTAAAGCCACTAAATTCCTACTTGTGTCTGTGTACAAAGTTACTTTTTGAACAGTTCGTTCCCCCTACACTGTAACGAGTAATGCCACAGATCACATCTGTATCAACAAGATGGATGAAGGTAGGGAGAGGGCTTTACCTTGTCACAGTCATTTGTGGCAAGCTAGTTATAAAAGTCGAATGTGAAATGATCATGTTTCCTTTGCTACACAATTGACTGAGGGAGAAAAAACCTCAGTCCTGGTTTTCACCCCTTGGCTGAAATATTCTCCCTCTTTCCCCAGGATGGCCAAGTGGTGTAGGAAGGGGAGGAGAAAGATGTGTGTTGGCATTGTCACAGTTAAGTGAACACAGATCTGCTCACACATACATGCATGCATTGAGCCAAACTAGTAAAACCCCCAGATTATACTAGTTAAAGCTACTGAAGAGCATTAGCAAATTTTTAAGTCTCAGGACTACAAGGATAGATACAGCATTCCTTATTAAAGAAGGAATGCTGAAGCATTGCTGAATCTGATTAACAGTTTCTAACACAGCGGTTTCCAATCTAGTGACTTAATGCTGGATATAGTTTCAGCAAGTACGTGTTGAATTGGTATTATTGCAGAATATACTCTATTTACAATACAGTCCATTAAAGCCAGTCACCAGTCACTGTACAAATAAAATAAAGTTTGGTAGTAGTTTGTTCCACAGAGCTTACAATGGTTTTTTTCTCTCCCAGGTTGCTCCACACATTTCGGAGGAAGCACAGCAGTATTTATTGAAAATTTAAGAGTCTGATCCTCAGCACCAGCATCACTGAAGAATATATGAAATCTCAGTACTGAAAGAGGGGTGGAAGGGCACATCGCCATCAAAGGAAGAACAGTAGCTTATATTGGGAATGAAGGAGCACAGAGAAAGGAGACACAAACAATGCAATACTGTTAAAGCAATGAGCTAGAACAGTGATCTTTGCAAGAGTCAGAATGGATACCAACAGGCAAGAAGGCACTCATCAAAATTAGAAAACAGGATGTTGCAGTGATTTGTATGAGATCATCAGAACCTACTATACCTGAGGTTTGACCCTGTGGATGAAGAAGGAAGACTTGTGCTCAGAATACAGGAAGAAAGAAACTGCAATGTATCAAAACACTCTGGATGAACTAGAAAATAGACCTACAGAACAACTAGGGCTGAAAACAGAACTCTTCGCATGATTTAAAAACCAGGAGGAGTGCTCACTTCCAAAATCTAGAGACATTTTTCATTGTTTTGTAAGTATATTCCCTCACCCCAACACATAAGAAAGAAAAATAGGATAAAGTTGTGCTGAAAATGGTAAATAAAACTAAAACAAGAGAAAGTAATCTTCCCTTAAACACTATAGTTGTATAAATTAAAAATTTCAATTTAAGTATTAGTAGCATCCACAGAATGTTGAATTTTGAATGCAAACATTGGGAAAAAAAAGGCCACTTGAAATTCACCTACAAGTTTGGTTGGTTCTCAAAAAGAACTTGGAAAACCCTGTTTTTCTAAATCTTCTTGTAGGCCCAGCTTTTATTAGTAAGACAACAAACAGAAATTAAACCCATCATCCAAAAATCTTAATGTATCCAGAGAAGCTGAATTAAATACAACGGAAGGAAACAATTAAAAGGGACTGGTTTCTGTTTCCAATTGCTCTGAGCATTATAAATTATTATTACCTCTCAGACTAAAAAAGTATAATATTGGTCAGGCACTAAAAAATAGATCTAGAGACTGGACAGACTGTCATTTAAACACAAAATTTAATTTTTTATGTAGAGCTTTGAACACATAACTGGCAAATTTAAATACAGCACAATTTTATTTCCCAAATGCTTTTAACTACTTGTGGTTTTTTGAAAAAGCTTGGTCAGTATAATGAAATCAATCTTGCATTAAGCTCTTATTTCTCAAAGAATTGATGGTAAACAGAACATCAGCCTAAAATCTCAGACATAATTTCTTCTTCGTTACTGCTTTTATTAAGTAATTGTTTCTATTAAACAAATTCTGCTGGAATCTAATCTGGAATTTTTCTTCCAAGCTCTTTCAGACCACAGAATATTAAGGCAATAGAAGGCCATACTTTCAGATAAATTGTCAAATGAGAAATAAGCCTTTTTAGAGATAGGTGAACTGAAGGAGATTTATCAGTCCTTGTCTATTAATGTTTAATACTTAGGATGGGAGTGAAGTCACCACTATTATTTGGGAGACTTTTTTTTTTAAAAAGGCAATTTAACAAAAAGACTTAAGCAACAGGCTGCTGTCATAAAAAGATCTGTGGAAGAAACTTTCCAACCAGGACTAAGCGTCAGAAATTTATGAGACTTTTCTAGAGACAAAGCATAAGAATGTAACATTTTACATAATCAACAGACCAAATTCTGTAGTCCATTCTAACAGCCATGACAAAGAGGGGGAAAAAAGATGGTAGGGGAACACCCTGGCAGATCCAAAACCAAAAAAAACCATTTCAAACATGTCTAAAGCTCCTATTAAACTGCAAAGTTCAAAGTAGAAGTGGTTGCCACAAAATGAGTATTCCCTTATGCTCACATGGGGGGTGGGGGCAGGGAAGAGAGTAAGAGGATTCTTCCTGAAACAAGGTTGAAATGTAATAGAAACAAAATGATCCATCAGCTTAGGCTGAAATACAGTAGTGGTTAAACAATAAATGTACTGGATTTGAACATGAATCAGAAATGCATCCTTGCAGTAAAGAAGGTAAATTGTATTCTGATCTGCATCACTAAGAGTACAGACAGCAGATCAAGGGATGGGACTCCTACACTCTATTGGGCCCTTGCCAGTCTACACCTGGAATGCTATATACAGCTTTGGCCCTTCCAGTTCAAAATCATCACTGAAGCATAAAAAAAGGGTCCAGAAGAGAGTTCAAGATGATCAGATGGTTAGAGATGTTTTTTAACAAAATGTAGTACTAATTTTGAAATTGTCTCCTACTGCTTTTTGCAATAATCCTAGATTAACTGAGTATCTTCTACAGTCAGTGAAAACAGCTTTTTTTTTAAAAAAAGCAAGCAACAGACATTATTATAACCCAGTGGTTCAACCTTCTTCCATTCCTTCCCTCCCCCTACCCTGCCCCCAAAACTCCACAGCTAAAAAACCCCACAAAGGTCAAAAAAACCTCAACTATAGAAAACATGGTTTCTAACTTAGTTACAAACTAAGAACAAAGTTATTTTAACTATCTCTTCAGCAGACACATCCACAGCTGTCTTCAACCTCCTTGAACTATGTATATTACAATCTGAGCAAAGAAGCATATTGCATAGCAGCTATTTCTCCATCCCTTGCTCTGCACATGGAGGAGAGGTTCCCACATCCTAACTCAGTTTGGCTCACAAATGAGTTAGGACATGGAGAAAATAAAAACATGTGTCTATGTCTCTGTTGTATTAGTTAATGAAGTAAGTGGGCTGAGAAAGCAAAAGCATTAATATGATTCCGTACTATAATATATTAAACCACTAAAACAAGATTAGAGGTTTAAGTGTACAGACCTTGGCAGGCTTCTTTTCATGGCAGAAAATTAAGATTAAAAAGCTTTTAAAGACACATACACACATAAAAGAAAAGAGTACCCATTTAAAAAAGATCAGAAAGGTACGCTACAAAACAACTGCTATCCATGCTCCATTGAATCAGGATTCACTGATTCTCAAATCATGGATTAAAGCAGAAGCTATTGGTACTTCTGGCAGTAGACAAGAATGTACAAGCATTTCTGGAACAGACTTAATAGCAATCTCAACTACTGCATTTTCAATTCCAGAGTCTTAAAAGACAGTAAATGGCAAATATAAACCATCAATCCCCTTAAATATTGACTGTTAATGTTTCTTTCCATACCAAAGATGATATTTTTCAGTTTTGGCACAAAAAAGAACTATAAAAGGAGCAGTCAATCTCAAAAAAGCCCTAATAATAGCTTCAGACATTAACATTTGAAGCACTTACAGTGATACAGACAGCTTCATAATTTATTCTAAAATTAAGTCTAACAAGGTTGACATTTGTCTTGTATCAGAATCCAATCCAAACAGAAAAAGGAAGTATGTCCTTCCTTAACAATTTTTGGCTAAGGCATTACAGCTTAAACCAAGAGAAGTGTTTCGGTAGCCTAACTACTTTGACGAATCAACCAGACAGCACCAGGGAGAGCATGCACAACTTAGAGTCATTATTTGAACATAGGCTTACATAAGAACACAGTCCTGTCCTCTTTTTGTGCTTTTTAAAAAATCAGTATAATACTTCGAGTAGAATATGATCTAGCTTAGTGTCGATAAACACATGTCTATATAAGAACAGGTTTAAAAAAAAAAGCAACCCGACCCACCTTTTAACTTTAGCTTTGTTATTCTACCCTTATTACTTGAGTACAAATTAAAGCATTGCTTGATTTCAAGGTACATTCAGCATAGCATTGGATACACATACCTTCATACTCAATCACACTGCTGAATCACTAAACAGTTTTATTGTTTATTGCTGCCATGCAGACAGTAAGTTTCACATTTTTTGTTAGACATGTAGCTTTGATCTGTATAGGAGGTAAAAATTAGGTGGTCTTTCCAGAAAAAAAGCATTATTGCATGAATTAGAGAACAGGTACTACAAAGCTGTATGAAGGAGGTTTTCCAGTGTATTTGTAATTAGGAAGCATGGAAAGTTTAAAGAAATGCTAAAAAAAATAAATTAGTCTGTTCTTGCTGCTATCTTGTGGCAATTGCTTTTTTGGTGTCAGACTTCTGGAAGCGAATTATCTCTCAGAATGCTGCCAAAAACCGGAAAATAAGCTGAAATATTGCTGTAGATAAGAATGCATAAGGATGTGTGTATCCTGTTTATTGGTCCCCTTCATAACACAAAACATGCATGCTCACATCCTTTTTTGGACTTTTATTAGTTGTGTATTCAAAATGAAAGTAGCTGTGTTCCAGCTGGGGTAAATGCTCCATAACAGTTGGACAGGATTACTTTAGGCTTTGAAGAAATCCATAATTTGTGACAGTTTTATGACACTGCACATATTTTAGAGGAACCAGGAGAATTCTCTTCTCTCTGGAAAATGCAGCACTTGGCACAGCACTCTGAATCAGTATGTCAGATCCTTAGCAAAGCTGATAGATGATTCTGTTTCAAGTATTTTGTGTCTGTTCATCTGAAAACTAAAGGTGATTTGCTCCTCTTTTATCTAAATGCTTAAAAATCCCCACCCTTATCTTAAGAGAGCAACCCTCCCTCTTTGGGGCTTAGGGATCTGTTCAGCCCTGAAGATAATTAAACTCAGTAACTTAGTGAGTGCAATACTGTCTAGACCGAACAGGCTCTAGATGAAAGTTAATACAGAAACTGCCTACTGTTAGTTCTGCAATGACCTTCTGCAGATCACCGTTCTCCAAACTTAAGCTTCAAGGAGAAATTCTGCTTGCAAACAACATTCAGAAAGCATGTATATTAAAAGCAACAATATAGTAACAGAAAAAGCCATACAGTTTTTTACATCAGTAGGAATTTGTCATATTTTCATTGGCTTAAGCTTACTTTATTTATTTAAAAAATATAAGATTTGGAACACAGTTAAATACTGTTTAACAACTACATTTCAAGAAATTAATTCATTTATTCCCTTCAAAATTTGCTTAAACAAATCAAGAAAACTGCACAATGAGGTAATTTAGTATAGTTTTTTAATAGGTTTAGGTATTAGCTTGTTTCTTATAATGCATTCACAGAAGATAAAGTCTTAAGATACCTTTAAAAATTGTGCTATGTGGAACTATATAACTGTCACAGGTAGAAAGCACAGTTTGGCATAGATTCTGTGAATATGTGTGAAGGGCTTTAAATAAAACCCTTCCACTATAATGGGCTGAAATTAGAGCTCACCACACTATTACCTTTAACTTACTTAGCATTCACAAAATTTCAAGCTTCTAAAGCAGTTATACTTAAGACTTTTAATCAAAAACTCAAAAGTAATTTCCCCAAGGGGGTAGGAGAGCAGAAGTTATTATTTGATTTTACTTGATCAGACTAAAACAATACTAGTTATACCAAGCAATTATGTAGTACTATGTTCTCCACAAGCACCTTGTGAATAAAGGAAACCTTTCCTCTGTGAAACAGCACAGACCTTGGTGTGTTTTGGTTTGTTGGTTGCATTTTGATTTTGTTTTGGTTTTTCTTTAGTATTTTCAAAAAATGGAATAAAAAGCAGCTCAAGAACTACAGCTGATCTACAAAAGGAATAACGTTCAATTGCATGCTGCTGCTCATTAATAAGGGTAAGCCAGCTATATCAATCATTGTTTTTAACATTTTAAGCCACTGGCAGCTCACCTATAACTGTACATTTTAAACAGTTTCTTTGAAATTAAGATTTATACCTGGCTATTTGTGTGATTTCTACTTATTAGTCTGTGTATAAACCAAAAATTCAACTATTCCCCAATATCCAGCTCAAAATATATTAGTTTGTAACTAACTAAATAAACAATAGCTAACATCGATTTAAATTGGTAACAGGATAGAAATTGAGGACCAGATAGAAAGTGGACCTACTGCTATTCCTACAGAGGAAAAGGCCAGGATATTTATGATTTCTCCATTCTGTGCGGCTCACACAGCAGCTCAGAGACAGAAGTCAGTCAGCATGCAGGTAGCTCTAAAAAGCACGTGCTGGCTCTTGCCCAGATGCCAAGCCAATCAAAAGCAAACAGTGGTACAGAAGAAAAGTAGAAGTTATAATGATGGGAAATGCTGGAGACAAAAGGGAACTGTGGCAGAGTCAGACACAAGGAGGAGCTGGAGGTAGGAAAGGGTACCCTGTCAATATTCAGGTGACAGGGAAGGAGGCAGAGAGCTAGGTACCATAAGTAGGATTGAATGAGGAAGACAGACATTCATTATTTTGATGCTTGTTTACTGTTTGTCAGTTTTGAGTCCATGTAGTTTAAAAATAAAATTTAAGCTGGTTAGTTTTAGCTTCAATTAAAAAAAAAAAAAAAATCTCATCTGGTATTGTTAACACTGAGATGCCAGAAGGCTGGATAAGCATTATTCACAGGGAATACAATGCTAGGTATTTTTAAAACATTAGAACACGACTAACACGGTGTTCAACCAGAACTGAATTTCAGGGGATGCTGAAAATAATCAAATTCTGTACAACAAAGAAATGAAAAATGAGTGTGCCTAAAGCAAAAGACATTTCTCTCCAAAAACTAATTTAATATAACCTCCTGATATTATCTCACTCTTCCAAAAGAAGCACACATTGGTCCTACAAAAGCTATACACTATGGTCTCTTAGTAGCAACACAAGCAGCGAACCATATTACAGTTGTTGAAGCAAGGACAGTGAGTCTCAAAACCTATTCTTCTACTAGCATTTATAAAACTCAAGTAAATAAAAGCAGCAATCTATATAAACAAAAGCATGCTCTTGCACACAACTATAGAACGAAAAGTTTGGAATACTTTCTATTACTTTTCCTAATCAGATAAGGAAGCTGTCAAATTCATCTTTCATTTCAAGACAACATAGGAAAATATTTTTGCATTCAGTTTTAAAGGATTTATAAAGAAATATAACATCCTGCCTTTCTTAAAATGTGGGGAAGGAGAAAGGCTTTATCCACAAAGAAGCTTATCCTCAGAAATAGCACAGTTTAGTACTAGACGTGCCACAGGAAGAGGGGTGAGGGCTTACATCACAAGCCTGTCCATTGTACTGAAAGACGACTTTTCCTATGGATGGGCAATCATCCTGTTATGCGGCTCTCAACTTCCTCCTGCATTGTAAGTCTCAAGTCATGGAAAGAGTAAAGTTCTTAAACTGAGGATTGTGTTGGGAACTCCAAACGCTTTCAATACAAGTTAACCAAACAAATACATCACGGTCAGACTGTTAACATCCTGGTTTAGTTTGCTGAAGGCACTATTCTTTTGAAAAAATAATGTAATCAGGAGAACTCTGGATAGTTATCTTGTTAGTTCTTTTGGCTTCTGATAACATTTGGACTAACTGAAAAAAAATTCTTGAACTGCAGTAGAAAGCCAAGTTCAAAATGCAAGACAATGTGGTCTTCACAAAACAAACTGTCCTTAAATAGACTGAGTGAGACCACATTGAAAGATCAAAAAACCCCTACACTAATTACCTATATATGTAAGAAAATATATCTCAAATCTGAGAAATGGTACTCTAACTGCATTTGGGAAACATTAATTTAAACCTTAAGTTGCTAAAGTTTCAGTTACAGTTTCAGAACTGCAATCTGCAAAAGGCTGTTTTGAAGTGCCTCAATAGGAGGTCAGCTGCCCCCTTAAGAAAACACCTATTATTGGCATGGAGTAAAGTGACTAAAGAGCTATTAACGTTAGTTAGGTTAGGACTTGTAGCATGTGTACCAGGACGAGAGTACAGTACATACCAGTGCCATTGCAATCTATGCAGTCAACTGTGGAGCAGCCTGGTTTATGCCAATGGCAGATTCTAATGTGTTGCAGCTACAAGTATGCTATGTTAAACAGCTCTACAGTTACCTGATATCCTTCTGTTTTTTTCTGGCACCATTTCAGCAAGGCATTTCTCTTGGATCCTCCATATTCTCTTGCTAGGGCAGACAAGGGATCTTTCCTCTCTTCCCTAGGAACAAGGCAAAGGTGCAACTTAGAGCTTGTAATATATCTTTTGCAACAGAAAGACATATTGCAAAAGCTTAAAAAAAATTATTGTCACAGTAAAAGTAGTAAGGTATAGCACTACTGACTGAAAAACAGAATACACAAAAACACTTGTAGAGAGTTATTTTGGAGTAACTAATTCATTAGCAAATCATCCTTCTTCCTTTAAAATAAACTTTTTTCTAGGTCTTTCAACCTCAATTATATTTTTTTCTAAGGTTCAGAAAATTAAACTCATAACATGGTAAGTACCAGCTTGAACTATTAAGCTAACTCAAGTGACTTTATTTTGTATTTAGAAAGAGAATAAACTGATGCTATCTCTTTTGCATCTCATGGCTGATTACAAATGTCACCTTGAAACAAGTTTGCCTATTAGCAGAACGGCATTATTACCAGAACATTTGCCTGAGATCTGGAGTTCTCAAAAAAGAGGGGGCAGATCTAACTAGGCTGCTCTGCCATTTGATATACTGGTACAATAAAAACTATCAATTAATTTCACTTCCAGTCTGTCAAGCTATCTCAAGTAATATTTTTTTTGAAGGAAAGACTGAGAAAGAAAAGAATGATGATATCAGAGCTGGCCATTTTTTCATGAGTCCTATATTATAAGCATCTCTTTATCAGACTTCAGAAATAAGGGCTTAGATAAAAAAAAGTATTATAGAGATTAATATTTTTGTAATGGCCTGGTTACATGATTCTGTATTTCTATAGAAAGTCCAGTAAACAGTCTTTCACAAAAAGACTAGGTATTACACCATTATGGAACTTAGTTATTGGACAGAGTATGCCAGCAGTTGTTCTTATTTTTAATAATTTCCATTTAGAAAATTAAGAGAGCTATTGGTAAATCCATACTGCAGTTTTCCTCATTTACCATTGTTTAAAGAGTTCTACACAGATGTAAGCAAGATTTTCACAACATCCACAAAGATGATACCCTAAGTTACTCCTTTTGAATATTTCCAAGACGACATACAGATTGTACACATTCGCTCTCAAATCTCCAACTCTTTTGTTCTTCACAACCCATTTGGTGACTGGAAAGAGGGGTGGAATGTGGAAATACATGGTATTTTCAGTGGATTCTCTGCTACAGATTTACAACTAGCAATTCTGCAGGTCCTGCTAGGGGAAAAGAAAGCATCCAGGGAATGCGGATTTCTTTGTTCTTGTCTGCTACCAACAGAACACCAGAGACTATTCCACCTATCAGCATCTGTCACTCAATGCATAAAGAAGAGAACATGTGCCAGCATGCAACAAAATATTCTTAAGGCATTAATCTTAAGTATATGTGTTGTAATTTGCTTGGCCAGTCTTCACTGAAATACAGATGGCAAGATCTCAAAGCTTCTTAGAAAGAGATAACATTTGAAACATCCACGAAAATGTATGCACAGCAAAACAATAAACAGTAACGAGTAAATGCCCTTCAGCATGCAAGATAGCAGTATGAGCCTCCAAACCTAACTGCTACTCTCAGAGAGATTTAACACAAGGAAGTTACTAATTGTGTGTTCTAAATACGAAATAAATTATCTGAATAGATTACTGTATTTAAACTTCATAGACACCACACAGCCACAACGATGCTTCAAGAAATTCTACAGTTCAGGTTTTAAATCAGTACATACTTCAACAACCCCAACTGGTGTATTTTTTTCATTGGTGATTGAAACAAACAACAATGGGATTGCACATTCAATCTACAATGAAGATTAGGCAACACTATAGGAACTTTAGAACAAAGATTTGGGACAACATATGAAAACTCAAATGAAATGCTCCCCCTCTTTATGCTAAGCGTACTGTTTAGCCACTAGGGAGCTGTACAGCCTGTTCTCAAATTCCAGTAAGAGCACATGGTTTACATCAGGTTCTAACAGTTACAAAAACACTGCTGAAGAAAATAAATAAGCGTAAGTTCTGTGGAGACAATGGTTTGACATACAAGTCTTACAAGTTAGTATATTAGGTCAACTGTATTCCAAATCAAAGAGCCAATAGAGTTTCAGCTAGAACAGGGAACAGTAAACTGCAGGTATTTGTTTTAGTGAACTATAGCAATAACTATTTATTTAACAACAACTTTCAGAAGATGACAGGGGGAGAAGAAACCTGATCACACAACAAATTGAAGTCCAGCAGTGACATTCTGAGGATAGCTCCCAAGAGTGTGCTCATCACCACACACCCACCACTGCAAATTCCACTGCTAAGTCATCTTGTACTGCTTAGCACTGTAGTCAATGATCAGGCAGCATCATAATGATATCATAATTATAACTGCACGATTTTAACACTAAATGCCATGCTATTTACTACAGTCTGCAGGCTGCCATCAATGCAATTTTATACACTACCAGTTCAAAGTCCATATACAGGTGTTTGGTTTTGGGTTGGGTTTTTTTTTTTTGCTTTCATCCTTATTTCAGGATAAGTCTAAATTTAGGTGCTAACACACGATATTAATTGCTGCTGGTAAAGTACCCACAGATCCAAACTCACCTTAATTTCTACGTAGTGAAAAAGAGCAGCGCTAAGGCACGTCTCAGCTGATTTCAAGGAAATAAGTTTCGATAGCACTCACACCCACTTCACAATTTTATAATGTAATAATTAATTATCACAGATGTCTCAGAACATTAAGAGTTTAATATTTCTGTTGTACAAAAGGTTTGCCAGGAACTCTGTGTTAAGTGGTCTTGAGAAAGTCATTTAACCTTTGCCTGCCACTTTCCTAGTATGAAGCAGGGCTAAGTACATACTTCACTTGCATAACACAAGGCTTAAATACTTCAAAGTCCTCTGACTGATAAACTACAGATAGGAAAATCTTAAATTTATCACAGAATTATCTTTTTATCTTACTAATGAAAGGAGTTGCCTGGCCATTTGTTACTTAGACTTGCATTATGATTTCATCTATGGGACAAATAACCCAGGCCCACTCACTCATAGCTGTTTAGAAGACCTGGCAGTGTCTGGAATTAAGACCTAGTCATGCTGCTTTTTGTCTTCAGGTGTGATTACAAAAGTTAAGGTTTATAATGTAGTCTCCCTGGGTCCAAGCCACTCTGGAAGACTTGGTCAACATGTCCTAAGCTTAGTTCTTGAATTTGGCTTCATTGTATTTTTAACTGATACAATGCTATTATTTAGTGACATGACTTAGCTTGGTCCCTACTGGGGCATAAAGTTTTGATATTAAACTCATAAGCTCTAAAAAGCCTAACTTCTGGTCTAACTTTTTAAATATATACTGAACTGCAGAAAACACTTGCTGAAGCTCTCAAAGATTACTGAGGATCGTTACTGTACGGGTGGCAGCAGGATCTGCAGCCTTAGTGCCAGTATTATACACTAGATACACACAGACAGCTAACTATGACATCAACCTACTGCAGTGCACCACAAGAGAGAGTTTTTACCTTATTCGACTCCTGGTTGTAGGCGTGACTGATGCCGTAGGAGAAGATGAGAGTGACAGCTGTGGTGAGGTGGTGCCCATTGCCATGAGAGATGCTGGAGATGCCCCATCAGGTGCACTGATATCTCGCTTGATTTCTTCACTACTTCTTCTAGAGACTATGTGGGAAAATGCCCATATATTTATCACTTCCAAACACGAAAACTTTAAAACTTATTCTCACTCTCTGACAAGCATTAGTTGAGAAACCATGCATAGAAACCTATATCCAATACTAGGCTTCAACACATTTCTTGGTATTTTCCACTTCAGAAGTATCAAGGATTTACACCACACTACTAATGTTTACAATCAAGCCTGTATTTTGAAGATTTTTTGATGAAAGAAAATTCATCAAAAGATGATTTGATGAACATATCTTAATGGAATATTGCTACTTCCTTTTGAAGGATTTCATGAATGAGAAGGAATTTTAACACTGAAGCATTTGATTTCCTCTAGTCCATGTAGTTATGTTGCTAAGCTTCAATTAGTTACAAGAAAAGAAAACCAAAACAGTTCAGAGATGACAGCTGCTTTATATCCACTTAATTTTAATCAAGAATAGGCATGTATGTGATGCTCTGGACATTTATTAAATCTCTTCAACTATATCAAAGATTGACCTGACACCATTCAGTCACATTCCACAGAGCTTGCTTCATTTTATCAAAGGACAAACAATTTTAATTTTGAATAAATGCACAAGCACTACATCTTGTAAAACCAGATTTGGAATGGTTATGTTTTCTCTACATGGAAGTGTTTCCAGTTAAAAGTATGAGGTTTGCCTTTTATAGCTAAGTAGCCACCATTCTTTATGTTTGTGCAAATTAAAGATACAACTTGCCACATATATCAGAGACTTATTTTCTAATGATGTGGGGCAAGTACATTGATTTATAAATACCAGACACTTTTGGGTGGACTTTTTTTAGAACACATCAAGATGATGTAAAACACATTTTCTTCCTGAAACCATTTACTCAAATATAGGTGGTTTTAAAAAGTGCTTCTCGCAAAGTAGTTCTGCCTAGGTTGTAGAAAGTATCATTTTCACAGTATCAGATTATTTGTGCTATTAATCTCAAAGACTTGTGTTTAGAAGCCTTTGCTGATACTGAGATATCAGCTTGATAGTAACCTAACACTCAACATAAACTTCTGTTTAGAATGTCTGTTTTTAAAAAATCCAAAATTAACATCAAATGTGCTGCAACCACTGAGAAATACCGAAGAATATGGGTTATGCCAGTCACACAATGGACTATTTAAAAATGATTCATTGCAAACATTCTTTTGTTCTACAGAATGGGTAGACATTTTGCTAAGTAATATGGGAAAACATTTATACGCATTACATAATGTATACTTATGAATTTGTTACCTAAAAAGAACAATCCTCCTTTAAACCCAATGGTTTTAAACAACTGACAGTAATTCTTTACACAAACAAAAATGTTATTGCATAATTAGGGAAAGGCAGTATGCCTCTCTGCCTCAAAGAAAAATAATAAAAATCCTACAACCAAGCAGTAAAAAGTAACAGCTAGGAACAGTTTTTTCCTCATTCCTTGCACCCCAAAATTATTTGTAATAAAAGGAAAGATGACACAGAAGTCAACTGTTACATGCATGACTCATACTCATCCATCTGGTATATCCACCAACAAGGACACTAGATGGACAATTAAAAACAAGACTCTTCAGTTCCACTTGATACAATAAAATAGAATATTATTCTGCTGCTGGACTTCAGTTTCTTTCCCCAAACACTTCAATAGAATACCTGAACGCTAAAAAATAAGCTCGTCCAAATATCCAAATAAGAGTGTTTTTTACAAGAGCTTGATGGTCCAAAGAGCAAAGTTCTCTCTTGACTATGTAAAGTAGATCTGTAAGTGCTGTGTTGAGAGTTCCTAATTTTACCATTCATCTAAAAAACGTGATATTACCAGAAATAGATTTGGCACTTTCCATAGCAGGTACTCTTGGCAAAGATGCTGGCCTGCTGGTAGAAGATGTTCTCAACAAATGTTCTGGAAAAAAAAAAAACAAAAAACAAAAAACAAAAAAACCCAACCAAAACATCATTAACAAAGATTCCAGTTAAATGTAAGACATTTAGGTATGAGTAATATTGTCTACAAGTGCCTGAGTTTGGCTGTTTTAGTAAGAACAACTGATTTTATCTGTGTGAAAGAAGGCCTAAATTTGTTCATTACCAATGAAGTTCACTATGAAAACATCATGACCTTCTTAATCCTTCTGCCCCTAAGGCCTTTTACTAAACCACTGGCCCTGGTCTATAAAAAATGAATTGTTAAACCAAAAGGATGAGGAAGGAATCCCATTTAGCACATGGCCAAAAGTACTCAATATGCCATTCACAATGTGGATTGGTAACGCAGAGTGCTTTGTCCTGTATGTGATATTATTTTTCCCTTTGGTTTGTTGGGTTTTTTTCAATGTTTTAAATAAAAACAAACAACTTTTTTTTTCCTCCTCCGTGCAGTGGAGTCTAAAAGGTGCCTTTACATACCATACAGAAAGATTAGTTCTATCTACTGCCATAAGTAAAAACATGTTATAACAAAATTCATTTTCTGTAGCATCAAATCAAAACTATTTCCTATTATTGAAGAAATATTCCTTCAAATAAAACCTTTAGACTGTAAACAAAAAATTTACATATTCCTATGTAGAAACTTCTGGAAGGCAGTAACATTTAAACACGAAGCCCCATGAAAATGAAGAATGAGAATTAAAAGAAGTGAAACTCATTCATTAATTGAAAACGTGACATAAGAAACATATATTGCTACAGAGATACTTTAAAAATATATACTGTTGTAAACAGGAATTCCGTCTGGCACATTCTCTTGGAATGCTGCTGCATTAACTGACTTTAATGAAAACACAAAAACTATGTAAAGCGTACCATTCATTTTGTGTTTAAGCTTATGTCTACCATGAACTCTGTAACAATTAAAGAATCCTAAACTATCTTCTTGGAAAGGCATTTCAATAATCCTAAAAATATCAAAGTTTCTAAAATTAAAACTCCAGCTGCACTGTACAAATAACCTCAATATGCATTCAACAAAAGCAAGAAGGAAATCTGGCATATACAGACTATTATGAAGTGCTACAAAAAACCAACTCCAACCCTTTAGAAAGCATCAGACCTCGGGAATACCAAATTGAGAGGAAATATTCAGTCTGGAGTCATATGGGGATTATCTTGAGAAACATCTACAAAAAAAACCCTAAAGCAGGCATAAATCAGAGTGCTACACCCAACACATGATAGCCATTCATTCTCACAGGAAGAGCACATTGTGAACAGTGTTTTGAGAGACAAAACAAAGTTCACAGAACATGGAAATATTGGGAAACAGATAAATCAACACTCAATTCCATTCCATTTTTCATCTGGCTCCTGAAGATTCAATACTTAGTAAGTTTGTATTTTGTTATTCACATGCAATGCAATGCCAACCATCTTCCTTGTGTCATTTTGGGGGAAAAAGAAAACCGCAACCACACAATGCATAATGTAACCCCAGAAGTGTGTATTTTTAATATCTGGAAGACAGCTGCAAGACATGTCCCTGAATTATCTTATCTTGATTTTGCAAGTGATCTCAAGTTTGTGCACACATTAAAAACTGTCAGAATTATGCTGAGTTATCAGCACACAATCATTTGTTGAAAATTAAAAAAAAGCATCTTTATTACATGCCACCATCTGTGATGAAACAAAGTAATAAAAACTTGAATGTGAGTTATCCTATGAGTCTATGAAAATATTTTGATAATGAAAAGTATATAAAATGCTAATGCTTTGGACACTAAACTAAATGTAAAATAAAAAAATATTAATAGCATTGATAAAAACAAAGTTTGAATGAACTTGAATCAATACCTTGAACAGGGATTTCAGCATAGCTTGGTCTTTTGTCTGTCAGTGTAGCAAGGGGTTTTGAAGCTGAGATTGGTCCACTTATAGAATGTCTCTGAAATGGAAAAATACTTGTGTCAAGTATCATTTGAAGGTAAAAAAATAAAAACTGAATTGCAGAATCAGTTTTAGAAACCCACATACGACATTATTACTGATTTGGAAGAACTAAAAAAATAAAGGAACCTTTAAAAATACTTAGTGAAAAAGGGTGTGTGCTCTTTACCAGTTGCTTTTGCTCATCTGAATAGATAGACACTGAAACTTGTTCCTCAAACCAATGTTGCAAATTAGGTTGTGAATTCACTTGCAGGTTTTTTTATTAATTTCCACCTTAATTTATATTTTGTTTGTACAAACCTGTTTTGGTTAAACTTGATGTGTTTATTTAAACTAATAGAACCACGTCTGTAGCCAAGATATTAGTGCTTGATTTGTGTTATTAACATATGTCTTTGTGTCTTTTCCTGGAAATTAGGATAATGGTGTATTGGGTGTAGTGACACAATACCCTTTGCTAAGAAAAATCCTACTGAAAAAACCACTTTTTTCTTCAGAACATCAACAGCTTTTTTACCACCTATTTAACTGAGATGCTCTGTGAACAACTGGAGACAGATATTTTGTCTAAGTATTTGTCAAATATATAATAAAAGAGAAATATAATTATTTTTTCTTTCTCAGGTCACTTTACTGTTCTGCTCTAAACTAGCTACAAATTGATCCTTTTATTTTCAAGTTTTATATAAAATATTTAGCAATGCATGGCATCTGGCAGCTTAAAGCGCATGTATATGATCACAGATGTGTTAACTCTTGCACACAACAATTTAGTAACCATTGGATAGCACTGAAGCAAGCCGTTTAGGATCACATAAATGAACTATACAACACAATAACTAACCTTACAGTTGTTCAAACTCATATTCAGTTGCTGAAGACTCAGGGAAGACCATCCACAATTATTTTCTTCAAATTAATAATTTAAAAGAGCCTATTGCAAATTATAGTACATTCTTTATTCACCCTGTCCTTTCTATTAAATTCTAATATTTAACCATAATTAGTTCAGTAATGTGTTTATTCTGAAAACTCTTTCAGCTCTCCATCTGGCCCAAGATTAGATGAGAAGGTTAAAGGAGCCTTATCTTCATAACATAATAAAGGTCAGATATTTCTCACGCCAAATCATGTAGGCAAGACAGACAAATCCAAAATTGTGACTAAAAATGTTAACAGTATATACTTTGCAGCATCCTGTAGCACAGACAGGATTACAGGGCTACTTATTCATTGTTTAGAGTCAAACCAGAGTTATGCTTTTGTGCTAGAAATCAAATGGAGAAAACAATTGCCAACATACAGTATGAAGAACTTCATCACTTCATATATCAAAAATCCTGCACATACACTACACAGATTATTCCTTTAAATGTGCAGATGAAAGCGACTGTGATTTTGAGTCATGCACAGAAGTGCCTACAACACCTTCCCATAAGAGTTGGTACTTCAGATTTGAATTACATTTAATGTTCACTTCACCCACTTAATTTTATTTAAGTAAAAGCCAAGGACTGTACCAATGAGAACCATTTATCTAGTTCCACTTGGTATATCTGGATAGTAGTAGTACACAAGCCTCTTGCAGAATCACTTTTCCTGAAACATTTTACAAGTGTTAAAAACTTTTCTGCTTTGCTGACCTTTTGCTGAATTTGCAGATCAGCCATTTCTCATTTCACTTAAACACCAAAACACATCTGATGGGCAATCAAATATGTATGGATCCTACCAATCCCTTTACAAATACCTTTCTTCAACTAGAAATATATTCTAAAGCTCACTGAACTGCTAAACACCATTTGTCTTTTACACTGCTGTTCAAACTCCTCAACACCAGAGGAAAGGATCAAAAGTTCAGAGGAATCACATGCTTTTGAGGCTATTCACTGAAGCTACAAATGGGACAGAAATTACTAAAGGTGCTTTGTAATCTGTGATCCTCTTATTCCTCCTACAATGAGGTCTAGCAGAAGAAAATGCTAGAAACTTCAAGGAATAATTTTGGTGTGATGTATGAAGACAATTGTTCACAGAAACTAACACATTTCTACATAGTAGTCTTGGTATAACATAATTTCAGTAACAGATAAAGGTGCTAAGATCATCAACAATTATTTTTTCTCATAGCCATTCCTAGTTTGAAGAGAAAGTTTCTTCTAGTTACCTGTGACTGTTTTCAGATTTTTTTCCTTTTTTATTTTGTAACATCAGTAACAACTCCAGCACACAGGTGAGAAAAAAAGTAAAGGAGAACAAATACCTGACTTCACATTTGAGACAGAACCATGGCAGAACAAGCTAATTCCTTAAACTCCAAATATGTTGCTTCGACTCTCATCCTTGTATCTGTTGTTGGCTATGGAAGGGAACATGACCTTCAACCACTATCCAGGTACCTATTCCTGATCACTTTGCACTTCAGGAAGTACATCCTGCCAATGCACCTATGGAGGCACAGCAGACCAGCTAAGCTTTCAGCTAAGACAGCAGGGTTGTTTTCAGGTTCTGAAGACCATTCTCTTGAAATCTCTCGTCCTAAATTGTTTTGCACTATTGCTAATCACTAAGGTGAGTAACAGCTGTGTTCCACCACAGCCTTGGACCTAAAGGCAGAATGGCTTCTGTTTATTTCCAGCTGCAAAAAAGTATCCAAGAATGTATCTCCTTACACATACAGGTATTATTATAAAGAAAAACAAAGCAAACAAGAACTCTCCAAAACTGAGAAAATTCATTACACAGTCCAATACAAAAACGAAATGATACACACAATTCAGAGAGGGCACATTTAATGCATCTATATTTGGAAAATCTTTTTTGCAACCAATCCACTTTATCATAATCCCCAAAATTATGCCAGTTTTTCAGTAAGTGCCCATGTAAGTATTTCCCCTGTGATAGCATTTAAAAGCAACTGAGATTAATGACAACATTGCAACACCCATACAGAGATCAACCCTCACACTTCTTCTTTAAGAGCCACCTGGCTCTTAAACCAGGCATGACTTCTGCAAGGTGGGAGCTGATAGGTCAACTCACATAGTGACTACTTATTAAAATCTTACTTTTCAATTGCAAGAGCGAAAAAAACAGACAAAAAATATATATTAAAAATGCACAGAACACAACAGTAGAAAACAAGGTAGTTATATGAAAACAAAGAAAAGGAAAAGATGATGAAAATTAGTTTTGAACCTGAACCCCTTCTCTCTTGAGCAGAAAACATTCTTCAAATGCAATTCACATAACTGAGGTCACAAAACCCAGCTGCCTTCTGGATAATTACAAATACTTTCAAGAAAACCACCTATCTTCAAAAAGACAATAGAAGCTGTTTTCATTTACCCACCCTCCTCTGTTTTTCAGGCAATGTTCCTCACTAATGAGTATCCAGCTGTTAATGACTTGGTTCTATACCAGAAGTTGAATTCAAAATTCAAGTAATTCTGGCAGATCAAGAACATCAAACAAGAGCTGTAAACCTCAGCAGGTTTGCAGTATTTGAAGAGATTACGTTGGTTCATGGTTAATTTACAGGTAAATAAAGTGAAATAAGCCTTAGGCTTCATCAGAAAGTCTTGTCTGCCAAAGCCCTGGTGTAACCTTTTAGAACATGAGATTAAGTCTGCAACTTCCTACAAGAGCACAGAAATAAACAGAAATATAAAGACATATCAATAGGAACAAAGCATCTGCCACAGAACTTGTCACATTTAAGTACTTTAGAAAACTGCTGTCAAGTGTGACTGAGTCACAGGAAGTAGCAGAAGCTCTCACAAAAAAAATATTTAATTCTTTCTCTTTGCTTTAAGGCTATTTATGTTTCATGAAATTCACTCTTAAATTAATAAAAGGTGCACTAGTCTGAGCACAGGAGATTTCCAGGTATTGTTCCTTGACCACTAAAAGCCTACATGGATATAGATTCTTCAGTTCATACAGAGAGGATTTATTACCAAAACACTATGCTGACCTATAGTGAAAATCAAGTTTTGGTACTTCTGGTTAGCAATATCTTGAAGGCAACAGAACTACTGATATTAAAGGAGTAAAACATATAGTCCATTTTTTGATTTTTCCTTGTGAAACCAGCCTCATCTGCTTTGTCCTTGAACTCGTCAGCTTTCACCAATATCTCACTTCATGCAGCTAGTGACATAATAAAACCAGCAATAATCTATAGAGCTGAGCATTAGAGTACTGATGATGCTATCTTCGCGTACCTAGGCTCCTGTAGCAGTTGAACAAATGGACAAGGCCTCAGAGTGGACAGGACAAAATACACAGTACAACCACTGACTGGCCAAACTCTCAGTCAGTACAAAATGAACAAAGGTAACCATTTCACAATTATTTCGTTCCTCTCTGGTCAGCTCTGATACCGAAAGCTCATGCACCATGGGATACATTTATACTGATAATCGCTGACAGATTCTGCACAGATTTCAGTCCACTGCCTGAAGGGGATTACTGCTGTTTCCGTGCCAGGCACAGGACTAAGAACTGACAAACAGCAACTATAAAATGTAGGAATGCAGATGAAGTTTTCCTCCCCTGCTTCCCAGTGGCACAGGAATAGTAATGGTTGGGAATATTTACAAGAACTTCCAAATTATGCCCAAACTTGTATTTACAACGTGGTTCTTGTTAAACTGAACATTTTAGTAATTACTTGAGGGAATATTTTACCATTATTTCCCCCCAAAGTCAGTCAATATTTGTATATTACCACCTGTATTTTCACATGCGCTTCTTTACAAAGAAGGATTAAGTGCAGTCATGAAACACCTACCTGCATAGGGGACACAGCAGCAGCTGGGGGAGTTTTCATGGGACTTGGGCTCAGGGGAGTGCGAGGAATTGTGGCAGCAGCAGGGCTGGGAACTAGTACAGAAAGGAAGCCATCATGAGCATTGCATTGTTTTGCAGTGAAACAGGAGACTGGTTGTTACAGTGAACTCTCGCCTTGTACTTCACATTACTAGTTTTACCAGATTAATTCTTTCAGAATTTCAATTAGTATCTGACTGCAAAATCATTTAAAAGTATGCCTACACATTTACTCCTCTGTAATTACATTCCTTTTCTTGAATATACCATCCACAGTAAAAACAAGTTTATGGGGGTGGACAAGGCTAAGGTGCAGGATACTATTACCCTGGCAGATGTAAACGATGATCTCCAGATAATTAAAGAGATGGTAGCAGGCTCCTGCGTCTGCCAAGGACAAGAAAGATAACCTATATCACCTGCTTCTCCTTTCTAGTTTCCAATCAGAGGCCACAGGTACTAAACACTATATCCCTGAAATTCTGGAACTGAACAAATAACGTGTTTAAAAATGTATGAAAACAGACATACTGAATTGGTGAATCAGTCACTGATTATTTAACAGAGTGATTAGACATGAATGCTGAGGAAGAAGGCAGATATCAGCATAAAATAAATATTGAAATAGACGACTAAAAAGAAGAGAGAGGGGATTTATCACTTTACCAAACTAACTCTGGCAAGAAAGCACCTTTATCCAATAACAGATTAACCTAAATTAACACTAGGAAAGTAAAAAAACTGTTAATACGTATGAACAAAGAGAACAAGGATAGAAACAGAACCATTTACAGAATCACCAAATAATATAGAGATGCTTCTATACCTTAAATTTTCAGGCCAAAAGCAATTAAAAGTAGATTTGCCATGCACAGTACAGTACTTTCTGGTAATACAGTCTACTTCAGACTGAGTTTTTTTACACCCTAGACTTACAGTGACATTAGCATAAAGGAAATTCAAACCCCAAAGACCTGGCAAGGGAAATATTTTAATCATACAAGGTCTCATATGTAGTCAAAGCTAAAACCCAAGTGTTTCTTATTTCAGGATAATGACTTGGATTCCTTATTCTGAGAGGACAACAGCACCTGTTTCCACAATCAGAATTATAGTAAAGTCAATTGTCTCAGCAGTGCGATCCCTTTAATTTTAGAAAATATTCCCCATATCTTTTAATAGGTGATACTGGCTGGACCTTATTTTTGACTTTCATCAGCACTTTGACTGTAAGAATATAAGTTATTAAAAGAAAGAAACTCAGCTCTAGCTATTACATGATTTTTAGAACGCTTAATTTGGCACATTAAGTTCACATTTTCATAGTCAGGCTAAAATCAGCTGTGCTTCCAGCTATAATTATGTGTATAATATGTGTTTATGTATTTCTAATATATGGGAGCACTGAATCAAAGCATCTAGCCTATGAGTCATTGGCAGTGTGACAGTAAAGAAAAGAAAAAAAGACAAGACAAAAAAAGGATGTTTGTACTTAACCACAGCGAACAATCTGTTGTGCAATCTAGTTTAGGTTGGTTTGTTTCAGCCATCACTTATAGGTCATGATAGTACAATAAATTAACTTAGCTTTGAATTAGCTAAGCCATTAGAAGTGTCCCTGTCAACATATGATAATTCGTAACTTGGTACAGCTACTACATGGGGTTGAAAATAATTACCTTGGGAGGCACTGTCAAATGACTTGATGAGTGTTTTTACAGTAGGAGTTGGCTCCGAGGAGGTGGATGATCTGCGACTCAGGCCCATTCCTTGTCTCAGAGCTGCCAAATCTCTCTCTACAGCGTTCATGTAATTGTACACTCGACCACGTTCCTCTTCCTGCCTGAAATCAATATGCAGCCCATTTAAGTAATTTAAAAAACATTTTAACATGCAAAACCTTAAAAAAAATCAACACAAATTTGAAGTCAAATTAAAATCTATGGTCCAAATTGGTCATTACATTAACCTAGTTTTCTTTCCACTGTAATTTAGAAATAGATTATCAACCTAAATTATCACTGTTCTTACTAATAATTCTTACTATTTGTCAGCAACTTAAGCACCAGGTGAAGAGTCTATCAAATCAATACTTGATTTAAAGCTTAATTCCTGCTCCTATCTCTCACATACACACACGCAAAAAAAAAATTAAGCCTTAAGGATTTCACCATTTCATATGGAAATAGCCATCTCAAAGGGGAGATTTTTTTTCCCCACCTGCATAAACAGAAAACAAACAGAATACTAAGGAGGTAAGAATACATTGCTGGCACACATCTTTAGGCGGCATATGAACCCATTAAAAAAATACATTAGATGTTTAGTACAGAATATTTATGGCGGTTATTGTATTTAGTATCACTCACAAGAAAAGAATTGTTTGAAGCAACCTATTTTCTAGTCTGCAATAATTAAACATTGACTTTTGCTTCAGACACTGTGATAGACTTTTCTGACACCTTCCATCCAATACTGTAGCTATACCACTTCCAAGTAAGCTGATTCAATTGCCTCTTTGTTCTTTGTCTGCAGTAAATCAAATGTCAAAAAAAACACTTGTGTCTAGATAAGCGTGAATATACTGACTGGAATCAGCAAGCCAGTTCTACCTTCAAAGTGCAACTGTAGCCTCAAAGGTTCACTTGCAAGCAGTAATTGAACAACTACAATTCTGGCTGAAATGTATTAGTAAAGAATTGTTCACATGACTTAGTTTGGTGATCTCATTTCAGATAAGATGCTTTATGCCCACCACTCATCCAGATAATTTTCCATTTTCAGTGTAACCGGTCTGCTCTTCCTACCATCAGCTTTTCCCCAAGTTCCATAGCCTGCACTATCTCATACCCTACTGGATGCTGGGTTGCATAATGCATCCTATAAAATGCCCATCCATGTGGAAAAAAAAATAATTTTATGTATATACAACCTTAATTACTGTAATTGTAAGCTATACATGTATTCAATCCCTAGAGACAATGTAGTCAGGATTTAAATGGTGCTGTCCAAGATGTTCCTGTTCTACAGATTTCAGGACTTCTGAAAGACATACAATTCAGTTTCTAAATAACTGCAGTGCCTAATTCAAACCACAGTGCAATGCAGTTTGAATGATTTTTATTAAAAAATGGTTTTATACTCAAAAGTATCTCTAATTATTCACAGAAGAATTACCAGTGGAAAGAAAACAATACAAGATATATGCAGAATCAGATGAGGGTTTCTTCTCAGGTAAAAATCTGGCTGTATTTTTAACCATACCAAAAGCCTTGGCTGCCAATAAGAAGTATTAACGAAGGTAGAGAAAAGCCAACAGTACTTGTTTTTCACACTAAGGGAAGTTAAGTCATGTCCAGCTGTTATATGGGAAAAAATCCTCCAACCTGGTTTTGCAAAAGTTCCAAAATGAATATTCTTGGATGAATTACAGTACAAGGAAACATATATTGTTCTCATAAGTTTACCTAATATGACCCCAAAACCCCACGTAAAGCAGCTTGTTGAAATACACATCCGTACAGTGAAAGGATTTACAAACTTCCAGGGTCTCAATAATAATTAAAATATTGGATTTCCAAAATTGTACCACCCCTACAAAAGAGACAATAATCCTTGTTGTCTTTTGCGTACTTGCGTGACTTTATTTCCTCCAACTCTTTAGTGAGCTTCTCATTTTTCTCCTGAGCTTCATGTAATCTGCGCTTCAGGTCTCCTATCTCTTCCTGGGCCTCAGACTTTATATCATTCGCTATAACCACTGCAGTCTGTAGATCAGCCTGGAACTGACGCCATTCTGCTGATTCCTCCTATAAGCACATAAAGCTTTAAACTGAAAGCAGCAAGAATTCTGGAGTTAAAAATAAAAATTATTCTTATTATTCATAGCTTCCCTGTGGTGCTACAGGAAAAAATTTACAGGTGCTCATCTCTGACATTAGGCACAACCTAATTTACACGTAAAATTGAGGAAGTTTTGCTGGAAATAACTAGACTTCCAAGGTGATGAATTTCTTTTCTAGAAACAAAGAAAATTTTCAAAGTGGCGGGGGGGTGGGGGTGGAAATTAAACTGGGCATCTGAAGACACAGGAACATTTTCTTTTAAGCCCAATGCCGTATCTTTGAGATACCGAGAATTTTTCAGAAATTAATCCTTTGGTGTCCGTAGCTTAGTAAATATATTCCCACAAAATGCCCGTCTCTCAGAAATAGTTGTTTTAATGGTATTACATCTAACCATACTATCTTTTCACAATTTCCCATGCAGGTCTTATGACATTCCAAGTTTGCAATTTTTTCAGTTTTTAGGTTTTAACCTACCCGAAGTCTCCTGTGAAGATTCTTTATCTCTCTTTCCATGTCATGCTTTTGGTCCTGAAGTTTTTTAACTGTATCTGGAAAGAAAGTCAAATTCTCTGTAAGATCTTAGTCAGGGATCTATTTACTTTAAAAAAAGAGTAAAAAACCTGCCATTGCTTTTAAAAACCTACTCATAGAATACATTTTTATAACCATAGCCATGAGGAGAAAAACCGTATGAGCAGAAATAATTTGACAGCAAGTATCAGTAGGTACATGTTTCGTTATGACTGGTGAGTGGAACAGTAAACTCAATTGTTTTACAAATCCCAATTTGTCCGCTACCCTTCACAATACTAAAATCATAAAGCAATAACAAAGAGCAAATATGGTAGGTAACTTAACATGGAAGGAACCTAAAAACATGGATGCCTGGGTTTTTCACTCTTCAAATGTAAGTTGCAGCTACAACTAAGTCTTTGGATTCACAATTTACTCCCTGCCACAAAGCAGCTGACATAACACTCACAGCCATACCTTCAATGGGGATAAAATTCTACTCATGTCCTGAAGAATCGTACATTCTTGTCTATCAAGCTACTATTTGAAGTTGAAGCAAGCTATATTTACAGCAAAAGGACAAACAGTCTATGAGATCATGCTATGAAAGAGATGGTCCCCTAAATCTGCCAGCAGCTACACAAGAGTATGCAGCTCGATCACCACCAGCTCCTCCAGTAGACTGGCTGCAATGATTGTTCATCTGTTACTTTATTCAATACGTAAGGACAATGTGATTGATTATTCCATTCTTATAACTATATATAACTAAGCAACTAATGAAGAAGAACAATTAGCATGTCACTTCACTGATCCTTGGATTTGGGGATGTTCTATTTCTACAGCTATCTCTAAACTGTAAAAATGATAGGCCAACTGAACGCATGCACTTTTTTGTTCAGGTTCACTATTCCAAGACCTGCTGGAAACATGTATTTTCCCTGTGTATTAGAATGCTCTTTCCACAAAAAGACTGAAGGTGCCCAACACATTTAGTTGTTCAAAATACAAAACTTTGGTAAAAGAAAATCTGTTAAACTGCATAATAAATGTCTGAATAGTCAGAAGATAGGTATGTAGGTATGTATGTTCATACAGGCAGACTGATACAGTAAAGTGTCGTGGCTCAATTTCTAACATGAAAAAAACTTTTCCAGTGCTTTTATTTGGGTATCAGGTCACAGGAAATCCATTAAACCAATTTTTATTCAAGGTCACTTGTTCTACCAATACCGACCGATGCCTTCCCAAGGCAGCCTACAACTTCAGTACTTGACTTTTGTCAAAGGGCTTTTCTTAACAATAAAAATGAGGCTATGGCAGGCTAAATGCAATAGTAAGCATTTCAAGTATGTTTAAATCAGATGTAACAAGGACTAAGAATGGATTTAAGCTGATTTATGCTGATGTGTACATTCAGCTCGTAAGAACATTTCAGTATTCCATGGAATTCCTTTTGGTTTCTTCATCAGAAGGAATTCCTAAGTTTTGCCTCAACAGCTGCAAGTACAGAGGCTTTTAACGCCACAGCTGATTTCTTTACAGAATGATATAAACCTCAGTTGGCCTGAAAACATGATAACCTTTCAGGCTTGGAAAACTTGAAACACTAAAATTAGACAGACATTTCTGTATTTATCTCTTCCTTGTAAGACTGCACATTTTAAGATGTATCTAGCTGATCTTTAAGCTTCGAAAATAAGCCTAACAGTGAGCCACTCAGATCTCCTGCTACCATGATGTTTAAGCATGGCCCTCCAATTTTTAGCTTGTCTCTGTACATGCAACTTGTTTGAGCTAAAGTCAGCACTGAGATGCCAGCTTTAGGTTAAAGTTATAAAAGTCATTCCCCCCTCCCCACGCTTTTTTCCATTGAACACATGCTGAAAAAAACCCCGCTGCAAATTAGGTAACTTTCAACAGTGACAGCAAGTCAACATGCCCTAAAGAGCTTCCACAGTAGCATTTTGAAACAAAATCTAGTGGATGACCATTTTCTTTTTTAGAGACAGTTCAAAGAAAATATGTTTTTAAAAATAAAATTTGTTGTACTACTAAAAGCAAGCTATAGTTCATCCAAAAATAACCACAAATGAGAAACTATAAATGCATCCAGAGTTAAAGCTTGTGTAATGCCATTGTTTTGAGCTTTTGTGAGATATGAAATGCACCATTAAGTTTTAGTATATTTACGCTTTGAAGTAAAACACAATGGTCTCGATATTCTGCAGTTGCTATAAACAATACAGAGCACTTTATAGCAGTTGTTGGAAACCATCTTCTCCCCCAGTCAAAGAGATTTAAGAAAAACAAGCCACCTCAAAAGAATTACTGGATTGCAACTGAATTTGAAACATAGTGAGAAATTAAGACTAAGATAAGTGATTTCACCTCTTGCAGCCTGAACTATTCTTCACATTGTGTCACGAATTACAGCCTGAAAATTCAAGTAGGCAAAATAGGTACACAGGCAGCAATTCTCTGTGCAGATGCTTTGTGGTATTCCTTCCTTTCTGCATCCTCACAACCTCCATTATTCCTCTCTAACACACACAAACCCTTTCCACCTGTATATGCTGCAGGTTTCAGTATGGTAGGTCAGGTACTTCTCTCCTACCATCATCCAGTCTCCCCCTTTTGTGTACTAGATTTTTAAACTAGTTACATTGGTTTGCCTTACACCAGGATAGCATTTCAATTTTTTAGTATAGAAACGGCTATCCCAGTACAATCACATCTACATAGAGTAGTGCCCAGCATTATAGTTAATTTACAAATTATAGCTTCCTTATACAAGGAAGAGAGACTGGTTACAAATATACCAAAGCTCAGGCGATTTGCATATCAATCTTGCTTTTGAGTTCAGCACTGTCAGACAATAGGTCTATACATGCTGTTAGCAAGAATTCCAGCAAGAAAACTGAATGTAAGGGTCCAACGTTAGCAGAAAATATACTACCAATTAGAAAACTATCATCCAATTAACTTCTCCAACACTATGGTAGAAAAGGCCTAAATATGGTGATGTAAAAATTCAGTCCCATGACCACTGTGAATATCCTTTTCAAAATGAGATATAGCAGAATTAAAACCTAACACTGCTAGCTCCATAAGAGAACTATTTATTCACAGTACATTAGGTATATCACCCTTCTTGCTCACCTAACCCTTGCTCAAAAAAGTTTACTGACTTAAATAGATACGGACTGAGAGCCTTGGTATGTTTAGCCAATGCACCTCATGTATTTTCAAGCTTCAGAAGAAGCATCTGACTAGTGACGAACTAACCTACAGATATCCATTTGCTGTAAGTCAGGAAACAAAGTTCTGCCGTAATAAAAACGCCTCGCAAACTCTTACTAGCTGCTTGCTCTTCTCCCCTCAGGCACCGAGACGACAGGCAGCGGCGCGCGGCGGAGGATGTGCGCCAACCAGGGCAGCGACCCCCCGCGCAGCGCCCCCTAGCGGCCTGCCGCCCCGCCCGGCAGCACCCACACGCCGCCGCCTCACGTTGTTTCGGCTCATTTACACCCCAGCGAGGATATAAAACATACAGGGAATTTTAATATTTCTTACACTTTTTAGATCCCACACAGAAGCACTATGCTTTAAAACCCCCTTTCCCATCAGGAACGCGTTTAGCTGCTGCGGCCACCCGAGATGCACAGCACTATGTGCGTCCTACCACCTGCACCACACACATCCCAGGTCCTGTGACGGGTCAATTATTCAGATTACTGTGAAAAATGTTTCATTATATGTTCATTGTGCTTCTTTCTGGTGTTTGGAAACCCCACAAGAGGGCGTACCCCAAGTACCAGTGCTGGAGCACTCCACGTTCCTACGTTACCATTTGGTGTTGATTACCCATTAAATGGAAGGAGGACTCACCACCTCAGCTATGAGGCACCTTTCTCCTAACCGTCAAGTCTGTCTTTTGGGAAGTCTTTAAGTGATAATTTTGCATCACTACCTATCACCCGTCATTTATCTGTTGTCCGGACATCCTTACTTTTTCACTTGGGATTTTACAGGGTGGGTTAGATTTCCTCATATTTTTAAATCTAAAAAGTTCACTTTCTTTAAAGACAACCTTTACAGTTCTTTATTACACTTATTTAGGCTGAAAAAAGCACCATTCTTGTAACTAGCGCTTTATAATACCTAGGTCTATGCTAAATTCCCCACATGTAAAAGCACAGGCATTATATATTTGGCTGACAGAATACCAGAACTGACCACAAGGCTGGTCAGCATAACAGAACTTACTACTACTAAGACGTGCTTTTCTGTCACTTTAATTATTAGAATTCTGGTTTTTAGACATTGTATGTACTACCTCCACCAAGTCTCAGATTTTCTGAGACTCTGTTCTTTGCTGTCACTACTTAGAAGCAACCACCGTGTTTAATTATGAACCCATAATGAACAGCATTTTAACGTGGTCAGAAAAAACTATTTTAAATGTCTTTAAATTTAGACTTTAAATGCATTTAACTGTTCTTCAGGTGCCATCCTTTCTTACCGCCACTAGATGCCACCCTCGTTCCTGCCTAGAACTCAATCACGGATTTCTTCCCTGAAGGATCACGCCAGGCCATCAGCTAGCACGGTTCCATTTTCCAAACTATTTCAAGAGCAATGAGTAACAAAGACTGTTGCAATTTCTGTTGAAAATTTCTGCCCAGGCAGATGTTTTTCTTCCTCACCTTTTACCAGTTTAAGTGAAATACCTGATAGCCGTTTTGTACCCCCAAAACAGAAGCATCTAAAAATTACAGCTGCCTTGTAATCAGGTATTGCTGGGCAGATACCTACATGTTTACTTGACTATGGTGCAGTTTCTTGTATTTCAGTTAATGGAAAGAGCAGTGCAAGTAGAAAAGTGTTCAACCATTTAAGCCTTTACTACAAAACAACTTCAGGAACCAAGAGTCACCAACTGTGTGCCTGAACTCCTGCTCCCACGTAAACGTCTATCTTCGGTTTTGGCACAGAAAGAGAAAAAAAAATATTGCAGAATAAAAACCTAAAGCAATTTTTTAAAGAGAAACAGTGATTGCCTTTCAAGATAAAGAAGGGTTGCTTACAGAAACCAAGTTAACAGCCACATGTCTAAAGCCGCGAAGCTTCAGTTGAATAAACAATATAGCTTGCTTAAGACAGTACCTTTTGTTCATAGCACACCAATTTAAAAATCCGTTCTATGAATATTTCCCTTGCTGTTAAAAGGGATCATGCTTTGGTGCCTTTACTATCTTGTTTTGTCTTTGTATACCATAGAAGAACAGCAGATATTTTAATACTGTAAGTAGCACTGTGCAAATATAACTTGCCAGGGTACAGTTGCCCAAGTTCTTATTTAGATGTAGACTACTTGCAGAATTCCAGCCTGTGGTAGGAATGTCTGAGCAGGTCTTGAAGATCAGAGAGGAAACTAAGGCACAGACAGCTAGACAAGTATATAGTAAACATGAATTTCATTATAAGCCCCAGCCATTCCTTGTATGGTGGCAAGAGTCAACAGGTAAAGTTTTATTCTAAACATGCTTGAAGTTTGTCAGATTCACTTTTAGGTTCACACTTCAGTTTTGTCACTTAAGAAAAATCTACGCAGAAAGGGATATACAATAAATCTGTTCTGCCAAGTCAGCTCTGACATTTGTAACTGAAAGTCATTTGTGAATGGCCTCCAATCACCCATTTGTCCACCAAAACCACCTTTCTTCAGGTGGGAGAAAACATTAATTATACACATTCTCAAGCTACATGGTAACTCCTAATATTTAGGCACTCAAAAGAGCAAGCATTCTTTAAAAAAAAAAAAAAAAAAAGGCATCAAAACACTAAATCAATCATCCGGTCTCCAAAATGCACAAGTAACACACTGTTATTAAGTCTGTAATTACATGTTGTTCTAATTTGAAAAATGATTTAAACCCAGCATTATCAGATTTCCTATTTATTCTCAATTCACAGGTTTTCATTCCCATACCACCTACTACCAGGACTGGAAAAGCAAAGTCAACTTGATTTCCTCCCCTCCCCGGTGTAAAAGGGTTCTGCAAACCCCAGTCTGACTCAAATTCAGACATATGAAAGACAAGTGAAAAAATTTTCACTACTACAGCATTCTACTTCAGCTGTTCTTAAATTATCATTTCTCTCACAAGAGAAACTTGTAACACTTACTCTCCAAATCAGATATGATGAGATTGTCATGAAGCTTCACAGCACGATGCTGCTCTACTTCATCCTCCAGCTCAAAGATGGTTTCTTTCATGTCACTTCTCTCAGTCTCTTTTTCATCTAGCTCTGTCCGAAGTTTTTCTAGAGCCACATTGAGGTCTTCAATTTGTTTCTTGGCTTCTTCTTGGAACACTCTGTATTCATCTTCAACCTGAAACAGAATGTATCTTACCATAACTAAATTGGCTGCATTTTAAACCACACTTCGTAACTACCACACTTACAGTATATTTCTGCAACCATACAAAAGTATGGAACAAGAAGTAAAGCGTAAGCCTTTAAAAATATATTGTTCTAATGCAACTATTTTCCTGAGCCAGAGTAAAACTCATTCATTCCAAGCTGAATCTACGACCATTCCCCAGTTACTCGAACAGCAGTAACCTGTATTCAAGTGAAGCAACACCACCATAGTACCAAGGCTGTGCCTTCATGAGCAACTGATCCAATTTAACATCTAGCTGCCACAGAAAAAGGAGGGGGTGGTACAGGAAAAACTCTTTACCCTTTCTTTCTCTTGCAAAAAAACCCACAACCCTGCTCTCTTCTGTGCATCAATTTTAGTGCTTGCCGGACACCTCTGAGATGATTTGCTTCCTTAACCCAGTAGCAGGATTCACATCTGTGTGTGAGATGTATTAGTGAGTTGAAGTAGTTCCCAGAGGAGTCTTTACATGCTTTTGAAATGAATTAAAAAAAATACAGGGAAAGGAGGAGGTAGTAGACTTTTCCTTTTCAGAGGCATCAAGGCCATTTTATCCTGCCTCATGAAACTGCAATGTAAGTAACAAGCTGGGATCAGAGGTACAGTAACATTAACCCAAGAGCAAAACCACGGTGTCAGAAAAAACAAAGAGAAATTAGATTATGGATTAGTGTGGGTCAGTGCAGTCAGGCACCAATTTTAATAGACAAAATTCCCTGCTTTAAATCATCTGTTTCAGTATTTTTTTATCTTAATAGCACCATCCAACTTCAATTACCAATTTATTTTTTTCTCCTCCTAAATTAAGGTTAATTCTGACTAGCTGGTGACCATGACTAACATGTTGATTTGCAACCAATATACAGTTTAGACATTACATTTGGCATAAATTGTCTCATCAGGAAGACCTACCCTTAAATGCATACTTAAAGTTATTAAATGAATTTTATTATTATTTTTATACTAAATTATGGTAAATACTTCTAGTAGACATATTTATCAGATAAAGTAGTTATGAGTAAAAATAGTTGTTCTAGATGTAGAAATACATATTTTGATCCAAAACCCATTCAATAAAAGCTGCTCCTGGATGGATCATTAGTAAAAAACCCCAACTATGTGTATTTGCCATATTCAGTAATTTTTTAAAAGCTTATAAGAATGTTAAGGCTGGTGGGTTTTTTTTCCATTTAAAACTAAAATATGTATTTGTTTAATTAAATTAAATTCGGCAAAAATCTCCGTCTACCTAAAAATTAGTAATTTCTTGATTGGAGAAAGAAAACACTTTTCTGCCTTCTTCATCATTATTTTATTGGTTGGTCAACTGAACCAACCTGAACAAGCTGAAACTTCAAAATATTCTCTCAACACCTGTGAAAGGTCCTACAAGTCATCAACAACTGGGTTATCACTTCAAACTTTGACTCCCAGTACTTTCTCAGTGACATCCCTCTTCCACCAGTTTGGCACTAACTCTTTGAAACTCTTGTAGAAGGCATGCAATTTAAGCACAAAATTCATACGGTGTCTTAAACACTGTTTAAGTTTGGCCCTTGAAGTAAGTCACAGAGTTTAAATACCAGGATTTTAAAAAAGTTACTCTGTGACTGAATGTATCCGTATAATTTTTAAAAGGCCTCCATCATTTTCACAACAAAAGTTAAGACAAAGTGATCAACCCTAATGCTACTGCAATCCTACTGACCTCATAACTAATTCCTTACTTCTAGAACAAATACAGTGACCAACAGTAAGTCATAGTGTACATGGATGTCAAAACACAACAGTTTTTTAAACACTACCTTTGCAATGGCATCTTGCAATCGATTGGCATCATTGCGAGTGTGTGCCAGCTCTTCTTGCAGACTACTGGCCAAAGTTTCTGCTTTTTCTTTATCCAGCCTGACACTCTCCAGCAAATCTTGTATATCTGATTTATCTCCAGAGTTGTGTATAGAATACAACTCAGCCACTTTCTGCTTTTCATGCTCTAACTGAGCTTTCAGCCGGTTCATCTCAATCTGGTCACTGGCTACTGTGGCTTTGTATTCCTCTAAGGTAGATGCTAGTGCTGTTTTGCTTTTCTGCTCTGACTCGATAATCCGTTCCATGTGGTGATTTCGTTCTTTTAATGCCCCTATCATTTCTTGTGCCTCCTTGTTGTCTTGTTCTGCCATCTTCAAAGTGTTGCTCAAGTGCTGCTGAACACCTAACAGCTGCTCTCGCTCAAACCGAGCATTCTCTGCAAGGTCCATATAACGCTGCTCTAACTCCATGTAGCGACCACTTTTCATATCTTCATCAATTACATATGAAATATGGTGTTCATCTAAAAGGGACCGAAAATACTCAATCTGACGGCTGAAGTGTTCTAACTTGTCACTTTGCTGGCACAAAGACTCCATAAGGATTACTTTTTCCTCTCCAAGTCTTTCATTCTCACTGTTTAGCTCTTGTGTTATTTGTTGCAAATCTGCAAGCTCTTGAAGTGTGGCTTGGAGCTCTTCAGCTGTACTGTGTTGATTCTCTTCCATCTGATGTATCCGTTCTGTCAGACAAGCTACGGACACTTCACTTGCATTGCCACTGCTTCCCTTCCTAGATCTTTCTATACTTGGTACACCCTCAGACTCTGAAGATGATGGAGCATCTAAGGCATCATCACTTGATGTCAGCGGCTGATAAACTTCACTGCACTCACTGTCTAAATTATCCATGGAATTACTATGCTGGTTGTCCATCAAAGTGTTTTCATCCTGACTTAACAAATCTTCCATTGATCCAGGAGCAGAACCTTCCACTGAAGATGTCAGAGTACCACCACCATCACTGTGGTTGCCAGCTGTAATCTCTGGACTCAAAGACTGATAGCCAAAGAGTTTTTCCGAGTTGTCCAGCCTTTGTTCTAAAGAAAAGCCTAATGCATTTAGTCTGTCTTTTAACATTCTGTTCTCATTCTTCAGCTGGTTGAGCTCTTCTCGGATGGCAGTGTTTTGTTCCTGTAACTGTAGCAACGTAGACTCTACATCAGTTGGCTGATGGACAACAATGGCCTCTTTTTCTTCAGATTTTTCATCACCTTCAAGTTGATCTTCGTTAAGTCCCAGCTGAGCACGCATATCCCTTAATTCATTCCTCAGATGCAAGATTTCCACATCTTTAGTTTTTGCTAATGTCAAAAGATCGTTCACCTTTGCTTCCAAGGCAGCTTTGTCACTGATTTGATTGTCTGATTTGGACTTGCTCATTCGAATATCAGATTCCGGATTGGTGCGACTACGGGAGCGTTTTGCTAGTACCGTATCATTGGTCCCCTGTCCAGTCAAAGGCAGCTTTTTGCTCTGGCTTAAACGAGAACGATCGCGTATTCTTTCTCTAGAAGAGCTTGACTCTTTATTTCCAGATGAAGTGCTACGCTTAGTTGTGGAACTTGTACCTGTATGTTTGTTGAAAGTTAGGAACATTAATTTAAAATAGAATATCTGTAACAGAAGACCGTGTGTTTTGTATCAGCAATACAGTGGCTGATTTTCTGCATCACACTGGTAAATGCATTTAATAAAATACATTTAGAGTAAATCTTTATACAACCTTAATAATGAATTGGTGTAGTTATATTTTGAGACATGCTTTACCAATTGCTTTGCTTTACCAGTATTTTGAAAATGATCTAGACCTTAAAGTTAAATATTTGCAAGTTTTTTTCTGCCTTCAACAGCTTCTGATAAATTGTACAAAACCTGCAGCAGTGCTGTTCCTAAAAGTTCAGATTTCTCTCTCTCTCTCTCCACTAGATTTGAATGCAAGCTTTTAAGTGATGAATTGCACATTATGATTCCTGGAATGAAAGTTAAAGGTTTTTTTCTTTTCATCTCATTTCATAAAGACGAGGAGAGATTATGACTTTACTTCCAGATACTTTACATCTTCGCAAACATTACTGAATCCAAACCAATGTAAGACAAGACATATTTCCACTTATATTGATAACACACTAAATAATTTCACTTTTCTTAACAGCTTCAGAAAACTCCTACTTTATTTCTATAAAGCAACACAGAATGTCCAAAATGTTGATTGCAACAAATCACATCTTAAAAATTTAGTGCATGTGTCATGGATTTTTTTTTAGATATACTGAATTATTTTAGACAAATCTAGATTCTCTAGATTAATGATTTAAGTTTATATAGTAGTTGCATAATCAGTACTGAAAAAAAATAAAAGCAACACCCTCCAAAAAGGCAATTACATTATTAAAAAACAGGAAAAGAGCACAGAAGGTGATTGCTTTGACTGTGGCCTTACTGACCACTTCATTAGGCAGCCTGGATACCCAGAACACAATAGGAAAATAAAAAGCCACCCAACTACCATCTTTAACGATCAATATACCCATTTACCTGCAATAGTTTTGGGCTTATTTTCCAGACTGTTCATGGCTGTCCCTGATGCTGAAGATGCTGTTGATACACAAGTGCTCTTCTTTGCCTTCACACCATTGGTCATTGTCATGCCACCTGCCATCCCCGCTAAGAGGTCATCATTACTCTTAGTCTGAAAGAAACAGAAGCAGCAGCTTTCAAGAATGTTGAAAAGTATAAATGCACTGTGCAGAGTTGGTAAGCTGAAACTGAACGTTAGCTCCTTACATACGACTGACCATAGAAACTGAGTCTTCTCTCTCCCAGACAAAATGGTTAATGTTTCAATACCACAGAGAAAAAAAAAAATAATAAGGAAAGCACAGTAACACACCAGTGTAACACTTCTCAATTTTGACTGAAAGATTGTTTAAGCATAAAAATGAAGACAATTCTTAGATAATTAAACCACCGAATACTAGGAAGTTAATATAATGGCCTTAAATAGAATATGATCAAGCATTTTCTGGTGGACAAGTCCAGAACAAAAAGATCACACCATACACCGAAAATAATCAATCCAACATTAAAAAAAAAAATGCTCTTTCTAGCTCAAAATAGTGAGCTAGAAATCACTAGAGACTAGGACAGTACTCAGGGGGGAGGAGGTACCCCACCCTCGCCATATATCCTTGCCTTGTTTTCATGTTCTTTACTAGGCACTCTCAAAAATGGGATATTCGTTTGATGGACTTTTTGTCTGACCACATACAATCATTCCCAAATCTACTGTTAGTCACAAAAGCTGCCTGGAATGTGACATGGCAGTAAGCACAGAAGTCTCAAGAACAGAATTCCCAAACAGAGAATACATCTTTTCAGAACAAAGCAAACTCTAGAAATACTAAGTTCTTCAGTATTAATTGGCAGACTTTACAACTCTTTAAAATGCAATTTTTCAAATGGCGAAACCATCAAACTATGCTAAACATTTTTCCCATTATAGGGGCAAGAAAAATTAAAAGAAAACAGCTGTGTTAGCAGCATTCCTTGAGTAATTTTATTATTCAGCTGGATAACACACTTGAAGTTTCAACCAGCATCCCAGCTAAAAAGCAGTGCTTAGGAATTAGCCAGTTGCTTTGCATCATGACTTTCAAGTTCTGTGGGTTTGTAACTTCTAGCTCCCGTACATATTCATGTTAAAAACTATATTCCAGACATTACGATTCTATACATTAAGAATGAAGGTATACTTGCTTATTTAAAAAAAAAACAACAGGTGCATCTCACTCCATTCTGTATAGTTTCTTTTTACAAGTGTAAATTTAAGAGTTAGAAACTCTGATCATAGTATTGTGGAAAGGGCATGGATGGGGGATTTGTACCATTTACAAAGAAGAGCAGCTGCAAAACAAAAGGAAGCTTGGGAAAAGAACGTATTTGTTTTGCATGCAGTTGTTAGAAATACAGGTAATTTGCTGACAGAAACAGGTATTTGTAAGGGTAAAATCTTCTAGGACAAGAATGTTTTTATTGAATCCCATAGGAAATAGTATAACCTTCTAAAATGGTTTATAAAAGGCTGGAAGAAAACACCTTACTCTGAGGCTCTGGTTTGATGTGCATTTAAGCTGACTTTTCTGCTGTGAAACAGCCACTGTTGTTCTGTCCCACGCTTCACGTGCTTACACACTGTGCAGTGTAAACTGAAGCCTTTTCAAAGGGCTCCCTCCTCCCAGGAGCCAGATCCATTCCTTGATCTGCTAAGTCACACAGCCATGCAAAACAGCAGATGCAATGTAAGTACCAATGGGAAAATGAAAATGTTGGAGGGCTACAAAATCAACAAAGCCCATGCCGCTTGGGTGGGGGAGAAGAGCTGAGCACAACTACTACTGTATGACAACCCTCTGTTAAGCTGCAATCTAATCAGATTTCATATATAATCTAAACTAGTTTTGTGGGCCTGGGTGTAGAGGGGGAGGCAAACAGCCTTGTGATGCAATATTCACCTAAACCAAGGTGTTACAAAAAGGCAGAGAACAGTGATTTTCTATTTTGATACTGGATGTGCCAATCCGGCTGCAAATGTGATAGTTCAGACTGTCAGCATTTTTACCCTGTTGAAAGAGTGGGGAAATTAGATTAAGCTTTTAGACACTTATAGTACAAGTACATGTTATTAAGCCAAATAGGTCAAGATGTGACTCAGCTTGAATAATAATAATAAAAAAAGCTAAGTAATATGCACACTTTCTGACATTAGTCATCTCCAGTCCTTGCTGAACAAAGGAATTTACAACAGCCATTCTTCTTCTGACTTACCCATGAACTATTTCTAGTCTAGGTTGGAAGGCCCTGCCTCCTCTGCAGCCAATTAGTAAACAGCTTCTCAAAACTGTAACACTATACTCTTGGCAAAGAAAACTATCTAGCAAGCTTTTGGAAAAACTACAAACCAGCAGCTCTCTTTTCTTAACACTCCAGAATGGCAACCATTCTTAACTTTAAAAATCAAAGTATTTTTGTAGCATATATTTCTAATGGAAGCAAAATTGATGTCGTATGTTTATTAAACAGCTTTTTCCCATTTACTGTAAACAGTGCAATCCCACTCAGCATTAAAACCCCTACAGTAAAATACAAAAAATTAGAAAATATGTTCATCCAGACCTATTTTGATTTTCTACATGAAAAACATTTCATAATTACACAACTCATATTCCGTTTTCCCTCACATCTTTCCTTGAGTGCAATGAAACTTTAATGATCACCTCTGCAATTTATTTCATTTTAGTTTCTTAACAAGTATATCCTATTTACTGCACCTCATTCAAATCCATATATATGTGTGTGTATATATATATATATATATATATATATATATATATAATTTTTCCTACCTGGGATTTTCTTTGATGCTTGCTGTTGCTGCATTTGAGTGCTTCAAACATCAAACTTCGCAACAATCTGTAATTAAGTTACTGCATTTTGCAAACAGATTACTGAAGCCTAGACACATGATTACTGAAAACACATTCTAATTTTTAATATTTAAATAGCGGTGTCCAAGTCCTGGCTTTTCAGGGACATGGATTTTGCAATTCATTTGTATGAAGTACAGCTGCTGTCTAATTACAGTTCTGAGTATTAGCATGATCACAAGCTCATTAGCTAAAGTAGTAAAAAAATAATGATCTTAAAAATAAGAACATGTTATTTTCAGAGTATTTTTTGGCAGATTAAAAATTGGAAGTGGCTGGCAGTTAGCTTTCTGCTGTAATAATACGTGTGGGGTAGCGTGGGTGCTGAACATTTTACAAAAGTCCTGGGCAAGGTGGAAACCAAAAATCTACAAAGAATTAACCAACAAAAAAGCATTCTAAAGCAGACAGACGAACCAACCTCTGGAACAGCGTTCAGCTGTACAGAAGGGTGGGTCTCACAGTTTCTTCCTGTGCTCATTGTCCACACACTTTGGAAACTCTACAAAAAAAGGACAAATCTATGGAACAATGAGTAGCTAAAGAAGCCCACCCAAAGCTGAACATCAGCCTGTGGTTACATCATGAAGGGATAGGAAAAGAAGCAAACTATAATTACAAAGTAATTCTCAATTTTGCAACAGTATTACTGACTGAACTAAGACTGGTACAGAACGTGTGTATTTCTACCTCTTAATAGTGGCATTTCATTCAACAACCAACTGAAAGTTTCTGTATCTATATGCACACAGTGTAAGGACCAAATAAATGAGTAAGCTGTTGCAATTAAAGTTCTTTAATGCCAGCTTTTTTTGTGTGTGTGTCAAGGAATACTAAATGAAATTCATAACACACACACCAATTCATTGAGTGTTAAGAGAAGATCCTACAACCACTATGAGAAAAACAATGTGCCAAATGCTTCAAAACCTATACAAAAATCATTTATAAAATAATACAACTTGTTATTGATACTTCTTACAAGCCAGTATTTATGAATGTGAGTTGACAGTTATCAATGAATCAGAAAAATACAAACTAAATTTGTTGTATAAGTATGGAACACTCAAGATAAGATTCATCATCATCAAGTCACATAGTTGGCACAAATACAGCTTAACAGGTAAAAGATATCCAACTGCATGAGTAAGTCTGGCTGTAACATAAAGCTGAGATAAATCTTAGTAATTAAGAGAAAACTTTTCATTGTGCCTCAGACATATAATTGTCAAATTCTAATCCCACACCCAAACATAGCCAGAAGTGTTACTAATATAGGTAAAATTGTGAAAGCATACTGGGTCAAATTTCTTTAGTGTTAGATCATCTTTCTCCTTTATCTCACTGAGAGGTACGACGTAAGAAACTTGATAAGTAAACTACAAAGGACTTTTGTTTCCATATTCTTTGAGAGGTTTCTAGAAATACACAATAAGTAGTGTCAACAAGCATCAAAAGACTATTTAAAGTTAAGAAAACTGCAAGATATATTGGGTGGCAGAGGAAATAGGGGGCACTGGGAGAAAAATCTAGCTGAAACCTGGCTTGCAAGTTCATCAGCAAAAGTATTAACCATTCTGACATAAAAGAAAAGCAAGAGAACAGAGAAAGGGAACACACCTTTTGACTTCAGTAATCCTGCACAGCTATTACAAAGAGACCTCAACTCTTACCACTTCTTTAATTTTAGGTCTTTATTTGCCAGTTGTTTAAATGACCTATCTGGCTTCCTGAAGGCGACAGCGGTTCAGGTGGCTGTTGCAGACACCAGCCCTTTTCCTTGTTCTGTTCATTTGCTGCAGGGCAGCAGCAGCAGTGCCACAGCTCTGTGTCCTGGGCTGCAGAAAGGCAGAAGGAGGTAGGTCCAGCCATACTTCCGTGCCAGGAGAGGGAGGCAGACCAGGCAGGCTCGTACTATCCATCCAACCCAGGTGAAAACTGCACCAGCACACCTCAATATGACTTATTTTTTTTGGTTGTTGAAAACCATATGCTCCTAAATCTACTGCCCTGTTTTGCTAATGTAAGAGAAAACCTCTACCTTTGAACTTGTTCTAGGAGCAAGAATCAACTTGTGAAAATTCTGCTCAAGCAGTACTTCACACAAAGCAAAGGCCAAAACAGCTAGAAGAATGCAGCTGCACTGACCTGATAGCAAAAAGTTTCTCATGTTAGATACCTCATTGGTTCTTTTTCCAGAATTAGCAAATAACTCTTATCAAATCCCATTAGTCACTGACACACCATTCATGCATAACATGACACTACTAATAACGTTCATCAGAACGCAACTTCCATGCTGCTCCTTTTGCAGAACAGCCAAGTTCTGCAACGTATATTGCCTTCCATCACACCACACACTGCAATACGAAAAATGTAGCACAAATGCCACACAAGGTCCTATCACCCTGCCCGGTACTGTGTAACTACTCAAATTCCCTTCAGTTACCCATATAACAAACCTCTACTCTAAGCTACATTAAAGACATGCTTTAAAATTATGTTTTTTACAGTAAAGCTTTAAAAAGAGTAGAATCAATCAGAACGTTCTATTGGTTATTACCTTCAAAAGAGCTGCTGATGTCCCGGTTTTGGAGAGTTTTGTTACTGCAGACACTGAGGAGCCGTTTTCTGGTTTGGCTTTTTCAGTTGTTTGAGTTTTATTTACTCCAGGCACTTTGGGCACTGAGCCAACACTCCTGCTTGCTTTCTTCATTCTGGGCTGTCTGTTTATGATGCATTTACAAACAAATCTACAAGAAGAAAGAGAGAAAGAAATTTTAAATACAAATGAAAAGCAATGTCTTTATAATGCTCTATTTAAGATCAGAAGTCCACAACAGCAGTAAAGACCACAAAACAGAGGCAAACAGAACAGATGCAACTGACCAATGGCTTTTTCATTTTTTAAAGAAGGAATTTTTACCAAGAACTAAGCACTTCCTACAGCTCCACTCCAAATTATAACCATTTTTTCAGCTCTCTTTCCACAAATGGCACTGAACCGAGGATATTTTATAAGTGACCCATGTTGCCGAGTTCACTCGTTAGCTAGCAAAAGAAAGGCTTATTAAGGCAGCAATGTCCTTTATTTCTGACTGTGGGAAGGAAAATACCGTGGGAGTACTCAGGCAATAGCCTGACGACCAACAACACTGGATCTGAGAAAAGATTACCACCCGCTTGGTATCTAAAGTACTGAGAGAGTAACAGCAGTTGCAGAGAGAAAGTGTTTTATAAAAATTAAAAGAAGTTAAAAAAATCAGATTCCTTGAAACCATTTATTATTAAAAATCATGTTTATAAACACATGGGATTTTACCAAATTTAATACTAGTCATATGATTATGAGGATTATCTCCGAGAAGAAACCAGAAGCGCCCCACCACGTCCCAGTCTGCAGTCAGGACACTTCAGCATCTTTACCTTTGCCTGCAAGTTTTCTCAAAGAGCAGACAACTGTCAATGCTGTCAATTCCAACCATGAGCAAACAAACGAAACCTTGGAAAACAAAGCTGGCTTTACTCAAACCAGGAGCAGCTGCAGCAGACCCAAACACTGCAGCTATCACAAGAACTGCTAATTCTGTAAGACAACCTAAGAAAGGGTAACTAGCCAAAAGCCATTAATTTGAAGCAGGGACTACCAGAAAGATTAGACACATTGGGATCTTCTTCCCTCTTGCAAAAGTGAGATCCTTAGCAGCTGTTTTCTTCACCTCCGCTGAGTCAGAAGACATAGGATAGAAGACTAAGGAAAATTCCACTTCCCTTTCAGTCTCACAGATTCTGGGTGGAAGTAAGTGATTGGGTTTATCTGAGCCCAATATCCGGCAGCTGATTAGGAACATGAAACACATCAGTTGTTTCCATCTCTTAAGAAGTGAAGCATTTCAAAGGTATAAAAAACAGACTGATGACTGAGTGCATGAGTTGGGCAACACAAAATCACACTAATCAGGAGTACTAATTCATTTCAGCTAACAAAATTAACACCATACCCTTACACACACTCCTTCCTCCCCATTACCACCTCAGCAGCACACAACTATATTTCAAGTCTGACTTTTATCAAAGTCAGTAAAACACCAGGAGTTTTGCCTCCTCAGACCCCTAAGTGCTGTTAATAGAAGCAACAGGAAGTTTCATTTTAAGACACTGAAAATATTTGTTTATAGCTTCCAGATTCCCTTTAGCTCTGAAAGCTGGCATGAACAGACACAGAAAACTTTGTTTGCTGTTGCAGTTTCATCATCAGAATGTCAAAAATGCACCAGTCCTGCCATACGGCTACCAGTAATCACAACGCCTTCACAGAAGATTAAATAACTGAGAGATAATTTGAAATGAGACACTCCTAAGAAAACCAAAACCCAAACCAGAAAAGCCCCATGAAGGTACTATGTTTGCTATACACACATAATTTTAAGTGGTACAACTGCTTACTGGATACCAAAAGCAGACACTAATATTTACAGGTAGGACCAAGTTACCACACTTATATTTCTTGCCTTTCTCATATTTATGAGTTAAACACTTACTTGTGCTTTTGATCTTATTCAATTAAGAATTAAAATTGAAAGACCAAAGAGCATAGGGTTGTTTAGTCAAACTGGCATCATTAGTACTGAATGATATTTTGATGTTCTACAGACTACATTAAAAAGTTGCCCATAGCATGCTTAAGAAGCAGTCACACAAATTTTCAGTGTACAGCTTATTGTGAAGCTGACTGCATTAAAAAAATTACCCCAAAGAAAAAAATATACTCGCAACAAACCCAGTAAATCAGAATCATAGCTTTTTGACAGCTTATAGAGCTAGAAAACCAGCACTATAATGAAGGTTTGGGTACTGCAACGATGTGGCTATCGTATATTTGGGCAGAGCTTGACAACCTTGTCTGGCAATCTAGATCAAGCAGTAGCTCCAGGTGGCACGCAGACATCCAGCAATGGCCATTTGCAAGACACATTGTCAAGTCTACAGAGCACATTCGTCAAGTCTGACACATCTTACAACATGCCAGATACACACTGCACACATGATCTTTGCATGCACAGTAAAAGAGCAGTTCATTTCAGATTTGCAAGTAATACAGTAACTGGATATATGATCCCAAAAGGAAATACAGGCTAGCATTAGCTTCTACAGTACAAACCATTTATACTCCTACACATACACAGAGGTCATCAGTGACAAAAGACTGCAAAATCAAATGGTTTTTTTTTAACTTTAGAAAAGTTCTGCAATGAACTTTTCTAAAAACGCATGTTTTAGAAGAGTTTCTGAAAACATGCCACGGTTATTTGTTCCAAGAACAGCAACTGCAGAGAGAAGTGATGTAATAAGAAAGCTCAACAAAGTAACTAAGTGTAATTCTCATGTTTCATCACAGCATTGCTTTAAAGTATCCATAAATGTGACACTGAAAAACACTATTTGTGATTTACTGACACCCAAAGGCAGAACCACCTTTCCAGAAACTTCAAAAGATACTCAGAGGACAGGGAGGGCCAGGTAGTGGTTTTCTTCCAGAGAAACAAAGCTGTAGTAGTTACTTTCTTACTGAAAGAAGATTGTGCAATTATAGTTTAAAAACTGAGAAAAAGATACAAATGAGTCCAACTTTACTTAAATAAAGAACAATACATTAATTAGCATTACAGGCTCTCTAAAAGCAGCCGCTCACTTAGGTTCCTAAGTGAATTTATGACCTCTCTGTGCCTATTTCTCCCCTTCCGTCTGCTCCAGGAAGGAAGAAGAGATGGGGTTTTGGCACTGAGAACAGAAGACATCAATATTGCTGAACTGTAAGTGGAAAAAGCTCTACTTCACCCAGTTTCTCAAAAGGCAGACAGGGTGCATACAGACTACCTTTATGCTTCTACAGAAGAGCACCACATTCCTTAGGAACACACAAGTATTAGGAATCAACAATAAATTTGTCTCTGCCCAATGTTGATTTTAAAATAGGTAACAGAATGCTCACTAGCCAAATGAGGCTTCCTGAAGATTAACACACAACACTAATAATTCAAATGAGATCTAAACCATTATTTCACTATTGTTTTGAATACTGCAAATAAATCTGGAGTTTATATTTTGCCCTAGGGAGAAAGAAGGAATTACTGAAGATTTCCTTTCCCTTTACACACACTTCCTCCCACCTCAAAAAACAAAGACAGACGGGGCGAGGGGGGGGGGGGGAGAAAGCAAAAAAAAAGAGTGAAATAGAAAACTAACACTAAAAAGCTGCAGTGTTAATAAAATTTGCAACTCCATGAGACAGTCAAGAAACACTTCGAAAGTCCCTCGTATCACACTACTAAACAAAATACTCATCTATCAACAGACACAAGATGTTACTGGAAAAAATTTGATTAATGCTAGCACTACAGTATCAATTATAAAATTAATCAGGATGGAGAGAAGCCAAAACAAGCCCAAAATATCAGATAGAAAGACTGCATTCCTAAACGAAAATGTAACTATTCACTCTAACCTGTATCCTTTCCCAGATATGTCTCTTTCCACAGCACACATAGTATAGGAAACAAAAAGGGAATCTTGCTCAGGAGCGTGCTCTCCTTGCGCTGGCGGAGGCATGGGAAACCAGCCCTGCATTTTATACCAACTGCAAATACACCTCCATAAATAATAATTTAAAAGTGTTTTGCCCAATAGCAAGGCTCTGCTTTTTACGGTAAACTGATATGATACACTCACCCAGCCAACATGCAATGCTTTCAGGGTTACTCTTATGTCCTCTTTAGAAACCTGAAAACTGAGGCAGGAGGGTGCAGGGTGTGCGTATGATTTCTTACTGTGATTATTTTAACTTCATCCATTATTTAATGTACTTATTTATGCTAGTATTGCTGTCACAAAAGCTCCATTATAAGAATACAAAAAACAGCTTCCTGTGCCTATAAGGTGAGAGAGGGTTAAGCACCAGAAAAGGTATTAGCCTTTTGCCTTTGGCTGAAAATATGAGGTATCAAGAGGTATTAAGCAGTTTTATCTATTAAAAAAAAAAAAAAAAAAAAAAAGAGTCAATTATTAAAGAAAATTATAAATAATCTCAGAATTATCTTTTAAGAGTTCAAAAAAATAAAAACAACGAATCCCTCAAACTGGAGGATACTGATCATTTTTGAAAAATCAAATACCCAAATTACAGATGAAAATACAAATATTCACATTTAAAAGCAATCGAGTCAGTGCACTTTCACTCTCTATTTATAAAAGTTCTTTGGTTTTGATATATTTAGGCTGACAACTTTTGCCCAAATAATTAGGGAATGACATTTTTAGGTCACTTACACAGTCCCAAAAGGCTGAACTGTGAAGAAATGATTATGAAATGCAGCCTTTTCAACCCCCCCATAAAACACAGATCCAGAACTTCCTGCTGTCTCCGCAGGCAAGACAGCATAGGCACCAAGAGCTTAACATCTGGGACGTGAAATAAGCTACACAGTAAGAGACAAGAGTTCTCTACATTTCTAATGTCCACAGCTCAAACTTTCAGCCTGTAAGCTGCACAAGCAAACTCTACAACCCTGCCTCTTGCTCAATAATTACAAAAACATAATCCATTAACCACTGGATTCCAGAAGGCCAGAGCAAGCATTGCATTTTTTTTATTGCTTAAGATCAAGACATCAGTTTTAGTCACTTGAAAGTTTGCTGATGCTAGAGGGTTAAGATACCAAGGATAACAGAAAACTGCACAGAATCACAGAAGACCCTTATGAGAGTAACTGGACAATAAAAATAGCAAATAAAATTAAATGTAGGTAAACACAAAGCATTCTATCTTTTGGGGAAAAGCAACCTCAGCTTCATATATAAATGTGCTTTCAACTCATAAACATTGCTCAGCAAGACTTCAGCATTTTGATTCACAGCTTCATTAAACTATCGGTACAGTGTCTGGAATAGGGCAAAAAAAGCAAAGCAATTCCAGGAATTATTAAAGAAAGGAATAAAGAACAAACCATTAAATAATAATATCGCACTCAAATAAATTTTTTTCCCATCTACCCACACTTCATTTGGTATGTGCAGTTCTGGTCTCTCAACCTCAAAAAGAATGATTTCTTATAGACCCGAAAAAGGTTCAGCAAGGGGCAAAAATAAGATCAAAGGTATGCAAGACATCTCACAGGGAACACGACAAAGGCCTATGAAATCTTGAATGGCATTGAAAAGGCAGACTGGGACTGGCTGTTAATCATCTGTTCCAGTACTAAAACTAAGGACCAACAAATGAAATTAGAGCCAGGTTCAAAATAAGAAAAATTAACTGTATTTTTAAAGCAGATTAAAAGAATGCTGTGTCTGCATGAAGTGCAAGTGGAAGGGCAGACTGGACATGCACAAGGAAGAGAAATTCCCTAATGGATGCTAAATGGCTGAGCACAAAGGGCTCCAAAACCCCTCTGAGCCAAAAATAATTGCAGGTTGGGACAGCAGTCATGGTAGGAGGGAAGACTTTGATTTTGTGTTGTTTTTTTTTTTTCCCTGAGGCATCTGCTCACAGCCATGGCTGGACCCAAAGCACCAGGTAGGATGGATCCCTGCACCAGGCAGGGCAGTGTCTGCTAAGTTCTTATGCCACAAGGAATACATACAGATGTCAATGATTTATGAGTGCTGCTATTTTGGAACAACTGCTGCAGGTAGTTATTTAGAAAAGAAAGACTATCCTATTGCTTTCTACTTTAAAAATTCAAAAGTATCTTAACAGTTTTACATTACAAGTTGTGAAATCGCAAAAACCGGAATTCTACCTTTATGTTATGTTACCCATCCACTGTTTTCAAGCCACATTAGCTACTGCTGCTTCTCTTTTAAACAGAAGAGAGGAACAACCAGAGGTTTGGGCAAGAATTGGCTGTTATACACCTAAATTTCTCTACTCCTTCTTTGGAGAAAACTTCAGAGCTGTAACTGCTGTGAGCAATGTGTAACCGTTGCAATACTTAACATTCCAGACAAGTGACAGGAACATTTACAGAAGAACTCCCTAAACTTATGAACCGTGCTCTAAAAGCCTTTTCATAACAAAATTAAATAACATAGTCTTGTTTTCAAGCTCCTACTTTATACAACCGCTATTTCAAACCACTGCTGAGGAAAGAAAAAACAACTGTTCAACTAAGTCCAACTGATTCTTCCTATCATGGGGAATTTGTTCCACAAGGAAGGGGAGCACTGTCCATAACTGGGTCTCAGCACTAACTTCTACATTGACTGTACCTTCCAAAGCACTTTTTTTATTATTTTTTTACAAAGTTAAGTTACAGTTTTGGAAACCAGAACAAAAAGCCAGGTAAACCTATACCTTATTGGTATCCATCCTAGTGCTGATTAAAAATGTTCTAAGCAGGCATGAGGTACCCTGGAGCATGCCCATTAGCTATGGCTGCTGACACTATAGATGAGAACACCATCCACGTTACTATTAAATAGGTTTTGTTTCACTGGTATTGATAATACATGTAATGAAAAATATCTTTCTATCTGAAGGCAGTCTGTGTGTCCCTTAGAGTGCAAGTTGAGATAAACCTCAACCAGCAGAACACGATAAAGGAAACAGAAGAGGGGAATATAGTATGTAGAATATTAGTACAATAAACATGGAGGGACACTAAAACCTGGTTTTGGATACTTTGTAACTTTTCACTCCTTTTGCTAAATTTCACAGTTGCATCCAAATGTTAAGCCATGCGCTAACAAATGATGTAATATATACCTATTTCCTGGGTAGCAATTATGCCTCTATGGTAGATTTTAAAGGCTTAAACAAACTTAGTAGAAATATCAACCTCCCCTGTAAACCACTCAGGTTAATATTCCAATAAAATAGAACAAACTCTTAACTTGGCACTGTGGGTTTGCTGAGAAAAAAAAAAAAAAATTAACACTATAAATTTCCCAGACAAAGGACTGGCCAGCTTTAACTATAGAAGCAGCTAGTCTAAAAAGTGACACTTGGTCAGTTAACTACATTAACTGAAAGCGTTGTTATCTGTCATCATTGCAAGCATGTTCTAAAGTGTTATCACAAAAAAATTAATAATAATTTAAAAAAATATCAATAAACATCCAGTTACAAAGGTGTATTTAGTGTCATATAAACTTAAGTATATACTGTATTCCTTAACCAACAATCAGATTCCCCTGCACACATGGAAATTTTCCTTGCACTGCCAGGGAAGTACTTTCAGAATGAGCAACATACAATTTTAAGACCAGTGAATCTGGCAGAATAGCACAACAAAAAGCGCACAACTAACACAACAGCCTTCTTCTGTTTTAAACTGACTAGCTCAGTAAGCCACATTTCATCGCAATGTATCTGCCTCCAGCACAGCTGTTCCCAACAGTGCCGGCTAGAGTAGGTGACCTCTTCCCTTTTGTCCGTTGAAAATGTTGTCAGCTGAATTCCTGCATCAACAACTGCAGCAAAGGCTTCTGCTGCATGAAGTTCACAGCGAGAAGAAAGGCAAGCAGCAGCCTAGCTCTCATTAGAAAACCGGTGACAGAAAGGACGTGCCATGTGCTGTTTCATGAGCCAGACCAGTGGCTCCCACCACACGTATGTTACAGGTAAAACCTGTAAGGTGAGTAACTTTGACCAGGTCCCACGTTCATCCAGAACATCCATCAGATCTTCAGTTCATGCAAAACCCCAAACCCCCAAATCCTGTTTCCAGCATGGTGACGACTACAAAATTGTTGTTGCCAGCTTTTGGCTAATGTATTCTCAACTTGAGGACTTTCTGTTGCCTGGATTTATGGAACTGGGAAGCGACTGGATGCTCACTAAGTCCACTTCACCACTGACCTGGTCTGGCAACATTCCTGAAGGCATTGCAGAAAATAAAATAAAAAATTTTTAAAAAAAAAAACCAACCACAACAGGAAAAGCATATGGAGATACATCCCCTGAGGACCTTCACAGCTTACAGCTCTGGGATTCCCAGCCCCAGAAGGACCATTCTGGTCTCAGGGGGACCAAGGGAATGGCCCATCCACAAACCAGCCTTGCTAAGTCTGGGGGAAGTGCCTGCTGGGGATTGCTTAAGCTAGTCATAAAAGTAATTTAATTGTACCCTGCCACCAAAAAAGGCAGTCCCACCCCTTCCTCAGTCCTCTCCCTTCTTTTAATTCTAGAGATCATAGCTTGTTTTTTGATGAGTTGGTCTTTCAGTCAGATCAGGACTGATCTGACTCACCTTATAATTGCTAGATACTATGCAAAGGAAGCAGTGGGACAGTGAACTGGGAACGACGAGGAAGGTTCACCTTTTCAGAGAAGGTGTAGGCCCAAACATGTTTTAATTCAGTCTCAGGCTACTGGACACTCAGCAACAGCCCTGATTTAAATGAACCTCTCCCTGCCACCCAACTACCACTTCCCAAGCCCCACTATTCTGTGGAAGCCACATGGTAAGATAGATGAGGCAAGAGATGAACCATGTCATTTTTAAGCCATCAACAAAAGACAAAACAGGGCACTGAGGGGTCTGAAGACTAGCTGCCTATGGGCTTCAGTTCTGTGCTCTGACCCACATCTTCCTCCACCTCCAAGACCTAGCAGCAGCACACTCATTACTTAGCTTAAAATCCTTCAGGCTTCACAGACGGAGACAGAACGGCATGCAAATCTTCCCTAAATACCCTGGTATCGCTAGGGGAGGAGCATTTACCTACCCCAGTGTGGAAGCCCAAGGACATACATTTTGAGTCATAGAGAACAGTCCTTGGGACAGGCTGGAGAGGCCACTATTATATTTTTCCCTCCCCCAGGAACAAGGATGAGATACTGTTTCTCTTCTACATTTATATTCCAAGCCTTCTGGAAAAGGATGACTCACTAACCAGTTTGTGGAGTCCCTGTTTCCTTGGACGGTTTGGTTGTTGGAGCAATGCAGGACTCCACACGGGACAGCACTAAAAGCTCAAGACCAGCACAGCATCCCTAACTGATGTGACTGCTGATGTGCTGATACCACCTCAGAATGCCAAGTGCCTAACACTTGAGTACTTTCCATTGTGAAGCACTTCTATGGTATTGCTTTTGAGAAGCTCCTATACCTTCAGATTTCACGGCGAGCCTTTGATGTTTGGCTGAAGGCCTTGGAATAGTTTTTCCATTCCCTCCAGAAAAATGTAGTCTTTCTACTAAAAAAGGCTATACTGAAATCTTCATCGTTATTTTTTCCTTCAACTATCCTTTAAGACTAATATCCTTAAGTTATAGACTTCATGGAACTTTCTTCTGTACATAGATACTATTTATTTTTTACAGGTTTATAGCAGAAACATTTTCAGAAAACTGTCAAGAAGCTCTTATAATGCATATCTGTATAATTTTATGTGAAATATAAGTAGACTGAAATCTCATGTGCCCAATTGGAATGATAATCTTTAAAATGTTTTTAATATTTTTCCTGAGCTTTCAGAAACAGAATTTATACTGTTTACTATGAATTGAAAGTGTTTGGTATCTTTCAATCACACTCAGAGCTAAAATGTAAAAAGAAATAGGTACAAAGCCTAGAATATCAGCATGTAGAAGATCAGACCCTGAAAGCATAATACAGAGCTTAGGAGCACATTGTACAAACAGCAGTTTTTGGTTTTTTGTGACAACTGACACATAAATACAACAAATAAATTCCTGCCATTAATGACAAGCTTTTATGGCTGAAAATACCAATAAGTTTGTATGTGGGAAACAAAAAGAGGTTAGGAGAGTGACCCAAGATACATGAAAAGCCAGTGTTCCAAAGACATGGGACCAAGCCCCTGAGCTCATCAGAATGAAGGGCTGGCAGCACCATGGCAAGGCTGGAGCCACAGGGACCTCCAGCAGCTTCACTCCCCATCAGCCTCAGTGTGTCACTTACAGTGCTGATCACATCTGGAAGAAGAAAAAGAACAATGACCACAGCACTGAAGAAAGTGGGATAGGCCATTCTTGCAAATCCACAATGCTCACTCAATTAAGCACAATTATATCAGTAAAGGAACTTATCTACTATGAAATAACGATACTTCCCTATTAAATCAGGACTCTGGGTTCTATTCCTACATGACTTTTTCCTCTATGGCTTTGAGACAACCAGCTCCTTGTGGCTGAACCTGGTTGTAAATCACAGTAATATCTATCCTAGCAAACTATCAAAACCTTTGGAGAATAGCATGACAGCATGCTTAAACTTTTTCAGAGCCATAGGGATGCCCATACTTAAAATGTTGAGGAAACTCTCTCCTGTACTTTTGTATAAGGCTAGAAGGAATAGCAACAGATGTGGGGGAAGAGTTTATGTTAGAAAGTGTTCATTTTAAAATCTTAATTCTTGATGAAAGTTCCTGGTATAGTCAAACCCAGTGATGTCGCCACGTTCAAGGATGCATCTTGTATTTACAAATCCTAAGTCAAGAATAACTTGACTACAACTTCCAGCAACTACACCTTTTTAAGAAGTTCCATCATTTCCAGAAGAGACATGTAATTGTCCATCTGATGAGAGTGCAGATAAACAGTAGCTTTGCATGATTCTGTCATTGGTAGCAAAGGAAGACCATTTTTGTCACAGAAAGACAGAAAAGCAAAACCAGAATCAGGCAGATTCGTAGTACGAATTGTGACTATAAAGAACAGGTTTTATTTTTTTGCTTTTCCTCCAGAAAAGCCCATATTCCTTCACTGACCTGAAGAAAATATTTGCCATTAACTATTTACAACACTGGTTACTTCTAAGGGAAAAGCAAATTGAAACAGACAAGATCTTTGTTTGCAAAGAAAGATTCATCACTACACAACAGATGTTACTTTAAATGCATACCCATTATCAAATCTCAGTGTCATTTAGCTTGCTAAATAAACTTCAAGCTCAGTACAACTTGGCAACTCTGTAAAAAGTAAAAAAATATAAATTTAAGTCCTACAGCTAAACAGAGAAAGTCAAGCTCTAATAGATCATTTCTATGAACTTCTCTGTGTCAGTTAAGACTTGTCAATATGAAGACTGCCAACATTTTAGCAATGAACAGTGAAATATGTTGAAGGAGCCTCTCCAGCACCAACCCTCACACAGCAAGCAAATTCTGTAGCCAAAGTTTCAAGAAGGCTTTATCTGCCAAACCACTGTGTGCTTTTAATTAAAAATGTATATAGAAATGTATTAAGAACACACAGTTTCAAGGAGCATTAAGAATGCCAGCCTCTTGGTCAAGCTTTCCACCGCCCCCAGCCCCCACCCCCAACGTATATCCCATAGGAAATCATTAGTCACCGCATGTACCTGTGGAGAACACGTATCCTACATTAGCTAAATGACCAAAATCAAGGAAACGTTTTTAACATCAGAAAAATACCAATACTCTCAGGCTGATGTCATCAAATACATCACTTGAGTACTTCATTACTACCTTTATTCTTTTTTAATACTATTTAAGTACTACGTGTTAGGTGCTCAGTTTATTTTCCTGAATAAAACTGTATGTACCAGTTAGTTGCAGGTGATCATTAGCTTGGCTTCGTGCTGGCAAACACTACCGGAAAATAAAATTAACTGAGGATCGTGAAAGACTTATCTTTCATAAATGTCAAACCAAGTCTTGAAGTCAGTGCAAATGAGTTATTTTCTCTCTTGACATTTTGCTTAAGTGGCTTTATTACCCTTTAATATGTAACAAATGGCTAGTTCTAAATGATGACTTTTAAGTTTTGTTTGGTAATGAAACTCTGCAGATCGATCCCCTTTAAAAATTCTCCTTTTACCAAACTTCACAATTTACTCTTGTATTACTCTTTTCTGCAATTTGGAAAGCTACTAGTTCTGCCACTTAGTTGCAACACAGTATCAGTTTTTTTCAGAATTAAGGTACCCTGAAACATTTACTTACAAAGATGAAGATCACAAGTTGTAGTATTTTTGCAGTAAAGAAGAAGTCCTCTTCGCCAAAGAAAATCAAACACGTGTGTGAAAAATCTAATGATTAATTATTCATGTGTTAAAAGAGAGTATCCTATGATTACCTGCAGGCTGCATTAAACAGTTAAGCCCTCCAAATGGTGGCTTCTCTCATCATTTCAGCTGGAATAAGCTCAAAAGAAACAAGTAATATGTTCCTTGAGACTAGTCACTTAAGGCTACATTTAAGTATATAATTCAGCTTCTAATACCCATTTTTTCTCGTTTTTTCAGTATAAAGGCTAAAAATAAGATCAAATGGGGTGATTTTTTAAGCCAGGAAGTACAAGCATAACATCTCTTACACTATTTTTCCCCACTGAGCAAGAGATTCAGTCACATTAATAGCACTATACAACTTCTGTAACTGGATCCTAGTTGGCAAGACAGGCTCTAACGTTGCAAGATCAAGGCAAGAAAAAAAGAACTTCTGAAGTACATTAGTGAAAGACCTCTTAAGGAGTTTCCATTGCACGTCTCCATCTTCTGAGAATATATTTTTCTCTTTCATACCAACAGTAAAGCAAAAACGGCACAAACTTATTTCCCTTCACCATGTTACTTGTAAGTATATATTTATTCATGCCTAAAATCTAAAATGTTAACTGTACATCACCTCATCTATTCTGCACAACGACATCTTTGCAGCAGAAATGTTACTATTCCAACATGCACTTAGACAGAAAATCCTCAACTCACTGGCTATACCTTACACTAGTGATTAACACAGGCCAGAGATTGTTCTCCAGTCTGGAGGCAAACCTGCATTGTTTGATTTGTGACTACACAGCCAAAATCACTTTCCTCTCTCCCCCACCCAGAGAGGTTGGCCATGTCCCATGTCTCTTTGGAGAAGTCCTAGCATTTGCCACTTCTGAATGATGCCCACATAAGGCTTAGGAAAACGCTAGGTGGCCATACTAGTGACAACACTGACAATTTACTAGCATGAACGATCACATGCCAGACCTCAGCCTAACATCCAAGTCTCCTTTGATTTGCTGCTATGGACACACTCTCCATTAAGGGAAACCTTCACTCATGCCTGATACAGAAGACACCCTTAAGTAGCATGCCTGGAAGGCCAGAGATCACACTGCCTTAGAACGTGGAGGGAAAGGGAAAATACCGCAGTGCTGGGAAGCTGCAAAACACAAAACTACAGTCTGTGAGAACTGGAAATCCCTGCACAGCGGTTTGCCTGCTGTGACATTCCACCACCATCAAATTTAATAAAACGGTCATTTTTACTACTAAAGATAGAACACAGATCTTTATCAACGATCACACCAAAACTCCTGTCAACAAACAGCTCTTCAACTTCAGCAGATAAAATAACTAGAAATATGCACAGCAGCGTTCATTTGGATGGAGCTGTTTGACAGAAACAATACAATAAATTAAAAAGATTTGAGATGTTTTGTTCCCCACAATTACGTATTGTATTCAATAAAGAAAGAAAAATAGACATGGTTCCTTGGACATGCAAAAACATCTGAAAAATCAAGTTTTTCTCTATTTCACATAGTCTACCAGCCTAGAATCTGATTTTTCCATTAACTGAAAATTAAGTGGCAGCGTTACAAAAAGCGAGAGACTACTGCCATCTCAGTTTCTCAGTTTTGGTCTCCGACTGTTTACAATGACCTGCTCTTTCTCATTTTTGTTAGTAACTACCTAACAGCAACCAACTAGGCTGGAGGAGGAGAAATAAAAAAACAGCCCAGAAGAAACTGTACTTCTGAGCTATTATAGAACTATATTGTGATCCACAGAGTGTTAAAAGCAGCTGCTGACTTTAGTTTGCCTACATTTCAGCAGCCAAAGTCCATACCATTAATTAAGCAGGAAGCAGCAACAGAAGGTTTATGTTTGCTTTTGGGGTGAGCAGAGCTCACACTCACTACATACTGTGACAAGCTACGGCTCTTCAAAACGATTTCACCCAGTGGAACCGTTTACAAGACACCTTTTCTGCTCCAAGAGAGCCCCTTTTCCAGCACCTAGCACAGACGCTTCATGCAATTGCAGGCAGTGGGTGAGACGCTGCTATGGAGAGAAGCGTGCAGTTTGCTGAGCATCAGCACCGTGTTGTTTTTCTCTCTGAGGGCACCAAGCGTAGAGGTTAGCACAGGCTGGTGGCCCTTCGGTTTGGGCCCAGCTACAGGAACCTGCTTCCCTCCACCCGGGCACCACCGGCTCACGGAAGGCTGGCACGAAGGAACACCGTGAGGCACAGGGAGGCAGACAGCAGGCACAGAACCGGGACTTGTAGGGTCTTTCAGCTACAAACCCGCAGAAAAGCGGCACTGCAGGCAAGCAGGAAAGCAGAACCCAGGCAGATGTCCCCTCGCCACAGACCCCCGCAGCGCGGCCGCTCGGCCTCTCCCCTCAGCCGGCTCCCGCGCACCCCCCGCCACGGAAACGGGCCGGCGGCGCCAACCGCTCCCACGGCGAGGCGCGAACCCGAGCCGGCCCCGCTCGCCGTTACCTCAGCCCCCAGCCCCCGCGGGGCACCCCGGGCGGCTCCCGCCGGCAGCGCCCTCCAAGGGACGGTCACAAAATGGGTGACAGGGAGGGACGCGGCGCGCTCAGCCAGGAGGCCCCTAAAGGGCACGGGGGGGCGACTGTCACCGCCGCGGCCGGCTGAGGGAGCGAGCGGCGCAGCGGGGCTGACAGCGCGGCCGGTGGCGCCTCGGGGCACGGGGGGGCAGCGGCGAGGGGGAGCACGAGCCCGGGGACGGGCGGCGCGGGGAAGAGGTTCCCCGCGGCGCTGAGGCGCGGCGGCCGGCAAGAGCCAGGGGCCCGGGACATAGGCCCCGGCGGGGCCTGCGCGGCCTGCGGGGCGACCCCCCAGCGGGCGGGCGGGGGTCGGGGCTGGGCTGTGCTCGCCGGCGCTCGGCGCTTACCGGGCAGCCGCCTCCTTCCCGCTTCTTCACGGCGCGGCCCGAGTCTCGGGGGACCGCGCCGGGCCGGGCCGGGCCGGGAGCGCCGCCGGCGGGAGGGGGAGGGGGCGCGGAGGGGCGCGCGGGGACGGCAGGGACCCCTCCGCCCGCCTCCGCCTGCGCCCCGCCCCTGGCGGGCGGTGCCGCCGCACTGCGCAGGCGCCAGCGCCCTGCGGGCCAACCCCGCGCGGGGGTGGGGGTGGGTGAGGGAGTGCGCAGGCCCCTGTGGCGCGTGCGCCGCCGTGTTCCCGCCCTCCGCGCGCGCCCCTCCCGCCGGGGGCCGCGCCGGGCGCCTGGAGCTGCACCTGAGGGGAGAGGGCGGCGGCGGCGGCGGGCGGCCGGCGGCGAGGGCTCGGCCGGGGCCGCCTCCGGGGGGCAGCCGGGGGCGGGGGGGGGGAGCCGCGGGCGGGGAGGGGCTGTGCCCACCCTGGCTAGAGGCGGCGGCCCGGTAGTGAGGGGCCGCGCAGCCCCTCGGCTGAGGCGGGCCTAAGAGGCGGGGCGAGGGCGGTGGCCCCGGGCCGAGGCCTGGCTCTGGCAGAACAAACCCCCATTGTTTGTTGTTTGTTTGTTTGTTTGTTTTCTGGGATAACTCCGCCGATGTGCAGCTGCAGGGGAACGGGGGCGGGGGGGAGCCGCAGTGTGCAACACTGCGGGGGGGAGGGGCGGCCTCGGCAGCGGGGCCCGGGGCGGTCGGTGCGGCCCAGCCGAGGGGCGGGCGGGGGCCGCGGGGCCCCTGGACCTGTTCTTGGCTGCACGGTGTGACGTTAATTACAGCTTGTCACTGGGGGCTAGAAGCGAACGTTTAGATGTCTTAGAGAGTCGCTTTGCCGGCTTGGGTTACCAGGCGTGTGTGCAAACGCGGGCGTTCGAACTCAGGCTCCTTCTAAAAGACTGCTGAGTTTCGCAGCCTATCGTTGTTACACAGGATGTGTGACTTGTCACAAGTAACAAGCAACTGCAGTTAATAATCCCAAATTACAGCACTGATGCTTTAGCAGGAGGCGTAGCAGAGCCTGTACTTAACAGGCATTGCCTGGAAAGTGCTATGAATGCAGCAACTAGGAAAATGTGCTGATCTGACATATCCCTGTGACAGTGTCCCCATCGGGGTTTCTGTTCAGCTGAGACCACGGGTTAAAGCCTCTCTCCCAACAGCAATTCAGTTGTTTTATCAAAACGCTTTGGTGTAATACTGCATTGCAGTCTCTCTCTTGTAGTATGTTCCTTCCTTGAATTCATAGGGCTGCAGATTGGCAAGAGCAAGTATGATTTACAGTCCCCTTATTATCCTGAGTGAAATTTAATTTTAAATACTGTAAATCTAAGCAAATGACAGCTGTTTAATCAGAATTCCCTTTAAAACTGGGAGCATGTATGCTTCCAGATGTTACAACATAGTTTGATTTACATTGTGGGAAAAATTTTCTATTTATGTGTCTTACAAAGCCAGTCATGTTATTTAGATGGCCTTCCCAATCCATTTCTGTCAGTCTGCCTGTTCTTCGCTGGCGGGGATTCCCCTGAAAGGCTGCTGCACAGACACGGTGTACTTGTTTGACATTGAAAGGCTTCTTTATACTTAACTAATGTTTCTGATGTTTGTTTTGTAACAGTATGACCAATGTCATTCCACTAGGTTTTCTCATCCATAGTATGTTCAACAAAAGTTGTTCTGTGTTCCTACCTTTGGACTGATTTTGAAGTTGTCAGAAAGCAAATGGCATTTCAATTACAATCAGCAGCATTCCTTCTGTACCAGGGATGTGGAAAATGTGTGTTTGTTTTGTACAATGTATTTCTCACGGTAGCCCACAAAGGGGCTTTGCTTTCTGTTTTCTAGCAGGAAACAGAATGTGATTTGTTCAGCTCAGTGAATTACTGAACAAGCTGCTAGCTGACAGTACGTGTGGCTGGTATGTATCCTAGTTCAGGAACTTAAAAGGTGAATGAAGAAAACTGCATAATATTGCGGCATTATATCCTGTGATGTGTGCAAGAGTGATTCAACTGTCTGCTAGGAAAACTTTCTCATTGTGGTTATGTTCTGGATTAGATTGCCCAAGAGGATTACAGAATCTCCGTAATTGGAGGCTTCTAACAAAGAGCAGACAAATATCTCTCCGAATCAGGTACAGCTGATCCTGTCTCAGCCGGATAGCTGTATCCTGCAGGGCTGCTGGGGAGCAACTGCCTCAGGGCAGCCTGTCAGGCCCTCAGGAAGCAGCGCAGGGGCTGCCTGGAAAATGCAGACACCTGCTTGGGTGCAGCAGTTTGCACAGAACATCCATGGTTATGATGTTCTCATGTTCTTTCTCATCCTTCTCCAGCCTGAAGTTTCATTCATTCTTTCTCGTTACAGAGAAGTAGCGTACTGTAAGTGTATACTGGCCGAATTTGCACCAGCTTGCACTCTGTGGTTCACCTGAAGCCAGCAGCAGTGTTGCTCACCCAGGGTCTTCAAGTGAGGGAAAGCAGCTAGGAGAAGCAGCTGAAAAGTGCCAGCCTGGTAGTCAGTGAAGAGCTTGATGACTGTGTGAGCTGAGCTGCTGGTGTGGGACAGGACACCCCCAGGCTCACCCAGAGGCATCCTAATACCATTCAGTGTGGTTGCACTACAAAGGTGTGCTTTCTCATGGAGAGAGAACCATTTTGCAGAACTCCACATTGAAGCAATCTGAAAACTATTTTATATTATACAGCTACAATACTGGTAGGAAATATTAATAGTCATTGAGTTTCCCCTTATTATCCCAGTTCAGGGATAAGCATGATATTTTTTAATTTTTTTTGACCTGCATCTCATTTCAGTGTACTTTTAAAGACACTACAGTCAGCTACATTTTTCTCTACTTTGGATATTGCCATTGAGACCTGTGATCTCTGTGATCCCCACTGAATGAAAATCAGCTAGAGAGCTTTCTAGCAGGTATGTTTTTATTATGAAGAGGTTTATATATTAAATTTGGGCTATAATAAAACAGAAATGTACTTTAATTACATTAATAATTAAAATAATAATTGATTTAAATAAAGTACCAAGAGAACTTGACTTAAACTGATTCAGTTTCCACATTGATTCCTACAAAAACACTAATTTCATGCAGTGTTTGAAGAACTTGGAGGCCAGAGCTGATTCCTTAGCAAATATGTAACTACAGGTAAAGTGCTCTGCACACAACTGTAACATTTACAAGGTCTGAGGCGGGCTGTGTTTTGAAGCAGTACTCCTACAAAGGGATTAATACAGATCTGGAAATGGATGGGTTTGCTCAGCTAATTCTCTACCTTACATGTAAATATTCCCACATTATAGTCGTTTTAGTTAAATTCAGCAATAAACTTGTACTAACCTCTAGATTGTAAGCGATACAGCTTTTACCTTGTAAAACATGAAATACCTTTTATTTTGAAACACCAGTGGTAAATCTCATACCCCTAGCAAACTCAGTTGAATGGAATTCACACATTCAATTTTCATGTAGGCCCAGTTTTTAGTTAAATAAGACCAAAAGAACCTGACAAACATAGATACAGGAGATTTTATTTAACATTGTGTACAAAGAAAGGCTACAAATGCCTTAGATTCCCCCCCCCCCCCCCCCCCCCCCCCCCAAATACAGTTTTTGGATCCCTTTTTCATACTTTTCTCAGAAAATTTAAAAAAAAATATCCAGAGTAACAATCCCTCCACCCTCACGCCCCCCTTATTTTTTCCCCCTTTCCTTTTTCCCCCCCTCTCTTTGGGCCTAAACTGAGAGATGTTTAGCGGTAGATTCAACACCTTTCAGTATTAAAGTATTAAGATTAGGTTTTCTTTTCCAAAAACAGAACACAATAAGATACTGAAGCACTAGCAACAGCAGTATAAAATGTCAAAAATTGACTCCCTAACATGGTAAAAACAATGCCAACAATGTTAACTCTGATGAAACCCAAAGTTATCCAAACAATAACAAGTTGTTTATCAACTACACCTGATAATTTAGCACTAATTATATAATTTAATTGTATTTATATTTAAATAAATAGTCTTAACTCCTTTCCTTGGAATTCTTCACGGATTATAAACACTTGTAATACTAGAGATAAGAACAAACTACACAACTTACATAGGCAAGAGAAGGCTTAGTTTTTTTTTTTTTGCTGGACAGACAGAAAGGACAACACTTCACAGGGTCTGGCTGTGAGATGATTTTTAAATTCACTGTTTTATTGTGGTGCTTCTCAGTCAGCCAATTCCTTACCCTCCTCTTGCTGCCTTGGTAATCACATCTGTCCCTGCGTAGCTAAATTTTATCCAGGATTCCACAAGTTTCATATGTAACTGCAAAGTCCAAACCAGGATTTCTCTTAGGCTGTGAGAAGCAGTAAGGGGATGCAAAGAGGCTGTTATAAAGAAATGTCCTTTTGCTGTGGCAGCTTTTCTGTTACCACCTACTATATACAAAATAGTTTTTAGATGCGGATCCATTTTCACTGCATAATCCCTTGAGTCTGCATAATCCTAATTTCTCCAAAAATGGGACTAAAATGCAGGAAATTTGAGCTACTCCATGTAGACTGGCATTTGATCATTCAATTAGGCACAGTGAGAAGGAACCAGAGGAGTCTCTCTCTTCCCTTAACTGCCTTGTGAGCCTTGCCCAAACTGCCCCAGGGCAGATGTGACCATCTAAGGACCAAGGCCACCTGCTCACTGGTGGGCTTTACCCATTGTGGTCCTTCCTCTGGGTCACCTGCAGAGAGCTGCTGTGTTCTCCTTCCAGGCAGGAAGCTGTTTTGTGCACAAGCCTGCCCTTCTGTACAGCTACAGGGATATAAGATGGCCTCGTCATATAAATCATTCTGCAGATGAGAGAAGTAGTTCGTGTGTAGAATGCCTTGGGTTCTCAGAGCATCTGACCACCAGGCAAAAGACGACTGAAACAGTTACACAAACCAAAGCTCTAGTGAAAAATAAAAAAATAATAAAAAAAAGTTTTCTCCATTCTGATGAACCCCTTTTTGACAAGAGGATTTGAACGTGCCTGCAGTTATGCCAGAGCACTAGAGCAAACCCTTCTGCTGGGCTTGGGGACTCTCCAATGATGTTAATTCACAAATATGCTTGAACAGGTGTAAATAATAGAATTTTACTTAATTCACAAAGCAGGCCTACAAGAGCCCGAAGTTTTAGCAGTACCTGGTCCATTCTGCACCAGAAGACTGGAAATACTTTTGTTCTTTCCAGGGATAGCTCTGCTCCAAACCGAACCTCCTGTGTGGTAGTTTCTGCAATGCAGAATGAAGTGGTTTCTGTTGCAAAGAAGGGGTCTTTCTACTGCAAAGTGGGACATGACAGTAGGAAGTGACACGGAGCACACTGGCATGGTTCACCTGCATGCTCTTACAGGGGTCTCCAGCAATTCCAATATGGATGGTAACACAAAGAGAATCAACAGCAGAGGCAAACTAGGGCATTTAATAATTACCTGGTTCTTGGCAAGAGCTTTTATGTATTTGCTTGACCCGGAAGGCCTAGATCTACTGCTGTGGTTATGGAAGGAGAAGAATCAAAGTAATATGTACACTCAGGTTCGCTTTGGTCCTACCGTTTCAACCATTTCATCAGAACAGAATGTTGTGGCATTTTATTCTTGCAGCCTAGTAACAGACTTTTAGCTCGCACAACAGTAACTTTCTGATTCTATTAGCTTTCTCCTTCTTCGCGGTGGTGTTTCACTTATGGTAATATATGGACTCTATTGCTCTTCCCTATCTGTTGCCACAGCGGGAAAGAAAAGGTAGTGAGCAAGTGAGAAGCTTTGCTTTCTTAGCACTGAACTGTGAACTTTTTGTAGCAAGGAAGAGGGGTTGCAGCACATCCGAACCGGGAGGCTACAGCAGCTACATTCCTGGTGTTCCTCTATTAATACTGATTTACTGGCAAGACAGTCTTTGCTCACAGTTACCTAGGGCACGAGACGCCTTCTGTCACCTGAAATGAGAATTTCTATCTCGTCCCAGGTGCTATGACCTGAGTGACTTCTAATTATGCTTCTATTTTGAATTTGTGTTACTTTTATTCCCCAAAACCTTATTAACTGTAAGCGCTTCCTTTAGAGCTTCTGTTGATTTTAAGGGCAATCCATGTATTTAGTTCTATTCAATGAGAAAATTCATGGAATACATATAAACATTAATTTCAATCTACTTCAGAATGGAGAATTATTATTATCCAAGTCTCCAGTATCACAGTTGCACATACCTTATGTTAAAGACAGTGAATAGCATCAGATTTTGTTTTCCTAACAGTACTAGGACAATGTTAGCAAAGTTTACAAAGAAAACCATGTCTGAACTACAAATTTAAGAGGGCATAAACGAATGAGTTACTAACTACACCAGGACTTTGATTAATTTGGTTGTATCTACTTAGGAATTGCCCTTTCAGATTTTTCTTCTTGAAGAAACAAAAGCAAGTCCCTTAAATCTAGCATGAACCTATTGGTCTTCGGTTCTTAGAAGTCCCTGTCTTCTTGAAGTGAAAAGAGAAAGGGTAAGGGCTTTTCTTAAAGCATTTTCCATTGCTCACTAAAATTTCTGTAAGAATGCCACATCTGATAATATTATCCCAGTAGATGACCAAGCACTGAAACAAAAGGATTAACCAGGGAGGAATCAGAGACGGTGGGGTTTTTGCCATCAGATTTTAAACATTTTTAAAAGCCATGTTGGTCAATTTACATTCTATACATACTTGAAAGAATGGCACGTTAAGATAAATGACACATTGTGATGCCTTCCAGTGTTACAAGGGTGACAAACAAATCTGGAGATCCATGTATGCTTTAAAGAACAGTACATTTGTTTAAATAAACTCATAGAAAACTAACATAAACAACCGTAAAACAGGTTTTTTAAACAGGTAGAATGAATAAACTGTAAAAATACTGCATCTCCCATAAACATACTCTGTGGTTCTACCACCTTGTGGCCAACACAAGAAGTTGCAGTTTTGCTTCAGACGGTGCACGCCGATGGCCTTGGGTTAGCAACTGCAGGTCAGAACCGAGGCAGGCAGTGGGCATCAGCAAAATATAATCACCACACTGCTGTATTTTGTCCTTAGCTGATACACTGAAAAATAGCAGCATTACAATACAGCCTGAAATAGCTTAGCTACTACCTCAACTTGTTAAAAATTGTGCAAGAATAAAGAACACCAGCAGCATTTTTAATGGATGTGTTTTGATTTGGTTTCAGACACTCTCCTCCCATACAAAGCACACACAAACACAAAGCTGAAGCTGATCTAGTAACTTACTTCTTGTCCATCTTTGAAAACTTTTCCCATAGTTTGCTTTACTTAACTTTTTTAAATTTCACTTAAAAACCTATTCAGTTTTGAAAAAAACCAACCAAACCACAAACATGAGCATTTTAAATAGTTTCTAAATGCCAGGAAACTGATGCTTATTCCTCTCCTCAAACTGGAGACACACAGACTATCCTAATAACTTGAATTTCTTCAGTTGAAAGTTTCAACATTTCAAATTCCTGTTACTGAAAGCTACATTTTTAGAAAGGTCTCTCCAATACACTAGAAACCGCAAGGGCATAAACTCCCAGTACATATGTAAAGGGCAATTTTTTCCTAGTTTGCTCTTACATCATTTATATTGTACCTTTTTGATACAGAAAATGGAAGAGTTAGGTTTTCTGACGCAACTCGCAAGGGAATATATGAGTAGAAATCAGAAGGCCTTCTCTAAAACCAAGTTTTGCAATTCCCTTTTTGTTTAAGTATGGTAAGGCTTATTAAAAAAATAGCAAAGTAAAAAAAAAAACAACAAAACAAAACCCACCAACAAAACCCAGCCAACATCCCTGGGAAAAAAACATAAAAGCCTTCTGGAAATACTTAATTTCTCAAAACATAAGACTATTTGAAAAAAATCTTAATTGCAAAATCAAAGGAAATTCAAGAAATCAATTCTCGTATTTCAAATCAGTCCACGATTTCATCATCAGCAATAAGATGTGCTATCTTTTCCAGCCCAAAATTACCAGCTTTGGGGAAAACATATTCATACTTAACAGAAATAATTAATGGGTTACGTTAAATTAACTTTTTCCCTGATCCACATGCCTGCATGTTAGATAATGTTACATTAGAACTGAGCATTGTAATGAGAGACTAAAAGCAACAACTAGTAACAGTAACCAAAGCAAAAGCAATTTTCTCATGGTTACATACTATAGATCAGTAATTTAATATTAAAATTACCTCCTATATAAATAAAAATTTAAAAATTGGGCAAAAGTAAATTGGCACAGTCATTATGGTATTGCTTTCCAGTTTCAACACTGCAAAGAGCAGCCACAGATTCCAAACACTGAAAGGAAAAGGCTATCCCCCAACCACCTGGTGTAGTTTGGTTGACGTTATTTTTTCCTTTTACATGAAGTTATCAACAGTGCTGCTGCCTCAGATGTGTCACACACAGCTTGGAACAGACGGGTGTGCAGCTTGCAGTAAAAGGACTGCTATAGAACCACTATGTAAAAATGAGAACAGATACATTAACAAACAACCCATAGAGTGTGGTTCACTGGTCTGCGTGACTTTTCTTAAGTCAGAGTTTTTCAGGACTGTGACTAAATTTTACCTTCAAAAAGGCAAAATAATAATAAAAAAAATACAAAATCTTAAGCCTTCAAGTTTCCTTGCCTTCATTCCCTCCCTCCTCCAAAAAGCACCTTCTACTACAGACACTTTTTCTGTTTCATGGGTTCAGAAGTTGGAATGTAGTGGGAATACATACAAGAGAGAAGGAATTTCTAGATGTACATTACATTACAAAGAGGTTTGCTCCCAGACCTAAGGAGGGAGGGATACTAAGCAATATTAAATTCCTATAAGAATCCTTACAAAGCATGCAAAATATCGATATACTCACAAAATTGAAATTTATATTTCTTCCTTTCTGAGTTTGCAACTTCACAGTACAATAATTTCTAATATTATGCAGCAGTCAGAATTACAGTGACTACAAAATTGTTTCCCTTTAATTTTTTTCTTTCCATTTGTTTGAAAGACTCCTTTGTAATTTATTTTATTTTTTTTTTTAGAGGCTGCAGATCACCCATCAGAAAATGTGAAATTCAGCATAACAGGGGTTGCTGTCTTTATCGTACTTCCCCTCAAATGACATTGACAACATAACTACCAATCTTTCAAAACCTGTCCCTCCCTCCCCTTCTCATGCTGATTCCTTCCCTTGTCTTCAAGCTGTACTTTTCTTCTTGCCAGGATGATGATGGACGGATGCCACTACATGGATGCTGCATAACTGGGTAGAACGTAAAGGAGGCCAGAGTAGTTTGTGAAAATGGACTCGCTCCCACCCTGCCAAGATGTTTGGCACAACTGCTTCACAGCCAGGACACTTTGCTCTGGATAGCAGCAGTCAGAGTTTCCCTCCAGTTCCCTAGACAAATACTGCTGTCCTGTACGCCAGTGTAACCCTGTGGCTTCACCCGATTTAGGCAGGGAAACACAAATCTGGTATTTGGCTAGACCTTGCGTACTGCTCTATGTAGTTCCATAGAAATTTCTTCACTGCTCTTACAACAGGGTTGGAATTTCTGGAGAATACTCGCTAGATTGTCTGTAAAGTACATTCTGACACATTCTATCGAAGTATTTGTATCTATCAGAAAAAGACTCCTGTAGAAGCAATGTACAAAGCCTCCAAAAATTCAAGTATCAGAGAAAGAAAAAAAAAAAAAAAAGAAAAAAAAAAGAAAAAAAAAGAAAAGGGATGTTCTGATACAAGTCTGGAGTAAGCAGCCAGCCCAACTGATAGCCACTGTTTGTTATTTTTTTGTGTCCACAAATGCATCAATTATTTTTGCAGTAGTAACACCTTTTCGTTGGAGTGTTGGGAATTAATAGTCTTTCCAATTAATTTTCATTAAGTTTGGCGGGGGCACAGGAATTTAGCAATCCTGCCTCTGCATTTATATGCAAACAAACAACAGAATCACAAACAGAATCACTGATTCTAATCCTCCCTGCCTCTCTTTAATTTGCTATATTTATTTATAGTGTAACATCATTGGGTCTGGCTCCCTTAACCCCAAAAAACCCATCAGAAGTGCAATACAGGCAAGAGCAGAGCATCTCCTTCCCTAGAGCTGTATAAACTTTTGCAAGGGAAGGGGTGAGTGAGACAAAAAAAAAAACAAAAAGAAAAAAAAAGAAGGAAAAAGAAGAGAGAGAAAAAAAAAAAACCCAAACAAACCAACAGTTCTAGTTGTACACAAAACTGTTTCATTTTTTTAGACCTCTGTTCAAATCAAGACTTCAGTTTCTGAAGAGGGAATCTTAGATCCCAGACCCTTCCCTTCTCTCCTCTTGCAAAGCAATGCTATTTTTGTGGCCCAGAACAGTACTTTAAAAACAGCAGTTATTAAAGACACAGTTGTGATATATCCTTTAACTCCCCCTCACCCAAAAAGGCGTATCCTATCAAGTGGTCCAGTAGAAATCTTGGAAGTTTCTTTATGATAAATTAAATCCATAAAATGAAGAATACCTTCTGTCACATTCCCAACAAGAATAATAGCCACACTCTGTGGTGCATTTGTTCAAGTGTCTATTGCTCCTTCTAGTGGAGATTCTGCACAGCTCCATCTCCAGTTCAGTTCTGGTCCTACCAAACAGGAGTAGAGATTCTTCTCCTTTCTCTTCAGCTTGTCTCTGGTTAACACACAGCAGAAGCACTGAGGGCCGTAATTCCCCAGGACAGGAACAGGCCAGTAATGTCTGAAGAAACACCAGTCGTCTTTTCCTCGGGTGAGGCGGGTTTATGCCAAGAGCAGTTTTTTTCTGTCCTGTTGGTATCGCAGACACCTACACCTCTGTGGAAAAGAGAATGCTTTGCCTCTTGCTGTCCGGGGTAGGGATAGTCTCTAGCTGCAGGAAGTACAGAAGAACTTGAACCTGGAAAGAGAAAGAAAGGGGGAATAATAAAGCCTTGTTAACTCATCCTGGCTCTTTCAGCGTTGGCAGACGTGCCTGCAGCTCTCTCCACAGGAACATCTTGCAGTTACATATTTGTTCTAATAAAGCAGGAATATTAAAACTTGCAGTGCTTCAGAAACACTTTTCAGCTTGCAGGGTGTAACAACGTGTTGGTGTTCCACTGCACTGAAAAATGTGATCTCCAATTCGCCATTACTCAATCAAGAATGTAAAAACAGCCTGAGTAGCTAACATAGCCTCTGCGTGTTAATTCTCTGTATTGCCTTCAAACGGCGGCAGTGGCCAAAGAAAGCTGAATGTAGTGAAGAATCTTGTTGTGCATAACTGAAAGTGGTTATTGAGGAGCACTGCAGAAGAACACTGACAGTCCTTTTATCCCAGGCTAGCAATATGGGTCTGTGAGACAGCTCTCAAAAAAAAAAAACCCAAAAACCAACAACTTGCTATGCACAAACACAAAACATACACAATATGTGCATACTGACATTTTTTCATGAAAAGCTGTATTAGTACAGATGCAAGCTGAACTGCCTGAAGAGGCAGTTCTACAAACAGTCTAAAGTTTCTCTGTAAGGGTGAAAGGTGTTCAAGTTTTTCAAAAACACCATCAGGAAAACACAGAAGGGTGGCTGCACCAGGCCTTGCAAGGGGACTGCCAGAAGTTTCCCCGTCTTCACTAGATTCAGTAGCACATTTTGGATTTTACCTGGGACATGACTTCCAGTGACCAACTATCGGTCATTGTGATAGGCTGGGTCGGGTTTGCGGGGATTTTACTGTCCTTCTCTGAAGGTCTGAGCAGTGTTGGTCCAAAGACAGTTGCAAGGTTATGCAGGGACATCTTGTTAACGCTTTCCCTCTCAGCAACCCTGGGAGAAGAAACAATGAACAAGGCAGATCTTTTTAAATACCTGAATTTGGATGTGTCCTTAAGTAAGAAACCATATTTACTCCTGTTGTAAAAAGTTTTAGATACATTCAACCAACCACTCTCTCCATATGTGCCTAAATTAATTTTATATATCTAAAGCAAATAGCCTGATGTGACACAACCACAGCCTCCAGGCACTCTACAGACATGGCTTAAACCAGGAAAGGGACTGCTGCTTACTGCCTGGACAGGGAGAGGTGGGACGGGAATAAAGCAATGTTTTTCATCCTGGTTTTATAAATGAGAAACTGAGGCACAAAGGTTAGAAAATGTACCCAAGGGCAGAAAAGTCTGCAGCAGAAACACAAGTAAAACCCAGATTTCCTGGATTTTAATCCAGAACCTCAGTCACGAGATCATCTTTCATCTCACCACTGACAGTCTCTGGTATGTACAAAACACATATGTAAATTAACACATTGCGCATATAGTAAAGCAAGCTTACTGCATTAATATCAAATGCATGGAAATACTTCTTCACAGTTACAACCCTATTACAGAGACATAGACAAGATCGGAAAGACTAGTTTAAGCAAGGAACTGACAACTCGTTAGCAAGAGTACTGTAATTTTTGAGAAGAAATCATGTTAGATTGCAGACACCTTCTGAAACAGGGCTCACAAGTCCTTAGACACAGCCAAAGCCTCACGATTTACACTAAAACTTTTCCTGCTCTAAAACCTTACAGTAAAAGATGTATCCAGATGGAGTTTTGCATTGATATTGCAGCACAAATTTGCATTTGCAGTAGATAAGCCCCGAGAGTTTTGTTACCTCTTTCCTCCAGTTCAAATCCTTTCAGGATGAGTGGGAATGGAACTCAGGGTTTAGCACCTCACTGAGCACCAGATAGTAGTTACCTGACCAGCATTCACAGTAAATCAGCAAATGCTTCTTCATTTGTGAGATTCAGCATTAAAGGAAAAGGCTCTTTTCAAAATAATGACACTTTACACATTAAATATGTGTCTAAAGGATCCACGTATTACCTTTTTAAATGGTCCAAAAGGAAAAGGAATGTCACAAGGTTGGGTTCTGGAAGCGATAACAATAGATTCAACATACAGCTTTCCTTTGCGACAGGATCTGAAAGTGCTACAAGACAGAAAATTACAAAACATCAGCACAAGAAGCGAACAAGAATTTCTGCATAATTTCTGCATAATTTCCCAAACCAACAAATACGGATGGTCCTGAATGGACTGTAATTGCATTGTAGGTTGGGAGGTCAGAGCTGCACATCAGTACCCCACAGGTTCTCTTTCCTTTATTTCATACATGTGTAAAGAATCCTTTTCTCTCAAGCAATTCAAGTGCTTTCAGACTTTCAACTGTTACGACGTTCTTCCTGTGCATCCAGATACGACAAGGTATACCCACCCTGCCCCCCCCACCCCCAAGAACTTCCCTGGAAGACTGAACGGGGCAAAAAGCATGCACAGCCTCAACAGCTAGGCTGTCATTCTATCCTTAACCTATTCTTCAGAAACCTGGACATTTTCAGCTTACAAAAATGCACGGGAATTGCCCACATTCAAGCTCACAGGAAGAAGATGTCACTCCAGCGTTCACTGCTGAGCTCCATTTCACTTCCCTAACAACTTGTTCTGGGCTTCTCTCCAACACTGCCAATACAGTTTTGTGTTGCTTTAGGAGCAGCCTCCTGCAGAAGAGTTTCAGTTATCAAGGGTTATTTCTGCTACTACCTACCAATGCCCTCAGCAAAGTTGGGGTACAGTTCGTCCGTAAAGAGGGGTTCAGGCAGTTCCCGGAAGTACAGTTTCAAGGTGCCTGCAATGGCGTTAACATCCATCTCGCTCATCATCACTGACACGTCTTTGTTATCTGGAAGAGGGGAAGCACAGTAAAGAAGCTGCTGGCGTTGCATTCATTTTTTTTCTTGCTTTGGCTCTCTGTTATTCTTTGTCTTTGCCCAAATAGCTGAGAGTTTTCCTGTTTACATTTCTCCAGATTAAATGAGATACCTTCTGACAAGTAGTTCTGAGAAGTGCTGCACAAATGACTGCAAACAGTTTAGAGCTTTAGACGGAGTTGAGGGAACCTCGCACTACCCAGGGTTAGCTGGGCTGTGCCAACAACCTCAGCCTGATCTGCAACAAACCCGGCTTGAGTGTATTTATATGCATTTCAACTTTTGTTAGTGACAACAGTTGTTATTCCAATTCCCTGCCTCTAACAGCTTAGAATAAGAGACTCTGAGGCTGTCTAATTCCCCACTGAACACAGCTGAAGCACACAGGCAATTCAGGGCTTCACATTTCCATTTTGCTACTACTAAGAACAACGAAACAACCCCCTTTCCCTAAAACAAGCAGGCCAACCAGCAGAGCCAGCACTGGTTTCACGAGTTTAGTGTAAAACAGGGTTTAATATAAATGAAAAAAGTTGGTTTTCAAGATACAAAACACCCTTACTTGCACTAGGAAAGATTCATAAACCAATGTTTTTGGTAGCTTAGGGGGAATGAAAAGAAAACAGAAGAAGGAAGATACTGCATAAAATAAGTGGGGGAAAAACGTGCCGGGAGGGTGAATTTGGGCACCTGGCACAGGCCTCATGACTGCTCGCATCAAAAGGGAGCTCGAGTGTGGCCAGAGCAGTCTTTGGACCATCATGTGGAGGCTGGAGGTAGGGCACAATTTCACTTTTAGTACCTCAGCAATTTGGAGGATGCCTACTGGGAGATACACACCGTTCTTTTAAATGCAGTAAGGAGCCCTTTTCTGCTGAAGATCAAAGAAAGCTTTACAAAGGTTGGTCAAAATTATCTAATTTTATGATCTGCACACATCAATCTAGACTGAGTTAAGAAAAGAACTCGTCAGCCCTGACCACCTAACTCCACTTTTGTAAACACCCTTCCTACTCAGCCTTAGAATGTTGGGGTTTTTTTGCTGGCTTCCTTGCACAAAACTTTGTTCATTCCAAGGACTTTATTATTTTGGAGACATCACAACAGTGAGGAAATTATGACTTCTGATTGCTGCTGCTTCCCCTGAGGAAAGTGTCTGCCATTTACAAAGATTTGGCAAGGCAGGCAAACCCACTATGTCATGTCTGCTGGGAAGAATAACACACGCATTATTTGGTATAAGGATCCATCCAATTGTATGCCTTGGGTTTATCTGTAGCTGAAGAATATTAATTAAAACACACAGCCAGGGTTAAAATGATTCTCCTTGTGTGAGAATCTCTACCTCTTAATGCTTCTTGGGGAACATAAGATTAAAATTAGCACAGCCACCTGACAGGGAGCTCATGCAAGTTCTCACAGTGCAAAGGAAACATCAGACACAAATACTTACTGACATCGAAGGCAGCTTTCAAAGCTTGGATATCGGTTGCAACCCCAGAGACACGGTAGATGCCCACCTCTTCCATTCCACGCCGCTCTATCTCTTCCACACACTGGCGCACTATGTAAGGCACCTTTGATCTCTCTCTCCTTTAAGCAAGCCAGATAGAAGAGTTCAGTACAGCCTGTGCCCTCAATGCTTGTTACCCCAGCCACCTGGCTGGTTAAAAATCACCCCATCATTTTACTGCGCAAACCTCTTCTGGAAAACAGGGTGGGAGAAAGTATGAGCAGGCAATCAAGTCTGAGCCAAAAAATTCCTTTTAAAACTGGAAAGGGTTTTCTGGCGGTCTCAGCCTGGCTTTGGCCAAGTCCCAGTGCCCCCAGAGCCTGTGACTCTGCGCAGGTAACGAGAGGATTCCCAAACAGTCCTTGAATACATAGCAACGCTGTTGCTTTTAAATGAATGCAATTCCATAGGGAGGAAATCCCACACTTCCCAAACTATATAACAGAACAAATGGCTTTCTTCTGGCAAATGATTCATGACAAAAGATCGGGGGTTAAAATAATACAACAGGATCCAAAAAACCTGGACATTTCTGATTATGGAAAGGAAACATCACTGTTCGGTGGCTCTGGAAACTTGTGACCAAGTCAGCTAACTACAGAGTACAGGGGCAAGGGGTATTTCCGGCACTCAGGAAAGTGATATGCTCTAAGTAAACACCCTGGGTTTCAAAGACTGTGTGCACACTGTTTTTTCCCCCTGCAAAACATGAAGCTCAGAGAATGTACATCACCTCCCTTCTGCAGCCACAGCCATCTACACTCCACGTGAATGGAGCAGGCTGGACTGACAAATCCCGCAGTGGGGTGAAGACAAGCACAACCCACTGCCTAGCTGGCTTTCCAAAATACAGTCGGGAGAAATATGACCCAGCAGCTTACTTGGTGACAATAGCGATCTTGACCCCAAAAACCCCAGTCTGCTTCCGGGATGGCATCCTTTTCAGGCTAAACTCCCTGCTGGTAAACTTTACTGACAGCTTCACTTCAACCTGAGTGAAAGAAAACAGCTGTTAATTTTCAAACGTTGGTTTTTCAACACTGCAATGAAGAGCAAAGAAGTAAAGCACATAAGAGGTACAGAAGCAGTGCTAACTTCTGTTCTCCATACTTACTCCATTCATTGAGATGACTGTGCGTTGCCAGTCTTTGTCCTGCAATGCCTGTGGGTCCAGCTGAAAAACATGCAAATTACCCATGAGTTAGGAACAGACTGCAGAGAAATCAGCAAATCTGAAAGGCTTCTGTAAGTAAGCAGAGCACTACTGTTTTCAACATGTTATTTCTTTTCCATAGGAAAACACACATTCCAAGGTTTTCCCAGTTTCAGGTGATAGGCTATTCAGATATTGTGCAGTTCTCCAAGCAGAGCTGATGAGGACTCACACACATGGAAAATCCAGCAACATGTGTACAGTGTCTGCTCAACAACAAAGGCAACCTCAGCAAGCAAAATCAATGTTTGAAAGCCAATAACCTCAGCTTTCATAGAAAAAGAGACTACATTCATTGCTGTAGCACAACAGGCACATTAACAGCCAGCCAAATTTGTCCTATCCCACAGGGCTAGGAGTCAGAAGACAGGAGGAGAGATTTCTGGAAAAGCTCTGATTTGAAATAGAGGAACTGTCTCCCTCTGCAGTTTTCTAAAGACAGGTGAGGTTGGATGAGTGTGAAATCACTGCACTGAAATAAAAAGCCAGGAAGGTCAAAGAAGAGTACCATGAAGTGATCTATACAGAGACAAGTAACTTTAAATAAACCAAACCTCTGTCAGGATCTGACAGGAGAAATGGAGAAAACTGGCCCAGAAATGGAAAGCTGTCCTCCTTCAACCTGCCTATTCCTTTTCATTTCTATTTGAGCGTGCAGGCAGGAAGAACACCTGGCCCTGCTATTGCAAGAGCTCATTAAACAGAAACAAGTTCTGATGCAAAGCCCCGATCTCACATTTTCAGCTTTGCTTGATCTCTTTTGAGTGGACAGCTGTGAGGCTGGGCAGTAGCTGACTCAAGTACTCAAACTATCACCCAGCAATTCCAATACTGCAGGGAGAGTGCAAACACATCTGAATGCCTGAAGAGTGGCACTCTGCTCGAGCTAGACTGGCAAAAGAGAGAAAAGAGCTGTCTCCATGGGGACTTCCACCAGCAATCAGAACCAGCCAAAGCAAGCAGGCTTCAGCGCCTCCTGAGATGTTTTTTTAACACTTGGCTCTAGAACAGCGAGACACGGTAAGACCAGGAGGAGGCAACTGCAGTAGACTCTGCATTTTGAGTTTACTGGCATCAGCAAACAAAAAGACAGTAACTACAGCTACTTCTGCAGCACAGGTCCTCTCTCTCACAGAACTCGTGCAAAAGCAGAGTTCTCTGACAGGCAGAGGTAAGTGTTGAAACAATGGCAGCTACAATATATTCTGGGAGATCTTAGATGCAATCATGCTCACACTCTTTCAGATCATCAAACCAGCCCAATGCTGCTGACAGCTACAGAGACAAGTCCCCTCACACCCTTCCCCACTCCCCCAAAAAGACAGCCAGCAGGGAGGAAGGTTTCTCCCTGCTTGCTCACACCACAGAGACCCCAAGAAATAACAGACAAGCAAGTCAGGCCAACCTTATCTCTGCGCACTTTGTTACGAACGTGAGCCCACAGTGGGATGCTGCCAGCACACACATGCTTTCCTGTTGAATTGGACCGGTTCCTGTAGGTGCAATTCTGGCAGAAATTCCTGAAGACCCCTTGCAAAGAATAGTCAGTAACCAGTAGCTCCCACATTTTGGGAGTGCACAGAGGTCCAGGAGGCCAATGGGCAGCAGTACTTCAGTGCTTCAGCAAACCCAAATAACAGTCTGCTTGCCAAGAGAGTTTGCTTATAACTCTGGCGGAACAGATCCGCCCCCGCCTGTGCAGCTGGCCAAGGTCCCTACATGTTGGCCAGAACCTAGGCTGTTATTCCCTGAATTTCCGTGCTGGAAGTTTGGTTTCTTTCAACAACTGCATTCCTTCCCAGAATCAATAGGAAACCATTTCTGAAGTGTCTGGTTTCCTATGAAGAACAACCATGCTCAGTATTTCTGAAAGCTTGATCTCCAGCTGCCTAAATAGTCATCTCATTAAGCTGCCAAAATGGCCCTGCTGATAGACACACTCACAGCCAATCCTTCAGCTCAGAAGCAGTTTTCCATATGCTTTTAGAATGGAGTCACCAAGAGTGTATTATTTATAGCAAGGAGAGACTGCTTAAGATTGAAGGGGAAAGAGGGTTTTCAGTATTTGCCAAAAATGTTAAAGAGATCAGCAAGGTCCAGTTACAGTTTATTTAATCTAACAGGTATTACTGGTCATGTCTCAGTGATGACCAGGGAACTACTACCACAAGTAGCTGTAATTAGCAAGTAAATAGCTGTTAAAAAGTACCAGCCAGACAAAGTCCTGTTCTGTCTCAAGAGTGAGTATCATAAGGTTACAAAGGACTAGCAAAAGCAGTGTGCTGGAGCTGAGAGCTCACAGAGACTCCTCCTTGCTGAGTAACTACTGGAGCTGATCAAGGATGCGAGCGTACCTGCTGCTACCTCTTGCTCCCTGACCTCTGAGCTCCATTGCAGGACTGGCAGGACCCCCACACTCCCCACCTGCTGTTGGACAACAGCTTGTACAGAATGGAGACAACTAAGGAGAACAAGCACCAGGAAGCAGGTTTGACTGACCCAAGGCAACCCTGCATAAGTCGCTGTCAATAACAACAGCAATTAAAAAAAAATAAAGTCCAAGCCCAGGTGCTTTTTAAAGAACAAAGCAAAATGATGGAAGCTAATAAAAAAGCAAGTTTGACTAAGCTCTCAGCAACACCGAGACAGGAAGATCAGGTCTAACAGTCTGATAAAGTCACAGTACGAAATAACAGCGTCAACAGGAAACTAAGAATGTCAGTTAGACTTTGAGCAAGCTTTCAGTCTTGGACCCTACAAATGACTGACCTTCTAAGGCCAGCAAGAGCAACCCAGGGAAAGGGAAGCCGTTGCAGACAGGTTACAAAGCAGACTGAAGGCAGAGTGAGTTAGTGAACGTGATGCTTCAGCACAGAGAGGGCCTGTGACACAAATGGGGTCATGCTGTCTTCTGGCCTGATTTGGAGATCAATGACCTGGAAGGAGGAACACTGAGTAGAAGAATGAAATCTACAGACAGCGTGCCAAAAGGAGGCTGCTCTGAGTGAGCAAGCACATAGCGCTCGTGTTGCCAGCTCAAGCAGGGGGAGGCACTGTGAAATGGCTGCCTCTGCATTAATTTGACAGTGAAATGTACTGCATCTCTGAACATTTCCTTCAAACACTTGCTTGGTTTGAGTGACAAAAGGACCTGTCCCATCTCCACTGACACTGTGAAAAATTGTGCTGTTTCCATGACATGCAAAGAGGACAGACCTGCTAAAACCCTCAGAGACTGTATCTCACAGGCTTGTTTGCACAGTCCCCACCAAAAGCACATGCTGCACGGGAAAATTAGAAACAAACCAGTTGGCCTTTACTTCCCCAGCACCTCCAGTCCTCTTGTACCTTGTTCTTTGGCATTTGCAGTGACAAGCTACAACCCCAAATTTACTAACGAATCAAGCAAATGCCCCTCTGTACCCTGCAAAAACCACAACAGAACAAAGCAGCTCAGCACCACAGGGATTTCTGAGTGCAGGTCTCTGGCCCTCATAGCAGCTTAGCACTGAATTATGGCAGACAATGAGCGTCTAGCAGTCAGCAGGGGCTCAGCATGCAGAACAGAGTGGTGAGGACCTAGGAAAAAGGTGAACTGAGGGTGCTGGTCAACAGCAAATGCAAGCTAGGCACTAAGAAGGGTGTCTGTGCTCCACCTTAGGAAACCACCACAGAGCATTTGATGATTTCCCCCACCCCCAAGAAAAGAAAATAAAACATACAGAAAGATGTAAAAACAAAGAAGCAGCAGTGGAAATGAAATGGCTGGGAGCAAGAACTGAGGCAATCTTAAGGTTAGTGTATTTTATGCTATTTATTCATATTACTTCCTCCCTTCGTTAAATCTCCCTGGCACCTTTACACTCCATCAATTTTTAATTGTAACTGATGTGACATACATGTTGTCAAGTCTCACTGCTGCTGGAAACTCCCACTCCAGCCATAACCCCATTTTTCTCAAAGCTCCCCACTGACATGTTAATCTTTCCCGCCATCACCCTTTAGACATGACCCATTGCCTTCTTCACTTCCACCCTATTTTCATTGCTGGGATACTGTTCTGCATGAGCAAGCTGTTTAAATGAACTCGGGTGTGTAAAAGGTTTTCTGAATTGATGCTTGGGAGGTACAGCATGCGACAATCTGTTTTACATGGAAAACAACCTGGATGTCTGAAATAGCCATGTGCACTGCTATGAGACATCCCAGACAATTAAGCTGATAAGAGTGATTGTTTTGCATGGCAACAGAGGAATGGTGTTGCGCTGCTACCACAGAATGACTGATCTAAGGTCATATCCTCTCCGACTTTCCAGCACTGCTGTGAGGGAGAAGCAAATGGTTTGCCTGAGCTGGTCATGCAAGAAAAAAAACACAACAACAACCCCCCCAAAAAAACCCCAAACAAAATCCCAAAACAGCAAAGGAAACAGCATTTGTAGGAGGCACCAACTGGAGGAGATGGATCACAGGATGAAGTATCAGTTTACTCATCTAATTTGTCCCCAAGTCCTGTTTTGCTGACACATGTGCCCACTTAAATGCAGAGTCTCAGGACCAAGCAAAAGGCGGCTACACTCGAAACATGTGGATATGCCTGCCACATGAACTGCAAAATTCAAAGAGCAAAAGGGCCTGCCTCCCAAGTGCCAAAGATGGATTGCAAGGTAACAAAAGAAAGAAAAAGAAAAGAAGGGGAGGGTGGGAGGGTGGGAAGAGAGAGTTTAAAATGAGAGGAGCTGACACTCACAATTCAACTAAGCCTTACGTTTCCTCCTATAAGATGATGTCCATTTCTTTCTCCCCTAAGCCTGCCAGTAATTTCAGTTTCACAGTGTACCCAGGAATGGCACCTTCTCCCAGTACTTCTCATGCCTGAGATGTAACAGAAGCCCCAACCATGCACGCTGGGTAGTTAAACACTGCACATTCAGTGCTGCCATTCCCAGAAGGTCTGATGAGAGCTTCCCTTGCACATTTACAGGAGGTTCTCCCATATTAAAGCCCCCCGGTTTTATTTTTCAGGGATAAAACTTGCAGGCTGGCACGCAATGAATCTCTTGCATGTGGCTATAAAAACAGGTAAATAAAATATTTCATAGGAAAAGAAAATATGAGCAATGGGAGCTATTAAAATTGCTGCCCATTCCTGGAAGTTTCTGACCACATGGACCAATTTCCAGCCTTCCTTCCTGCAGTGCCATTATCTAACAGAGATTTAATAAACATGTCACAGCCAAAACGGTCCTCGTCTCCTTGATGCATTGTCTTCATCACTGCAGCTCAGAGGGTTTGGTGAGTCAGAAATCCCAGTAGTGGGAAGTTGCAGATTTACAATAATACATGACTTAACAATACACTGCAATTTAGCCAACACAGAAATTTCCCTGTTTTTATCACAGGAGGATGTAGACACGACTCTTGATGTTCCCAGAGTTTTTAACTAAAAAAACCTCATCCAACTTCACAGACTTCGCTTTTCCACGAGGCAGACTTTGGCTGAATGATGACAATACAACAACAAAACAGAAAGCCCCACATACACTAGCAACTCTAAAGTAAACAAAATTTAATGTAAAAGCACCTGGAAAATCCTGAAAGAAAATTACTATAAAACCAGTGACTGGAAAAGATGCTGAAAGCATTAATACAGCTAACCTTCAGCCACAGGTTGTAATTTGATTTTGTTGTTGCATTATTATGATTTCTTAATAGAGAAATGGTATAAAACTAAACCAAAACAGAAACCTTTAGTAATTCTTATCCACCCCAAAATCTTACCAGACTCTCTTATGTTATTCTCTTTGCAGTTATTCAATACTGTTAAATTAAAAGGTATGTGTGATAGGACAAAAATCACTGAGAATTAAGAGGATGTTCTGAGAGTTCAACAACTTTCTATATGAATTGCAAGGGGGATTTACTGAAAGCAAGAGATCTTTCACATTTGCCTTTTACAATACAACAGAATGCAACTTCTGCACATTAATCAAAAATTATATTTTTTCCCCCAACTTTTCACTTTTTAGGCTTCTCTAAAAGAATCAAGATGTAATTAATATTCAGGTATGACTAAGAGTATTTTTACTTATTAACTTCAGTATAAAATGTTTTAACAGAATGTACAACTGCTGTGCATGAAAATGCCTACTACTGTGAAAAAAAAGCGCCTGTTAAAAATTTTACAGTATTTTATCATTTTTTATCATTTTTTTAAATCATTCTATGTAAAATACTTGAAGAATTTAGAGGGTCAGTGATTTCAAGGCTCTCCATTATAAGCATAAAAATCTCCAGGGCATTTCAGGGCTGAAAACTTGCTCTTTTGTAGTTGCTCAGCTCCATAGAAAATAAGCTTTTGTTACCAGAAGGGACATACAGATTCCTGGTTAGCCTAAAACATATATAGGAGGCATCTTTTACTAGCATTTATTGATTTCTAAACATATTTTTTTTAAACACCCACCATGCATTTGGTGACAAAAGCTTTCTTTGAAAACGCCACAGCAGCCTCAGGGCTGCGAGGAGGGAGGGAAAGGAACAGGCCTAAGGAAACTCATTCAGGCAGCAAACCCTTCTAGAGTAAAGGTGAGATATGATCCTGCAGGCTGCCCTCGATCAGAGCTGCTTCTGAAAAATGGCCACAAATGGCCTTGGCTGGTGTGAACATCACTCAAATGTTGCAGAAAGTTGTCACCCATAGCAGTGATGAAGAGTCAAGCATAAATGGAGGAGAACTGGTGGTATTTTTCAGTGTGCCAGAAAGAAAAGGGAAAAAATAATATAAATGGGTAGGGTCTCTGCTCTGTACAACAGCCAGTCCAAGACAAAGAATGTGTCCTCAGAGTAAACATTTTAACACCCTCCCAAAGGTGTGGACAGACAGTGCAACAAACTGGAAGAAGAAGAGGAACATACGTTTCTTCACATCGTCCTCCCCTGATGGCCTGATTTCTCCTGCATGGAGCTTTAACACTTTATCACACAGCAGCTCCCTGAGAGCAGCAGCCGTTTACAATCACCTCTTCACCTCCCCTATTATATTACAAATTTGCCACATAAACAAAGTGTCCCATGCTGATTCTCAGTGGTAGAAATCTCTCTTAGATGCAGCCTGCTGTCACGGACACTATACTCTGGACATGGCAGTTATCAGGACAATAAGCCTGTCCTCCAAGGCCTTGCTACACATTAATCAACTTCCAACACATACAGAAGGTAGCATTTCTTCCACATGATGTACAGAGGGGATAGCGTATTCATTGCTTCCTCTTTTGTCACAAACGGAGCATCCTCAACAGTGCCCAGTGACAGTGGAATTCCTATATACTGTGCTGGAAGTTTTGGAGTTAAGAGGCAAATCAGAGATCAAAACATAAATTTCCATGAAAAAGCATCCATTCCATAAGGGTACTGAAGTAGGAATAGGGGACAAGGCAAGAGGGAAAATATCTGCTGACTTCCCACCTGTGATTACGCTGTATACCTCACTATCTGGAGAAAACTCTCCAATGCTGAGACAATCAGAGAGCAGAAAAAACCCTCCCTGGTACACTCCAGGATTCAAAAGTCCTGTTACGTTCTGCAGTGAAGGTAGCAGCAATGAGTTAAGCACAGTCTTACCTGGATCTGTCCTTTCCCCATTATGCGATCTGTACTCTCTCCATCCTCTTTGGTGAGCTTAGTTTTGTTGTAGCACTTCTCATAGCACAGAATCCGCAGAGTTTGTGAGCCCTCCAGCTCAATCTCAAACTCCTGCAGGGCACCAGGAAAAAGCAATGAATATATTGCGGCAGGATGCTAGTCTCTTAATAATCAGTGTAGTCTCCTTAAAGCTCATCAGGAGGGAGCACTAAAGGACTGACCAAAACCTCCTCTCTAATGGAGCTGGTCCAGAACTAAACTGAAATTGTATTTTGTATGTATAAGTGGTCAAATTGGAGACTGAGATGGTTGACCCTTTAGTCAGATTTCACTGAGTTTCAGCAAAGCATCATTCAAAGGAACAAACTCGCCCACACTCCTTGTATTTAATTTTGCTCCCTAGCAGGTTTGAGCTGACTATAAAGAGGCAAAATGCCTATAGCTAATTCTTTCCCCTCACAACAAATAAACAAAACCACCTCCTTCTTCAACATTTTCACTTGTGCCTTTAAAAAAATAATCAAACATGCACCTGTTTACATGATAAAATACTGGACAACACTAATTTGTACTGAAATGTTTGTTTAACTACAGCTAATCCAAGAAATAAAAGCTTTTGCAAGCCCTGACAGCCATAAGAACCTGGCATAAAAGTGTTTTCTGAGAGGCAGCATATGCAGCACAAATGCTGAGCATGCAGAAGTTCTTCCATTTGAGGGTTTTCAGCCCATCATGCGTTGACGTTTGGCACACGGAACAAATCATGTTAAGAAAAATACAACCCACCTCATTCCAATTGGGCTCCGTGGTGTCTCTGTAAACTCTAGTTTTAGCCTTGTTCACAAAATACCCAAAAGAATCCACTTCTAATGTGCAGTACAAATCTGAGGAGGGGAGACAGGGACAGAAACTTTAAAAATTTTTCTAGAATCTCCTAACTTGCATTAATCGCCTTCAGGGTGTGTCTTCATTTGCATCTTCTTTGTGTTAGTACCAGCAACACTACCCAGCACAAATATCATCTGGTGTTTCTGAAGAGCTACTAATGAGCTGTAGACATCGCCCCTATTTGTAAGTTATGTTTTAATTGATGTTAGCCAGCACCTGGGAAGCCAGTGGTTCAGCAGGAGGAAGGCTAACAGAAATCATGTGCATCTAGTTCACTCCTTTCCTCCTGAGACTGCACATGCAGCTTAGATAAGAATGGGATCCCCAGCCACATGGCTATGTAAAATTTGCAGCTTCTCCTAGATTATTCTCATCAATGGCTGAGAAGCTTGTTTCTTTCTACAGATGTCCTCTTCACTCTATTTTTTCACCTTTCTTGATCTTTCTGTCAAATCACTCCCCTGAATTTTAACACCTGTTTCTTCACACCAAAAATTCTGGATGTCAGAGCATGCTTCCCATTCTTCCATTGCAAAACCAAATACAGTTGAAAGAATTCAGGATAAGGGCTGACTTTTATCCAAAACCGTTGGGTAATTAGCAAACAGTGCTTAAAAAAACCCCAAAAGACTAGGCCTAAAAAATAATGCTTCGTGCTTGATCCTTGCTCCTGATCTTTCTGCAAGTTAATAGTTAAAATAGCATTAAAAAATTACATTCCCTGAAAATCACACCAATGCCCTGATTTCACTTCTAGTTCCCTAAATCACCTCTCCTCACCATCATCCCCTCCAATCTTAAACCAGTACATGCCCAACTGTCACAGCATCCAAATTATCTACCCCCTATCAATACCTCTGTATATTACAGAACTGCAACTCACTTGAACTTTGCTTGAATCCTGTGGCAGAGTGGACAATGACATTCAGGAATCCATAGAGACCTGGGGATTCATCATCTGTACAAAAGACCCAAGGAATTTTGTTACGTTCACAGAGAAGCCAAGAGCGAAAGATAGAGTGATGAGATTGATATTACACGTGTTAATGAGCAGAGGGTAAACTGTCCCTAAAAAGGATGGCAGGAGCATGCAATCTAGCTATTTCAGCAAAAGAGAAGACTGTTCCAGGTTTAGTGTCGGTTTCACCTGTAATGCCTTCTGGCAACATGTGGCTTTTACAATGATTTCTAGGGTCAGCAAGACAGCATGGAAGAAATTCAAAGGAGAAAAAGTAAAATACAGAGGCTAAGTCTATACTAGTAGATTAAATAGTAATTTAGAATGGCCTCTGACACAATTTTGGTCAACTAGTGTTCTTCCAAAGGATTCCTAGGCATAGTTCAAAGGCGTTCCAGGCTAGGACCCCAACAGGCACTTCAATTCCTTGGCATGATGGCTGCATGTGAAGACCATTTAATAGTTACTGAATATATGTTGGAAGATGCCCAGGAATAGCTTACTACTTTAGACGCAACCATATAATTTGGAGCTTGTATTTTTATTGTGGAAGCCAGTAATATTGGGATGACAGATTGTTCTTTTTCCTGCTGCTCTCTTTTTGTACGCTATCATCTACTTCAAGTAAACTACACAGGTTGGGTACATATATTCTCAGCTTTTGTTTTATAGGAACTCTCAATTTGTAACTCATTACCAGGCTGAAGCCTGTAGCAAAAAGAAACAATAAAAGCAGTTCCAAGAGAAATACACAAAGGCAGGCAGAGGTAGTTTTTCACTGCAGCTGTACCATGTGAAAGCATAAACCAAAAGTCTCACCTTCCTTATTGATAGTGAGGGGAATGTTGTGGACTGTCTGAAGCTTCACACAGGAGTTTGTCAGCATCTGGAGCTCTACCGATGTGAGTGAGAAACTTTTAAAGCCTGCCAAGGAGATTTCAAAGAGGGAGGAATTAAAATTCAAAGCAGAGGCTGGATGCATACTCCCTCATTCAGGGCATATGTGGGGTAGCTGCTCCCTGGGCAATGCTCAGCAACAGCACCATGGTGCTCAGGTCTGTACTGCTGCTGCAGCCCAGCTCGATTGAGGGCATACTTAGTTACTCTTCAGAGTAAAAAGACTCAGGATGGTTCACAGGAAAGAAGGGGAGCTCTTATTTTCTCACAAAGCCAAAAAGCACCCGTGCCTAAAAAAGTAAGTTTCTTTGGACCGGAGCTAGGTAAAAGAGTGTAAGTGTTCCCTCTGCCTGGAACTGTACAGAGCTCTGACCTCTACGATAAATGGGAGAATCTCTCCACACATTTCCTACACGTTGCTGTAAGCAAAAGTCCCCCAGACAGGCTCAGATATGCAGAGATGGAAGACATCCATGCTGTGCTGTGGATTTTAATGCACATCTTTTTTTGGCATCCTGATCCTCTGGACTCCTGCTCTCTAATAAGACCATGGTGTTTCTACCAACGCCCAGCTGAGGGACACTCACATTTCTTCTGCTGTTCCCGGATGTTCTCCCTCCATTCTGCCCTTTCATAGTCCGAAGAAATGAGGAACGTGTAACTCTAGCCAGGAAAACAGAAGAAAATGGGGTATGCATTAGCCTGACCGACCACTGAGAGCAGGCCTGCCTGCCTTCCACCCTCCTCCAGTGGAAATTGTTGGATATACTGCCCTTCTAGCATTCCTGCCAGCTGCCCTACATCACAGCTTTGTCAGTGACAGGCAGGACTCGGGCAACGTGCCTTCCCAGCAATGTGCCAGTGGTACCAACACGGACTCCTGCAGTCAGAGCTTTCACAGAGCTCCACCCTGCAAACAGCAGCTGCATCAACTGGCAGCATGAGGTCCCATGGCAGCAGCTCTGGGCTATTGCTCACAACAGTTGCACCAGGAAACCCAAAAGCCTCCAACACAGGACCAGAGCAGACACTGATGCAAGCTGAGGAAGCAGGGACTAGCTTGTGGATTTTCACTGAGTAGTAACAGGACCTTGTGGGATTCCTTTGCCATGTGCATGGAAAGGCCACAGTGACAGGTTACAGCACTGCCAGAGCAGAGGATACTTCTAGCTTGCTGAGCATCCCGCTGCGCTAAAGGAGATTGTTCACAACCATTCGGCACCCCTGGTGCCAAGCGCACCCTGCGGTCCTAGGGAGACAGCCCTGAGCGCGCTAAGCCTTGAACTTGAAGGGGAGCCTGGAAGGCAGCTGCTGCAGAGCTTTATCTTAGGTGAAAAGACCCATTCCTATTGCTCTGCCAGGGCAAGTGCTGAGCTAGGGGATTAATTTCTAATGTTGTTTTTTAAATGTCAGTGTTGCACACAAATTAGTCATAGCCTTACAAGATGTTGTCAAAACCTTTGGTATAGCAAGGATTAGGTGTGTGCTGCTTGGAAAGTGCTTTCAGGCCAGATAGCAGAGGGCATGAAGACCTTGTACAACAGTGTATACAGACACACCCACCCCTTGACCTCTGCCTTTTACACTGAGGGACCAGAAGAGCCACTCACCTTGCCATTGCGATTGTGTACCCGGAAGGCCATGCTGGGAGACATCAACAGTAGGAGGGATTCCTGCTCTGAGAGCTTCTTTTTCAACCTCTCAATGACCTTGCTGCCTTTATTGGCCCTCTGAAGGGTGGGAGAGAGTGAGACAGAGGGCACAGGTCATTCTCCAACATCTGCCCCCATTTACACTGACAGACATTTTAAGATCCAGTGTCTCTTCCCTCTGTGAGTAGTCAAATGGCCCCAGGCAGGAGAAATGCTGTCCACAGGATCCACAGGGCTCCCAGCTGCTCAGGAAGATGTTACCTGCAGTTATCTCTACAGTCAGACTTGGCTCCGTTCCCCAATTCCAGCTGCCCCAGATGAAGGTGCAGAGGTGTGTGACCACTGCCCCAGCTACACTCCTGTTCCAGAGGCTGCAGCAGTATCATGTCACTGCGCAGCCATAGCACTGCCAGGTCCCCCACAAGCATTCTTGACCAAGGAGGCTGCAAGGATCTTCTCTAGAAGCTGCCCAGAACTCTCCCACTCACCACCCACTGATCCATTTTCAACAGAGGTCAACTAAACCCAAGGTTCTTCTTAGATAAAACCCAATCCCAAACCCAGCCATGTATATTACTTGGCACTGATGCACCAAAGCGTGTATCTTGACACCTGCATCTTGTGAGTAAGAAGTTTCCACATGGTGTTCCTCCTAATATCTTACTTTTCCCAGGAAGCCCTCTTTGAAAGCCTGCCAGGACAGAGAGGCAGAAGCATGTTCTTTTAAGCACGGGGGATGGTCTTCTCACGGTACAAGCAATGTTATTCATATCCTGTTCTACATGCCAGTAGGCTTTCAGTTTTCAAACTTATTTCTCTTTTGGGTTCTAGGAAGGTTTGGAGTCTAACCTCTGAGAAAATGTCTTGCAAGCAAAGAGAAGCCTGGGCCAGAGACACCATATCTATGTCAGACCGCCCAGTCAGCACAATTAGTGTTCTCCATGCATTTGCTGGTGCTTTGACACCAGTGAAGTCAGAAAAAGCTTCAACAGAATAACTGAGCCTGCCAAAATTCAGAAGTACGTGGCTTCTGACCAAAATCACTTGCAGGATCATGCTTTAATGGCCTGAAATTGGGATGCCACACTCCCAGTCCTCCTTGTGTCCACAGCGTAAGAGCCCTATGCTCCACATGGATGCTCAGGGACAGCAGTCACAGGTGGCTCCATGCAACAAGAGAAGCTACTGGGTACAACTACAGGGTCTTTTTGTTTCTACCTGCTCACAGGACACCACCATTCAAGCCACACACTAGGATGAGCAACGATGGGCTACAGAGCATCTAGATATCACTGAGAAGAGGGCAGCACCACAAGTCTCTGCTGTGCAGCCTGTTTCAGCATAGTCCCCCTGCTGTGCAGCTCTGGGAATACCGCTTCTGTCAGCACCTCACCTCAGCAGAGACACCGAGTCCATACTTGGCATGGAGTGCTCAACTCCTTTTACCTTTTCACGCTGGATGTCATTCTTGATCTGGGATATCTTGATTTTCATGGCATCCAGTTCCTCATCCGGCACCAGTGGGATATTGGGCACTGCCTCAGACTCATCCACCATTTGGAAACTAAGGTCAGTGAGTGGGATGTACCATTTGCAGTCATATTGCTGGCTTTTTCTGAAAGACAGAAGGTCCAAACCTTTTACTATTACTGGTGGTTGGCAGCACCCACTCCCCCTTCCCACAAGTTCTTCCCCAATATAGTGCATAAGATACAGAAATGGACACAACTTGACTGTGACTCCCATGCGGAAAAAGCCTAGTAAAGGGCTGCTTTCCAACAAAAACGCCTAGAAGGCCAGTACAGCACATAACAAGGCAACTTGTTTTTTGTTAGTTCTTTTCACCCAAAGAAAAAACAACATTTTTTTGCAAACCCTTTCCGTGCTGCGTGCTCTCCCTTTGAAGCCTCCGTGGAGGTGAAGTTCAAAAGCCATGTTATGCCTCTGACCTGGCTGCTACCTATGATCTAAACCCAGGTCTCTCCTGCCTGAGCTAGGAGGGGCAAGTGAGCCAATACATAAATCCCTGTGTAACCCAACCAGAAAAGAAAAACTACAGCTCATAACTGCTGCTCTCCAGTGATTTCACCAGGATAACCAGTTCATTTTTTTAAATCTTTCATGTGATTTTTTTTCCCCCTCCACCCCTCCTGTCAGAAATATCCACTTTGGGGAATGTCCCGCTCTTTTGAAGGTTCATTCCTCACAAGCATGTGCTTCCCCAGGGGCAGCAATAACTTTTTGCTTGAGGAAGGCAAGAAGATGAGAGGGGTCGCCCAGAGCAGAACATTCACCAGATGAAAAGAAGCCCTGTTTGAGGCAGGTGTGTTGGTAAAGGTTCCTCCCCTCTCATTTGTGAAAAATGCCAACAAAACTGCTCGTACAGTTGCACTTCAGGGTTGACACATAGTCTGCTTATTGTACCTTTTCCATTTTTCTGCAAAACTGTTAACTGACTGTAGTTGAAAGGCCAAAATTCACCTTAGCAACAAAAGAAAGTGAAGAATGTCACCTATTAAAACAATGGGCATTAGAAAAATGAATGGCATTTGCCCAGAATACCAGCAGCTACAGCATATCCTGTTTTCCTAGGAAGGCTCGGGGCAGGAGGAGGAGGAATTAACCTTTCCTGAAAGATCAGGGCTTGGCCAAAATCTCATATAACAGCCAATACTATCTTGCTGATCATTCTTTGTCTTTACATCTTGTGGATTATGGTTACAAGGTCTGGAGTATTCATATTCAATTAAAATTGCTGGCTAAACCCATGACTCTGCTGAAGCTGAGGTGCAAAGCACATAGTCCAGTAAGAAAACCTCACCCTCCAATCTGCTTCTTGAGTTTGGCACACAGGAACAGATCAGTAAAAAGAAAGACATGACGTAGCTTGCGAGCCCCCTCAACCAGCTCCACCATGAAACTGTCCTTCAGCAGCTGCCGGTGCTGGTGAAAAAACAGAAAAAAACGTTTTAGTTAGTGCAATATGAGCCCCAGATTTGGCACTGGGGCAATGCATTCCTTAGACATGACTCCTACCAGAGCTAATTGAGTAAATTGGTCTAATTCAGAAAAAAGACTATTAAATGTTCCTTGCTGTAAGCTCTGCTCCCTGCTGCTGCCCTCTCTTCCAGGGGCAGAAATGGCCATGTGTCTCCTTTATTATCTGGTTCTGGGTCAGGCTTCAGGCTTCTCTCTATCACCTGTTCCTGAGGAATGTAATTTATTGTGAGTCATTGCCCAGCTTCTGCATACCCAAGGGCCAGGATCACTGACAGCACATCATCCCCTCAAAAACCAGCAGAGAGCAGCAAACACCACTTTTCTCAGGAGTCACTTACCCAGCCACTGAATTCAGCTTAAACTACCCCACCAGGGAGAAAGAGTGAACGCCTCCACTCCCCATTCACAACAGTAGTTTGTCAACCTTAACAGCTGAATGCCATTGCTCCTTCTTTATTACAAGTGTTGTTAAGGGGTAATTCCTGAACAAAATGTGTATCTAGCTAAATTCTCAGTAGTCCCTTATCAGCTTGTGTTTAAAAAGGACCATCTGGATATGCCCCCACTCCACGTCTACTTAAATCTCTTATATATATATATATAATACAAACATTCCCCAAACCTAGAAGACGCAAAGAAGCTGCACAACCCTAATGTCTTTATTCCTGTTTCTGGTTCCAGGGACCTTTACAACTTCCTAAATAAGAGCCACACGTTGGCAGGCAGAAGCATTGCTTTCTAATTCCCTTATGAGGACTCCAGAGTTGAAAAAAAGGTTGGAACACTGGCACTGAGACAAATGGCTGTATGCTGTTACCAGTGTCCAAGCCAGGAGTTTCAAGCCCTGCTCTATGCCCAGGCCTTCTGCTCTGATGTCATGATCAACAGGACTCTGAGTGCACATCTGGAATAGGTATCTCCCACTAATTTTCAAACAGAAGCCGGGGTATCCAACCTGGGACAAATTTTATTCCCACCCCTATGTATAATTGTCAGCGTTGCCTTGCTGCACAGCCAGTACAAACAGGAACCATCAGCTTCTGCACACATGCTATGGTAGGCTAAGGTATGCTACATATACTGTATATACCTAGACAGGACCATGGCTGGGGATAGGAGAAATCTGCTAACATTGCCCAGTGCTAACCAGCACTCCCTGCTGTCTCACTGTCAGCTTTCTGCAGGCCCACCCTTACACTTGTCAGCACCACTCGCTCCCAGCCTGCAGTATCTGTGTGATCCCCACACTGGGAAATGCATACATGAAAACTGTCCATTTCCAAGAAGCAGCTGTGCTCAGCTATGCAGCTGCATGCAACAGGAAAGTAGTTAACCTGAGCAAGGTCAGGACATCCAAACCAGAACTGATGCCTCAGTTTCTGAGGTTATGCCCCGTGGGTTTTGTTTGCTGCGTGACTTAACAAGCCCTGAACACATTTACTACAGAGGGTGTGGGAGTGCAAACCCCCACGCTGCCTCTCCTTCCGCCTACCATTCTTCCCATCTTGGCTCTCCAAAATGAAAACAAACCACATCAGTCCTGAGCCCAGCAGGCATCATGGCAAGGAACACAAGGTAGAGAAATTCCCTTGCAGATGTAATTCTTGTTTCCACACTGTCCTACAGCACCCTAAACTTCCTGACATGGACTACGAGTCTGCATTTTCCCGTCTGCAGCTGTGCTAGCACCGCAGCTAGCTGTTAAAGCACACAGAGCAGTGTCAGCATCTCACCTTGGTGCTGCCTTCCATTACACAAAGATCCTGGAAATCTGTGAGCAGCAGCAAAAGCTGCACCTTTCCCATACTGACAGGAAGCAAGGTTGCTTCTTAGCAGACTGTCGCACCGTCTCTGAGCAGGAGTCTGCGGAGATCTGGTATCCAGCAGTGATTCAGGCTCAGAAAGGCCTGTACATATGTTAATGTTTATTTTTAGGTGGGCGTGATCCTCCTGGCTTCTTCTCAGTGGTTTTGGAGAGAACGCCTGCCTGCATTAATGTCTCTGTTGCTGATGTGCACTTGTGCATGCCTCCTCCTCCTGCCTGGCAAACAAACCCCAGGTAGGAAACTAGAAACACTGAGCTTTAAAACTAAATAAATAAAGGGGGAGGAATGTTGTCAGCAGCAAAAACACTCTCCACAGCTGCAAAGAATTTCATTTGGGACTAATAATGAAGCAGGGAGAGAGATTTTCTGAACAAGCCAAAACTCTGATCTCAGGTTTCTAGATCTGATGCATATTAATTACGCTGCAAATCAGCTCAGCTCCTCTGGGGCAATGAGAATAGCTGTTTGTTGCCAGCTCAACCTCTGCTCATTGTTCGTAGGTGTAAAGATGTTCTCACAGCTCACTCACCTCTGCTACCCAGCAGGATGCAGCACTGTCCCTTCCCTACCCAGCAGGGATACAGCACAGTCCTGACCTGACCTTCTGCCCCACTCTGCCAGGCACTGGCAGTGTGTGGGGTCAGCCAAGACCCCAGCCCAGCACCCTGCTGAGGGTTCCCAGCTGAAAAATACCCCAGGCTAGTCCAGAGCACAGACTCAGCCCCCATCCTGGGAAGATGTTACTAGTGGCAGAGACAGGCCAACAACATGGCCAGCAACATGTTTCTTCACAGGCAATGGAGGGCATAGCCTCACGAGAGCTGTTGGAAGACTGTGAAGGACTATGGCTCAGCCCTAGATCAGCTACCCTTGTTTTGGCAGTACTCCAGTACCATCATCAAGACCAGAGCATTTTGAAGACACATGTGTCCTCAAGTGAAGGGGAAGCCCATACAGAGGCACTACTGACTGGAAATCTTTGTTTAGGTTAGGCCTCCACGAAGAAAAGAAGAGCCCATCAGTACTCCCTGCAGCAAGGCTACAGTCCTCCCCACATGGCCTGCCTGGTCCAACCAGGTCACCTCTTCTCCTGCCTTCCCAAGTTGCACCTAACCTGCTGCTGCACAGTCCTTGGCTGCCACCATCCAAGCAGACTTGCTCCAAGCAGCCATGCTCTCTGTCCCACATCTCCCCAAAACCCAAGCAAAAAGTTCAGACATACAATGCCAAAACAGGGGTATGATCTTCATACAGCCCATCTGGGACTGAGGTGCCACTCATTTGCACTGAGTTTATTTTGGTTAGCGCTCCTGAGTACAAATTACCCTGACTGACATGGCACACTGCTACCATGAGGCAAAAAGTCTTTGGCAACATGATCTCCCAGAAGGAGAGCTGGGTAGAAAGAAGACAAGGCTGTATTTCCTAAGCTTGACTGGAACGGAAGAGGTAAAAGGGATGTAATCCAGTCACCCACTCAGAAGAAAACACTGAGCTTCCCAGATGTTTCACTCTTCCTATCTTCTTGCTCATAAGCTAGTTGGGAAGGTCTCCCTTCAGCAAGCAGCAGGGGGGAACTGCCACAAAAGCAACCAAGTACCTGGGGAGGAGAGGACAGGAAAAAACATTTGTGGATCAAGTCAGGAAATCTCTCCTCAGAGGGCTGTGAAGCTTGATGTTAGGTCTACCAGCTTGTCCTAGAAAATAGGACTTTCATTAGGGCTGGGCACAACAGGCATGCCCCAGGCTGCTCAGCATCAGTGGTGCAGAGGAGGAGCACTTCCAGCAAAGGGTCACATCCTTTGCTGCAAATGATTCATCTTGCCAGGCGAGTTCAGCAGGTCAGAGGGAAACAATAAAAGGATTTCCCAACTGGCTTACCAGATCCCTGCCAAATCCCACAGTGAGGGAGCACAGGGCACCTTCCCAGACCTCACAACATGAGTCAGCCCATCCTATGTCACCCTGGGGGAGCCAGCAGCCCCCTCAGACAGGACTCGTGCTGGTCAGATGCCCTTGTCACCTCAATTCCATAGGTCCTCTCTAGCACTTTAGGAACCAAAGCCAACTTTTGTCAACTCCTCCCAGCCAGGGTTAGCAATAGCTATTCCTTTGGTAGTACCCAGTTAAACAGTGTCTCCTGAAACATGAGGTCTTTTGCCTGGGTGATCCTGCTGTGCATGATATACAATATCCTACATGTGTGAAACCAGCTCTCTACCTTGTCTCCAAAGTAACTCTTTTTGCTAGGACTACCAAAGGTGCTAAAGGTTTCCTAAAATACCCTGAAATGACATCTAGATTACAGAAACACCAAATAAAACATCTGAGAAAACAGAAGCTTAGGATCAGAGTGGCAGTACAGTGGTAGTGACCCCACACACACACAGACAGCCCCAAGACTGTCAGGTGTCCAGCACAGGAGCTCAGTTCAGCTATAGAAAGATGTTCCAGGAGGCCTGGGGGAAACCTTCCTCTTTTGTAACATAAGGAGTGAACTGATCACTGAAACAGAGCCTGGGCTGACTGTTACCTTCAGTGGCTCTTGCAAAGCTCCTGTACTGGTGCAGTGTAAGTCCCAAGTCTCCTTTCTAGGCCCTGCTTTCCTCTGCATATTTTCACCTGCTGCTTCTCCCACGCACCTCAGTGCTCTGGACAAAAGAGCTCTCCCTGTGCTTCATTCAGTGCTTGGATATTTTCTTTAGATTGCCTACCGCTGTCCTCCTCCTCCTCCTCCCCCTGTCAGTAAGCATCTCTCTCCTCTGCTAACAACCTCACGACTACCTGTATACTCATCTATTCGTCCTACAGTGTTTCTGTGCTGTTTGCATATGATAAATCCTGCTGCTGTCACATACTGTTTAACTCCAGGAAGTGTGGCCAGCTTGTGTGAGACACATTACAAAAAGTGGAATTTAAAAATCTACTCAGCCAGCATCACAGCTGTATAAAAGGCCATCTCCTTACTTGTGTGCTGAGGAAAGAGCTCATCTGATGTGGTGACAGCACAGGCCTGCAGCGTGCGTGGGTGACAGCCTGGGGAAGGACTGGAACATGTGTGATGCAGGAGGAGGAGGGTAAAAGCAGGAGATGGATATTGGCATATGCCAGTGAGGAAGAGGTGGTTTGGCTTTCTGCAGAGTGTAGGAAGAAAATTATTCCGTGTGTGTGTATGCGCGTGTGTGTGTTGCAAGACCAGCACTGCAGAATAAAGGGATGCTCTGCCTAGGGAGCTAAACTGGCTGGTCTTTGAGCATTTTAATAGCCTTTCTTTTTTCTTTCCAAAGCTCCTGTCACCAGCTCTCTGACTCCAGCTGTAAGACAGAGTGTGCAGCATCCAAGATCATTTTAAAGTGCTTTATGGCCAACATCTGCCCAAGGCCTCCAGAAAGAGTAGGCACCGGGCCTCAAGCTGCACATGGCTGCCTGTGTCCAAGCTTAGCTCCCAGCTTTTCAGAGGCTTTAGTTTGCACTTCTGCTCTGTTGCAAATGTTGTTTGTCCTTTTCCTTCCCTAGCACACTTGGCCTCTACCAAATTAAGTGGAAGCTTAAGGCAATGATAGCCAGTCCCTTGACCACAGTTTAAAACCACATTTAGAAACATGACAGAACAGCTTCTTCTCTCCAGGGCAAGGGAAAAGGTGCACAGTAGCATAAGCTGATCCAATGTGATCTAGTGAACTTGACCCCAGAAGGAACTGCCTGTCAGCCCTCTTGTGTCTAGAGTGGTTCTCATGAGACAAGACTCTAAGCCACTCAGCCAGCAGAGTGACCTGAAACTCAAAAAAAGCTTCATTTTTAGGCAGCTCCATTCCTCCGTGCCACTGTGGGATCACACAAATACCACTGTGAACTCTTCAGAGAGGGTGGGACTGCATGGCCAGGGGCAAGGCAGAATGGCAGCCACTACCACTCAAGTCAGTCTGAACTGCCCTGAAACAACATCCTGAAAGAGCATTCAACAAAGAGCAGTCAAGAAAGGAACCACCGTCTCCCAAATGAACTCTGCAATTTTCTGCAGTTTCATTAATTCCTGCTTTACAAGAATGGGCTGAATTAGCTGGAAACACAAGCCTTTACTTCTGGCAGTGAAAGACAACACAAGCTCTACAGTCATTTGCATCCCAGCTTATTTAAAAAAAAAAAACCAAAAAACCAACCCAACATGCAGTCCATATAGCTGCTCTGTTAATAAGACTAGAAAGGTTATTAACTCCCTTCCTTCTAGCACATAATAGTGGCACATAATTCACCTCAAAGCATTAATTTTCCTGCTTCCCCACAGGACCATCCCCAGTAGAACCTTAAACAGGTTCCCTATGTAAGCCAAGAGGATAGTGGTGAAGAAGGATCAGCAGTGAGCAAATAAGATGCCTGCTCCATGGTCCTAAGGGGTGCAAGATTCTCTACCATTTGCATTACGAGTCAGAAGGTACAGTGCTGTTCAGACCCCCTTTCCCTCCATGCATTTGTTTGGTTACTTAGAGGGTTGGCAAAGTGGATACCTGCAGATGCTCCATCAAAAAAAAAGTAAAAAAGTAAAAAAGTAAAAAACAGAGAGGTAGAAAGATGGGAAGAACAGGAGGGAGCAAAAGAATGTGGCAGATCAGGCTGAATGGAAGCAGACTCAAAAGCCCAGATAAGTCCTCCCGGCTCCTCTCTGCTGCCAGGTTGGGGCTCTCCAGGCTCCTCTATACTGCAGCCCTAAGCAAACCACAAAATAGAGAAGACTAGCTACAGTCAGCCTGGCAGGCAGCATGGACCAAACTATGTGATTGTAGGCTTAACCCACCAATACCACCTTCCCTGTTGTAGCTTTTTCTGTCCCTCTGGTGAATGGTTTTACTCCCTGTTCCCATCTCCTTGTACTACCTGAAATATTCATTTAGCTCAGCAAATTATTCCAGGTCGACGCATCACAGAAAACTTTCAGTCTCTATGCCTAAGTCGAGAATAGAAAAAAAGCCTACTGAGACAAGCAGAACCATGGGGCTGGTGTGCAGGAAGGCCACCTGACATCATGCAGGAAGACAGCAGGCAGTTCAGACTGAATCAATGCTCCTGGAGCAGGGAATCTCTTCTTGGAAATGGGAGGAATACTGTGCTGATGAGCCTGTACTCTTGCCTGACCTGCGCTCCTCTCCTTAGCAGCCTGTCACTAGGGAGATTAACAACTGGCTGCTTTCCCCAGTTCAAAGCAATCCTGAAAAAAAGAGCCAGAGCAAAAGGCTGGCAAAGGAGATTGACTCCTCCCCACAATGCACTCAAAGGGAAAAGATATTCCACATAAAAGGCAAGGACTGGCAAAAAAAAGATAACTGAGATCAGCACCTAAGCAATACATAAGGGGAAAGGGCTGTTTTCCCTCCTTCCTTTCCACCAAGGAAATTTCAATGGGAGGAAGACAAATAATGAAAAAAGCCATCAAAGCAAGCTGGTGATTCATTACAATAAAAAATGCATTATGCATTGAGAGCAGTCAATTAGGAGATGCAAACTGCACACTGTCCTGTCACCCTAGGGGAAGCACAAGCAAGGCAAGTGGGAGGAAAGGATAAGTAGAAAAGGAAAGATTTACAGGCATAAACAAAACCCAGCTATGACCCCAAGCTGAGTAGCTTGTCGGAAGGAGCAGCCATCACTAACCCACACGTAGTAGCTGGGAACAGACTTGCGTCTCTGGATTACTATGCAGAGAATGAACATACCTACCATCCAGACACAGACTGGTGTCAACTGAGGCATTACCGCTTTGAAAAAACATGGGATATTGGTGCCAAATGACTAAAGAATCCACCATCAGATTTCCAGAGTGGAAGACAAACTCTGGGAAGCATCAGAAGCAAGTCCTTTTCTTCCCTGGCCTCAGTGCCAGCTGTGCGCACTGAGGGAGAGTACAAAGGGTTCCCAGTCCCCTCCAGCACACCCACAGCCCTCTCCTTGGGTACATCCCCTTCCTTCCCTCCCCACATCATAATGGAGACACTTCAGGACCAGTGAGAGTATGAACAGGTCTGCTGAGCCCAATCCTGACAAGGTTCCCCCTCCTGCTTTCTAAGATCTGACAAACACAACACTCCAAAAAGAGAACATCAGGATCATCCTCCTGAGCCTGCCCCTCTGCCTGGGCTCTGACACCTCATTAGGATTCTGCATGACACTTTTCAAAGCCTGTACTCCTCATTGAGATGCTGACAGACAACCGGAGAAAACAAAATGCTCCCTCCCCTGTGAGGGGGCATTCTAGGCTGCAATTTCTGCTATGACTCAATCAGCATCCACTTTAATGAGGCCATCTACTATCGCTGAAGCCCTAGTGACTGATGTCTAAGCTTCTACCTCAGCCTCCAATTGCTCAGCCCCTCCTCTTCTTTCCTCAGCTGCAGACTTCTGCAGTTGACAAAATGAGACAATGAATAAGACTTGCAGGACAAAATGCACCAAATTCCCAGTACTGCAGCTTCCAGCAAATCTTTTGTCAGTTGAAAATCAGTTTAGCAGCCAAAAGCAAGTATGTTTAGCTGACAAGATTTGGGAATACACCATGAAGGTTCATCGTATCTTAACAATCTCCTGGGCTTCATGTGAGATGTTTTTGTACACAATAATTTGGGTCACTTTTGATCAGCCAGTATCTCTGGCATGTTGCCCAATTCCTCTTATACATACGCTATCTGAGCTGCACCTCTCTTCTCCAATCTCCTACACCCTTCTCTTTCTTTAATACTTCTGTCAGTCCTTGCCTTCCCTCATCAGGAAGGTCTGTATTGCTTTCTAATGAAATTATAAGGCAGATGAATTGAGCCCACTGAGGCATACAGGACTTGACCATTGTGTAGTTCTACATCCTCCTTGCTCAACATTGCATGCATGTAAAGGAACTGCACATATTGGAACGTTCTGGGTGTAGTCCAACTCCTAGCAGAGCTGAAAAGAGTTATATTACACCCTTAGGAGTCAATCATCTCCCTCAGCTTCTGCATTCCATTTGTTTTGCTTCCTAGTCCCATTTACAACATTCTTCCTTAGAAATGAGGATGAAAAAAAAAAAAAAAAAAAGAAAAAAAAAAAGAGTTTTAGGGCAAGAATGAAGATTCTGGAAAACAGCTTTTCCTAATCTTTTATGATTTTTGATGTTCCCTCACCTTTTTCCCCTCCCAGGCTTCCTGTTTGGTTTCAGTTTGCAGGTAAGATACAAATCCATTTAGTGCATAGCAATATCCATCGTAGAAATTATATATGACAAATGACTGTAACAGTGCTAAGGATAAAACTCTAATCATATTTTTCCTCTAGGTTTCCAAACAGCAAACAGAGAGGAGCTGTACCACATCCTTTAGAGAATGAGGACACTGCACAAACTGTATCTTAGCAACAAATGAATTAATAGCATAACTTCCTAGTCTGCTGTACAGAAAAGGCACAACCAGTATTCAGAAACTGAGAAAATAACGAAAGCTGGAAGACTCACCTCCCCCTTCTTTACAGTCATGGACTGCCGACGAGGAGTGATCTCCTCATTGATACTGGAGAGGAAGTTCTGTGAGATCCGCAGAGCATCCTGCAGGAGTGGATGATCAGGGTGGCTCACTGGAGTGTGCTTGAGCAAATCCTGACACCAGGAACACAAACAAAGAACAGAACCATGAGCAGCACTGGAAAGCAGAAGGGTCTGAGGGCCCCTAACTAGAGCTGTAGGAAAAGATGCTCCAGCTTCTTATGGATTAAAGCATGGCTCTATCTCTAGAGGAAGAGGATAATACTCTGCCCTTCTTGGTAACACTGATGAAGAGGTAGCGGGGTCCTACATATGGACTCCCCCCGCTTAGTGTAAAGGGACTTATGCAGCATGACAGGTTTATTTTTGCAGTCCTGAAGCTCCATGGAAAATCTGAAGTGTGAAGAAAACAGGAAAGGGGCCTAAAGTTTGAAAACTACCCTTCAGATACTTACATGCAAGACAAGTGTGCTGCGAGTCACTCGATCCACTGGCTTGTATAACAGAGCTGTGGAGAAAAAAAAAAAAAAGGCAGCAGGAACATAAGGAAAAAGTACCTAAATACAGCCCCTACAGAACAACTTGTCCAATACAACTGAATGTACAGGTACAGGTTTATTAACCAATGAGCTGCTGGAAAATCCCCTTCTCTAAGGTTAACGTGCTGCACAGCCAATAAAACACACATGAACACACAGAGGAAATAAACATGCTCCACAGCAAACAGATGGCCACTTGTGAGCACGCCTTGCCAGACACTGGATGAGGAGCACACAAGGTAGTACAGAATACCTGCACGCAGCATGGCACAGTTCCGATCATTCCCTGGCAACATGCCTGGTCCCACAGGTCAGAATCAGGCCTTGCACTCTAAGTTTCCAAGGAGGTACCTGAAAAGTTGACTGTTCATCCCTCCTTCTGGAGTTCAGCATAACACGCTGAGTGCTTCCAAATCCCAATAACAGGCCAAAACAGGAAGGGGACTATCTTTTATATTGATGAGTATGGAAGCTTCTTCCAACACAGATTGTCTTCTACTTCTACTTACTTCTACTATTGTGCATAGAAACAAGCACCATGGAACCTGATCTTGATCAGGCTCTCTAGATGCTACCATAGGGCAAAACCCACATAACAATAACTGCTAGGATTGCATTTGTGCTATCACTGGGTAGCAGATGTTCTCTCAAAATCACAGCAGTCCTTTGGCTGACCTGGTTCTGCCCAAAGGGACTGACGAAGTTTTAAGCTGGGCAGGGACTTCCCCATGAATGCACGTAGCTTACTATGCATCAACTCTGCTACTTAGCAAAAGGGAACTGATTTCCCAGGTAGAGCCAGCAGAGACTCCATAATTTTCCAGCATTTAAAAAGAAAAAGGGAGAGTGGAGGTTTGGCAACAGCCTTCATCCAGTCCTGACAAACCAGTCTCCTTTCCATGGATCACTCACTTTCCAAGGAATTTTTCGTCGTCTGATCTTTAGATTCCTTTGTGCTTCTAGCCTTTAGATTCTAAAAGAAAAAGAAAACCCACATAGCAGATGGTCAATCACCTTGAAATATCACATGGGAATGTAAGAGGCTATCTCCTCCTCCAGGGGAGGGCCTAAGTGTGAATGGAGGACAGTCTTATCACAGCTCAAGTCAGTGACGGAAAAGCGTGCTTTCCTTGGTAAATCCACCATTGCCATGTCACAGGCATCCACACAACTCAAAATAAGCAATTTTCTTAGGAGTGCATATCAGTAGAGATGCAGCAAAGCAGGTAACCACCTACAGCAACAGGGATGGTGGAGTTTTAAAATTACCTGAGGAGAAAGACACATCCATAACGATGCAGCTGTTGTCACAGCATGTGCACACCACCAATAAATAAAGTACAGGATTGGGATTCAGTACCCCCAGGTTATACTTCCTCATACCTGTACGCAGAGCTGGGTGACCTTGGACAAGTCAGTTCTCTTTCATGAAAGAAAAGGAGCAATGCCTGCGACTCCTCCCTCTCTGCACATGGACTGTGAAGCTACATGCATTAGTGTGCTGAGCTCTGAAATCCTCACCAGGACACAAATGCAAAAGCATCACCACCATTATTCCAAATACATCAGATACTAGCATGATTTCAGAATCACCCTTTAGTAAACAGCAAAACCGAGGGATCACATTTGCACAGAGCCCAGGACCCTGGGGCCTTAATCTCTATTCTGTCTTCTAGGGACGACCATAGTATCATCTATACATATTACTATTAATAAACAGGAAAGTCCATGAAATGCATTTTAGCACTGAAAGAAAAGCACAGGGGAGGCTACTTACTGATGAGAGGACACCACTAGAGCACTGAACTGGTCAGGGAAAGGACCAGAACCTGATGGAAATCCTCAGGAAAGGAAAGAACAGAAGACATCTGCACTCCGATGAGTAGTACAGCAGGCAAGTCTTACCTCCCTCGTTTCATGCAAGGAACATGCTTTATTTTACTTCTTTGTCATAAAAATCTAAAGGGACACACAATACTGAATATACTCAGGGTTTTTTTCAGAGCAGTAAATGCCCCTAGTTTTATTTGGCTCTGATTATCCGTTTCTTTTTAAGGACACACATATTAAGTTCATGTCTTTTTGGCAACAGAGTTCTTCCAAGACATAATCACCACAATACAGCCAGTCAATGAGACCATGCACTCTGACACAGGTATTCCTCTTAAAAAGAGGAAATCAGAGCAGCCCAATGAATAATATTATAAACTATGGTGGACACACTTGCTTTTTTAAACAGACAGCTACCCTCTCCTCCTCTCCATGCCAGCGAAGCCTGCAACTCCACTGACAGTCATAATGGAAGCCATTAAGGATGGCTTTTTACACCATAGTCAGCATCATTACTAGCAAAAGAAATATGTGAGAAACTTAAATACAGCTTTCCCTTCTGGAAATGCATGAAGGTGACACAGAGCTGAGAAGTTCAAAGCAATGCCAGTTTTTACAAGATTCCCTGGGTGGGAACAGCACATAAAGGCTGTCTATGTGATAACCTCTATTAGCCCAAAGCATAAATCGCTGTAAGAACATGAGCTGAAGATGTGAGTCTACGTGAGGTCACAACTCCTCCAGAAGTCAGGGCTGCAAAGATACTTGGAGGATAGACAGGAGTGACATAGAAGGATATTAGTCAGATCCAGACAGCTCGTGTGTCTGAATACCATGACATTACCTCAGAGATTTCAGCAAACTGAGCGTTGGCTTGGCAGCATTTCTCTGCTGTCTCCATAGCAACTTCATAGTTATCCACAAAGGCCCGGTACACTCCCAGCTGGCTGGCCTGCAGGAAGCAAAACAAAATTAAATAAACTCTGGGGAAGAAGACAGTTTGGGATGGCCAGCCTCAGTATCTAATGATTGGGTCATGTTCCTTCACATCAAAGAATCACAGGGAATGCTAAGCAGGCCCAGGAAGACATCACTGACCTGTCAGCTTTGCTTAACCAGCACAGGTGCTCCCATGTACCCAGTTCCATGTATGCTGAACAAGTTCACTTGCAAAGGATGTGGAAGCCTGCAAGAATGATGCATCCTTATCACTGCCATCTATTTTTCCCTTCTGAACTGCCAGATTAGTATCTATTAATATTTTAGCTCATTGATGTAAGTGGAGCTGCTGGCTATTTGCCACATAATATGAATCAGACAGGAATGATTCAGCCCAACAGCACAAATGTGACCCCAGCAAGCTATTTGTTAGCTTTTGCATGATGGACACACTAAATCAAACCTAATGCAGATATTAACCCATATTTGCACTAGTGAACATCGTAATAAGGGCAGTGGAGCACTGAAAATACAGAAGAAAGATCCAGAGCAAAATCTGTTTGGAAGGCAGTGACTGCAGCACTAGGTGATGGAAAATGGCAATTTTTCCAGCAGAAGGAATAAGCATTGGTCCAGAAGAAGATGGAACAGGCCTCAGAGTACAGTAATAAGCCATTATTATCACAGAGTCTTAGTACTGGTCCCATTTGCTGACTTAGGAATTGCAGCCAGAGAACGTAAGATCCAGCTCCAGAAATCCCTGGGTAGCTTCCAAGGTTGTCTGGATTGCAGAGCTGGGTTTGTGCTGCAGGGCTGCACAGGGTGTGCTGTAAACACCTCAGCAGCTTGAACATGCTTGCAAATGCATGGTGAGCCAACAGGTGGAGTGCTGTATAAGGCTCCATTAAGGAGTTCTTACCAGATGAGCTTGCACTTAACCTTATTATTTCTGCAAATTCCCTGACACTTCTGCCCAAGACATGCAACAGGCAGAGCAGTTCACTTTCCCACGCAGTGCACTTTTCCTCTCCTGCTGTCTCACAGTCATTGTGTTCCCCATTCCCTATGAAGCTTCGTGCAAGAGACGATGGAAGAGAAAAAGCAACTCTCAGGAAACATATGCCTACACAAATTTCTTTAGCTAACAGAGGCTAAGAAATCGTAAGCTATTTCCTAGGGCACATTCTACTGAAAGATTAGGAACCAGTCTCAACCCCCATACAAAATGATATGGTTATGACGGAAGCTGGAGGGAACTGTGCTCACTTACACCAGGGATGACCTGGCCCATACAGTGTGGAGAGAATAAAATCTGTATTTGCCACTGGAACGCAATTCTGTGAAGAAGCTGCTGTCAGAATTACTAATCATTTGCAGGATTTATGACATTCAGTTTTGGATGATGCCAGCTAACATGGCAGAGCTGTACAGTTTCTCCATTCCTGTGTGGCTCTTTCCATTTCCTGCTACTCTTGAACAGTCTTTCTAAGCTTTTGTTTTCCTCCTCTAAACATGCCGCCATGAAAACATCATATTAATTAAAAACTGAGTTTCTAATCAAAGCAATAATGCTCACACAAGTTTTCATGCTGGTTTAAGTTTTCTCTTTTCCAGTTAAAAAGAACACACGGCAAAAAATAAGCTTTGGTAGAAATAACTGGCTTTTGGTTACATTTTTTTCCAGTCCTGAAAACTAATCAGTGATAATATTTGCTAAATATTTCATCATTTCTAAAAACAGTTCTAAAGTGCTTCCTTTCTAGTTATAAGAGATACGTACAAAATATTCCCCAAAAATGAGAAGCATTTTTCACTCCCATATGCCTAGTGTCTTTTTTTTTTTTCCCTTTTCCTTAGTTTCAACAGGAAAAAGGTGGAATAACAGTCACTGCCGTTGCAAATGGATCATACAGTGCCAGACCACATGAAATTCTAAAACGCCTTGCATGCACTATCTATATAACTCCAATCCATGGTGCTTTGTTTTGTGTGATATTAAAGAAAATTCATGTCCCCAGGAACCTCAGGATAATAACAATTCCAGTGTTTATCATCAGATTGCATGGCATGCCCACAAGTAAACAGTCTGCTTCAAAATATTTGATGTACATCCAGTATGGATGTCTTGTAATGCCTCATGCTCTTGCCGTCTCTCTCATCTAGCTGCTTCCCACTGCCTGCCAAGAATTATTAGCTTTATCTCATCCAGCAAAGAGTTCACAATTCCCACTGATACTGTACCAAACCACCAGAAACTGAAACTGCTAAGCTAGCTCAAAGCTTCCTGTGCTAGGGCAATTTGCTCCTTTGCTTCCAACAGTAATCCAACAAAATCAACAATTCTGTAACAAATGCAGAAGAGTCAGGGGAACATAAAAATAGAGTTCTGGATGGGCTTAACTCCTGCACGTGCAACCACCATCAGCTAGAAATGGTCTTAAACAAAGGCCTAAGTAGCTGTATAGTGAATCAAAGCTTGCTCCACAGGCAGCTGTGGTGAAGATTATATTCAGGTCTTCTACAATTAGCGCTATCTTCATTGCTGCACTACACTTTCAATGGAGTTTGCGAGGCTTCCACTTTTCAGCAGCCTTCTGTATCTTTGCTTCAGCAACCAGCAGCAGGTGGCTTTGTCTTCTTAAACCAGTTGCTCAAATTGCATACCATGAACTACTCACCAAGGCACCAACTTGACCCCTCCTGGCTAAAACATGCTGGCAGTGAAAAGCAGATTCCCATATTTTGATCTCGAGCTGCTGGCATGCATGGAAAACATCATCTTCCAGGCCCATCTCCCCCTGCTCCATAGGGGATGGGGATGGTGCTGGGCTACACAGCTGCTAACAATTGAGTGACCCTGGTAAAGCACACTCCTCATCCAATAACCCCCTCACTGGAATGTCACTCCTACCCTGAGAATCAGAGGCACCTCTGGAATGCAGAGATTCTTTTCTTTTCTGAAAAGGAAAAAACAGCTCCTTTAATCCTTTGCTTTCTCCACATGCTAGGGGAGAGGCTAAAGGGGCCAAAGGAATCTCCTAGAATGCAAACAATTTGTCATCTGGCTCAGAAACTCAGCAATTTTAATTTAGCCTCAGGAATATGCTGTATATGTCTTTGTCCTGTTCCGCACTCAGAGAATTTTGTTGAGGTTCCTTGGAGGATTCTCAGGAGCAGGTGGACTGCATCAGCATAGCAGCAAAGGTAATATAAAGGCCAGGATGGTGGTAGAAAAGCAAAGCCAAAAGCGATGACCATAAAACTGAGACAATCAGTACAAGATACAGCAAAGCACCACAGAAAGAAGGAAATACATGTCAAGTAGTTCAGCAATAGTATGAAACATTTTTAGCTGTTGGTGTTTCAAAGTATGCTTTTTAACACTGCCATTCTCCCATCTTCCTCTAAAGCAAATGGTCTGATGACACTGCAGACACCCTGGAGATTCAACATTTCTGTGAAACTGTATTTGTATTAGGAGCATAGCTTGCTCGAGTCTTGAATTAAAGGCAATGAAACAGCCACTTTTGCTGCAGGCCCTTCACTGCAGTGGTAAAGCTAGAAGCCTCTCACCTAACCCAGCTATGGGTTTTCATCCCTTCAGACTACGCACAGTCACCAAAGGGAGTAGTACCAGCCCTTGCGAGATGAACGGGAGGTAACAGAAACTGTGGTGATGGTAGCTGACTCACCAACTTTTGGAAGAGATCCCCTACACGTTGCTGGTGACTCCACTGCTGCACTCGGGGAAAGAGCCCATCATAGAATTCTTTGTGGATCTCATAGAGCTCAGGCACTTTGAAAAATATTGTCTCAATCTGCTGACTAGTCAGCACAGGCTGAGAGGTGGTGGCAGCTGCTTTCAAAGGCTTCATGGGCTGAAATCAGGAAAAAAAGGAAATTGTTATCATGCAAACCAAGTACCTTCACCCTTGCCACATTACAACACATCCCTCCAGAGAGCTGTTTTTCATCTTATTAATAAGTGATACTTGCATTCACACAACTCCTGAAAGCTAGACATTAACAAGTTCTGTCATGGGGATCAGCCACCCCTGGTAGGTGGATTTTCCCAGGATATTAATGGTGTGATTAAAATCCCTCTGCACTCGATTTCCTTAATCTCTGCCCAACTGTACAGCAACATGTCTAATAATTAGCACAGAATACTGAAAGACAGGGCTCCTGGATACTACTACGCTAACCCTAGGTGTGCCATATCCAGTCCTTTCTTTAAGCCTCTCTTTCTCTACTGGAAGTAACAGGTACTCTTTGCACCCAGCAACTTGTAACCCATGGTATGTGAAGTTCTGGGAAACCTCGGATGGAAGCAGCATCAAATTCAAGTACCAGTGTTTGAAATGGCATCTGCCACAAACGCTTACCAGCAGCAGAGCCTCCAGGTGGCTCAGGTAGGTTTCCTCACTGGCTAGGATTCCGGACAGGACCCATTTTCTCATCTCCAGGCCTTTTTCCAGGTCTGGTTCACTCTACAAAGCAGTTGTCAAGGAGAAAAAAAAATAAAAAAGGAAGGGGGGAAAAAAGGGGAGGTTGGAGAGAAAGAAAAAAAAACAAGAATGAGAATGGAGAGTTAAAGAGATCATTCAGCTGATGATAGCATACTTGGGTTTTTTATTTACTTTTAGACTAAAAAAACCCACCTGTGCTCAGCATCTTGTTTCTAGAAATAAGCAAATATAAAACATTAAAGATATTTTTATTTACCAGCAACTGATGTCACTTAGATGAAATATAGGTGTTGGCTTTAGTCATCCAAGTTCAGTGCCTCAATTAGGAGCCCAGACTTCTTCACAAAATTCAAAACTCAGAACTTAAATATTCAGAATTTATCCTCCTAAACAAATCTCAGGGGACTCTTGGTTACGTGCAATTTACTCACTCCTCCCGCAAGAGTTCTCTATGATCTTACTCCAAAGCCATGTTTCTCCATGCAGACAGGATTATTTCCCCTGCATTGACACAGATGCACATGAATATACAGCAGTTACAGCCTGACATCGGTGTTAAGATGGCTGTTTCTTTCTCCCACTCTCTACTATTCACTAAATTATTTTTCAGTGCCAGCTTGTACAATGTCTATTTTTAGTGAGAGGATGGAATAATCAGCACTACTTGGAACACACATGCTGATTTTCTTATTGGGATTCCATGAAGGAGTTCTTCAACGAAACAACTGAAGGAAGACAGAGAAAAAAATAAATACATTCACGGGCAAATGTACACATCAAGGGAAGACTAACATCAAGTGTTAAGAGAAGCAGTAATCCCCTCTGTTGAGTTTCAATTATCTTTCATCTCAAAACTGTTACCTGAAAAATGTTTAACATGATAAAGTGAAATTGAGTATTTCCATAAACTCTGTAAAAAAATGTGGCTGAACAATGAAGGTTATAAATAATCTTATAAATAGAACTTATTTCTAGTTCTTTTTATTTCTGTCATTCACAGAAATGGCTTTTTACAATTGTTGCAACTTTTTAATATTGCTAAATGTCTCTAACAATAGAGTCGGTAGTTGAATCTGGTGGATACTTTTCAAAGGCTTTGGGTAGGTTGTTTGGGGCTCTATCCTACTCCTTTTAACATCCGCAGGAATCTTCAGCTATTGATTTCAGCAGCAGGAGGATCACAAAACATAACCGTATGCACCACTCTATTGACGGATTATAAAGCCCTATAGCTGACAAAAAAGCCCTCCATTTAGTTTAGGGTCGAATACTTTGAACCCTGTAGATGTATACATGAGGTTCATTATGGACAGAAGGTATCTCGACTATAGGTAAGCTGACAGTAACTGTCACATTCTGAGTGTGACTTTGAGCCTACGCACCACGCGAAGAAAGAAACAGATCCTCACGCTCCCAGATATTTCTGGATTCAGTCTCATCAATAACTATCCTGATTTTTGAATGCTTTCATTAAATGTCACAAACTATTTTCTAGGCTAAAAGACCTTGCAACGACTACCTCATAAAAATTTTGTGAGGTGTCAAATACCACCACCACTTCTTAAATAGAAGTGGCAGACAGAAGCTGTTCTAAGGAAATGAGTAAAATTTACATACACATCAGGTGCTAGATGGAAAGAAGAACTTGTCTTTGCACCTCACTCCTCAGTAAGGTTCAGTAAAAACCACAGGGCTTTTTAACATCTTGAGAGGGCATCTAAGAGGCTAGAAATTTGTAATTCAGCAGTTGTGTTCAGATGATTTCAGAAGAACACCAGTAACAAACTGCACGGTAAAATGAATGCTGCAACAGATTCTGTGCATCTACAGAGTACCCATATGACTACCTGTAATAGCTCCAACAGAAGTGTGCAACAATATTGTGACCATTCCTTATGATTTCTGTACCAGTAGTGCCTGGATGTCCACCTCATGGACCATTTTGTAAGGTATGGTATGTAGACCATAATCAAGACAGACAGCCTCAAGATGTTTAACAAAGATTGCCTTCATCCAAAAAGGCAGGGATATAGCAGCCCTGGTGCAAAAAAAACCTAACCCAAAACAACACCTCTGGGTTTCCAGAGACTTCTTACAACACTTACAAAAGAAAAATGCAGCTTCACAAAGAAGCATTGATAAAAACTAACAGTGCTCCAAAGTCCACACTCCCGAGGATGAGGTGACTGGTCAATATTGACACAGCACTATAATTATCTTTAGCAGGTTCTCTTGGAGGAGGTAAGGATTTAAAAACCAGCTGGGTATTTGTAACATAAAAAGCAGCACACAATGACAAGTTATTTAAATGGTTCAAACTTCCCCGTCATGACAGTGGCACAACAGTTTTCCTCTTCACAAATAAAAGCTTTAATTTACAAGCCAGTTCTTGCTGGGCACTGTCAGCTGACAGACAGCATTTTCTGTCTGAATGTTAATTTCCTCTCTTTAAAAAAGATGTGCTTTCAGTGAGGCAAACATCTCCCAGGACACACTAGAGGCCTTCCTTCCTGGCCACTACCACAAGGTTACTTTGCAAAGTCCATAGTATTGTCCTAACCCTTTTTAATAGAAGCCTTTTCCAAGCGTGATGCTTGCAAAACAGCTTCAGATGCAGCCAAACAGGGCAGGGCCTGGCTGCTTTAAGATACAGTACAGCAGTTGCTGCAGAAACCCTCCGGGGAGTTTATCCAGCAATCACACAAGCACATTAAAAGGTTTCCAGTGCAGTACCTCAAATTTACATACAGATCCCTCATATGTGAAAAGATGATCTCCTGCTGCTCCTGCTGTGTCAGGGATCAATATGACACTATGATGCTGCTGCCTGCATTGTACTGCCACTCTGTACTTCCTCCTGAGAGCCAGTGCCCGGACACGTGTCCCCTGCTGAGGGAGGCCTTTTCTGACAATGTCACCTGGGGTTGCACTGAGCAGCAGCTCTTGCTGCTGCATGAACATCTGGAAAACAGCCCCCATGCTTCTTCAGCCTCAGGGTGCTTTTTAAGTCACACTTGTTATGAAATGTATTCCAGGACTGAGAAACTCACTGGGAGCTGGTGCCAACATTAGGAAGAGGAGGAGTAAGTTTATTATTTGGTATTACAACATCCCTCACTTACAGAATTGGGAACAGGCCCACCTGCTCACCCAAAGCAAAGTAATTAGCAGGCAGAGATACTGCAAGGCTGTCCAACCACTTTCCCCTTAGAGTACACCAAATCTGATGCACCCAGTGCCAAGGGCATTTTCTGCTTTGCCCGTAACTGACAAAAAAGGAAAACAAAGAGCAACAGTGACCACAACAGCCTCACTGACTGATCTGTTTTTGCACTCCAGGCAGAAGGGCAGTTAAAAGAGGGAACATCGTGGGTGTAGGTATCAAGCTTCCCACCAGTTCAGGGAGACGTGCCAAGGCTGAGGACTCCTTTCCCCTACCCTGGCAAGGATGTAGTCAGAAATCTTTGAGCTGCTTGTGGCAAGGGGAGGAGCTGGTACCACATCTACCAGACCACATTAGCTAGGGGAAAAATACACCTATTAACCAAAGTGCAGATGGGATGTTCCCAGCAGGACATGGGAGCAGCCTGTATTGGCAAACTAACTACTCAGCAGGGAGTGCCAGGTGGTCAGCAGTCTATCCCATGCTTCCTACCCAGCTTGGTTAGCCCTTTTTTAACTTGTACAAGTCTGACTAGTATTTCACGTTCTGACTCTGCCCCCACCTCTTTGATGCCAGCATCCATTTCTAGCCTTTCTCCACTGCCCTTCCATCTTTTGGCTGCCTCTCTACCTCCATGTTTCAGAATAAATCTATCTCACAAGACTATCATGGGGCAGCAGCCAGAGCATTCCTGTCTATCTGCCATGGGAGCTGTGAGGACCCAACACCCAGCCAGGTCTGAACAAGCAAGCAAGAAATCAAGCCTTCCCTCCCACTCCTCATGAACTACCTTAAAAAAACCAGAAAACACAAAGTAAAGTGGAAAGCAGTATAAAGGAAGTTTCACAGGTATCTCATGCCTGTAAGGTTCTGGTGTTTTCTTCTCAACTGGGTGGTGGTTCTTGCTATTCCAAAGATGTAAAAACAGAAAGATTGAGGCACAGTCAGAAGCGCAATCTTGTGACCTAAACCAAGGCCAGTCAGAGTGGCTAGAAGCACTGAAGATATTACAGAGCATGCATGCACTGGCCCTGAGCCACGGCTGTTTTGAATGTGTTTACAGCTTGTCAGCCTAAGTACTTTAGTTTACTAGCCAGGTTGGCATTGTATGTTGTATTCAATTACTGCCAGCCTGAGATTCACCAGCTCCAAGGATTAGACAGATTCAGCTCTTCCTGACCGTTTAAAGAACTTGGGGCTTTCTGGTTGTTGTTTGAATTTACAGCAATAATTGTTTTCTTGCAAATGTTAGAAGAACACAGATTAAGAATCTAGAAACCACAACACACAAGATTTTGCAAAGTGGTTGCTGCCAAGGCAGCTCTGTAAAGAGAATCAGTGATTCAAAGTGGGCGTATAAAAGGCACTTTAACTTTCAGACCTTCCTTTGGTACAGTGTGTTCATATGCTGTGTAATGAATGTGTTCAAAGGAGAGGTTTCCCCTAAGGACAGCTCAGAATCTCATACAGAAGTTGACAGCCTATGGAAGAAAAACTATTAATTTCAATTTTTAAAATGTAAATATCTTTGAACGCTTCAGCTAAACAGGCTAGAGGTGTCTCATTGTCTTGGTGATACTAACCAGGGCAAATTCTGTAATCTAGCCAATCATGCTCCATGCAGGGAAGGGAAGGAGCAGGGAGAGGAGCCAACATTATTTATAACATCAGTACTGGTGTGCCAGCTCTCCTCAGGAAGGGCTGTACATCCAGGCAGAGCCCTTAAGGAGCAAAGAGTTGGACAATAAAAAGGAAAAGTTGCATCTGTTGGGGGTGGCGAGAGGAAAGTGACAGTAAAACAAAACAAACAAACAAAACCAAATACTCAGAGGAAGAAAGTAGAAGGATTTAGAAATGCTGGAGAGGGAAAGACAAGCTAGCAACAGCAGTAGCAAGCAGAGCAATATATCCCATTTACTGATGTAGCTTCAGAGGTCAACTTTTCTGGACCCCCTTGGGATGAAGCTCAGAGAAAAATCCACAACCTGCTCTGCCATAGCCCTGCTTTCCATGTAGCTGGCAAATAGTGAGAACAGAAGAATCTGGTCTGAGGACCAGCAATAACTGCCAATGCTGCACCAACTGCAAACTGCACGGCTGAAAATGGAAGCGAAATTCTACCTGGAAATCTCCAAGTACCAGCCAATTTCCCCTCCAAACAGAACGGGAAGTAGGAGTTAGTAGCTCAGCTTTAGCAGTCCTGCCTCCCTGGGTATGATACATACAAGAATTGGAGAGATCTATTTTGGCAAAAAACTCATCTTCTAAACTCTAGAAAAGTGACTCCCCTCCTTTCCTGAGGGAGTAGAAGCAGTTTTGCCTTTCCACTGGCTGCCCTGCGCCCACCTCCATAGAGCCCCACACACATCTTTGAGCCTGGCTTTGAGAGTGACCAGATCTTGAAAGGCCTTTCTTGCTTCTACTCTTTCGATCAACTGTAATCTCTCCCCACATAAGTAGTGTCAATAGAATCATGATGACTGAAGCTTCCCATCCTCTCTCGGTCCTTTAGCCTCCAGGCTGCAACCCATCCACTCCAAAACTCTTGGCAATAACTCTTCTCTAGTGAAGAGTGTCAGTCACTAACCTTCCAGCTGTCCCAGCACTTCCCTGTGCCCCAAGAATACTGTAGCAAGCTCTTGCTCTGTCCTCCTCTAACTCTATCCAGATATCTTCTCCACTTTTCACCCCAGCTGCATGGCGAAGACAGACACGCTGTCTCTTTCTGGGAGTGAAACATCACCACCTATTACAAAGACTGTCTGACACCTTCTGAAGCTACCAGCACTGTCTTATTTGGCAAACATTTGGGCTGACATTTTCCAAGACAGGTTTCCAGAATTTTTGGAAAGTTCAGTCACAACAGCTCAACTGTTACAGAAAGCAAGGTTCAGGAAAATTAAATCACTTCTCAAGTTAAATAAACAAACAACTTAAGTGTTAGTGGAACCTATTTCTCCTTTTTCCTCTTTCCCCTGTAAGCTTGCTTCAGAGCAACAAAGTTTGGCAGAAGCGTTGGCTTTATACCAGGACATGCGTCAGCAGCTCAGCACGAGATTCTGGAAGAGCCAGAAGAGGGGGTACGACCTAGCTTGCTCAATGCAAACATTTGTTAAGGCCTCCTTACCACAAAAATGACAAGTCAAGGGATGCCAAGATCCACATTACAAACACCCATGTTGATTAATTATGTCCTCTCTGGGTCACAGACAAAACTAATGCTGGTGCACCTTGCCACCCTCCTTGGATAGCAACAGAAGTTTATGCAATGGATACACAGCAGGTGGAATATGAATACATAAGAGGTGGCTTAAGTGGTACAGTTTGGAGGCAGACCAGCCAGCTTCTTTTAGTCTGCTTATATGACACAGGTGGTAGGGGGGATTGGAAAAGAGATCCCAAATGACAAGGTGCAGAACACCACAAACCTTCTGGCAGCCAATTATGGCCCTCACTTCCTGGAACATGGAACAGGGAGCTGGTTACTCCCCACACTGAGAGAACAACACGAAGCCCCTCCACAAGTACTCCAGGAGGTATCCCTTCATTCTTTTTTAGAAAGAGACACTGCTCTCAGCCACTCTGCACATTTTTTATGTTGGCTGGGTAGACCAGGTGGAACCCTGATGCACTATCCAACCAAAGGCGACAGCTGCTACAAGGAGGCAGAAGGACTTAGTCAGACACTTGGCAGAAAAAATACAAAGCGGAAAACAAGCTCACAAAATAAGTCAAAGCAAAATGCCCTCAAATATCCAGACAGCAACAACCCAGTCTCCAAGTGGAAGGCTGGTCTCATGGATAAGGCAGATGAGCACCACACAAGAATGCTGCTATGCCTGTGTGATGCTAAGTGAATTACTTAGGACATTTTAAAAAAATAAAAATCATTGCTTGGAATGTTTTCCATTTTCTGAGTGCCTGACTGGAGTGTTGTTAACTCTTGGTTGCAAGTGAAATTAAAGGGATTTTACTTTAAATGTGAAGAAAACTGCATTAAAAGTCAGAACTTGGTTTTGCACAACATTATGCATCTCACATTAAGCACCCAAAATTAGCAGATGCTTTTCCTATAATCTGTCTGCCTTGATTACCTGTGGTTAGTGAACATACCATCCTCTTATCTCACAGGAACATTGCAAGGATAATTAAGACCTGCGTAGCATTCCAACTGTATTTGGAGTTAATGGTCATGTCAAAAGGAAATGAGTACTGTTGTGCTGAGAGCAGAGTTTGCCCAGCATCCTGTAAATAAGGTATACACAGAGCTCTAGAGAGAAAATACCGAATCCGGTATCATTCACTATATACGCTGAACAATGCATGAATACCACAGAAAAAAAGATGAAATTATAGTTTCTTTTATAGTTATCATCGTGATTCAAGACAAGGCTACAGCCACAAGGCAAGGCTTATTAACCATCACCACTTCCTAACTTCTGAATAACTTTACAATATTAGTATTTTGTCAGAGTGGTGTGTATATAGTACATGTGTTGTATTGTCACACACTGTTAACTGTTGATTTCTAGACTCTGGTCATAAACTAAAATTTTCAGAAGTAATTGCGGGCACCTAAGAAAGATGTAAAAGGGCAAGGAGACTACTATAAAAGCAAACACAGGTAAACAAAAAATATTTTCCTGCTAATCAAGTGTAGTGAAAAAGAAAATAGAAAATACATGTCCTGGTATTTCTTGTCCAATACATCTTATGTGCTTAGCTCAGCACAGTGTATTTGACACAATTCTGTTACTGACTCTCTTCCACTACATCTGAGAACGGAACTACAGTAAAAGCCATCTAACAACTTGTGATGACAGAAAGTTTAACTTGTTTGGGAAATACTGCAACCATACATAAATTAGTCTCTTCCTCCTTGCCAGGGACAGTCCTTCATGAGTCGCATTGTCATTTATGGACTAATTACAGACAGGATCAACTGAAGCTGCTGAGGTTCATGATTAGAAGTCTAATCTGTATCAGGATACCTCTTTCTTTTGGAAGCCATAAACCATCTTTTTATAGTTAGAAAGAAGAAAGCAGCCATTTATGTTAAAAATTATTTTTAAAAAGGCAGCCTTCCAGCATTAGTAAGGTAACTTTGAAATTAACTACTGTTAAGTGCTTATGATGCAATACTCAAACAAATAAATAACAAAATTAAATATTAGGCAGTGTCCCTTTCAGGCCTCCAGTTACAGGCACTATGACAACTGTTTCTTTGAAGATAATTCTCAGCCATATGTAGCCACATGGCATTCTTCCTTCATCCTGAGAAACAAAACCTGGAAACCTCAAGCCAATATTAAAACATTCCTAGAGCTTTTGAATTTACTAATGATCATTTTTTCATTCAAAAGCCTCTTGCACATCACAAGAATTCTCATCTTGAGAGATAAAAAAAAATCTCAGAATTAATAGCATAAGCAGCTAACTAGATTCCATACTTAACAGTCCAACAAAATTAAGCAAACATCCACAATATATGTACTTGATAATGCTTTAAAATATCTTGTCAATGCATTTTTATAAATGAGAAAGAACAAGAACACTGTCTCAAGCAGGCTTCTTAATCTAACATTCATCCTAGAAAAAGCAAGTAAGCATATGATATGGTACTAACGAATAAGGAGTAATAGAAAGATGTATACTATGAATGCTTTGTAGCAATGGTTTGTGGAACTTGTCAGACTCTCAAAATCATTTTGATGCAAGATAAATAAAACGGTCTGATAAAGGTGATTGTGTTGATTTACATGTACACTGATATTTGTAAAATATCCATCATCTTCTCCCATGACATCTTAATTAACAGGACAGAACGATATAAAGCCAACACATAAGTTGAACCACTTAAATGACAGATTTCAAAGTGTCATTTACAATGTGGGAATTCAAGGTTGTTTGGCTACGCTTTCTTAGAAACACAGTAGGAAGGAAGTGACAGTTGTCTTTGTGCTATTAAGCATTTTTATGAATGACCTGGGGAACCAAAAGTTTGCAGATGACAAAGATATTCAGGGAAACGGCAATTTGGGATTGAAATGCTCTACAATCTAGGAAGCAAAAGGATAAAGAGAAGCAAAGGTTGAAAGTCAAACAGATTAATTCAAGCTGAAACAGATTTTTTGACTGCGAAAACAGCAGAGTTAATAGTTACTTACAAAGGCAAACAGCAGACTCTCTATCAAGACTACCGTAAAAACAAAGTCAGAAATTTTCCTTAAGTTCCAAGGTATAGCCATGCTACTAAACCTGAAGCAAATATAAAGCAAGATAGCCTGAAGGTCCACATCAAACCACAGGTCAGGCCAAGTGGTCCCTTCCGAAATTTTTATCTGCCGTAATTGATAGCTATTTAGTGAAAACTTGGATTTTTTTATAAGCGGCCATCTCACACCCAAAGTCACCATACTTTGGAGGTGGCAGTTTTAATTCCTGTTATTCTGTTTGCACAGGGTAAAGGAAACACATCTTATATTCTAAATGCTTTATCAAAGCCTTTAACCTACCTGAAAGCAACTCTCTATTTTCCCTTGTGAACAGCAATGACCACCCACATGCACAGATGTATGAACATCATAATGTGGGATGTTTTGTTCCAGAGTCCCCTTTCCAAAATATCTGGTATTTAGAGACCCTCTCAACAGCAATTAGTCACCTATTCTCTGCACTAAAATTCACAAAGGGTGGAAAACTGAGGCTTAAAAATCATACACACAACACTCATCCCTTAAAGTAAGTTTAGGCTTAGCATCAGCTAGAAACCCCAGTTTAGTTTTAAATATACAGTATCAATCAGGCACTGACTGACTCTATTCTGTCAGGTTATCTGTCCTACAGTGTTGGCAATCCCTGTCTTTGCTCCTCATTAAAGCAGTCTAACCCTTGCAAACCTACAAGGCTTTGCTGACTCCAAAACACAGAAAGGACTCACTGATTTTGTAGATTCCAGAGACCCTGAAGATAGGGTGTCTCGGCTGCCTCGACTCTTGGAACTGAGATGGGGTGAGGAGGATGGTGAGTCATCAATATAGGGCATCATATCATGATGTCGTCTCTGCTCTTCAGCACGGTCTGCATCATACGCATAGCTAGGTGGCGTGCCACTGAATGAAGCATCTGTAAAACAGGAGAAAAATCTGTCTGGTCAGAGTCAACCTGGACATGAGACAGCCTGGTCAACCAAGGCACTGCCTGCCTCCCACCTATTATGATTACTTATCAGTAAACCTTGATTCAGTAATCGTTAAATATAGATCAAGTGGAGGCATAAAGTTAATTAAACTCAAGTTGTCACCAAACATTCACTTCACTCATTCCAAGTCCTAAAAGGTAAAGTTCTTTAGAATATCTAACATTGGCGTTCATTTAATTACAGCTCCTTCCCTCAAGTTTTCCTTCAAAAGCATTAGCATCAAAATAAATCCTTTTGCAGGCTCCATGCAAGTTATGCAGCCTGGGTTTCAGAACATAGTGGGGTTAGGGTAAGAGAACCTGTTTTTTTCTGTAGAAAAAGAACAGATGATGCCCCTGCCAGTTTAGCAATCATAGATAATACATAGCTCAGGGGAGAAACATAACTCTTTCCAGACCTCTCAGGAACAAGAGGACTAGGAAAGAAAGGTCTTACATGTCAAGTGAACAGGCCTACTGCCAAAACAAAATCCTAAGAGGCGCTCCTCTACTGGCTGCCCCTCCTCCTCAATTTTGAGACTAACTCCATAAACAAATGAACAAATCACCACCCTGCTACCTCCTACACCCCACCTCACCCACCCACATAAAACAAACAAACAACCCCCAACCACCCAATCAAAAACACCCAAATAAACAAAAAAGAATGGTTGGCATGAAGAGTTAAATTAACCATTATTGCATGAGATATCAATTAGCTTCTGCTGGAAAGATGAGTACTAAAAGTGGTTCTGGTACCTTTAGCACAGAGACTGTTTCTGCAAAGATCTGTATTGAAGAACACACACTGATCAGCTCCCTCTACCACAGGCTAAAAGGTCTTTTACCTCTCTGCACAGAGAAACATACTTGCATGCTGCACAGTGGCACTGCATCGCATACATCTTGCCCGAGAGAAGCTGGAGGCACCCTTCATGTAAGTTACACTGGCCTGTGAAGCACATTCACTTGTCAATGCCCAGAAGGGTGCTGTGTGTAACAGTAATAGCCATGCAGGGGCCACTGAATGCAAAATGTTAGAGTTCCTCCTCCTCTTTCAGTTACGAGTCACAAAATGCCACTCTTCTCCCAAAACTGAAAAATAACCACAGGGAGATAAGCTAGATCCACTTTTACAGTAGCAGGTGAGCCTGATGGAAGACAAAGCCACACACACACACAAAGCTTTTTTCTTATATGTTTAAAATTCTGCATTAAATTCACACTTGAACACAAGTAGAACCATTTTTTACTAGTTTTCACAAATATCCAGGTTCTGCGAAAATAATAAGCAGCAGCTGCCAAGCATACTAATAATCCTGTTATACATCAGTAAGGCAGGGTGGAGGAGTAACATTTTAAAGCCCACTTTCCTCCCCCACAGTAAACTTCGTTAAAGCATGACTCATTCCAGTAAAGGATGTGAACTTTGTCTGGAACAGAATAAAACTTGATCCGTGTGGCTTATTCAGGAGGGAGAGCTGGTCTAGGGAATTTATGCAAACAATATACTGAAAATCCAACAATAAATGCACTGTAGAAGTGAGCCTCTGTCTCAGTTCGTACCAAATACCACCCAGCTAAATAACAGCTGTATACGAGGCCTTTAGGCTGCTGAAGGAGCATGTCAATATTATTTTAACAAGCTCAATGAGCTTTATGTCACCCACCCGCTCATGGTATTACCTTGTGGTCAAGCTCTCAGAGTTCCTCAAAAGACTCATTAGATTGTAGCACCTTTCTTTTTTTTTCCCTTCCCCCCCACCCTCCCTCTGTGGTCTTGCACACATTCTCTGGAAGGCATGTTTGTCTAGTTGTTATAGGTTTCCAGAGCTCCCCAACCATTTAGAAGTCACCTATTAAGTTGATTTGGTAAACGGAGGCTTGAAAGGGAGTTGTTGAAATAAGGATGCTCAGTCACAAACAAAAGATATTTTTAGATATCCCAAAGTTGGATATCATCTACAACACCTGCAAGTCAAACAAATGTCATGCTGGACTTTTCAAAAGCTCTTTGGCCACAAGAAAGCGTAAGAGAAGACAGCATGGCCCCTACCTTGCACTACCTGAACAGGCAAGGAAACACTAAAAGGAAAAATAAAAATAGACTCCTCACACACAAGATGGATGGTCTTCTGTTTGGCCAGAAAGTTAAGGGACTGTTTTGATTCCAGAAACCAGAACTGTAAACAGGAAGGAGGATGACTGTCTCCTTGCATCTCTGCACTATATATGCCATATAATTAAAAAAATAATAATACGTAAATAAAAACCAAAACCTTAACACCATTTAACTTCAGTGGAAGAGTGCAGATACCTGTTTTCCATTCAGCTGTTCCTTGTGCAACTTTCTAACCCCAAGAAGCCCGCAAGGCATTCCTGACAATTTAACCTGGCATTATCCAAGGAAGAACATCAGTACTGGGCACCTACGTAAGTAAGCTTCATGCCTTTGATCAAGCAACAGTTCTTTTTCTTTCAGTAGTTTCTTCAAACTACTCCTATCCAAACCAGTTTCTCCTGCACACAATGCAGTAACAAAACCAAGTTACTGTGCAGAAAGCAAAGCATGCATATTTCTTTCACTCCCAATGCTCACATTCAAATTTTATAGTTTGCTCCATTTCTGTTAATGGGGGAGTGAATGCAGACTAAAATATATTAGCAGAAAGGCTTGCAATGAATCACAGCATTTTCACTTTCCTCACTTTCTCCTGCTAAAAAGCAGGCTTCACACTTCCATAACATGTTCTGTCTCCTACTGCAAAGGGAAACCTTTATCTGAAACTGAAGGAAAGGGCAGTGGAAGACTTGGGTTCAGAAGAGATTTATTGCTAGCTTTGCAACAAAATTCAGTCTACCTTTGAATCACTTGGTCTGCCTGTCCATAAAAATGAAAATAACACATCTCAACAAGGAATGAATCAGTGTCACAGACTGTCATGAGAACTGTCCACAGAAAGCTCCACACAGAATTTAAAACTTTTTTTCTGTATCCTCCAGGGATCCTTCACACATTAAAAAGATTAAAAGTAGTTATAATCCCTCTTCTTTCTATTATTGCTGCATACAGCACTAAAATCCACCTATGGAGATTTTAATTATCTCCAAGGCAGAGGAACCTTCTTGCTTTTATTCTACCATTTTTTTCCAACAGAAGCAAAGTATTACCACAGCCAGATACACTACGCAAGTCTTAACACTAATAACAGAGGTAGACTTGTGTCTCTGTGATTAAAGAGACCACTGTTGCTAGGGAAACGAGGTTATTCAGATCTCCTAAACCCAGTGCAATGCTGCACAGGCTGTTCAGGCTCTACCTGGGAGCAAAAAGACCAGAGCAAAATTATTAGACCCAGGAGCTCACCTGCTCAGGCACTTCCAGCTGCTCTGGGTGCTGCTGTTGTAGATTGCAAATGGAGAGAGCAGCTGGGCCTAAGCAAAAGCACTTGGTTTCTTAGCCGGTGTCTCAGGTAGGGTGAACATTAAGAGAGAGGGTTCTTACTCTCCTTTTAGGGTCAGCCAGTAAGTCATCAGTAACACAACCATCAAAACAAGCAAAAGATGAAACACAGGAACAACAGGCAATTGCTGACAAGGGACAACTAAGGAAATGGGCTCGCATACAAGGATGATGGACTCAAACATGTTGTATGGAGAGAGCACCAGAGACAGATACTGAGGACATTACTCAGGTGTCATGCTCCTCCCACCTCAGCAGCAGGCCCCCTTTCTCCTTCTCTGTAAGATATCCCATCCCACAGAGAAGAGCAGCAGTTGTGACTTAACAGAAACGAGCCCTCTCAGCACCTAGAAGTTGCCATTTCTACCACTGGTCCTCTGACATTCTCTCACAGTACCCCTCTCCTGCACCAGCACAATCTTCAAGTGCAGGGCACTACCTGCAGATAAAAGGCTCATCACCAATTCATATATTCTGCTAAAAACCTCAAGCATTTACTTCCACCTTTGGTTCCGACAGCAACAGCCTCCCTGGCCTTGCTTTGCTCCAGCTTTCATGAGTCTTTTCTACTATCCCCCTCCTTAGCTACTGCTTTCATCCTTTCACCACCTTTCTCATCTCTGTCCCCTTTTCATTTTATTTTGGTTTTCTCAGACTTAATATGACTTTTCTTTATTTTGCTGTTCTTCCACTCTTCTGAACTGCTCCTCTCCATCACTGCCTTGAATTCCACCTGGCTGGGGGGTAAGGAAAAATCTAACAAATTTACAGTTAGTCACAAAAAATTCACTGGCCCTCAGACAGCATGGCAACACTGTTCCCTTGTCCTATTGCCTACACCCTTCCTGCTGGGTGCCGCATTCATTCTTTGGGAATATGAAATCAAGTCATAGATCTAACTTGAAAGCAGGAAGGGAAAAAGAAATTAACTTCTAAGTAAAAAGGAAGATTAGCTGAGTCTAATCCAGGGCCACACAATGGTTCAAATGCATGTGTCATACTTTCACAGCATCACAACATCCATAGCTGCTTGAGAGGCTTAACAGCAGCATGCAGCAAAGCTTCCAAGCTAGCTGTGCTCCAGCTAATCCTGCTAAAAGAGCAGCGAAGCCACTGCAGCTCAGACCTGCCTGCCTAAGTAAATACCCAGAATCCTGGAGGGGGAGGGGGAGTTGCACCTCATACCAAAGGCCCACATCACTGTGGCTTCATTGTAAATGGTACCAAGGCTAGCACAAGTTTGTAATGTCTATACTCATTCCAAAAACATTCCTACAGCTGCAGAGCAGAAGAGGGCTAAGGCAGTTTGCAACCTCTGCCTCTGTGTTTCTATGCCAAGGAACGTGTGAGGCCATAGTTTGACAACACATTGTCTTGGCAGCAACAAGGTTTAAGGTTTCCCCCACCAAGTCATAAACCTCTGCATGGCCTTTCCCCTCTTATCCCCTTAGTTCTGCAACCCCACAGATGTCTATGGCCCAGATAAAGAACTCAGCCAGCTCAAAGAAAAATATCTTTGACACACTTCCCTTCTAAGCTGGATCAGCTCTCTGATCTAGTTCACGGCACAGAAATCCAAACGGAAAGGATACATGCATGGTAGTTCAGGGGTGAGTATACTTAACAGTTTGTACTGCAACCTAAGACATCATATTTGCAAAACACTGCTTGAGTTTCTTTAGACTGAAGTTCAGTCACTTCCTGGGATTTACACATGGCTGGTTTGGAGGCAAGTTACCAGAATGCAACACGCTTTTTCTTTTTTTTTTTTTTTTTTTTGGTAACCTTTACGTTACTAACATGCCTTACTGACCTTAGCTCCAGCTTTTACATACTACCATTTGCTTAGTGATAAATAATAGAGAGTCATGTCATTTTATTTCTTAGTGCTGGCCAGGCTGCTTGGAGAAGGATCAGGGATTCAGTCCCAGTGCTGAGCACACGTAGAAGTACATCAGTGTGGATGGACTGTGAATGCTGTTGCCTAGGGAATACAGCAGCACTTTCTAAAAAAAAATAGAAGAGTTAAACTATGGAAAACTAAGCATTTTGCTTATTTCCTTGACACCTTCTGAATAATCATTTCCAAAACAAGGAAATAGCGTGCTCAATACTTTGTACACTTTCACCCAAAACTGAGATCCACAAACAATGATTTTCTTCTGCCCCACAATGAATCAAAGGGGGGGGGGGGGGGGGGGAGATACATCCACCATGTCAAATCCCTACAGCTTTGTTCTTAGATTGATGAACAAAAGGCTCCCCTAGGATACTAAACAGATTCAAAACAAATTATCTCCTTCATGTTCTGTATTTCTTCTCTGTGTAGACAGTACATCTACCTGTAAAGATGTTTAGTGAAACCTGAAGCCCCCACTGAAATACAAAATCAATTCACTTAGCAACAAAAAATCCCATTAGTTTGCAAGTTCATTCCTTAATATTAGACGAGCAGGAAAACAGAAAGGCAAAAAGTAACAAAAGCTAGTTCCCAGCCTGCCTATGGCCTCATACTGTATTTCTCCATTAAGTGCACGAAGAGAATCCAACTATCAGTGCTGACAGACTCTTACAAGGCACCACTTTGTTTGCCATAGAAGGAAAATGTCCACAGAGGATGATCTTGCTTACCGCTGCTGAACAAGCTGTTTGGGAGCATGAGTTGCAAGAAGAAGAATTGCAGTGAAATACATAACATAGCCCACCCACAGGAAACACCCATCAGCACACAAAACCAAGGCAGCGTTAAACAAGCGGTTTCATACAATGCAGCCAAGCTGCAGTTTCCCTTCTGCAGACATGAAATGGGCTCTGAAAGCATTCTGTACATTGACAACCTGCAAGGAAACACTCTTTCGGGAAAAGGATGAAAGGGGAGTACCCCAGAAAGGTAGGTTTCTAAATATGCAGCTGAACATTGGAAGGCCAACTACAGCTTACACAGAAACTAAAAAAGGGGTTCTGTGAATCCAAAACTTCAGCAGATTTTCCTGAAATCAGCATATCCACTTCAGGCTTGCATCCTTCCCTCTCACCTTGTAATAGTTCACCTTTCTGCAGCATGTTAAGTGGCTGCAGAAACAAGTATGTCAGATGTACATTTTACCCAATGTTTCATTTTCTTTTAAGGGCAAGGGCGTGTTTGTGTGTGCACATGTGAATGCATGTGTATACATGCATGTACAGATTGAGAACTGCGTCTTATTTTTGAGATGGAAGAAGGAGAAAGCAATGTACCTTACATATAGAAACAGCAAGACAGCTGGTGGTTCTCTCCACCCTCCCTCCCGCAGGGGATCTCAGACCATAGATGTTAACCAGCCTCCAAGAAACTTATATCTCTACCACAGACGAGCTTTATCCTTGTAGCAGACAGCACCCTTAAGTCTTTGGGAGATGAATTAACTGCAGTCCATTTTTAATCTTTTAGGTGTGTCAAACCCAGATCATTAAACATCTAAAAAAGATCAGAGTTCTTTAATCTGCCCATATATTCCATAAAGAGTTCACGCAGAGACTAGAGGACAGGTCTGATCTGTTTGTTACAGAGACAAGCTGCTGCATTTTGCTCCGACTGGCATTTTCCTGGGGACAGATTTAACATTTACACAGATCTAATAGCCATACAGAGTGAGGTTCCATGATCCAGCCACAATGTGAAAGCTGGGACTACTGAGACCATTCTCCACCTCCAGGAAGCCTAAGGCATGCTCACACAGGACGGAAAGAACTGCTCACTGAGGCTACCAAGAGAGTTGTTACCGTAAGAAAAATAATCAGGAAGCTAACGTGATCATCCAGGAGAGTCCATTTATTACTAGACAAGACTGCACTGTAGCATGCAAATTCCAAAGATTTCCCTTCTGCCAGCCCCGCCGCCAATCTTTGCTTTAGACAATTCCAGCTTAGCAGTCATAGAGTGCTACATGCCAAGGAGTGTAGACCAAGCTGTCATCCACACATTGCATTCAGCCAGGCTTTGACACAGTACATGCCACAGAGGTCGGCAAGGGAAGAGTAGCAGAGGTGTAAATTCCCATCTCTCTAAGACATCTGACACTTGGATCAGTTTCAATCAAACTGAAATGTTGGGAGGGAAGCACAACCATTGCACACCACAAAGTAGACAGAGTGCAACTGATTATAACAGTTGTGATCAGGAAGAAAACAGGTTACACATATAGAAGATGTGACCTTTCAAATACAGGGTGTCTCCACAGCAATTGTTAAATTTTAGCATATACTATAAGCACGCAGTATGTAACTAACATCAGGAAATAAAGTTACCCATAGTTACTGCAGAAAGCAAGACCTGAACATTTCGCTATGACAGCTGACAACACCTGTGTCCTACTGGTTGCTACATGGCCTTCAGGGTGCTTAAAGGGTTTAATCACCATCACTTAGAGCCCTAAACATCAGTGAGTAAACACATGCATATATGAATGAAGTATGTTTCCAGCACAACTGGCTGCAAATATGCTGCCAACAGGTAAAGATGGAGAAATTCTTGTCAGGCCTGAATTACATAGGTACCATCCATTCCAGGAAGAATGTCAGAATACTTAATTCACAATGCAGACCAGGGCCCAAAACAGTGAAACTCCTGTTGCCTTTTTCTTTTTTTGCTGTTTCTCCTGAATGTTTACTGTTAAATTATATGGCACAATATAACACCCCATAACATGGACGAATACCTCTCAGACTCCTGCCTTGGAAAGAGCAGAAAGTGAATCTGTTTCCATCCAGGGTCTATGTCTTTAGATTTCTCTCCCATTCTATGTTTTCTCAGGCAGGCTGGAAAGGCTTCCATTCATTTTGGCAGTCAGGCCACTGGATGTTCTTGGCGAAGTAAATCCCAGAGCAAACTGCAACACCTTTCCAGTTTTGTTTTCCATTCCTTACTCAGGATTGTGCACCAAGTTTAGCTGTTCTCATTCACTGCAAGTCTAACAGGCAGAAAGTAAATTTTAGGCCCGGTTGTTCAGAATTAAAGACTTCTTTCAGTATAAAAATACACAGACAGGCAGATACATTCATAAGTTCACGTGGCTTTGTACCAAAGGCACCAGGAGCTTTTGCACTGACTAGATCAGAGGTGCAAGCTGAAATAGAGAAAGGTTTCCATGAAAAATAAGGTAAAACACCCAAAACAAACCCAAACAAGTAACCAACAATGAACCACACACAGCTGCAAGGAGAAGAACCTAGAGGTCAGACTTTTTTCTCAACAAAAGCAGGGGCTGCATTGTAAGAGCTACAGTTGTAGGATTCAAGCAGTCTCCACTCTCTTTGTGGGTTCCTGTCCACGTCTCCCTCACTGTCCCATAACAGGCATGTTTGCAGGGAGCACAGCAAACCACAGCAGGAGCCGGCTAAACTAAAAATAACTGGAAATAAGTTATTTTATAATGCAGAGCAGTTCCCTATTCCATTTCACTGATCGGCTCCAGACAATGCATCAGTATAACAGCACAGAGGTGGGATGAAGCAAATGTGACCATTCATGTCAGCACTACTGCTGTGCTCAAACTACAGCCTTTGTTGCATTTCTTGGGGGGAAAAAAAACCAAACAACCAAAAACAAAACCACCAAAAACCAACCTAGTAACAAAGTCTAAAAGGAAACTGCACGTACTAACTACACTGGGAAGGCAGCTTCCCTCATACCTAATGTGACTCTGTCATTTGTCAAGTGAATGAAGAAAATTCCAACCATGATCAGCATTACTATTTTGTTTTTCACAGTTGCCTCAGGAGTTTTGCAGCCACTTCAAACAATGTTTGCAACAGGAATCTCCAGAGAAGTATAAGAGAGTAGAAAGCTAATAGAAACAAAATGGACCAATTGCCACAGCATGATTAGTTAACAAAAAACTCCACGATGTATATATACCATTTTGTGTATTTAACTAGAGCAGATCAAGAGTCCTTCCATGCAGAAAGGAAAGTGCCTGTTAAAACAAAAGTTTAAATGAACTGGCAATTTTGTGAGAAGGGAAGGGAGGATCAGCCCTTGGCAGCAGGAGGTACTAAAGTCTATTAAAAAACTCCCTGGTAAACATGGGTGATAAGAATACTGTTCTATTTCTAGATCTCCAACTTCTTTCAGTATGAGTTGCTTTGGCTTTTTTTTTCATATTGTTTTCTCACTAGTGTAGCTAGGACACTAAGAAGCCGATAAAGCTAGCCACCATTTTCCTGTTTACACTGTCAATCTAGCCATTGACATCTTACTTATTATACTGTAAAAAAAAAAAAAAAAAAAAAAGCTATTGATTTACCATCTTGGCCTAGAACAAGCAACCCAAGCTAAAAGCCTTGCTAGGCAGATGGCTCTGCCTACACCACTAACAACCTTTTCCGAACACAGCTGCTGCCCAAGCTCAGTGTCTTCCTGTCATCTGGCTGGAGAAGAAAAAACAAGAGTTTTGTATCATTCACAAGCACGGCAAGGTAGTTATTAAAACATCTTTTTTTTTTTTTTTAATTAAAGATGCTCAAGGTAGAACACAGCTCCCTACCAGCATTAATAAACACCATCTACTCTCCATCTCTTTTCCCTTGAAACTACAAGATAAGATGAAGGTAGTTGGGGGTCACATGTCAAGGCTTGTTCTGGGCGAGTAAGTTTTCACCTGACACACCATACCACCTTTCTTCCCAGATTGTGTGCTTCTTCTGCAGAATCTCCTTTTAGAAGTGGTAGTCCTCCTCTAATTACAATTGTGAAGAATAAATTCAGAAAAACATGAATCAAGAACAAGCAGCACAGTGGTGCCAGTTAAAAGTTCTCAGAGAAGATGAAGAGCAGATGAGAGGAAAAACCTCTCAGTCTGAGCTCATGGCGTACTCCATCAGACACCAATAACGCTGTTTTACACTTCAGCATCATTGACCAATTCATTGCTGTTCAGATTTTATTAAATATGGGATAAAAGAGAGCTTATTTTGGTAACACAGATGTGTTACACCACCATTTCATTAAGCCCTGCCATCCCACGGCATGAATGAGCCAACAAGTGATTTTGAAGCCATGCCAAGGGGAAGCACTAAAATGCCAATTAATATCATCCAAAGGAAAACAGGACCACACCAGTCCCAACTAATATGAAACAACTTACAGAGATGACTATGTTCCCCAACAGTTTTCTTCTGTACCCAAACTTGTATATACAAAGCAGAGCTTCTGCTCAGACAGTAGCTCTCAAAGCGAACTGTTGGAGTCCTCATGCCCAGTGAGTCACAAAGAAGTTTCATACAGTAACTTTGCACCAAGGCCAAGAACTGAGCTCTTGTGGCTCCCTAATACTTCAAGGAGAGCTGTGGATTTGCAGAGGCACACAGACCCAAGCAGGATCAAAACCCAGCTGCCTGTGCAGACAGCTGTGACTGCCACACACCCACTTCTTCAAGTGTACTGGGAAGCTGTAATTCAGATCAGCTGGTGCAGGCGAAGAGGGCAAAGCAGGACAAGGACTTACCTGTGGCAACAGCTCTCTGTTGCAGACCCTGCTGCAGGCTTTGCACTACTGCTGTACTACAGATGATGTAGCCAAGGACTGCTGACAGTGAGGACTCGTTCCCAGGCAAGTCACAAAATAAAGAGATTTTCAGGAGTGTGACCCCACACCCCACTTCCCCGCACAAGATCTCTTTCCCTACTGGTGAAGGAAGCTTCTTAGGGAAATACTCTGAACACAAAGTGTTAAGAAACACAAAATATATGCACTAAGTGTGTGTATATATATACACACACACACACAGAGCAGAAGATTGATCAGTTATTCCAGCTATTTGGGAACTGGACTTGTCTGTGCCAAAATACAAGCTGAAACCAAGGAATCCACATCAGACACCTACTGAATAGTCTGCACAGCAGGGTAAGATTTTAAAAGATTAACCAGTATAGCATGGACACTCACATACAGAGCAGACACAGCCAGTGACGATGTTTACTGCTGTTAACACTTTCATTTCCAAATTCCATTGCTTAATAAAAACAGATAAGAGTGTGAGCACCTAGTCCAGAGCATAACACAAGCCAGAAGCAAACCTAGAGAACTGGTTTACCCCAGAGGAGCTAGTTCAAAGCAAGAAAACTTTAAACACAGTATAGCAGCAAAAGAAAAACTTTCTCCTTTTATTTTCACTGGCATCCCCCTCCTGGGAGCCAAATGACCATTCTCCAAGCTGAAGCACTGAAATTCCAGAAGGAGTGATAATCACAGTGTTCAGACACTGGTACTTAAGGCCTGCTTCTGATTTCAAGCCCGAAAAAAAGAATATCAATTATTTACCAGAATTATGACCTACTTCACAGATAATAGCCTGGGATCTCCTCCCTCCCCCCTTTACAAGTAACATTTTGCTAGAGAACAAAGCACTAAAAAGTAAGTGGGAGTAGCTGGAACAGGGGCTGTCTTGCATGAGCTATCAACCACCAAAAGTAGCATCACATCAACTGCTGGTGAACAGCCCCGGGCAGTTCCCAGCAGGCAGGTGGTGATCAGAACCAGCTCCCATTGTGTCAGGGACCACTGCCCACTCATCCCTTTGCTCACTGCAGCACTCAAACAAGGGGCTTAAAAGCATCTTGTGCTCAGCCAAAGCAATGAGCAGGCCTGAATGCCTGTGACTGACACCTGAATAGTGACCATGGAAACCCCGGCTAATAGATGCTCTGCATGAACTGATGTTGAAATCTGTATTTTGACAGGAAAAAGAATCTACAAATTAAAGAACCACTAAGAGAAGCTCTAAGGGGGGCCACCTACAGCTGTGAAGAGAAAAGCCTCAAATTCGTAAGACAAAATCCAAAATCTTCAAGACACAGGGCTTCTAAAAGCCCTTTGTGTGCAGCAAGAGATAACAGAACTTTGTGCCCAAATGCATTACAAGTACACATAATGGTCTCAGTGTCTTGACCAGATATCTTAGAAGGAACAGAGACAGACCTAACTGAATGGGGCCAACGAATCATTTAAAGTTAACAGAGGTGGGGAAACACAAATTCACATGCATTTCTATTGCACTGGAAGCTGGTTTCACCCCACTTACCCCCAAACAACTGATTTAGGAATGGTGTCAACCTAAACTCCTTATATAGTCCAGAGGCATGTCCGGAAGCAGATGAAAATCTTAGGTGGGATAAACAGTTTACTGGAAGGGGATAAAGCGCTTGACAACAGAAGAAATCCTCACAGTTATGCCCCCCCCACCCCCCCGACAGAGGGAGAGGATCCAGGCCATGGTTTCTGATCTGACCTGACCATTTTGGAAGGGAAAAAGATTAGCCAGGCACAAATACTTACTCTGAACTGACTAAATTGTATGTACCACTAATCTTTGTGCCAGTTACAGAGCACACACCCAAAAGGATGGCTGTGCTCCTCCATGCAGCACAGCTGTGGCCTGCTGGCTGCTCTAAAGCTTAGCTGCCTCATATCTTCATTCCTTTTACAGGAAATGTATTTATTTATTTTAATATCTTGCCTTTCATATCATGTTTGTAGGCAGTCAAATATTTTGAGTGAAAACTTCAGAGAAAAACCTAACCCTCTTTAAACAGAATAAACATACAACCCGAAGCAAGTAAAACACAACAGGCAAAAAAATAAAGGAACACTTGTACATCAGCACTATATTTAGATGCTGCTTTACTAGGACTTTTAGAGAAACTTGGAAGACTTGTTGTGTTGATGCTTAGTCCAGCTCTAAAAAGCTTCAAGCAGTTTGAAACAACCCTGAAATAGAAGTTCTGACGTTTTTGACTGCAAGCTGCACAGAGCAGATACTGTTCAACAGCACAGTAGCTGTTTTCTATAAAACCTCTGCACACCACTACTTTTCCTGGAGTAATGCTTCACTTTCATTTTCTGCAGCATTTTCAAACAACTACACGGTCTGACAGACATACACTTTGAAAGGTTTGAGATAACTGAAGAATTATAGGACAAGACAAGATTCCTGTCAGTATTACTACAGCAGACAGACAGAAATACTACCTGGAAGTTGCTATATGGGACTAGCTATCCAATGTGCCAAGCAGGGCATCCACTCACATCAAGCAGAAAGGTGGTTCCCGCCCCAAGAGTACAAAGTTGCATCCAGGCAGGTTTTGAATGCCTCCAGAGAAGGAAACTCCACAAGCTCTCTGGGCAGCCTGTTCCAGGGCTCTGTCACCCTCAAGGTAAAGAAGTTCTTCTTCATGTTCAGACAGAACTTCTTGTTCTTGTGTTGCAGTTGTTGCCTGTTGCCCCTTGTCCTGTCCCTGGGCACCATTGAAAAAAGCCTGGTCCCACTCTCTGGACACTCATCCTTAAGGTATTTGTACACATTGATAAGATCCGCTCTCAGCCTTGTCTTCTCCAGGCCGAACAGGCCCAGCTCTCTCAGCCTTTCCTCATCAAGGAGATGCTCCAGCCCCCTCATCCCCTTTGTAGCCCTCTGCTGGCCCCTCTCCAGTAGCTCCCTGCCTCCCTTGAACTGGGGAGCCCAGCACTGGATGCAGCATGGCAGATGTGGCCTCATCAGGGCAGAGCAGAGGGGCAGGATCCCCTCCCTCGACCTGCCAGCCATGCTCTCCCTAAGGCACCCCAGGATCTCAATGGCCTTCTTGGTGCTAGGGGCACACTGCTGGCTCATGGGCGACTGGCTGGGCACTTGCAGAAATAACTTGCAGAGTAAGGTTTGGCCAGAATGGAAGAGACAAAAAAAAAAACCCCAACCAGAAAAGATAAAACCAACAGACAAACAAAACACACACCCAACCCCCATCCCCACCTCCCAACAACATCAAAAAAAACCCTTAACCTGGGATTTGTTTTACTTCTTCACAGTGGTGCATGTCACAGTATAGATTTTACATAGTTCATAAATGTGCCAACACTGTGGGCACATAGTTTATTACAAAAGCTGCATGTGGCAATAGAAACCCCGTTCAGAACATCACTACCACAAAACAACCATCTTCAAGAGGCTCCTTTTCTGTCCCAAATACTCCTTTCTCCTCCTAAAACCAAAAATGTTAAGAATAGAAAAGAAGGAAGGTATCTTGGGAAGGTGAATTAAAGGAGGACTACTGGTACAGGACACGGGGCTGAATTTTTGGGACCACACTGGTACCTCCTAAGCCCAAGTAACTAAGTAAAATAAGAGTTAGACCCAAGCTACTTGACCAAATTCTACCCTAGATCCTTGGCCAAGAAACTTTCAATCAAAAAAACTCTAGACTATAAAAACAGCAGGTGTTAATGCCACAGAGAATGACATCAAGTAGTAATGGAAGAAACAGTTCACACAAAAGAGATGACAAATATCCTCAGGCACTTTCTTCCTCTTAATAATCACAACCATTTCAGTTGTTAGTTTCATATCAGCAACACAGGGCTTGTGGACCACAAGTAGCTAGACACAGAAGGAGCTACAGGAAGTGAAACATGCCTCTTCCATCCTAAAATAAAAATGGGCTGGACCTCAGTACCAACTGAACATTTTATAGAGGGCAAGCTGTCTTTTAACAGCAGCTTGGTAGAGATGAAAAATGATGGGATAGCCTCATTTTTGTTTATGGGTTTGTTTTTAACAGATGGGAATGAGAGATGAGAAACAAAACAAGCATTACTCATTCCTTTTGCATATTACTCCTGAACATAACAGCCAAGAAAAAACGTAGTTTCATAGGCACCTGCACTGATGATCCATACGTATTAATGAATCTTAACACAAAGCTTTCCTAAGGCTGAAGGCTGAATTCAGTGAGCAAGGTGAGAATTTCCTAGGTGACACCAGTGTATCCTTGTGCCCACCACCTCTCAAAGACTAAAGTACTCAATCCTCAGTTTAAATGTCAAGCAGATGGGGCTGGGGTCTCTGGCCATCGATTAGTGTGCCCCTCTTCAACAGAAGCATGAGGATCCATGCTGTCCAGCTCTATTACAAGATTAGGTGCAGGTTTTCCTCTGGCTATGATTAGCACCTGATGTTGACAAATGGGAGTGAAGTAAGAAAGGGGCAAAAAAAAGCACAGCTGACCCTTGTCAAAGGGCAGCAGTATAGTGGCCTGGACTTCACATAAACTGGATGTTAACCAAAGGACTTGGTTGTTCACCACCCTTATTCTCTACTAGTCACTACAGGACCATAGAACTGCCAGGTCCCTCTTCCAAAGCCTGGAGTTTTAATCTTAAACTGAACCTGAAGTTAACTTGAAGTCATGCATACCAGCTGTTCTGCTTCAAAGAGGCACAAAGGGTTACAGGAGCAAAGGCAACAAGAGTCTCAGAACCTGAAGTTCTCACGCAAGTGACTATTTTAATAGAGTACCACCAACTATTCCTGGTGCTGTTGTGTCTTGGTTATGAGGATTTGAGCCTCCTTCCATGGCTGCCTCCCTCCCACAGGAAAGGATAAGCACTGACTGATAGGTGCCTAGCAAAGAGGAGCCACTATTCCTTTTCTATAAAGCTTCTTGGAAACAAAGTTCCCCATGGGACCTGGCAAAAAGCCAAGGGTGAAATGCAAAATTTAGCAACAGCAGGATCTGCAGCACAGTAGTCTCAGCGCCCAGACTTTTCTAAAGGGATTACTGGCTATCAGACATTCTCAGAGGGGGCTCTTTTACATGAGGCTGGCACTTTTCCCAGTAGAAGGTGTTGGGGGATGACACAGACACTAGGTAACAGAGGCGTAACAATGCAGTATGCACTCACTATGGACGAACCCCCTTCAGGAATCAGGGAAAAGCAGTTACTGCAACAGCGAGTCTTGTCAGATGACAGTATAAACTCGACAGCTACTAGTAGTGCACCAAACTGTGCTTAACCCCAGAATACCCCTTAAACAAAGGAGATTAGGCCCCCCTCCTTCACTCCAGGACAGGCAAATGGCACAAGTGAAACCAGTGTTTACCAAAGACCATCACATGTCTTGGCAACCCATGAACTAGTCTCATAAGGATGTTACTGATCAATGTGATTTTTCACCAGATGGATGTAACCAACCAGCAGATACTACTGACACATTGAAGCACAGGCAATCATGCTGTGACTTATAGTGGGGATGTGCATTAGCAGGCATTAAGAAAGCTTGTGCATTCCAAAGACAAGTGTTTAAAACCCACCTCTCAGCAAAAACTTGGAAAGACCATATTGCAATATGAGCTTCCCTCTGGATATACTGTTTCTTATTCAAATCCAGACTCACCTTTCAGGCCAGAATTAAAATGTCCCTTTCTCCCAATGACAGTATTTTCTCTCTAATCTGCCCTCTGGATAGGATTGGCTTGCCTCTCCCCATTGCTTCTCTCTGACCAGAATGTAAAGCTTCTTCTTGCCTGTTATACTCCAAGAACCTCAGGCTTCTCTTGCTTAACCCACTAGGTCTGCCAAGAAGTTGAGGCTGGAAAAGTTTTGTTATGTGAATATTCCTATTTCACTATCCCAAGCATTTCTGTAAAACAAGAAGAATGCTACACACCCTATAGCTTTGCAGATGCCAGGACACCTGGCAGGACACAGCAGGTTGCCCTATGCAGCACATCCAGTAAAGATTCTCACCTCCTTTGAGTTCTGTTAATAATCCACTTTTCCTACTGAATGCTGTCTGTACATTACAGAGCTCCTAAGAATGCAACAGCATGGGTCGTGGACACAGCCTGCACATCTGGAGGCCTGCAAACAATGGGAGGCCAAGGATGCATCATGTGCCAGGAAGCTTTAGGCACCATGCAATCAGCTCAGCTAGTTCTGTGGTTTAGAGCCTAGCCTCAAAATACCATGTTCCCATTTTGATCCTACCAAAACCAGCTCAACTAATAGGTCCAAATGCTGTGTGTAAAATATATATTTAAGGAAAGCAAGATTGGGGGCGAGGCCATGAGTAGAAGCCTTTGTGTCAGGAGTTACTCCCCATCTAGTTGTTGGGTATTTTAAGTCTTTCCTTCACCACCACCCATGGTTATTAAGTTCAATATAAGAGGAGGAGGGAACCACCTTGGACAAGCCCCTTCTGCTTAGTTTCCTTAAATGGTAACAGGTTCCCATTTAGTTTCACAATGTGTAACTGAACACTAGCATAATCCACTATTACAACTACTTATTTTAATTACTTAAAACACAACAACAGGTCCAGTCAAACTTATTTCCCTGTCCCCAGTACTAGTCTTTCCCTCTGTTCTCATGCTGGGTATGAGAAGTATTACACAAAATGGCATCCAATGCCAAAACCTCTTCCATTCTTTAATTAGCAAAGCCCATGACATTAATCTTACAGAGCAAGGCTCTCAATCAGTGATGAAAATAGCTTGCACATAGAAAAAGAAGTGGTATTACTTGGGATGCCATTACTTGCAAGAAACGGAGCACAGACATCCTGCAGTACCATCCAGAAGAAATGGAAGAAAAGACTGAAGAAAAGGCTTGAAATAGAAGTTACAAAAAAGCAGTTGCTTTAAACGGAAACCCATCAAACAACTTTTTTCTGCATGAGCAAACAATCCCAATAATTTCTGACTGGCTTCTTCAATATTCCATCCAAAGAGTCAGGCATTCCTAGCTACGGAGATTTTTTTACTCCATTAGAGGAACTGAAACCTTTTTCCTCCTGACATGGGGAACACATTTAATATCAGCTGTGTAACAGATTATGTATGCATGTGAGTTAATGCCTCTCCTGGCAGTAGTTAATGGATGATCCTGGTAACATAAGAATTATATCAGAATTCCACCACAAAGGATAAAACTAACTTACAAGGAAACAGCTTTGCACAAAGTGAGCTAGAGCTGCAAATTCAGACTAAGGCTTAATTTAGGTATGCTTCTGTCTGCGAGGGTAGGAACAAAAAAATAAACTGAGGAGGAAAAGAAGAGCAGAAGACCTGGTGACAAACAGAAAATTCAATCCAAGGAGAAGATAGCAAAGAGAAGGTGGCTTTTCTGAGAATGACAGCTGGAGAAAGGAAGTCCCAGCATGCAGGAAATCCAAGGCAGAAAGCACTTTCCATGCCTCCAGGATACTGGAAATTAGGAGTATTCCAGTAATTTAAACTTAATTACTTATAACATTACAGCTCTCTGAATGCAATCAGACCACTCTGGAAACTGGCAAAACCTATCACTACTTCAGTATCACTTGGGCAGTTTGTTATTCATGAGAAGTGACACAATAAACTCTTCCTTCTCTGTACCTTGCATATGTAAAAAGTAAAATATGACAGTCAGTCATTCACAGTGATCACTGGAAAAGCATCTAGGAAACCTTTGCAACGTTTAGCAGTGTGGCACCATGGTTACTAAGACAATGCAAGGCACAAAATCCTGCTATCTAATCCCTTTGTGTGTAACCATCTGGGGCGGCAATTCTTTCATGTAATAGGGATGAGCCCCAGTATTTTAGAAACGTGATGGTTTGTCCAGCATCCAAGGTTTTTCCATTACTTCTTATCTTTCTAAAATGTACAGATGTGCTAAATTTATTATTTTATTCATTACTAACAGGACATGTGACAAAGACAACAGCTAAGAAGATCACAGTGTTTTGTTCTGCAAGTGAACAGTTAAGACTCTAGGAAGAACCAGATTAGTATCCAGCAATGCCTTGACTTCCTCCATTTTTAACCTGAGGTATTATTCACCTATACTTGAAACTTTAAAGTAAAAGTTAAAAAAAAATATTTAAGATCTTTGGGCAGAAGTCAGTTATTACAGGTAACATTAATTCAACTTTTCTTAGGCTAACCACTTGCCAAAAAGTACATACACACAAGAAATCAATTTCCATAGCATGGAGGGTTTGGTAAGTGAATTAGAGGATAGCCTGCATTTCTAAGGACCAAATTATTCAATTGCAAAGAGGGGAAATTCCAAAGCATCATTCAGGAATAGCTTTCTGAGACAAGGAAAATTAGACACCTTTAAGTTACTATAGAAACAAGCAAAACACACTGCCACATGCAACAGCAGAATTTCAGAATTACATAAATTGAAGACCTCAAATATCTTACATCTATCCCCATCATCACCAAGTTGCAATCCACTATTTTGCAATCAAGCTCTTCTGGATGCCATGGTTTACTCCTCTTTTACCTTTCCAACTATCAATCCTTTAATCAAAGCTTCTGCAAGGGCATAGAAAATGCCTACATCACTCACAAATTCATAATGTTTATAGTTTTTACCTGTGCATTCCCTTCAGCTGTGATTTTGCAAATGCCAGTTCCAGCAGCTAGTCTTCAGACAAGCTCATACAGTAATTGACTCTGCATCTTCTTGAATACTTATGCATTATTATTTCGAAAGCTTACAAGTCGGAAGGTCATTGTATGAGGGCATCCCTCTCCCACACATCCTCCACTTCTCTTAAAATCATGCTCTGGAATACATCATCACATCTGCTGTCAAGGTATTGCCACATGAGGAAGCTTAACAAAGATTAAGCCAGCTCCTGTATATATCCCACCACCACCCCTCCACTCAAGGACACAGGCTGTATAAAGACAATCTGGAGTCTCACTGTCTGCAGTAGGCTGAAACCTGCAATGCATGCTTATACAAATGAAATTTCAATAAATAAATCAATCTGTAGAATAATGCTCTTTGACCCCCAGCACATATGACCAGAATGTTGGTTCAGCCTCAGTAGTTTCCACTGCTCCAGGAGCTCTGTACGTGCAGTAGGAAGGCAGCTGGGTCACTGCAGTACCTCAGCAGACCATAAATATAGCTTCAGCAAACTTTACACCAATCTCAATTATTTGGTGTCTTTTTTTGTTTTCTACAATCAATCATTCTCTTTAAGTCAAATTCTGGGTTTTCCTGTTGTTAAGAACTGAGATTCACTGCTTCAGCCTGGTTTCCTCTAGGACACATGGGGAGAAGAGATAAGCCCTCCCTTTCAGTCAGTGCTGACCACAGATAAGAGCAGGGGCTTTATTATTTTCCACCTGGTCTCTACCAGCAGAACAGAAGCAAGGATAATATGAAAACTTGACAGGTTGAGGAGTGGAAGAAGCAAATGCTTCTTCAGCAAGTCTCAGCTTGCTAACAAGGTTTAAGCAACAGGGCACGTTATTTTAGGCTCAGGAAGTAACCAAATCTTACAATTCCGCAGGAAAGAAAATTAGTTCTCCTCCCTAGCAAAACTGAGGGCAAAGAGCTGATGTGCATATCCATTCTTTGGAGAGCAACACGTACTGGCAAAGCTTTTTAAGCCAGCCTTTAGGTGCATTAACTCCCTTTAACACAAAGGAATTTGAAGACTGCTGTCTAACAGATGAGGAAGCTTGGCCATCTCCTTTTCAGGGAGGCACAGGTAGCAACACTTAAAAGTGTCAAAGAAGGACTGAGAAAAAAAGAAGAGAGGGAGGATTTAAAAATACGCTGTAGTTCTAGTGCTTTAATAAATGCCAGGAAATTCCAAAGTCCTGCCTCCTATTTTGTCCCAAAATACAACGGTATGATTTAAGAAGGATACAAAAAGTTATTTGGTGCACCTTAACTGTGTATGTTGCTGCCCACAGGCAGAGAAACCGTACCCCAAACAGCACAGTGCTGTAAAGTCTTGGTTTCTTATCACCCCAAGCTATAATGGAAGAGATGCATTTTTAAAATTTGGTTTTGTTTTATATCTTGTACCCATGTCACCTTGCAGATCTTGCTAGAGAAAAGCTTGTCCTCTGAAATAAAAAAATACAGCATTTTGGGAAATACACAAGCAGATTAACTGAATTCCTAAACCCATTTCAGCAATATTGCTTCTCATTTATGCTCGTGCGCTGCATTCTCCAATGCTTTTAAGTTGCTGCCACATTCCTAAAGACATCTATCAGCATGGCAATTGCCATTATAAAACTGGAGTTCCATCTTCAGACTTAAGATGAAAAGGTCTCAGAAATGAGATGCAAGAAAACAAGTCTGTACTATCAAACATTTGGAAATTCTTAGTCAAACAGCTGAGACAATGTTTCTGCACTGGAAGAATGTGCTCTGTTCATCAAAATGCTGCCTAGTAGTTCACGTAGATTATCTCTATGCTACCATTTCCAAGCTGGTTTCTCCTGCTAAATCAAATCCTATGTGGATGCTTGTCAGCACTGATCTTCAGCAGATAGTCTACATTTCAGAGACATTTCTAATCTGTACTCCCAAGGTGATCCCTATACATAATGCACTGAAATAGTTACTGTAGGCTTAAAAATTTACAGGTCTGGTCTCTCCCTCAGAAACTGGGTCTTCTCCCAGTGAAAAGTTTGAGATATTTGTGGGCCTGGGAAAAGACATATGAAAGAGACTGTTAACTAAAAAAAGGATTCTTGTAATTCATTGAAAGTTCTTTTTACTGAAACCAGTGGGACTATATGTCAGAACATATGTTTAAAAGAAACACCAAAAACACTAGAAGAAACACTAATAAGTCAAATATTCCAGTGCTTTGGAGCACATGCTCCTTAAGAGACAAGAAAGTAATTTGCAAAATAATCTCATTTTAACACCAACAAAACCACTCCTCCAGAAACACAAACACAAAGCAAGATGCTCTCAGTATGCACAGGCAGGCACAGCTAGGATCTGCAGATCATTTGCCTGTTTTGGTTCTTTGTAATGTTTCTGTAAAATAAAGCATTTAGATAAGCAAATCCAAATATTTTGTTTAATCAATGCTCAACAGTGTGCTACAAGACTGCCTGTCAATTTAGAAAAAAAATAAAAGATACAGTATTTTATTTAAAATAGAATGAAGAAAGACTCTTAATTAAAATAAGCAGGAAAGTACCCTTCAGTGAGGAAAAGGAATAACCCTGGAGCAAATAATTGAAAACTGGTTTAGATTTGACAAGTTACACAGTATGCTCAGGGGCTATACAAGCAGTACATTCTGTGCAGCACACACAGATAAGGAAGACCACACTACGTGCACATCAATGGGTAACCTACACCATGCAATTAAATATTTAGAGAAATTAGGGCCTGCATGAAGCTCTGCAGGAGCCCTTCCCTCCTTACACTGACTCTGAAAGAGAAGGTATACATTAGCCTTTGCACAGACTCTGCCCTGAGTAAGGATAACTTTCACCTTCATGACAACATTTTCATTAGGTAGCTGTGGCAGAGGAAGATGTGATGCCCCAGGTGACAAAACCATTCCACACAAATCTTGCACAGTGAGCAAGAAGGAAAAACTTACACAGTCCCAAAGACTTAAGGCTCAGAGCTCTTAAGCTGACTACACAAACAAATTTACATTACATGCATATGGAGAACACTGGATGCCAAAACATCAGTGTCAATGAATCAGATCGGTCTATCTCTTCCTGAAACAAGAGTTTCGAAGGAACTTACGCTTTATGCACTGCATAAAAGGCCTTACTGCAAAACCACAAAATATTCTGCACATTGTGGTAACAAAAAAAACTCCACACCACACTAAGACATTTAAAATGTTTGATAACCTGTACACAGCAAACTGTAACATCTGAACTACATCTTTTATAGCATACGTAAAGAAGTGTATTTGCCTTACTTTTAGAACATTGTAAAACCAGATTTCCTAGAGAAGGAGACTTTCAACATTGCTGAAGTAGAGCAAGTAAGACCAGACTGCAATAGCTACCCAAAAGAACACAGATAAGGACATTATGCATGCACAAAAATGGTGTCAGCCGCCAACTTGTACATGCATTTGTCTGTAATTATAGCTTATTACGGCTGCAGTCATAACACAGTTATTCAACAAATTCTGAAGACATTAGCCTCCTGGAGAGTATGAAGTACTTTTTCACCACCAGAAGAACCAGCTGCCTGAGGATTACTGCAGTGATAAAATGCAGTGAAAAAAAAAATAAATCTCTTTCCCTCTACATCACCTTACAGTGACAGCAAGGGCATCGAGCTGAAGGGACAACGGACAAGCCATGAGTCTGTTTAAGCAGACATCTATGGAGTACAAGGGTGGCAAAGAGATGGTTCTGAAAAGGATTACCCTAGAGGCAACACAGACCAAAAAGGATGGATGCCAGTTCAAATGAAGAATCTGCCTGGTGATAGGTCCACACATATTCACAGATTACAAATAGCTACAGGAAAAACAGTGGCAACATTACATGCTTTATATGCTGCTTCTCTGACATGTGGAATTAAGAAGTTACGTAGGTATTTCTACAGCCTTAGGTCTGACCACAGCAGAACTGCGTTCCCAGAGAGGAGTGGACACCAAAAGGCTGCAAGGAGGAGCTCCTGGCAGAAGAGGTCATCGCTTGCCAGTCCAGTTGGACAGCACTGTGGGAACATCACTCTGCTGTACCAGCACAAGGAGTCTGGCCACTTGCTCAGAGACAAATCATGTTACTGCAGCTCTCCCAAAGTCAATTCTTTTAATAAATCACCCTTGTCTCATACCAGTTTTCAGCTTCAGTATGAAGCCTGACCTTGATTAAACTGTAAAATCAGACTGGCAAAGAAATACTGCAGAAAAGTAAAACAAAAGATGCAGATTTTCCATCAGCTATTCCATTAATTTTCATTTATAAATCCAGCTTTGAAGCTAAAAGAGGACACAAGTCTCCCATGAAAGGGGTATCCCTCATCATCATAAGGGAACATACTGATACAGCTGCAACAATTTATCTTTAAAACATTCTGGAATTAGATTTAAATAAACGCTGTCATACTCTGCAGACCAATTTCTTTTGAGGAGCTCCTTTCTGTTACGTTTGCATGCACAAATCAACATGAGGTATAAACAATATTTCAGAGCTGGTACTACAAGGCTTTTTCTAAATCACAGCTTCACCCAGACAATGCTTCAATGCCAGGCAGAGATTTGAAGAACTTCTTTTTCAGGATTTCATAGGTGTATACAACACATTCAGATTTTTGAGGTTATACTACGCACCCAGATACTTCAAACTCACACAGAAAAACCATACTCCCCCAAACAAATTTATTGGCACTTTCTGGCCAGTATTTCAGCAATTAAAGAATTTGGAATGTAAAGTGTGCTGGGACACGAACTCTGGGTGTGGTTACCAGTAAACTTAAGGAAAGAAACAAGCCAATGCAAGAACCACCTCATGTTTTGCCAAGGAGATAGAAACAAAAGTAAATTAAAACCAGAAACTGTGGTAATGGATACTAAGTGTCATCTTGAGTGGCACTGACTTCAGATGTGCAATAGCTACGGAATTGACGAATTGACTGTGCACCTGAGGACAGCCAGCCAACATTCTGTTCCTGTTGATCAGTAATATCTTGGCAGGTGATACATGAAACTTATCGCTGAAAACAAACACAATAAAATAAAATTTCATCTTGAGTTCTTTCAATGAATGTCTGTCCAAGCAGTAGTTTTCTCAAGCTTTATAAATCCAAACTATATTAATGCAATAAGGTGATAGTTTTCTTCTTAAAACACAAGCAGAAAATTCTCACACTTTACACTATCCGTAGCTCACTCCTTTGTAATTGGAGATAGCACACTCTCTGCAGTACCTAAACACAAGGACTAGACAAGTCTTCCTATTATCAAAGATGATTGCTCCTTTATCCCAGCCTTTACACAAAGGACTTCTTTGCATCCCGCATCCCTATCACAAACAAAAGTAGTATTCAGTCTTCCATACTCTTCTCTACTTCTCACCACCCAATAGCCTTCCCTAACTAAACAGATACGGAAGAACAAAGTCTGCCTGTACACTTTAATTTACAACAGATTCCAAAGTGATACAAGTGGTTGTTAATCAGAGCTGAACTTGCAGACTCCAAGACATTTTCTTTCTAGGAAGCAGTAGACTTTCTTGTGTAGAAGAATTCACAGTCTTATTCAGAATGTGTAATTAAAAATACATTATTTCTAGGGTAGGTTTCTTATGAAAGGCTCAGAACTACCTTCACTAATCCCTTTGAAGGTGATGAATATTTATAAGTGACAGAGTACCACCGAGACAAAGGACAGAACTTTTGAAAACAAACCAGACCCCCAAATCCTCCCCTTAAAGAGATAACACTTGTTCTAGACATGCACGACAACCTTGACAAAGGCACTTGCACTCTAAAAAATCAATCTACAGTTCTTTCACAAACAGGTCTGTATAGCTGGCAGAGGAAATCCCATCTTGCTACACTGGGCAAAAAAGGACTGAAGAGCCAAATGTGGCAGGAGGAACCCTTCCTGTTGCTCCTCACTGCAGCAAAAAAAAATAATTCAGGAGTCCCTCCCAGTCCAAAATAAAAATTGCATGAGTGTTCCTCCTGCCGCTCCCCAACTCCCTCCCCTTCCCAGCACCTGTAGCAGAGCATAAGTTTCTAAATCACTGCTGAGCCATCAGCTGTGCCCACGAAGCAAGCAGACAAACATCTTTTGTGCTTCTCTCATTCAGCAGCTGTGGGGAGCAGGGGGGGTAGGGAGGGGGGGGATGCTAGGAGGAGGGTGTTCTCCCCTAACACACCCAGGGGAAAGCATCAGCAAGCACAGAAAAAAGGACTCAAGAAAATGGGGGAGACAACAGAACAAGCACACAGATGCCCAGATATTGATGTTTTCTCCTTCCTTTCAGCTTGCAGTTATTTATTCTGAGGGCTAATTTTTAATGTTGGGGAAATTCCAAGTCCACCTAAGGCTGGAGAATTTTAAAAAGAAAAAACAAAGCACAGTAAAAACTTGTCTGCCTGAAGCCTTTCTGGGATACGGAGAGAAGAAAAGCCTGTCTGACAAAGCATCTTAGCCACAATAACCCACCACTTCCATCAGCCAGCCTTTGGCAAGATCCAGGTGACTAACGCCTGCAACAAACGCAAAGTGCCATCAAGCATTGGCATGCTGCTGGAGGATCTCAGTCCTCCCCGCAGCCAGGCGGCCAACAAGCAGATACCATAATGGGGTGTGCAACAGGCTCCTATTCCACAGGCAACAGGTGGATCAGAACAAGTGGTAAGTCAAAAAGTCACAGAAGGGGAGTACCAACTGAACAGGTGAAAGCTCTCAGCAGACCCCAGCTGGAACCAAATACAACAAGTTAGGAGTATGATGGCACAGCAAGTGAATCTAAGCAACAGGAAAAGCTACAGTTTTCCCTGGAGCGAAGTCCTCAGAACATGGGAGAAAATGGTAAGCAAAACTAGCAGAGTAACTGTGGCAGGGACACCAGGAGAATCAATTTAACATGCTTAGATAACAACATTTACCATGTTTAGTGGTAACACACTAAACATATGTTCCCTTTGTGAACTTTTTCTGCACCTTCCTCTGATTCTCTGTGTTCCTCTAACTAAACAATCACTATCCCTCTACAACTCAAGTAAGCAGTGAAACTCAAATGTAGACATACCACACTCCTCTCAGGCCCATCCTGCAATTTTCAAGCTGAGTACTTACACTGTACAGCACAACTCAGGTAATTAACACCAGCCCAGCTTTGATAGCACCGTCTGTTTTTTAATGCTGTCAGCTGGTATACCAGCTGTTTTCCACATGTACCCTTGCAAACTTAAGAGGCAGGCCAAGCAGCAGAAGTTTGAGCACTAAACTCTTGGATGAACAGGTGTTAGATGGGGCAAATACATAAGCAGCAACACTCTGAGGAAGTCAAGAATGGAAGCAGAGCTGTATACAGGCCAGCATGCAAGAGCCACTCAAACGGTATTTCTCAAAATCTTACAAAGTTTACAAATGTACAAGTAGTAGCTGAAATAGGCTGAAACTCCCTAAAAATACACACAAGTAAGCTTCTCTAAATTACAGATAAACCCTGCTATAGATCCATACTCCACCAACAGAAGTCATAAGAAAACAGGAATAAACAGGCAAGTCATCCAATTTTTCACCTACCCTTCTTGTATCACTTTATCAAGCCCAGACTCTGCAGCATCTAAGTCATCCAACATTGCACGCAACTACCAGCCACCAAACTTCACCTAGCAATTCATACACACAGCTAAGAGACCACTTCTTTTATTAACACAGGCTCCACTTTGGAACAAAAGGCTCCATATATCTTCTTTTCCTCCTCTAGCTATTTTAGAGGGGGTATTATACAGCTGCTGAAGCTCCCTTATCCATACAGATTAAAAAAAAAAAAAAAAGGAACACACCCACCCACCCCCCAAAAACAAACTAATAAACCCCCCATGCCCAGCATGCTTCAGGAAAGGCATTCAAAGTTAACCGGAACAGGCAAACCCAGGCAGAGCTCTGTAGTGCTGTTGGCCACTCCTAATGAAGAAAGCTGCCACACAGCAGCGTTCAGACTCACAGGCAGTTCTGGCATGGATTTGGTCTCACTCTGCATTATGTAAAGTTCAAACCAATTTACAAGGAAGTCATCATCTTCCATGAGAAGACAACAGAAGTGCAAAGAGGCAAAACACATCCCCCTCAACAGTCTCACCTTCTCCCACTGTACCACACCATATTAAAGAGATCCCATTCACTTCAGGCTTTCTTGTATTGCTGTGCAACAGGACTTTGTACAGTCAGAAGATGAACTGCCTTTCACCGACCCAGTAAGATGATCAGCAGACAGGAGCTCAGGAAGGCTGCGCTGGAGCATGCTTCAGAAGAACCTTGTCTACCAGCTCTATGTAAGTAGGCTGCACTGCTCCAACACCTACTCATCTAAGCACCTACTGTTCACGGATGGCATATGAGGGGTCTAGAGATTCCCTTTTCTGGCTCTTCATTTTCATTCAACCTCAAAATTTCCCACTGAAGACACTCCATCCAACATTCACCGAAAGCTATGGCATGAAAGGAATTACAAGATAAACCACCTGAACTGGAAGGATGCATGCCTCTATCTGGCATCCTTTGAGTGTTTTGGTAACCTTGAGCCTTCAACCTTGCGTGCATTCAACCAACTTGCAAGTATGGCATTCAACCAGCAATACGATGTCTCCGAAAATGCTCCACAGGTAGAGGTTTTGTTGTGTCCATCGTAACTCTTTCTGTCCACTCCCCCACAGTGACTCTGCTGGTGTGCAACAAAACTGTGAACCTCCCATCCCCTTTTATGTAGTATCAATCAATGAGCAGGGTCCAGAGGCAGCAGAGTGAGAGAAGTAGTTGGAGGCAAAACAGCTCCTGCTGAGCAGCCCCTAACTGCTCCAAATGGCTCTCTCCCTACACAGATATAGCTCATGCAGTCATCTTTCCTCCAGCCCTTCTGCTCTCAAATGACTGAATGACAATACAGAAGCAATGCTCACTTCTCACAGCCAGAGAAAACTGAAGGGCTCATAATATGTGAACATAAACGACATGCCATCCAAAACTCACACTGCAGTCAAGGAAAGACAAGTGGTTCTAAATCTTCTTTTTAAAAAAGAAACAAAACCAACCCAAACAACAAAAACAACACAGGGCAGACCACAGCTCCCCTACTTTCAGGCCTTCCTCTCCCTAAACAGGAGTTCTAGACAAACCCCCGTAAGCTCAGAGAATAGGAGCTCCTTCTCCTTGACAAGCCACTAACTGCTCTGCGGAGCTGCTCCATGAAAGCAGGGTTCCTTTACTTACAGTTTCTTCCCTCCCTTTCCCACCAGTTATTTTTGAGGGATCGTATTTCCTGTTTTCACTGCTCTGCCTCCATTTGTCATTCATTACTGCCATTAAAGTAGGAGGGAAGCCAGAGGAGCAGACCAACACAAAGCAAACCTTTATGGTTCAGCAAGCAAGGAATTAAATGTCACCTCTTCAGCCCGCCCCCCCCGCCGCCGCCTTCAGCCTCATCTCTGTCTCATGCATCCTCCAAGATGTTATGTAAATATGGCTTATCCTCCAGCACAGACCCAGATTCTGAGCTTTGACAGGTCAGACATTTCAGGATGGATCAGACAGGCAACATAGTCATCCTGGTCTGTGACAGCAATTTACCCTCCCTCCACCTAATCCATTTTGGATCACCAACAACTCATTCTGGAAAACTCCCACCTGTATCTTGTACCTACAAATGGTGCCACAGCAGTTTCTAGAGATGAAAGCAGAGCAATATAGCCCAGACACTCTTTCTTATTGTGCTGTTGATTTGCAGACATTGTCTCCCCACCACCTCAATACTGGCTACCCAATTTTCCTGAAAACATAGTCAGAAAAAAAGGGAGATGGAAGGGGGAGTCCCGGCAACAGTTTAAAAGGCTGAAATCCACAGAACTACTGCACTTTCCTTAAGTTTTTGCTTATACGTTCCCTGGCAGCAGTCTCACAAGCCTTCCTGACGAAGGTTGTACTTAAAATTCAGATGCAGTATAGTTGCTACAACTATACTGCCACTCGGTACTGCTGCAGCTCTTCTGCAATTTATATACGTACAGTGACCTCCAGGGACAATAAACACATGGGGTATCAAAGGTTAACAGTAACAGAACAACTGGCTTTGAGTCTATAAAGGGCAGTTTTACTATTTTAACACCTTTTCAAGTATCTCAGGCTATTTGCTCTCCTTCCATACATTCTTCTTTACTATAGCCCGACTCCTGTCAGTCACCTGAGATTCTCAAACACATGTGCTATCTATGAAGGATTAACAACAACCATTTTATCAGAAGAGGAGCTAGAAGCATCCCCACCAAGTCCGTTAGACCCCTTCAACAGTTCACAGGCTCCTATTCAGATGATGGCACAGCTTCCCCAAGACTGCTACTACAGCTGCAACCTTCCCACTCTCCTCCCTCCCAGTCACATTGCAGGGCTGCCCCAAAGATTGACAATGCATTATACTAGCAGCAGATGATGGCTAAGGGATGGAGGGAAAGGAGAGACTAAAAAGCAGAATGTTGAGACAGGGACACAAAGACTCAGAAATAAAACGCATTTGGTTTTTGAAGACAGCTGCAAGTATGGCTCAATTATATGGCTAAGCTAGTCTAATGAACAAGTGTGTGTTTGTACACCAGCAAGTCATACACAGAAAGGATTCTTACCCAGGTATCAGAAAACAATCAGGGTTTAATTAGGCTCAGGATAGGGTGTTGGATTAGGATCAACACCAAAGAGGAAACTAATCACATGTGAAACTGAACCATGGGTGGCATGTACAATCAGGAGACCAGGAGAGACTGGAATGGTAAAGGGCACCGAGAAGGGAGAAAAGTGCCACAATCAAAAACTCTTGTCAACAAAGAGGGAAGTCAGCATCTGAGATGACCACTGCCACTTCAGAGGAGGATACATTTCTGCTCCCAGGCACTGAGCAGAAGTAATGTTAACTTTGTGGGACTGCAGAAACAAACATCTCTCAGCAGTTAAGAAAAAAGTCATAGTAAAGGATCAGGAGATCCTAGGCTCAGTATCTAACAGCTCAGATTGCACATCTGGGCAAAAGAGAATAACCCTGAAGATAAAAGCAATTTTGCAAGGTGGAAATCAAGTTCTCCCTTCCACTGCATTAGGAAGAGCTGGAGTCCTACTAACACTAGCTCACAATAGGAGCCTAGTCCTCCCTAACAAACTGTGCCACTGTGAAAGTCTACCACACTGATGCCTGTGCATCATTTTTAATTCTGATGATTAAAAGCCTATAATGAGCAACAAGTGGTGCATACAGAGAAGGGTGTAACACTGCAGGGTTATTCTCAAGAAAGTCAAGAAAGCTGCGTAGGTACTGTTCCTCTCAGATGATACATTCCCTGAGGGCTGGGTATTTCTTTTTCTTTTGAACAGTATCACCTTATTTCTTGATACTGGTGTAAATGGATTCACCACAAAAGACTGGTTTAGGGAGCTGCTGATTCAAAGGATTAGCAATTTAAGATTTTAAAGTTCTCTAAGAGACAGAACAAGCAGAGTGCCTAGTAAAGGAGCTCTGGAAATAATAATAATAGAAAAAAAAAAACCACAACCAGGTACAAAGAGTATAAATAGACCACCAGATGCTGAAGATCTAAGCAAAGCTGCTGCAAGCAAGAACTGAAAGTTTCTAGGCTTTGCTAGTCTACCACAGTCACAATATAGTTGCATTCCTTTGCAGAGTAAGTACACCAGCTAGTCTCACTGATCTTGCAAGAGAATGTTAATGACACCTACCTGGAGGGCTTTAAAATTTAGGGGGAGAACTGTTCTGGCAGGAACTTACTGGTTAGTAAATCAATCTGAAACACAAATGACCTTTACTGTAAACGAACCTTTCCAAGCACTTTAAAAAACAAACACCACACACAAAAAAAACCAACTCACCAAACATCAACCCACCCCCCCCAAAAAACCAACATACAGATCTGCCTTTGGAGAAATGTAAATGAGAAAAGCCGGTTAGTCTAGAAGGCAATCCTGTAGCACAAGAAAACTGGAAATTTTTTTAAATTCCCGTCTCCTTTATTGTTGCCAGCTAGGGGCTAGGCTGATTTCTTAAGCAAACTCAGGGGAGAACAGAATGGACTTCCCTGAAATATTCTCCTGCCACATAATTTCTGTATTGCAAAGTATCATTCAATTAACAACAGTTATGGACAAAAGTAGTGTTGCTTGCACTGCAGTAAGTGAAGAAAAGCCCAAACCCTGGATTCTAGTGTGCTAGGTGCTGTAGAAACATTTGGAAAGGCAAAGACAGAAGAGCTCCCTAGTAAGGCATCTGGTAATGAGACACAAACTACTTTATCGCTTCAGTGCATTCACATGCAATAGTAATTAAAAAATAGCTGTTTGGTTGATAACATACAAGAAGCTGTGGTCACCAGTATGGTTCTTCATCATTCAAGTAACTACTGCAGAATAAGCCAACAAAAAGGCAGTAGTAATGGAAAGACAAGAAAGTTACGTGGATTTAACTAGCTTTTCTCTTTAGGCCCTAACTGCTGCAGGGCTCTAGCAGAACTGGTGAAAACAAAAAAAGGTTAAACCACACTTATCTAACCACCACATAGGTGAGCAAGGATAAAGCTTATTCAGCATCGATGTTACTGCCTCACTTCACAGATAAGATGTATGTAGTAGAGACTTGGAGGTTAAATTCTAGAACTAAGAACAAAAGTTCAGGGTCGAGACCCTAGACCTTATCTGTAGATGATCTGGGACACTTTATTTGGAATTATCAGAGCCTCAGTTTCCCTGGATAAACAGGCTCTTGATAGTTGAAGTCATTCATGTTTCTGGAACACCTGCAGATCCCTCCCATGAGGGGATAAGCCCATATCATTACAATAATGCAAGAGAAGAATAGTTTTAACAGTGCATATCTGTCCCCTTTTGTGCAGAAAAACTTAGACTGAGTTTTCTCCTCCACACTCCCTAAACAGACACAGGATCCTTGTATGCATTTGTAAAGCCAACCTCTAAAACAGGACTTTGAAATGTTAGAATGACAAGTTATCCTTTCAAAAGTAAGTAACTGACCCTACTCAAGTTTCACACAGAATGTAATATAATTAACTATATTTCAACATACTTAAAACAAACCTCAAGATTTTTTAAAGACAGGACTCCCAACATCTTACATGCTATTCCATTCTACAGGCCTGCTTCTCTGAAAAACATTCACCCACCCAATTTTTGCCTTATCAGGAACCTGCTACATTCCAAAGGGCTGTGCTCAAGGTTGTAACGTTCTTTCCAGGCATTTTGCTGACTATTTCACTGCCAAATATGGCCCTTTGCAGGATGCACTCGTTCGCAAGAACTCAAAACCTGGAGACACTACAACAGGGCAGCACAGTATGCTGACACGAAGAAGTAGACTGCTGTTTATTTACTTCAATCAAAGAGAAAAATTGTGTCACTTTGTTTATTTTTAAAACCAAGAATTCATAATGACATTTGCCTTCACACACTCCTTTGATCCCAAAGCGAAACAAGCTACAGGGATACATACAGTAGTACAGCTGCCCCAGCGTGAGCCACTAGACAACTGCATACTGCGCAAGGTGGAGAAGAACAAGCAAAAGAACATGAAATTCGCCCTTGTAACAGGGAAATCACTTCTTCTGAATACTTGCAGACCAACTAGACTTCCTGAGTATTATCTAAGAGACCAAGTTGTAGACAGCACGATGGTGAACAGCATAAGTGGTTTGCTACTCCTAGTTTCCCCTACAAATAGCAACCCCTCCCCACTGCCTACGGCACTGCCTGACATCTCCCAGACACACTTGGTATGCATACAGAGAGATACAACAGAATCTGACAGCAGCAGGTTTCATTTGGAACCATCTTCAAGGACATATTAAACGATGCAGTTAAATCCACTTAAACAGCCAACGGAGTATCAGAATAAACCTGTTAAAAGGATTATTCTACATACTAGTTGATTTCTACAACAGTTGTATTTGTTGCAAAAGCCCTTTAAATGAATACGAGATAAGGAAACCACCTTGGGGCTGAGGCCTGGTAGAGCTCGTAGACAAGATTCATGGGCCTAAGAGAAGAAACCAGCTATTTTAAAAGGTTCGTCAGGAGAGAACCAGACCCAGCTCTGTTGAGCTGTTCAAACTGCCTCAGATATTAATCCTATTTCAGGAATACAGGGAGTGCTCTGGGCACAGTGAGTCAGCAGGGTGGGGCATTTTTTTTTCCATGTTTGCAGACTGAACAGGAACAGAAAGAGCAAAAGAAGCTGCAAGCCAGAAATCTAGCACCTGGCTGCTATACAGGCAGGAATTCAGCAGGGTTAAGTTAGAAAAGCTCACAAATCTGTGCAGAGCCAGCACTCATAAGTAGAAATAGAAGTCTTATCTGGGAGTCAAGTAAACATCCTAAACAAAATTCAAAAGAGAAACTGTAAAGATGTTTCAATGCTGTAAGCTACCTATATTTTCTCCTGATGATCCTTGCCCCCTCCTTGTTCTAGACTAAGCTTTTTAAGCAAATCATGCTATTTGACACAAGTCTTAATTGCACTGTTAGGCCAGGACAATGATAGTTATAGTTCAAAGCAAACAAGCATGAGAAGGCCTAACAATAACCTCTAAGACTCCTCTTCTGCAAAAGCACTCTTCAAGGGAAAGCATTCACACACTATGTAGTTGTAAAATGTAATATTCCGGATGTCTCATTACAGTAATTACATCATTAAAAAATAATATGAAATCTTAGCCCATGAACACTCACACACACACACTCTTTAGAAACCAAATGCAAGTTACTTCAGGTGATCCAGTCTCCTCTAAAAGCTATATTGACCCGACATTCATATAGCCCTCCTTCCAGATAATTTATGACCTAAACAATGTTTCAGCAGATGCTAGAGAATTTTAATAATCTTAGTAAAAAGGAATAATTGTATCTTCTTCCATTTTCTCCTGGCCATAAACAGTCTGTACTTGCTGATGTAATAATTAAAAACGTGAAGTACTTACATAGTCAACTGGAAAGGACGTCAGTCACATGGACTAGGATATCATCTGGTCTGTCTTGCAAACAATAGCGACTGTCAATGTATCTTTTCCCCCATTTCCAGTCCTAGCATTCTGCTTCGATTTATTCTACAAAACAGTGTTTCAAACATCAGCAAGCCTTAGGCTGCCTTTTCTCTGCCCCCTCCTCCCCAGCAGAAACAAAGCATCTGACTAAGGAAGAGGTGCTCTGCTCAAAAGATACCCCAAACCTCTTCCTGAAATCCCAAAGCAGCTGGCTAATCAGAACTGAAATTGCTGAAGTTAAACATGACTTCTCAGCATTAACGTTCCCATTGTTATTTGAATTAACAACCTCAGAGTCCCAACAGACTGGGGGTTTAAGCATACATTGTCTTTCGTGGCATTATACTCTCTCCTCTCCAGCACCAACCAATCAGCTGCTGCTCCAACACAAACATTTGTGGGGAAGATGGATGAGATCCATGGTTAGAGGGGGGTTGTGTTTTGGTTTGGAGAGCTTTGTGATTTTTGTTGGGTTTTGGCTTGGAAAAAAACCAAAACAAAACAAAAAAACACACACAAAAAAAATCCACAGATAAATTCCCCGATCCAGTTCTCAGCATGAACCTACAAACGAACAGTTGTTGGCACAACTGACAGGGCAGCATGCCACAGCATGAAGCATAATCACCAAAGACAACTTAAATCAAGATTTAGCTTCAAGGGGCATAATATGAAAATACTGCAAGACATATATACAAATATATGTTGTAAGACCAGACAGCCCTTGCTTCAAATTTTAAGCAAATAAAAATTAAAAAAAAAGAAAAAAGGAAAAAGCAGAAAAAACAGAAATCAAGACATAAGTAGAACCAATCATAGCCCAGGGAGGCAAATTTTGATTTTGATCTTAATTCTTTAGAGGGGAAACTGAATGAGTTAACAGGAACATAAAATTAAGATGCAAGAAAATAGCAGTGGAAGAAAGTATAGGAATTGTAGAAATCAGTAAAAGGGCAAGCCTCCAACACCAGAATTGAGGGTTTTTTTATCGTGGGGTGTTGGGGTTTTTTTCCTTCTACAGTATTTTCCTTCAAAAGTTATATATGGATATAAAGTCATTTCTAAACATGTACATATAGAGGAAGTTAATCCATTTTCCAGCGAAAAGAAGTGTCATCCAGGAGAAACGCACCAAACTGGATTCCAGGACACTAGCGCTCACCAAAATTCAGCTAGAAGCCTAAGCTTCAGCATGTCAAACGACTGAGCTGCATACTTCCTCGTTAAAACACTTGGAAATTTATTTATGGAAATCACTGTGTAAGATAAAAGCTTGTTATAAACCCAAGGCTGTTTTTCTTTTAAAGTACACTTTTCATTCTTTAAATGTGTTTCCAAAAAAAAAACACCTTGCAAACGACTGGTTTCCTTAGAAAGGAAAAAACCCACAACCACAAAACAAGCAATTATCAAGCCTATTTGCAAAAATATCAGCCCGACATGGCAAGTGCCCATTAATGGGAAAAACAGTTTTAGTATAAGAATGTTTCCTTAACCCACTGTTGATTTAATTACAAGAAAAAGCTTGTTACAAAGCTTAGGTGGAACTTTTGTAAGGGTGCTTGCATCTTGGCATCAGTACATATTTGTACACATTGAAACCAGTCTGAAACACCTACTTACAGAATACAAGTTTTAAGTTCAAGAATTCTTCCTCTTCAGATTTTTCTTGGACAGACACATATTTGGAATGCATTTACATAACTTGCTTTAAGTGGAGATACTGAGATTTCATAGAAGTACTGAAGCGAAGGACAGGCACTAACTGTGAAAAGATGCATAACCCTTTATCTGCTGTATAAATTGTATTGTATTTACATATCGAGTACAAAACAAAGCAGAGCTTAGATCACATTAGTATGTATTTTAGTTTGACCAGACGATAAGATCACAACAAATTATGTATAGGTCAGTGCTCAAGCCTGAATAAATTTGGGGTAGTCAAGGTCAGGGCTAGGGCATGTTTGCTGAACACAAACATGACAGGTCAGTCACATTCAAATATCTAAGATCCCACCATAGTGTAACAGATCTCAAGTTTGCTGTGGACAATTGCTCAGCTGAAAGGAAGGCATCTTCTGTTGTCTCAGATATTCTACAAACACAATAACATATTTTCTCTCCATGCATACTAAAAAACCCTACCTAACCAAAATTCATTTTGTTAAGAGTCTTCAGAGGACTGAACAAACTGAAAAAAGTATATCTGACGTTTTTATGTAAACACTATTTTATCACTTTCTCTTGCCTTTTTGCCCTCTTATGACGGCAGAGGCAGAGTGGCGCTAAAAGAATTATTAAATAAAGTAAAAATGTTTCCCAGATTGTATTAGTGTCTCCATAGCACCCATCCAGGAGGCATGGCAGATGCATATGGACAGCTAAGATTCCTCCATAAACTAAGAGAAACTTTAAAACTGAATAAAGTTTTTGAACTGCCTGTCCAGTACAGCTCACAGACAGCTCTCAACCACATCTGCAGTATCGCTACTGAAACTGGACAGCATAAGCTGCATGTATGTTAGTTTTCAAACATTTATAACCTAGGCCTGTGAAAACCCTATCAGCTCTTTCGAAGTCAGAGATCAGCCCACACTTCAAAATCAAGATACCTTGGGAAATTCTGGTTCAGGTAGTTGTATAGAAACACAGAGCTAGTGCTGTGGAGCTCCAGTCACAGCAAAACAGTCACTAGAAATCCCCTAATATCAGCAAGTCCTGGTTCAAGTCTTTCCTGAGATATTGTTACAGTTTTCAAGAGTAACCATTGGTGCATCCATCTGTTAAATAAAAAAAACCCCAATAATCCAAGAAAAAAAAACCATTAAGCTCTCTCATACCTTCCTTGCTACTTATTCCAAGCTCTACCTGTTTTCTATTTGGCTAATATTTTTTCCTGATGAGAACCCTGATCCCTTTAGCAATACAGGAGTTGGTAATGGCAAGTTGACTTCAGCTCTGTAACTGCATGCTAAGCCCTACCACCTTACCTGGTGTATTTTACTGGAGATGGCCTTCAGTGCCCCACACCCCTGGGTGTTCCGTACTCAAGAGGCTCCCTTTGAAGCTGAGTTTGGTGCACCAATACCTGCCTGCCATCCACAGCACTGGTATAGACACCTGCTGCTTCTAAGCACAGCCAGTCCTCTATTTACCTTAGGCAGTGCTAGATTTGCCCTTCTGCTGGGGTCAGCATTATCTCACCTATTTACCTCCCTGGAGGAACTTTTCAGCACAATGCAGAATTTTTCAGTGGCAAGAAACATTGATCATATCTTTATACTCCTGTTTGTGTTCAATGTCAAATTGCAGACATTGTCATAGAACTCTCAAGCTGATGGTGGGGGGTACCGAAAGGAATATCATGATACTATCATCTACTAAAACTGTTGATGAGATGAGATCAGCTGAGATGCACCCCTCACTGAGGTGGAGGCTGCAACAGGACCTTCTGTCTCCTACATCTTTCTGGGATACGTGTCCCCCCACCTTTATATTGTCTCTTCCCAAGACTTACAGATGCTACAGCTCTATTCCAGGGTGCTGCCCACTTCGAACTCCTTCAAGACAGATAAGTGCTACCACTGGAGAAGCTAGATTATCTTCTCTTCCCCGATACTGAAGTAGAGAGGGATCAGCATCAACCTGAAGTTTCTGGTACGGTTTCATGGTAACCAGTACTCCAGTAGCTCCAAATCCTTAGCTTACTTTGACCATCAGTTTACCAATATAAACTTACTTCACTCAGGGCATACAGAAATTGCAAAATCAATTTGGATTAGAAGGGGCCAGAATGATGCATAAATCCTATGCAAATATTTCTATACAAAGCAGTGTGGTTTCTCAACAACTGCAAAGCAAAAGGCTTATGGGTTTGTGTAACTACTCAGCTGTGCTTAGGAGGACCTTCAAGAAATTTAGCAAACCAAATTGAGGAAGTGCCTCTCCAAACACTAAATGCCTGCAATGACAGGTCTGCTGCATTCTAGGGGCTATGTGTTCAAACATAACTTATGAATACAGGAAAGTGGAAAACAATTTTCTTCAATATGCCCTCATATAAATTCATAAGATATGAGAGCTCCTGCACTCACTGAAGCAGAATCTAGCCCACATCTGAACGACAAGAGCATCAGACCATGTAAACAATCTCAAAATTGCAATCAGCCTCTCATTACTGTCACTCAGTATAGATCAATTCAAGATGACAGCCAGGCCTGTAGCTCAACACTCCACCTGAAATACCAAAGGAAAACCAGGGAATTTTCTAGATCCCTATCATCAGAAGAGAGCATGGGGACCAGTCAGGTCTGCCTTGTGCTGTAAGACAGCAAGTTGCTCCCAGGCTCCCTGTTGAGGTGAGCAGACACTGGTCCTTCTGGAAATACTTAAGGACTAAACACATTGTCCCCTTTCTCACACACCAGACCCCTCCATCTGATCAAGTACCTGCTCATCATGCAGTTCTGTTAGCAACATCTGCCTTTTGGTCTCATTACAATCACAGGTCTCCTACGAAAGAGGTCAACAGCAGACCATGGAGCACACAAACTAGTTACATGATCCGCAGCATACTTCATTCCGATGGGTAAATTCCTTAGGGAAGAAGCTAGTGGAGAAAAGGCTGAATAAAAGATTCACTCAAACTATTGTTCAGGTAACTGCTAGCCCCAATGCACTGCTTGTGTTTAGTGTACTAGTCCTCTGTCCTAGTTAGGAGCAGCTCTTCAAGGCCTTTGAGGAGCATACTTATGCAAGCTGAGAGATACTTGTTCCAGCAAGTTAGGAAGCCAAGAGCACCTTTGAGGAAATACTCTAGACTCAGCTAAAGCACTCTCTTCCTGATATCCATCTACCCCACATCAGGAGCTATGGATGATCAATATTAAGACTAGAGAAGTGGTTTATATCCAAAGGCTGAAGAATGTAATCAAGACTACAGCTTGTCAGATTTTTTTTCCTCTTTGCAATTCAGATTTCACCCATAAGGTTTTTCTTAAAGAAAAACAAGAAAAGTAAAACAAGGAACAGACAGTAAGATGTGCTGCTCTTCACTGCAGTCACTGAAGGGGTGCAGGCTGCACACCAGCTATGCAAGGCAACTTTAATCACAGCTAAGCACTGGGCTTGGTATCAACCACAATCAGGCTTAGACAGGAGAACTGCAATGTAAGTTTACAACAGGATGTTCTTTCCTTGCTAATCCACAAATTCAAGTAATTAGTACAATTAGCAAGACAGATACATTCATCCAAATACCATGATTTTCGCAAAGACAATGATAGAATATTGCCAGAGTGAGGCATTAATGTGTTTTCTTTGAACGATGATAGTGATTTCATCCCTATCAGACCCAACAGAGTCCAATGACCACCACAGGAGAATGTAAAGCAAAAGTATACAAGATACCCAGGGAAGGTAAGGGAACTCCCACGCTCAAACATTCAACCTAGAACACAAAGGGGACAGTCTGTGGAAGACATGAAGGGCAAGGACGGGGGGAACATACAGATGTCTTCCAACAGTGATCAACTCCCTTTCTCGGCATATTATTTTCTGAAACTTCATGTTGTAATGTCAGTGCTGACCATTATAAAAAGAAAAAAAAAAAAAAAAAACACAACAAAAAAAGCAGATAACAGGCTAGCAGAAAGGAAAACTGAAGATTGCTACGAACTGAAGCAGTTGGATTCTAACAGCCACAGAAACAGGCTTTTCTGCCTTGGCTCATACTAAGCACCATAATCTAATCTCTTTTGGGAAGCCCTGAGCCCAGCCAGGCTGACAGGCCATTACTATCTTCCTGGGCAAGATCATACCGTGCTACGTAATTGTAGACTGCAGCAGATACAGCTCTCTGTATTTGTATGTTACACCTCCCTGGTGACAACAGACCAATCACATTTACTTTTTAGCAGCTCAGACACATTTCAAGCCCAGTGCTCCAGGGAATGAGGTATTTTTCTTCAGAACAGATCATGCCAGGAAGCTGCTGGCCCATTTTAAAAGAACATACAGATGTGACTATAGGTAACTGAGGGTTTTGTTGAGTTTTTTGGCTTTTTGTGTGTGTGGGGTTTGATATTTTTTTTTGTCGGTTTGTGTTTTTCTTTTACAACTATCCTACCAACTAGAGCCTGCTCCAGCCTCACCCGTACCATGTGTTCAAAATGGGCACTCCTTACCTAGCTTTGTAGCCATGGGAGTATATAATTTCTGGTAACATAATAGCTGACACATATCCCATTAGAGAAGTAGCTGCATTTCACTGTTGAGCATAGAATATTTTAAAGTTCTTTAGAAGTAGGAAACAGACATAGTGAGCCAAGGCTGTACAGTGCACTTCTCCACATATCAAGGACAGGTAACAAACAGAGGTGCCCAGTCCAAATACACAAATTTCTCGCTATTAAGTAACTACTGCAAAAGCTGGCTTCTTAGGTTTCAGAGCAGCCCACTACATTTGTTACTAGGCTGTTGTGACAAACCAATCTACAAGTAATTGGGGCTTCTGGATACTTCAGAGTGAGATTTAACCTGGGCAGAAGCTCCAAAAGAGGATGGGGTTTTTTTTATATGTTATTTTTAAAAGAAGGAAGGTTGTGGTGGATTTATTCTCCCCTAGAAAATAATTCCTCCCTCCACAAAATACAAAAAGCAACCCAGAAGCAACAAAGATTGGTGAAATAACAAATTAGTGCAAATAACAAAATAACAACTAGGCAAAGGGCCTGCAATACTAACAGGTGCAATCCAGTAGTATAAACCAACAGACTGAACTTTAATTCACTCTTCCTACAGGGCAATCATTGTGGACTCTCACACACATACTTCTCATGTATTCATGTAGCCATGAGCAACTAACTCAGCTCCAGCTGCCGCATTTGGGCAGAGCTTTCTCTGAAACAGAGATTCCAATTACATTTGCAATAATCTGATTACTACATCAGCCATAACCTGGTTAAGAAAGGGTCTGAGAGACAGCGTTTTGGCAGCTGGAAGAAGACAAAAGCAAGATATCCTTTTGTTATTTTAGTAATAGGAAGATTTGCAAACCGCAACCAGATTTTGTGACAGAAATACGCCACACTGGTCCTACACAGGACAGAACAAGTTTAGAGAAGTTATGGATTCGTAAAACTGCCTCAGCAGTAAGACACACCAACATTCAAGGATTTACTTACAGTTTATGGTTACTTTCACATCCCACGTAATTTAAAGATATGATCAGGAAAGCAATCCACTTTGTTATCAGTGAGCTGGCCAAAACCTGCTTTGCTCAAATTGTTGTTTTGGAAGTACTTCAGTCACATGCAGTTCACCCAGACTAATCCATGCCACCTTTTCTGTTGTCACGTGCAGATAGAGGGGTAGACTGCAAAGCAAAGCTGCCATTCAACCTGTACCAGAACAGCATTTATTTTCCTACGTGTGCCAGCAAGAGATTACTAAAGTCAATGATATTTCACCAGCGAAAGAACAGAATCAGGTCCTTATTATTCTTTCCATGCTTATCTGACTGGGCAGAACAAATCAAAGAGGAGACAGTCCGGGGAAAAAAAAATTGCTAGTCTTGGTTTCTCTGGGGGAAAGCAAGCTCCAGATAAGCTGTGCCTCCAATCAACAGTCTGATTTCCATGAACAGCAATGTGCTTCCCTATGGTAATTGAAATGGAGCAATTCCCCTCAAACAGCTTGCCAAGTCTCACCTCATTAACCTTTATGGACTGACCTCCAAAATTCCTTGAAGCTGAAATAGAGGTCCCACTTGCCTCTACATGATAACTGTTTATCCCTAAGAGGTTGGGGAGAGAGGGAGGGCATTAGAGACTGAGCTGCTGAACATGCTAGAACTGGAAGATAGAGACCTGCCTCTAGGATATTACTGGGGCCCAAACCTTCGCAGGCTTTTGTCTGCTTTGCTGGCCCATCTTCCAGATAGCCTGCAAAGGCAACCTTGGATTACAAATCACCCTACCCTCCCCTAACACTTCAAGTCAATATCATTAGCTATAGTGTACTGCCCCATATTCAAATCAGCATTTCCTAACCTGTACTTAAAGGTTTAGCAAATTTTCTAATTAAACCTTATTTTTCCCCTCTCCCAAGTCAGGATTTCTACTCACCATTCCACTGAACTCATTTTACTACCTTTGCTCACACCTCTGCAAAATTCTGGTTTCAGTCAACTACTGCCCAGGTTGGTTTACTCTTTCATGTCAAAGGCAGGTGCTTTGCAACTGCAGAACCACCTGAACATTGGGGTGGGAGAAACTCCATGATCTAAGGTGAACCTAAGAAAACCAAAAAATAAAATCTAGCTGCATGCCATTACTAATGGTAAGCCTGAGGTAAAGGTTAGCAAGTGTTTGTAGAAGGAGGAACAAAACCAAACTGGACTGCAGAGTCCACTGTAGTTACTTGGGGACATAAAGCAGAAGTTCCATAGATTCCACTAAATTCAGCAAAAGGGAAAGAGAAATCTGTCAGGGGAAAAGAAGGAGCTCTTCACTCCCCAAAACTAAGAAGGGAGTGGTAGCACAAGCAGCTTGATAATCTCAAAAGCCACTAAATCACTGGAAAGCAAATGGCAGAGGGCAGCTTTTGAACAGCATCTTTTCATCAGCGCTCCCAGGAAATCCACTGATCATCACAGCAAAGGATTAAAACGTGTAAAAAGTAATAACAAAATGAACCAAACAAGTGTCAGAGTGAATTTAAAACTCATTCTTGACCCAACGTAAGTCACAGACTGACAGAAGGACCTGTGGCCAGCAGTCCTTAAAATTAACAAGTGAGCTGCACTCAGTTACTACATTTCAGATCCTCAGCAGGAAGAATCACTGTACAGTGAACTGGTCTGCCTCCATTGCTCAAAGGAAAGTTGTGTTTCTGAACAGCAGCAACAGCACTGGCGTGTTCCCTCATGAGTTGTCTTTGTATTGCTAGAACATTGCAAAGCACTTTTCAAACTACATCTTGTGAAATCCACACAATACAATAGTGGGTGGAAGAACTGCAGAATTAGGAAACTTGTCCAAGTTCTCAGAACATGCAAGTAACTCGGGAACAGACCCTTGCAGAAACTGGTACAGAACAACGTCCTTCCGTGCTGACATACCGCGTGCTTTCTTGGAGCTTTAGAATTAAGTAGTGTCAAGGATTACCCTATAAGCATGACATTCAGATACTTGCCTACCTGGTCAGGCATTTAAGGAACACAAAAACTGAAGAATCTACAGCTCCAAGCAAGTATGCACTTCAAAATGGCATTCTGCCCAGCTGAGGTAACAGGAATTTTGAGTCTTGCGGTTCACATGCATAGATAAATTCCAGCACTCTTTCCTCTGTCTACATCAAACTCACTAGAAATACAGAGAATGCTCCATGCATTTCAGGAAGGGATGTTCAGCACTCCCACACTTAGTACAGGATAAAATAAGTGAAACTTTACTCCAATGGAATTAGATTACACATACCCTCAAACTGACCTTATATTGAGCACTATGGTTGTTGGTAGCTTTTGAGAGCGCAAACCTGGCAGAACTCTGAAAAGTGCTATCAAGTCCTCTCAATTGAACAGAAGTCACTACTGGGGCACCTTTAAAGGAAGCAGCTTTGCAGGTAAATATTTATACATAGATTCCAGATAAAGTTTCCATGTTGTTATGCAGATAGATAAAATCATTTCACATACAGAGCTATCACACAGCATGCACTGCTTTTATGAAGCAAGCTATAAAGCCAAGCAACAACTCCAATGTGCTCCTCAATTAACAAACTGTTACTAGTTTAAAAACTGACCCAACTGAGGCCATTGCAAGGCCTCGTCACTGCATAATGGCACTATGCAACTCTCCCTTTGATTATAAGCAGAAATGCACAACGGGTGGCTTCTCTTGTGTCTGTGTCTGCAACCAATGTTTAACAGTAGACAGAATTTTAAAAAATCTTGTTCTTCCTCCACAATCATAGTAAAAATATTCAAGCTTAACAGAGTTAAGATGTGATTTTTTTTTCTATTCCCACTACAGGAAATTAGTGATACATAATTAATTCTAACATGAGTATCTTTGCCTGGGCTCCATTAAGTACATTTAATAAAAAGTACAGTTATTACCAAATCTCAACCCTGAAGCTCTCATTCTGCTCCTTGAAAAAAACTGAAAGCCTACTACCTTGGTCTGATTTAAGGTTTTTGATAACCCATCTCCAAGAGCCCAGATTAAAATTTTGGCTTGGATTCCATTCACTTGGGAATTAGATGACCTCCTTCTTGTCCTTTTTTGTAATACAAAAGTAGGAAAGTGTCATTCAACTGTGAACTCAGGAAAGAACTTGGGCAAAACAGCACATGTCCACTGGCCAAACTCAAGATGCACTGGGACAGCAGATACAGACAGAAAGTTCACACCGCACCTGCCCACACCACATTCAGCATTACTATGGCCAGAGCCATGAAAAGCAAAGCCAGCAAGCATACAAAAATCTGAATGCACAAAGAAACCAAATACTATTCAACAAATCCCACTCGATGTTAATTAACATTATGGCTGGCCAGAGCCTGCTGTGATTCAAACTTGCACTCTGTTCAAACAAAACTTAAGGGAAGCCTGGCAGAACTAGTGACTGAACCACAGGTGCAGGAAAAGCTGTCTGGATCTGTGAACTGCTTTTGCATCACGTGGTGAGAGAGAGCAGTCCGCATCAGAGTATGCTAGTTGGGAACAGTAGCCAGCCGGCTAATCACACTGTGATCTCTCATGCCTTTTGTTTGTTTTATGAAACAGAGATTCTGCCAATTGGTTTCAGATCAAAATTCTTCCTTATCAGGAAAGAAAGAAAATTCATATGAAATGATGCTCAGCAGGAATTAATCGGAAACACAGTCCTCCTGAAGGCATAAGCCTTTTTGGTTAAGTAAAAAGTTGCCACCAGCTAATGTGCAAGACAGTAATGATTAGCCATCTGGTGAAGGTTCCTGCTAAGCTTGCCTTGTTACCCCCTATGCCGAGGAAAGCAGAAGGTGGATCAGTTACATTCTGTCCTTGCTTGCGATTGTGTGGTCATCTTTAGGAACAAGACACAAAGCTTTCCAGTGCAACCACAAATTGTAACTGTTCTGAATTTTCAGCAGGCCTTTTAAAAAAAAAAAAAAAAAAAAAAATAAATTTAATTTTACGTTGTTTTTTTTAAAAAATATTGATTGCCTTTCTGAAATCTGAATTTATCCTCAAGCTTCATCAACCTTTGTTATTTTTGCCCCTTTGTTTCCTTCTGCAAAAATTGCAACTGCCAGGAGGCTTCCCAGTCATCTAAAGAGTGTCAGTAAACAAGAGCAGAGACAGATGGTTGCAGCTCAGTTTAAACCAGCACAAGATCCAGCCTCTCCCCTGTGTTGCAAGTACTACCCGTAAGATACAAACATATGCATAAAACCAAACAAGAATGCAGTAGTCTCAGATAGAAAACAAGTATGTATATACAATCTGGTATGGAAGAAGTCACTGTCAGGACAGGGCACTGAGGTTTCATGTACAAAGCACATCCATTACAACGGTACAGCCTTCCTACATCCTACAAGGGGATGTAAGGATGGGGGGGGGGGCAGCGGAGAGCTCTCCCTTCCTTGTTGCTCCCAGAAGTATTGCTGGCAAAAAACAATCAGCAGGGAAAGTAAAATCAGGCATCAGCAAAGTTCCTCTGAGCAAAGAACTCACACAACCTGAGAAAATGACATCATCTCCGATAGGCCTCTCAATTTATCTACTACTTGAGGAATTCAGTCACATTGACAAATAACATGTTAACTCCTTATTGAAGTGACAGATTCAGAGAGACAAAGAAGACCCACAAGGTAATGCACACATTTAGAATGATAGAAGTCTATCAATCACACTGGGGTTTTTTTCATTCCTGGATTTTTTTCCCCTTCACTGCATAGGAAACTACTGATGTTGTTAGCACAAAATAGTATTTACATTATGTGCTATGCCTTGATAGATTTATTGAATGTATGTGGACATCTGAATCTTATTTATCTAAAACAACATAGTTCACTGTTTGCTCCTTCCACCAACTATAAATCCACTGTGATTCCACAGTCACACCTACATGCCTGAATGGCTTACATAAGAACAGGTTCAAACATTGCCCATTTTTCCCCAAAGAAAAATTCTGACTCTGAAATTAAATTAACAGCTTTCCCTCAGGGCTGCCTGATATTCCAAGTTCTTCCTTCACTCAGTGATAGCAGAAAACTTCAAGAACAGGGTTACACAATCATCACCTCCAATCAGCTCTAACTGAAGGATGACACGAGACAGAACGAGAAACTAGTACTCCAATTAATACAGACAGGAAAAAACAAGATTGTGGGAGCAGCATCATTATTGGTAAAGCTCCAGCAAAACCCTCAGGTTGTGGCATGTTGGCACCTACTACCTCTGAGGTAGAGTGTAACTACTCAATGCAAGAATACAAGCGAGGGAATGAACTGGTGGTGAATACTGAACAGTTCTGGCCCTTTTTTACCTAGGTGTTCACATTGAAACTTTAAGAACTGATTAATATGGGACTCCACTGAGCCTCTCGAGAGAAGCCTGAATCAACCCTTCTGGGAAACCAATCTGTATTCCTAACATGCAGTCTTATGTATACTTCAGCAGGACCTTCCTAAAATAGGACAACTACAAAATAAACGCAGACTTCCCACACGAAACAGTTGCCCCTTTTGAGCGATTCACCCAGGGTCACTTGGAAAACCTCTCCCATTCATGTCCACAATGCCATTTCCTGCTCCATACATTTAAAAGACTACACAAAAAGCTGGTACACACCTGTATCCCCATGGAAGCAGCTGTCCTGATGACATCTCCCAGAAGGCAAATCTCCATCACTTGGCCAGATCTGTCCTGTTTTTCGTACACCCACAATAGTAGCCTCAGACACAATGACCTGCTGCTGCCTGTGCCGTTTTTGAGACTGGGGGGTTGGTGGACTGCTACTGTCAAAGGACTGCTGAGAGTTCTGGGAAGGAGAACGGCTCTTATCCCGATACATGCGGTAAGTGGTGGGGCTGGGGGAGACATGGCTGGACTGCCCTGAGGAGAAGTCTTCCTCACTGGAGGTAAGGTTCTCATTAGAGCTACAATCGGGAGTATATCCTCCTCCAATATCTTCAAAACTCCTGGGGGAGTAAGATCTCCTGGGCCACGTGAGATGTTTTTCCTGGTCAGTTGTGCCCTGATTTCGCAGAATAGGTCCTTTCCCTTCTCCTTCCCCCATCATTCCACCAACATAGATACTCTGATAGGGTTGAAAGTCCATGGGCTGCCAAGGTGAGCGGTTGCTGCCATTTGCATTAATCAGATTATCTTTGAGAAACCTAGGGTTCAGTTCAGCATCCTCATATTCTCCATCATAGCCAAAGCTGCTCTCCGAGGACCTTCCCCTGTAAGCAGGCCTCTGGAACTCACTGAAGCTGGGTACCATGTTAGAAGGCAGGGAGTGCAAAGACTTTTTACGTTCCATTTGCATGGCTTGGCTACCAAGGGAGCTTATTTTATCAGAAACATCTTTATCGTTGACCTTTACCAGACCCTTCTCATGATGATACTCCATGTTTACATAAAAGGGCTTTTCAACAACATCCTTGTTATCTCCAGAAGAATGTGAATTAACCTTTTTAATCCTCTCAAAATTGGACCTTAGGGCTGCCACACTGGTGCTGTTCCCTCTCTCCTTAGAAACAGGTTCAAACGATCCCTCCTTCTCAGCAGATCCCACTAGCCTGCGCGTGGAAGCCGATCTGTGTTTTGAAGGAGAGCTATCTGTATCACAGCGATTCTCCGTATCTTCTACAACTCTCTTCAGTTTCTCTTCACCATAGTACTTACACCTGTCCTGCTCTCCCTCTCCATGATGGGGGCTGTCCAAAGGTGACAGGTCTGACCCATCACTCTGGGTAGACAGTTTCCGCAGAGAGGGTATTCTGGGTTTGAACTTTTCCTCCCCATGGTGTGACTTGCTTTTTTCATATTCGTCTTGGTCAGCAGACTGCTGATGATGCGGGTCCTGGATCTGCTGCTCTGCACCCCCTTCAGGCAACTGAGAAACACGTTTAAAACCCCATCTCTGTCTATCATAGCTTTTTTTCTCCTTTGCCAGAAGAGTCTGCAGGTAAATCATGCGGAACCTCTCCTTGTTGACCTCCATCTCCAGTCTCCGGATAGATGCTTTGCACATCTCCAGCTCCTGTTCAATGTCTCCCACAGATTTCAGCTCCATTTTAGGAGGCTCAGAGTCTGCAAATTGTGCTTTCCAAGCCTCCACAAACCCCACAGGGTCCACCATTTTGCATACAGAAGTAAGTGGAGAATAGGGGAAGGAGGCTGGAGAGAGATAGGTGGAGAGAATAAACCAACCGGATCTCACATGTAGAAGCAGAAACAGCTCCGGCAGGGTCAACTCAATGCGTCTCTTTCACGGTCCATGCAGGGAAACTGGGAGGCAAACAGCAATCCTCGGGAGCAGCCTCTCCTCCAGCTTTTGCTGGCCCCAGCCCCCCGTACGCTTGCTACTCTCTCCCCGGCATGACTGATCCTTTGCTAGCGAACAACAATGCTCCCAACCCCGGCGATCCCAGAGCACTTCAAAGTGGGTGGACAAAGGAGCAGGCTCGGGGCGGGGGAAGGAAGGTAAATATCGCCCCCCACCCACCCACCTCCAGCCGCCGCCGTCCTGGGCACGGTCCTCAGCGCAGCCACGCTCAGGAGTCCTCCGCTCCGTCCTCCCCTCGCCAGCCCCCGTGTTATGCTTTCTCTTTCTCTCTCCTCCTTTCCCCTGCCCCTTTCCCTGTCTCCTCCTCCCGGCTATTGTGCTGTCCTCCGGGCGCACACGCTCTCCGGAGCCTCCGCGCAGAGCAGCGAGGCGGCGGCGCGTCCCGCGGCGAGCTCCGCCGCTACCCCTCGGTGCCCGAGCCCCCCGCGGCCCCGCGGGAGCCCCCTCGGCGCGGCGGCTGGCGGCGCGGCAGCGGCTGCCCGCGGCTGCCCATCGCGCGGCCCGGCTCTGGCGGCGGCGCCCCGAATCGCAGCGCTGCGGAAGGGGAGGAGAGGGAAGGAGCCCGGCGCAGCTATTGACACGGCGCTGGGGCCTCTTAAAGGGGCAGCCCGGGCCGGCGGCGGGCGGCCGTGCCCGCCGAAGCCCGCGGAGGCCTGGCCCGGCGCCCTGCCCCGCGGCGCGCTGGGGGCCGGCTGTCGGACGGACAAAGGCCGAGCCCCGCAAACGAACCCCGGTACGTTCGCGTCTGCTCACGCCTGCAGCCACAGGCCTGGACGGCACCACAGACAGACGTGATTACACCTAAGCCTGGGCAAGAACGCGTCGTACACACGTCCCTGTGTGCACAGGGAGGTATCCATGCTCGTCCGGGCATCCACGCCCTCATACGTTATGTATAAACGCCAGCACGGCTCTGTACTCTCTCACAGCAACGCTCTCCCCCCAGGCACCGATGCAGCTCACCTTCAAAGGTCATGTTTCTCCCCCACTAATAAGTGCTGTTTAGCAGCAGGCTTGTCATTCACTCAGTCCTCCCTTCCTTGCCGTAAGTGAAAAGCTGGATTTCTGAGATGGGCAACTGCTTCTCTGAAATCACGGTGATACCAACACTAAAGGCTGCTTTGTTCAGGCATAAGTCTCACTTTTGTCCTGTATATTATCCTAGCCACAATAACTGACAGTCCCACGCCCCAGCTCTGAGTGAAGGGTGGCAAACGATTTAAATGTTAAAGTCTGGCTGCTGAGTATTGCTCCTTCTGAAATCACAGTATGTGACCTTGTTTAAGCCCTGTATCCTTTCCATGTGCTAATTCAACCTCTGAAAAAGTGGTAACAAATACATCTGAACTTCCATTGTGCCTGCTTGGATGATAGGAAAAAAGTGAGATACATACACCTCATATTCCCTATAAACCTGTTCCTTTCATGTCTGCGGTGAGTATATCTTTTCTGGCACATTACTAGAAAAGAGGGTGGGATATAGCCCCAACAAGAACTAATAAAATCCCATAAAAACAAAACGCACAAGTTCAGGGGAGTAGCTCTCTTACCTTTGAGATATGTAGTGTTTCATAATCCATTAAACATTTCTTTCACTTCTTGCTTTTTTATATGCCAAATGAAATATTTTTGGGTATTTTGAGACATATAATAAACGACTAATCTTGTATTCAGTTTTACATAGTTCATTCCTCTTGGGTTTTGTTTCCTGGGTTTAACCTCTTTTCCTGCACTTGTTTCCTCATCTTTTAACACGTAACAGGCATTGGCTGACCTGTATGGAAAACAGATTATGATCGAAATCATAATAAAATCTATATGTTTAATAAATACCTCTATAAATCTTTCAAGTAATCTCAGTCTTTCACAGAGATAAAATAAATTGGCTTTTTGCCACTGATTCAGTTGGCTATTTGTTTGCCTTAGTGCCAGTTTGAACAATAAAATTCTGACATGCAATGTATTTCTAGTTAATAGGAAGTTTAAGACTATACTGGCATGGTTATAATAATGACAGGTATATTACATCACAGGGATATGTTCTGAATTCATCTGTTACTTTTAACTCAAGTTTCACAGTTCTGATTTTTTGTGTCTAGAGTTTGACAAAGGGTTCACTTTTCTGACATTTGTGCCCTTTCTGGAGGGAGGAAGAATTCTGATAGGTCAGATGAGGGATCTCTGTATGCACGCTTCCCGTGAATAATACTATTCAACAACTGCACCCTCTTCATCTAGTGAGGAACTACATCAGAAATTCCAGTGGGAACTTAAGGGATCTCTGAATTTCTGCTGATGCTTTATGCGTTCAGCGGAGTATGGTTTTAATAGGATACAAAATTTCATGAAGGCTATGGTGGCAGACACCTATCTGTGATTTGAGAACGAGAATCCTGTGATGGGAAGGCTAAACCCTGCGAGCCCGCCCAGCGCGCCGCCGTGGCGTGACCGCGCAGCGCCCCCTGGCGGGGCCAGCACCCACTCTCGGCTCAGCTTGAAAAGCGCCTCAGCGCCCACTCGGGAACCGCGGCTTCGGCGGGAGCGGGCAGGTTCGGAGACTTTGTAAGGGAGGGAGGGGAAAACAAAAAAGAAAAAAAAAAAGCGGTAGGACATATGCTGAGCCTTTTTAAAGAAAAATAAACCGTTATTTCTGATTAATTTGTGGCTGAAACTAAGACACTATTTTTGTAGCACAAAACTCTGGTATACCGAGTTTGAGAAGGCTGGTAAATCTCAAGTGGTCCCATCCAGTCTAAACCATGCTATGAACCCCCCAAAATGGGAACTCTCCTTAGAATTCAGAGAATGGCAATTTCTCGCTATGAGAACAACCTTCTGGCCAAAGATACAAGGAACTGGTCAAGCATCTCCACTACCAAATGCAGATTCTGCTATAACTTGAACTTGCCAAACACTTCATTTTAACTGGCATGCTCAGATGTGATAGAGTGTATAGCATTCACTTGCAGTGTGTTACATTGTACACCCTACAATAACCTCTAACTATTGATGAAAACCTGAAAAAACACAGGGGGACAGAGTGAACCATGAAGAATGGACTCCAGTTGTCCCACAACAAGACAAGCCTGAGCTGGGAACCAACAGCATTCAGAAAGATCTGAATCATGCGACCTGCAAGAATATAAATAATAATAACCCAAGTCTCAAATAATCACTCTAAAGGCAGAAACAACATCATTACAAGTTAAAAGGAAAGGCTTTTGTAGTAAGAAATGAACTGCCTGTCAGGTGACTTTTTTAAAATTGCTTTTGATCTATTACCTGTTGTTTTGCTCAAACAGATATGCATACTTATTTAAACAGGAACTCATTAACACATTAGCTTCTACTTATTAAGACAAGAAACAGCATAACATTAGTACTTCTGGGAAATTTTTACAATTGCTTTTTAACTTTGCTTCAGACTGTCTCCAAATTTTACTTCTCCAGTTTCTCAGCTGCAAATTCCAGAAGGAAGCTGGCACTGCAAATGTTGCCATGATCACTGTGAGGACTTCAACTGGTATAAAAATTGTGGTTTAGCCTACCTATGGTTAGAATCACTACAGTTGTTCCAACACTGTTTTCCACAACATTAACACTTCTTTAAAGCCAATCAAGTCGCTGATAGAATGGATTAACATGCATAGATAAAACACAGAACAGATAAAAACATTCAAGAATTCGAAAATTTATATTTGTTTTTCCAAAGCTAGTTTCCTTTGTGCTTTCCTAAGCAATTCATTATTTGCAACATGAACCAAGATTCATTTTAGACGACCAATTATTAATACTGAGTTCTTTGCAGGGAAAGCCTCAGTGGGGCTAAAAAACACACCCCAAAACCAACCAACCAAATAATAAATATAAAAAAAGCAAAACCAAACCCCAACCCCCCCCAAAAAAAACAGTCTTAAAGCATCCATCATTGACTAGATGGAGTCAGATCACTGTCAAGGGATAGTCAATGACTGACACAGTATTGCATTAAGTGAAGATTTTGGAGCTCCAGAAGATACAAACCAGTAATGACATCAAGCAATGCACTGAACCACTAGAAAAAACAAACCATCCCAGCTTTTCATTTTCCAGACATGATTGCATTGTTGAAGAGATTGCATCTCTGTGATTTTGTACGGTAATTGAGCTCAGCAATGAAAGAAACACTTAGGAGATAACAAATATAAGAAGAGATCAGGATTCCCAGTTTGGTTTGGTTTTCCCCGCAGAACATGTTGCTGAGTCATTTTGCAGCTGTAAACACTAACACATCTGCACTGAACCCCAGCACCTAGCCTAGACAACATAATTTGCTGCAGCAGAGTGAAACATCTTTTCCACTCATTCAGACCCAGTAAACGCGAAGACCGTGGCTATGCTGCCCACTCAGTGCAGCACGTGGTACAAGCGGAGCATATATTCGTCATTCTTGTGACACAGATTTGGGAGATGAACAAATACATAGACCATCATAAGGTCCAAATATTACATATTTGGACAAATAACTCCTTGCATACCCACACATACTCATTCTTTCCACCAAATGCTACATTTGCGTCTTTGCCAACAGAATTAGCACAATTGCCAAAGTGAAGATTGTCCAATAATAAAAAAAAAGACACTGAGTTCCTAGAACTCTATTCATCATATTTCATGAAGCTGCTCTAATTTACGTCATAAGAAAATACAAGTAATAAGAAGGATGTTTAAATCATCTTTTGTCCAATCTGGGGGAAAAATGGCAGTCTCGAGTATTTTCAGTTTGATGCACAGATTTATTAAATATCTTTATTTTCTCAGCAGCTCAAATCTGAAAGGTCCTGATATAATCAGTTTTCCAGATGCTGTTGTTTCTGTAATGACTGAATTAACATCTTAAGAAACTGTAACTTATAACTGTCCATAGGTTTTCTTTCTCCATTTAAAATAGCTGCAGTGTGAAATTTAAAGCATTATGGAAGATGTACCACTTTTTTTTTTTTTTTTTATGCCACCATAGCATCTAATGCTGGATTTGAATCTTAGAAGTATGGAGTTATAAGCTGCTGACAGATTTCTAGAGAAGCATTCTTTCTGTTGTCCCACTGATTCCTTTGTTAATTCTTTCATTTCAGTGCTTACAGTAATTTTGAAGGACCATAAATTTGTACAGTTTCATGCAAGCAAAAGATGTACAGCACTGATTTATCTTTAGAGAAATATCACTAACTAGATACTCAGAACTGAACGTTAAAATTCAGTGAAATACTGGAAAAATTAGAGGGAAATAAAATGAGTGTATTTCACTTCTTTTGTACTTTTTCAGTTTAAACCTAATTATCATATTCAATCACAGTAATACAATTTCACAAATACTGACCAAATACTTTTTACAGCAATTTCTTGCAATGTCATTTTTCAGCAGGAATGACTTATAACAGGAATATCTTCTGGCATCAGTCATTGTTGCCCAAAGGGCAGAAGAGCACTGTAAAGCTGCTTTACTTTGATGAAATTCAGTGGTACCCAGAGCTAATCTCTCCCCACTAAACAATGATTGTAATTTCTAAAGAACTAAATGCACAAGGTTATGTCAAAGGGTTTTTGAAAAGGCAAAACTAGGGCAATAGTTTTTTGATCCAGCCAGCACACCAAGTCACAGCAGCATGTCCAAAGAGCAGGTTCTACTGTAAGCATTCAGTAATGACATCTTCATACAAGTACCTTAGGGCTTAGCATGGATGTGTCTACTTTGGAGAACTCCATCTATTCCCATCCCTCTAAATCCACACACACTTGCAAGTCTTTTCACCAAATGGCAAAACCATTTCTCTACCATTACAGCTTTTATTAAGTAGCAGAGCAAATTGCTCCCAGCACCTAGTGATCAAATTTTTTACTTATCCAGTAAAAGCAGATAGAGTGACTGAATTTAGCAGCAGCATCAAATCTAATCTTACCAGCTCAGAGTTCCTACCACAGATAGGGATGAGCAAGTTCATGACTGAGAATGTGTATGGTTCCAGAATCACGTTACATTACTACAAACAAACAAACAAAAGTTAGAAAAAAATTAAGAAGTCATTACTCTTAGCAACAAAGTAGAACTGCAATGTAGACAATATTCATGAAGATCAAACCAGAGAAGGATTCCCCATCCTCTCTGGAAGGTAAAAATACTATATTTAATATATTCCATGCCACACACCTATGTAGCCACTCTTTCTTACTCAATAGAGTAGAAAAGAATAGCATTCTTATCTGGTAACATTTTCAAAATATTAGACAGCTGGGATAAACCAACAAAGTTCCTACCTAGACTTCTCCTAGGCTTGGAAATATTTAAACACTGGGCTTTGATTCTCAAGTGGAAAAATAGAAATAACACAGATTTTTTTCCTGGATGGAGAAACCACAGTGGAAACTATGCAGTCTGCATTTGTGTACTTCCATACCTGTTATTTAAAAAGATTTATTTTGGAACAATTTTAAAGTATTTGGAATGCATAAAAGTAAGTCAGAGTTATTTTATTACTACGATCTTAAAAAGCAAAAACATAAGGATAGCACCCTTCATTCTGAACTGCCATTTGTTTTCTGGCCCCATGAAAACACAACTTTGTTATTTAAGATTTCTAGAGAATTATCAAAGAACAACATACTAAAATTACAAATGTTATACTTTTGACTACAAGTGTTTCTGGCAGACAGCTGAGCACATGGCACTGGCAATGTCTTCTTGCATGAAGACAAGGATGTTATGTTTCCACCACACAGTGAAAGACTTACGTAACAATTGTACCATCCTGCATGAGAGAGCCTGCAGTAGCGAGAGAACTCTCAGAAAGAAAGTTTGGATAAGTTTTTCCTCCCTCGTTTCCAAAAAGAAAACTTTCTATTTCTGGTTTGAGAACCACCGTTGTTGCAGGCACTCTGTGCTGGACTACAGAGAAGCATGGTGCTTGCAGAAACAGTCGACAGTTAGCAGCAGTTCAGGCTGACTTGAGCATTGCCTTCTGAGATTTCCATCGTTGTCTTTTCCAGTTCTGTAGAAACAAAGAAGTTCTAAAATCAATTCACAAGAAATTATACCATCCAATACAAGGGTAACAAAAGCAAAATGCAGCCCTAGTCACCCCTATATGCTAGAACTCCGGTAGATGATGACATGAATATGCTTGCAGCTGTTCGAAATGGGCTTTTAATGCTTGAAAAGCCTCCCCAGTTGTTCAGACTGTAAACAAGGAAAATACACAAAAAACGCAAAACTTAACATACCGATGAAGTCCCCTGCCCCAATCTGGGTCATGTGCCCAGCAGTTTTCTCCAGCTCCTTTATCATGGACTGTTCAAAGGCCAAGGCAGCAACTCGGGAGAAGAACTCTTTGACATTTTCCCCTAGGAAACAGGACAGAAATTATGTGGTTTTACAACTGCACATCAACACATGATCAAGCATAACAAGCACATCTATGAATAGATCATTCCTCAATACTGGGACAGAACAGGCCTCTCCAGCAATCTGTCCTCCATTCTGATCATTGCAGAGATAATTTCTCATTTTCTTAGTCTGGAATACTGTATCCTGTACCGTACTCCTAGTTTTAGTCAGCAACACAGAGAATTCAGTTGGTGCTATAATCTTTTCTTCATTGCTAATGTTGAGTAGCAGTGCACATGTGTAGTTATGTAACTACCTATGAATTAAACATGCTTAGACATTGCACAGCAGCTCAAGTACTCCTTTCAGTAAACATGACAGTGCAAGCACACATACAAATGCTCAAATAAAATCAATCATTAATAAGCCTGAAGTTTCCAATAGCAACAAAATGCAAGAACAACAGAAAAATCTGTATGGGAATGGTGGGACCAGGAACCTTAACTTCCTTCCACCTTAACATAAGCCTTTGTAGTTATGCTATTTTTACATCCTTTGCAGTAACTTACCTGTTTTGGCTGAAACCGACCAGTATTCTGCCTGCATCTCATTGGCAAAGCGGATGGCATCTAGCTCTGTCCTTTCACACACAGCATCTGACTGAATAAAAAACGTGGCATAACTTTAACATAAGACATGTATCTGGGCTGGTAATAACATAAAGGTACTGCTAGCACCTATACTGTGATGCTTCCAGTTATCACAGTGGCCTTTCTGACCTTGCCTTAGAACTTTTGCAATCAGATACAATTGCAAGAATATTCAAGTACTTTGTACTGCTTTTAAAATGGAAGTCTCCATTCACCTCCCACAGCATTGAAACAAATAAAAAAAAAAAGTGTTAACAAGTGTGACCGTTGCATGTAACTATATAATGTTGTAGGGAGCTATAAAGACAACAGTCCAGTTACTGGTCTTTAAATTCTTGTCACTCCATCATTCTCAGCAGAAAAGCTGCAACACTTCAGATCTGCATCCTTATATGTCTGGCCCATTTAGCTTTTACTGCAACTCAGAAAAAGCAGCATATGCAACACAAAGTACTAGAAAAAAACTGACAGACATGCAGTTTTCTGGGACTTTTTTTCAGTGAAGGGTAAGAAACAAGCTGCATAACTGATACTGTGGCAGCCAGGAGGGGTGGGAAATAAAAAAAGAGAATCAACTAAGCATCACAAGAAGCAAGTTTGTTTTGAAATTTTCAAGAATTAAGTATTGACAGCTACAGAAAGACAAACACAAGACTCAGAGTGGTATAGGTTGAGTGCATTATATCCCGTTCTTCCGAAAATTGTGTCATATTCAGTTAAGTAAGAATTGTTCCCTGTTCCTGAATAATGAACACACTGTCCCTAAAAAAAACCCAAAACCCAAGAAAAACTTCAAGATCATTAAGTACTCCATTCTTTTGTGCACCCTCTCTCACTTCTCAGTTGTTTGTATGCGATTGAAAAATGTCATGCAAGGAATGGAGACACAGAGATTTCACTAACTACCCATTTTTTCCAGAAAGCAACTTCTTAAATTGGTTCCAAGTGTGCTGTTCTATAGACCTCTAATGATCTCTCTGTTCAGGTTTTTCCCTCAAGGTCTTCATCTCAACACTGTGTACAACTTTTAAGGGAGATCACTGGAGGAACTAGGGGAAATCTGATTTCCTTATCTGCATACAGTTTGCTTACCACCAAATCTTTTTTTGTTCCAACTAGAAAGATGAAGCTGGAATCTGGCTCATTCTCCTTCAATGCATCTTCTAGCCACTGTCTGAAATAAAAAAAAAGAAATCATAAAATCAGTCAGAGGGAGTGAGGGATATAGGAGAAAGTGACAGATAACAGGGTCACATGAAAAGTGAGAGGATAACCTTATGTGAAGATATCAAAAGCCTTTTCTTCTAGGCAGAAAACCCCCAGGAGTTATTCCAACTCCTCTGAATACATGCCTTCCACTAATGAAAAGTTCAAACATACCCACTGTAGAGTGCAAATTCAACAATGACTTTACCACCCAGAGAGGGTATTTTTCCTTGTAAGGGAGGGGGCAAAGTTTTGATTGAGATAAGGAATAAGAAAACAAGAAGCAGAGGAAAAGACATGAACAACATAGCAGATTAGACACAAACAGGAACAAAGAAGAGTGAAATAATATAGTCAGCATTATAAAACAGCTCCCTGTGAAGGCTGCATGATTCTTGTCTTATAAGCTTTTGTATTTTTGTTACTCTGGCAATCAAGTTCCTTTTGAGTCATCCAACACGTCAAGGAGGGAAGGGAGTGTGTATGTGTGTGGGAGATCAGGTTCATAGGCTTCAATTATTTCCAGCCAAGCAAAGACACTAATATATATATTATTTTACAAAGTCCTATGCAAATGAGCTAAGTACCACAGCAGCAGTCTAATACACATTGCAATAAGACAGTATACATTGTAAAAAAACATGTACCTGCATTACAGTCACAACAGTATGTTAGGAATACATATACTTTGAGCTGGCAACAACAATGTGGATCATAGATTCATGTAGGGTTTTTTCAGGCTGTGCTAAAAGCAGATCAAGTTTACTCATAGCAATTAGCGTGCTGTTGTAACCAAAACATCACATGTATCTGAACCAGTAAGTTTAGCTATACTATGCATACTCTGAGGTTTTAATTTTCTCTCCTCTCTTTGACAGCTTATCTCCCAACAGAATCATCACAGAAATTAGAGAAAGAAAACAATTCCAGGCTAGCAGCACATCTAGAAAATGAGAGGCTTTTGAGACATTATGCACAAGATGCATCTCAATCTCACCATCCACATCAGGTGCCAGCCTGTTATTCTGTTTAGAGGAAATGGAGAGGGGGAAAAAAAAGGATGCTTTTGGGGTGCACTTCATCTCTTCCTGCACATCTAGTTGTGGAAGGATCAAGTTCTTACTGAAGCACCTTTTTCTCTCCACTGATTATAAAGGAAGTCAAGGGTAAGTATTTCAAATTTACACTCTGCATTTTCTTCAGAAAAATCCCACTCTATGTAATCCAAAGAAGTGACAGTCATTCTTCATTTCTTAGCTCAACAGAAGATACACTCACGATCCATCAAGTTCTCAGCAGCTACAGGCTATCCATGGGAATTAAACCTGCTGTAAAAGCTGTAAAGGCTAAGCCAAAATACAGAAACTTACTTGGTGTGATCCAAAGTCTGGATATCAGCCAGATCAAACACCGTTATTATAACTGCAACAAAAGACAAGAACAGAAAAAAAGTAATTAAAAAGTGTATCAGAAGTCTCTCCAACTTACCTTGTTGAACAGAGAGAATGCTTACATATAAAGAGCAAGAGCAGATTTAAGACAGATGAGATGGAGAAGGGAAAAGAATAAGCAAATGCGTAGTCTTCCAGCACCCAGTAAGACTGGAGTTCTCAGTCTTCAACCTAATTTAGTCTTTACCTGTAGTCTGCAGTCTATAGCTCTATTACTCCTTTTATTTTGTGACCAATTACTGCAGAAATTGTCTCTTACCCTGTGGAACACCAGACGTATACACTTCTAATTTCAGCAATAATCTTACCCAAACTCTTTTCCCCCTAGACAGAAGTGCCAATTTTTACCACTATTATCAGAACATTCAGAATTTGCAGGTGTGATAACATACCAATTCATGATCATTTTAGTCCCTTATTCTCTCCAGTAATGACAATCCGTTCTACCACACTGTGTCTACAGGTACCTTTCCATGGAGCACATATGCATACATGTTTCCATATAAAGTACAAGCTCCTGTCACAGCCAGGATCAAATTAATATTGTTCTCACCCTCTGCTCCTCGGTAGTAAGCAGATGCAATGCACTTGAACTTTTCCTGACCTGCTGTGTCCCATCTGTGCAAGGGGGGGGAAGAAAAAAAAAAAAGAAATGTCAGGTTAATGAAAGCCAGTGTAACCTGAGTAAACACACTAATGAAGCAGCAGACTGGTACAAGTTGGAGAAGAATGTGATACCAGAGAAGTTGTTACCATCTGGAACATGTTATTCATTAACTACTGATAGAAATACAGTAAAGTTCTAATATTTAATGAAGACATTTGAACTCTGGTTTTATCTTTTTATTCTTTTTTTTTAAATGCTGGTCATTTGGAAACTCAATTCAAATATTTGTATTCTGTGTGGTAATACCCTTTTCTTAAAACATGTTTTCCTCATCTATGTCATTTTCATGTGTTTCTAGGGCAATCTAATTTTGAAAAAATTCTGTGCTAGTGCTAGCTAAATCATATATTTGCCCATATTAGAGTCTGGCAACTGCTAGATATGATATCTGTCTATACACTACAAACTAGAGACCTACAGCTCAGTGTACCATGTACTAATGACACCATTAAAGAAAAATCAAGAATGTGCTTCTTATTAACAAACATGATATGCAGTCCTCTCAGCTACTGACAGAACTACAGAGGTTTGGGCTTTTGTTATAGCTTAGTACTGCCAGTCACGGATACTTGCAAATTTATCTTCTATGGAAGTCTCTCAGCAAGAGGGGGCACTATTGCTTATCATATGGAAATGTTCTACTCTGCCACTGAAGATCCTGCAGATAATGCAACCTGACATCTAGTAGCTCATGAACCTTATTGCTTCAGCTTGCAAAATACTGATGCATCAGTCTAGATTTTTAGAAGGATCCAAATCCCAAAAGGATAGCACCTGGCAGAATTTTCAAACACACAATGGTACTGAAATCAGTGGGAAATGGATTTCCAAGTATTCTTCAGTAAATCCCACTAGCCATCTATTTATATCAATGATCCCTCAGAAAAAAATGTGTTCCCAAGTGAAAAGGCTTTTAAGATTCATGCACTGAAATACTTCAAGCAAAGCATCTTATTTCTGCTGTAGGTCACACTACAGCACAGATGAATCAGTAACGCCCTCTACAGAACAATATAGCTAGCCGCTGAAAATAACTAAGTTATTTGTTACAAAGTAACAAAGAACCAAAGCTTGCAAGAGAAGGTCAGTATTCCCACTGGTCTAATAAACAGAGCTGAAAATCAAAGATTTTTAGGTTCACATTTTAATAAAAAACACCCCAGTCTTTCTACAATTTGGGGAAAATCAATTAGTCCCTAATTAAGAGATGCTGAAATCACTGGACACCTTACCATGAATTTCAACGGCTGCAGGGATAAAACTCACAGTAAGGTCAAGTTCAGTGCTCATTGTGCCTGCTAAACTCAAATGACACAATGGTGTAACAGGAGAACTGGACAAAGTCTGTGCCAAAAGCTTCCACTTCTCTTTCAAGAAACTTGCGTAAAAAAGGCAGAACTCCACTGAAATGGCACAAGACATCCAAGATGAATTTTCATTGACAAACTTAGAACATTTTTTAGGCATGAGAAATCCAAGAGTAAAAATTTTACTAAAACCGCAAGTCCACATAGAGAACCTGTTTTTCAGATTGCATTATTCTTTGTGCAATTTTATTATTTAAAAAAAAAATATTATTCCACTAAAGCCTGCAGCAATTCAAGCTCTGCTGAGACTGTACTATGTGCAATGCTTAACTATACTGTTTCAACTTACATCTGGAGATTATATGGTATTCCGATTATTTCAAAACGTTCAATTTCAAAATCCACTCCAATGGTTGCTTTGTAGTCTCGGTCAAAATTATCTTTACAAAATCTGTAATTAAAAAAAGAAAAAGAGGATGAAATGCTACTGACACCCAGTTAAAAACAACTGCAAAACTAACACTATCTAGGAAGAAAAGAATTAACTAACTGTGGAGTGGCCATATATCGCAGAAGTATATATAAAACCACCAAGAAACTAATTTAAAGAAGGAGGTACTGGATAAACTAGAAAGCATATACACCCAGTAAGCTCTCAGGATGAGATGAGAATCAGAATAAAATATCTCTGGATTGTCAAGGAAGATACAGTATCTTACAGTTTTATTTACAAGGGAATATATTTGGGGTCATAAATAATGATCCAAATGATTAATCATTGAAATCAAAAACTTTCTGTATCTACTTTAGAATGTGGAAGAAATAATAATAATAAAACACAAACATAGGAAGTTGTCACAGTGATCATAAGCTACAGAAATTCAATGATCTGTCCACTGGACTCAGATACAAAAAGCACAAGAACTGTTTTTCCATATCCAGTAAAGAATCAAATAGCTATTCTTTAAGGCATTCTCCATTTTATCTGTCTATACTTTATAACCTGTGGGAAAACCTGAGCTTCCTCTACAGACTTGCAGCTGTAGAAATGAGTACAGGTACCCCCCCACACACAAGGATGACTTAAAAATGTTTCCATGAACAACACTACAAGTAATGAGAAAACATGAAACCAAGACTCAGACACTGGAAAGATTTATATTTTTTTTGATCTGCTGATTGTACCAGCCTTTAGACTAGATTTCTTAAGGAAACACTGTATCATATTTGACTGGATTAAAACAGTTCAGAATATAACAAATACTTATTGTAGTGCCAGAGCATGACTTTCTGTGTTGGTATATTAAGCTTGTCTCATACTGTAGACTCTGTTTTGTCTTTCACTTAATAACAAAATCATGGTTCAAAACAGAACCATGAAGTACCATACTGAATGGACAGGAATGGAAACATTATAACATTCACCTGAGAAACAGCAGAATCAAACAGTTTGCTGAGCTATACTGTACCTGTTGATAAGGCTGGTTTTCCCAACATACAGGTCTCCTACCATAACCACTTTGGATATTTTCAGCCTGTTATAAATATTTGAAAACATTACATGTTTTTAGTAGCAATTTCAACATTCTCTCTCTAAACATTCTGATTTAGATCCTTAAATTGTAAGTGATGAGCACATGTACCTGTGACTCCGGTTTACCTAAACGCCACTGGGCTGCAGGATCAGAGTCTTAAATTGTAAGAAAGAAAAAGAAGGTCACCAAAAATCCCCAACCCCTCTGGAGCAGAAATAGTCCATTTCTTACTCTGCATCTTTTTTTCTTAAATATAATCCAGTGGGACATAAATTCTTTTCTATTAAAATTGCTTTCACTACGAGTACATACATTTGGCAGCCTGCACACAAGACCACAGACTATCTGCATCCTTTTAATTTAAATTAATCACAAGTTTCTCATTAATAGTACAAATCAAGTCCTAAGTGTAGAAACAAGGAACCACTGATAATAAAAGAACCCACTGCAGAATCTGTCTCTGGAGAAAAGTTCCACATGGTTAGAGCCAATAAATTTTCTGGCTATCTAGAATAATATTAATCTGAAGCTGGCTTCATGCAAATAATCCACTTTGCTCTGGGTTCCCCCACAGAATACAGCAGATGGGCTTTAGGTGACTCAGCCTGCATTCTTAAAATTGAAATGTGGTTTATCTTTTAGGAGATACAGGTGGATAAGTGAGTGTAAATGTATTTGTTGAGCTAAACTTGGATTGACTTCTCCCATGCACATGCTACAAAAATGGCTTAAGAGATTTAATGTTCTTTTGTATCAAGGACTGGCTTTTTAAACAAAGGAATTAATCTTCTATTGGATACTATTTCTGTTTGTATCAGGCTTCCAAGTTATCTATTTTAAATAGTCCAAATCTTGACTGGTAAGCTGCATAACTAATATTTCCAAAAAAAGAAGGCATTTTGTGTGCTGGTCAATGCTAACTGGGTGGCCACAGGCCCCTAAGCTGCTGACATATGTCTGCCTGGTTAATTGTTACTGATAAAATACTGAATAAAATCAAGGACCTTAAGGAAAAAGCAAAAAAGTGATGGTTTAGAGGTATGTGTTCCATTAATTCACATTGGGGAAAAAAACCTCCCTAGATCAGACAATTTAACACATTGATGGAATATCAAGAGTGTCTTAAATACAGCCATTAGCTACTGAATTTTGCAGAGTATCTTTCCAAACGACAAAGAAAGATTCCATTACTTGGGATAATGGAAAAGGTAGGTAATAGTTATTCCCATCAAGCTTTAAAATTACTGCACAAATGACTCAGTTGTCTATGCCTCCCACCCCATTCCAAAAAATGACCAAGTAATAACCATATCTAGAGAGCAGTGAAAGTGGTTTAATTTTATTCACAAAGCCAAAATGTACAGATTTTTAGCTATACTCTGTCACCAGAATAAATGAACTGGAAAGTTGCTTTACTCTGGAAATAAATAAAAATATATATATATCTTGGTTATGGAGGGATAAAATGCCTCAATTCATTAAAGCACATGTTGCTAGCAAAATTGTTCAGAAACTTGTAATAAATTTACGTGACACTAAGACAGTGACTGTGCTTCTAAAAACCAATAAACTCACTTGTGTCTCTAAGTGAGACATATTTTGGCTTTTGTTGTTGTTGTTGTTGTTTTGGTTTGGTTTTTTTTTAGCAAGACTCCCTAGTGAAATGAATAAGAAGTTGTGTTTAAAGATGGATATCATGATGGATATCATGACAAGTCTCATGGTAATCATCAACTCTAGATTTGAAAGAATAGTGAACTAATTGTCAGTATTCATAGAAGCTTCACTTTATGAAAGATTCTTCACAGTGGAACACAGAAGCATTTATCACTAAAACATACAGCTATTTATTTTAACTGAATAGTGATGATTTCTAACACAGTTTAGCCTTCTTCCATGCTTCAGGAATTAAATCATTACTTGTAACAGTTCTGAGAGAGAGATGATGTAGAAAAAACCCCAGCCAACTTAAATATTATTATTAGGGCATAAACCAGTTCATTTGGATTTTTCAGTATCATATATTTACCAGAAATTTCCTCCAGTTTTAAGGAAACATTTAAGAGAACTTCTCAGCATGTATACCTCTAAAAGACTAAAGCTAGATTCTTATGTGTTTCAAGCAAATTAGAACTGCTGTATGTTTATATCCCCACAAAGCATTTATTAACTGCTCATTTGGAACACAAAAAGAGAATAGAGCAGGGCTAGATCTGCCCTATTCCTTATAGCTGCTCTAGAATTCGGTTCCCATACTGACTTGCATGAGCAAAATTAAACTCTAATTTTAAACAGTCAATTAATCTTTGAACTAAGAGTTTAGTTCAAAGTTGCTAAACAACTATTTGTTGCTAAACAGCTCTGATATTTTTTCAACGCTACTTATGCCAGCAGAAAACGTATCTTTGAAACTTATAGGAAGAAGAGGCACTTCATTCATTTAGTGTCAAACAGGTCAGAGAACTGCCATGTGCACGGCCTTAGCTGCCTTGAAACATGGTGGAGTGAGGAAGATGAGGAAAAGCCTATGAAGGAAGGAGGCTATAAAGAGCTCAAAATACTTCCTTTGTTGCATACTTGGTTAATTACAACCTTACCCAACTGTTCCAGCGCTCTGCTGACAAGCAGTCCTGACCTGTGCATGAAAGTGCTCTTTGAACTGCAGACAGGCCTCAGGTGTGTACCACTGAAAACAGGAGAGAACAGCTACTGGGATATACTAAGCAATGTCTACTTTGCAAGAAGTCAAATCAGCAAGGAAAAAATAGATAAGAAGATTAATTCAAAGAGTTTGTCAAGCACAGAGATACCGTGGCATAAGAAAAGGGACAGCCTGGGTTAGAAGGCAGTAAGCCTTCCCCACAGTAAGGTTTGTAAAAACTCCTTTGGACAGTGCCATCACTTGACTACCTTTCCGAGTGTCAGCACCCAAACACCAGCTAAACTTCCAAAGTCAAATACATCTGCTCATCATTCTGTACAACAGCAAGTACCTTAAATTATCCCAGTAACGTAAAACACATTTTTTTGTTTTATATATAATAATATATTAATTATATAAAAATGTAATTTATTTATTTATATATATATAAAATGATAAATAAAAACACAAGACACACACAGACGGGAGCATACCACCAGCAAGTCATTATTACTATGAAGTCTTTTAGATCTCTTTTATGCGTGAAGCACTGTTTTTATTAGTAGTTTTTAATTAGGCATTAGTTAAAAATGAGAAAAACTCATTTTATTCTGTATTTGCTTAAAATACTGTAGTAGTTTTCATAAAATTAAAAGCAAAATACGTGCCTGAGATCAAGCATGAAAAAAATGCTAACTTTTTAAAAGGATCCTTTGAACAATTGAAAAAACAGAATGCTAATTCCTTGTCCTTCCCCTGTCCTTAACTCCTCTATTATACTTCAAATACAAAACTCTTCAGGGACACCAACGACATTTTCTTTCTGTGTGTCTACAGTGCCTACTACATTTGATCTACTGTATGACTAATGTTACTATACAAACAGAAAATTAAAATTGCCTTAAATTCTTCAACCAAAACCTCCAAATAGATCTAATTAGACTTTTTGCATATTTAATATCAGCTATGATTCTTATTTCCCCTTGGTGCAGGAACTCTTTAAGCATGTAATTATTAATGTTTGGCTGAAATAACAAGATGGATATTATAAGGTAACAATTCTGTGGTAAAAGTCACTTTCCATAAAGGTTAAAAAGGAAGAAATTAAAAAGGAAGAAATTAGGATTATTATTAAAGATATCAGCATGAATGGGAACATGAAGTCACATTCATCTTTGAAAGAAATCCTTAAACAATCTGTAGTTTTAGCAGAGGACAACAACTGTACATTAAATTAAAATACCATTAGCACAAGGGAAATATAGTTCAATGTGGCAGGTGCTACATACTGTGACCAGAGGGATTAAAGAATGCTTACCTTTGGAAATTGAGAGATTATTCTGTCCCTACTCACTGGCGGAACCAAATGCATTAAGTTGGACTTCATCCTCTAAATTCAATTAAATTCTACCAGACAGGAAATATATAAAGAGAAACATAGTATGTAGGAATTGCCTCAATACAGGGAAAACATCATAAAAAAAATTAACAGTTCTTACAGAATCATTTTTTCCCCCTTTCAGTACAACTGGCAGGTTTTTTGACTTTGTGTTAAAGAAAATCTGTTTTTTACATGAATGGGACCACTTCAGTGCACATAGCTGTAGTAGCAAACAGTGTCTTTCTGAAACTACAAGACACCAACTCTAATACTGTGGAAGGGCAGGGAATTGTTCACTTAATTCAACATAAGTGTTTGCAGTTTAGCCCTCAAAGGATTTTGCAGTGTTTAATTTAAAAGCCTTGCTCATCACTGTTTGAAATGCCTCTGCCCTGCACACGTTAAGAAATGTTAAGGGATACCAGATTTCATTTGGTCAGAAAAAGAAAGGAAAGATGAAGCTGCTACATTTCTTGGCACAACATCACACTTTCATCCAAGATCAGTTCAGAAAAAATGAAATCAGTATATAGTCTGACTTGGAAAAAGAATAATGCTCACATGAAAACTGCAAATGCATTTAGATATCCCACTTGAGACATATCAATTTGGTTATGCAATGAAACCTCGTGGGCTGTTGGGGGAGGGGACCCTTAATAGAGCACTGATATCTTACTGGCAGTCAAAAGAGTGTTTCTAATAAGAACATTCATCATGTAGCAAGATGTAAGGAAGAACTCACCGTGCAGCAGCTGATGCAGCAGGATTCCAGCCACACAAACAGCTCAGCCTGCTGCTGCGTGGCCATAGCAACAGGCTTACAACACTTCCCTTCCTCCCCTTCCCTTACAGATTGAGAAGGCGGAGTTGGAGTTATTTACCTATACATAGGGCCCTAGTTTAAAAGAACAAACTAGATTTAGTGGTCATACAGATTCCTTTGATCAGAAAGTGCTCCTTAATAAACCCAATGGTCCCCTAATCCTATATAAGAAAACAGTTCCATTTTTCTCACAGGTAGTTGTATGTATGGATACAAAGAGCTGGATGAACCCAGCAGACAAGGAACTAATGGAGTTGGGAACTGTTACAGTGCCAATATTAAGTATAGTAGCAATTATAAAGAAACTCCTGAGGGATTTTTTTCAGAATTTCAACTTGATTCCATGTCAGCTTTAGAGTCAGGATGTGCATGCTACTAATGAGACGTTCTGGACTCTATAAATGTCTTTCCAGTCATTAGTAAACTTGCTTTCTAACATAACAAACTAAAGACAAAGAGTAAGAAATCACACAGCTCTTTTGTATTGCCTAAGTATTTTTAATGAATTCATTAGTTTAGACAGCATTTAGTATGCTAGACCATAATTTAGGATGCAAAAAGATTCTGCTGTTTATTTAATTAGGATTTAAATTTCCAAATCTCAGGACAAAAGAAAGCTCTCACATTCTAATAGTCATATTTTGATAATGCTGGGACAGGCTTGGCAACTGAATGTGGACAAGTAATTTTAAATAATGAGTAAGTATATAACAAAAAAACTATAGCTGTGTTTTACAACCCCATGCTAAGAATAATGCTCAACAAAATTGCTAGTCTGCTGTTTTAATTAACGTTTTATTCTCTTTCATGAGGAAATGTTTTTAAATCACTTCAGACACTCATGTGATCTCAAACATACTGAAACACCCACTCCTCCCCAAAGAATCCAGGTTTTCAGCTGATGGGTTATTCACCACAAAAGGTTACATTACAGTATTTATTTATTACTATATGCATAGATCTACTTATCATGCTACTTGCAACCGTATAAAACTAGAGACACCTAGACCCTTTTAATGGTGTGTTCCTGCCCTCTTGGCAAGTTTTAATTATTTTATGGCAATGTTAATGTCTTAATAGTTCTGAAAACAAAAAGAACTCTGCCAGTTGGTAAGAGTTTCAAACACGAACTAGGAGAATATGGAAAATGCAAGTTAAACACATCCTAAGGATGTGAAGATCTGTCATATATACATAGGCTGACTCACTGCTCGTCTCCTAAGGCTCTTTAACAAACTAAGCAACAAAAAAAAAACAACCAACCAAACCAACCCAAACCAACAAAACACCATCAAAAATCAATTCAACAATTTCAGTATCTCAGTGAGTCCAAAGTACAGGAGGGACCAAGACAACTATACAGAAACATTTTAAAATTTAGGCACCATCTTCATTTACATTTAGTGTATTTAATCTAAATCTCACACACACATAGACATACCCTAATTTACCAAATCAACAAGTTAGCCACACCATTAGAGGAAAAAGATCAATGATTTAAGAAATACAAAGCTGCTAAAAATACTGAGAATTATTGGTACTTAGATCCAGATTTTTCTTTTCTTACAAAGCTGAAGGGGATTCAGTCACCAGGGAGGATTGGGAATATAGTGTCTCCATGGCATCACAACCTTCCTTACATCAATATTGCAGGAACAGCAGAACCAGCAGATTCTGTGGATAGACAAAGGATTTGAGGAAGACATTCAGAAGCTTTGCAAAAAATTAGTTAATGTCATGACCACTAACCAAAATCAGTATTCCAAGCTATGGTGAAGATAGAATAATTCACGCCAAAAGAATGAGAACAGTTAACACTGAAGGACAAGAGAAGTCTCTGATTTTCTTCTAGCCCTTCTAGATTCAGAAAAATTCACATTCTCCCTATTGAAAAAGGATGAAACTTTACAAATGTATAGTTAGTGGAAGTCTAATCTAAATCAGGAAAATGACCTCTACTTTAAATAATCGGCTCTAAAATGTTGCAGAAAAGACAATCCTTTCTAGAAAATACTTTTAAAAGTAGTAATTTTTCTTTTATGGATTTTGAAGATCAACAAACCAGACTGTGCTGTATTTTAATCTGGCTGATGTGAATTACTTTGGCTTTGTAAAATCCAGTTTAAGAACTTTGATTATTATAATTGTTACTCAAACATAATGAAAAACATCTCAATGACTTCTCTATTTGCACTGAGAACTAACCTTTTATAGCACAAGCTGTTCAGGGTTGTTTTTTTCCCTGATGCTTGATCACATCTGACAATCCAGAGTACCCTTAAGTTGTCCTACAACATTGCAATCATACATTCTCCCTGTATACCATCCTCTGAACAACACTACTTTTTAGCAGAGTCATACTAAAAAAGATGGCCCAGCGTTGAATACAGTTCTGTCAAACTACATAAAGATGGAAACAGCTACACATTCTAGCTGTTTATAATTATATTCTGGAGAAGACTAGGAAAGAGAACCTAGTCCAAAGCTACTAGCTCCCTTCAGCCCTGGTACCTCACAGCACTTGCCTGCTCTGCCATTAACTCGACCACCACTTTGTTCAGTATGATTTTTAAATTTTTTTTCCAATTTTGTTCAACTGAAATTACTTTAAAAACAGTATGAAAAGTGAGCCTCCTTCCACGCTTCAGCAAAGAAGCGAGGTAAAACGGCCTCCACGCTACAACCCGACGGCGGCGTCACCCCAGTTCCTCACACTCTTCGCGCCCTCTGCGCGCCCGCCTCAGCGCGCCACTAGCGGCCCCGGCGGCTAATTCACCAACTACGCCATTGACGTTGCTCTGTGGCAGCAGCCACCGTCAAACGCGGCATTTACGCTGCTGACGGAAGGCCGGGCTCTGCGCTTGGCTGCGTAGTTGTTATTCACGGATCGGGGCATACGCAGAGAGTCGGTTGCTGCGGCAACGAGAGCACGCGGGCGCGAAAGGCGGCGCCGCAGCTGACAGGGGCTGAGGAGCGGGAGCCGCGGCCGGGCTGAGGCGGCGACATATTGGTGGGACCGGGCGCCTTTGGTTATTTAGTCTGTTTCTTTTGTCGTGAAGAAAGAAGGGCAGCTGTTGAAACTTTGCAGCTGTTTTGGGTGGGATTTTTTGATGTTGCGCAGTTTTCAATATTGGAAGTTGTATACTATGTCAGCTGAGCCGGTTTCCTTACAGAGGGAAGGAGGAGGTCAGCCACCACAGACTCTCAAACTTTAAGGAATTCTGAGGGAGGGTTTAAACTAGACCCCTTTTAAAAGAATGCTTTTTTGAAGAATGGCTTTTTTTTGTTGGTTTGCTTTTGCTTGAATACTATTTTGAGGCCATTCTCTGGTTTGGGACAACTTTGCTTTAACCCTTTGAAAAACATTCCCTCCCTCACCTTGCAATAATACCCGCACCCCCTCTCTCTTTTACAGCATTCAGTACAGGATTAAACCAGATAAGACAACTCAGCAGAAGAACAGATGTTATTCTTGATGACCATAAACCATTCCAGTCTGTGCTTTCATAGCTTCTCAACAATGATCGTGTGCTAAAATAGCACTTCTGGAACACGGAAGACTGTTTAAAGTCAGTAGTTCCCTTTTTGGTACATTGTCTGTCCAATCACCAGGTGCAGACATTTTGGAATATTTTTAGGGATAGGGGAAAGCCTTCCCAGGAAAATTTGGGATGGCACATGCTCATATCTCAGGCAACATCCCCCCTGATATAGATCCCACAAAAGCTCCTCTTGCATTTGGAAGGAGGGCCCTTCCCAAGCTGAATGAAGAGTTATGTTCTCCTGAGCTGCTGACTCAGCAGCAGGCACTGATGACGCTCTGTGATCTGGTCCATGACCCAGAAAATGTCTACCAGGTGATAGAAGTAGGTAAGTCTAAGTTTTGACACAGTGTGTGTACGTAGAAATATTTCTCTGCTACTTTTTTTCCTTGCAATATCTTTGATGCCACAATATGGCCATGATTTTTTTTCTATTTTAATCTCTACTTATTTTACCTTAAAAAGGTAAAGAATATGATGCCATATACATGACAGTTATTTTAAGAGTATCCTTACTTTAAGATTTATCAATGGCTCACTATAGGCTTTATCAACATGTAAATACAAAAGCAGTGTAGAATCTTACTTATTTTATTCTGAATTTTAGCTAATCCTAACTTAGGCAAATTTTAAAAAAGTTAGAAAAACCACCTCCACCCCCTTGCTACTCAGTTAAATTTAATTTGCCTGGAATCTTTTCTAATCCCGTTATCCATGAACTTTCAGGAAAAAAAAAAGCAGTGAATTTATGAATTTCTAATATCATAAAACTACTAAATACATTTTATTTAGAAAGGAGAAAAGAAAAAGCTTTTAGTTATCCTAAAGCAGGAAAAAATGGCAAAGGCCCCCCTTTATTTTTTTCTTTGTTAGGCATTTTCTGCCAGGTATGACAGGATAGTGGTAACTTCCTGTATTTTTCAAGCTTGATGTGCTCAACATACTCATATCTCAGATCCCATAATAATAACAGGAAGAAAACTGATCAACTTTTTAAGTGATAATTAATAAAACAATATTTAAATAGGGCTTACAAGTTCATTTGCAAAAATCTGTGAGCTCATCTTTTGCCATTCATTCCTTCAGCAGTGAATAGCATGGCACATCCACTTTACTGGAGAGACAAAACCAGAGCTTTTTATGCAGAACTCCTCAGAAGTGTCTTAGTGATTGTAGAATGAGTCTATAAAACCCCTGGAACTTCATAAGGATTTAAGATACAAGACAATATAACCAAATTTATCATACTCATCAGGATTATGTCTGGCAACCACTATTTTCAAAAGCTTTTATCCCAGTATTTGGGAAGAGTCCTACATTTGGATTTTGGAAAAAAACCCACACAAGCTTACCTTTGCAATTTTTAGCAGTCTGTTGTGTATCTACATAGCTCATTATGTCACAGTGAAGTCCTCTCGTTTGCCACTGCTTTCTTCTCCATTTTCTTCCTTCATATTTTTTTCCTCATAAAGATACCAATAATCATGTTCAAAATTTATGAAGTTATTGTTTGATTAACAGTAACTGCTGAAGCAATGCAATATGGTTGTTTGTTTGGGGTTGTTGGGTTTTTTTGGTCAGTGATATATGTGTATACACATAATCATGAATGGTTTACCAAATTTATTTCTACATGTGAAAAGCAACGCTGCATGTTTTTACATAGCCCATGCTACACCTAAAGAAATTCTTTAAAATTGTGTATGTCAATCCTGCAAACACACGCTTTTCTAAAAACATCAATAGCTCTACTGACTTAAGTTACTTCTAGAGTCACAACACTTAATAAATATTTGCAAGATTAGGATTTAACTTGATACAAGGCAGCAGCTTGTTTGTAGCATGGCATTTTTGGCAGTAGGCTTTGAAACTTCAAAGTTTCTTCTGTACTTGAGATATGACAATGGGACAATCAGTACAAGATAAAAAATCTGATTATTTGCACTTCAAATTGTGAGATGAGTGTTGCTATATATGCTGAAGGTATGAAATGTTAAAATGAACTGTTGTGTCTCATAGGATTCTTGGATAACCTGAAGACTTTGTTGTTACATCATGACAGCACTGTCCGACAAAAAACAACACAAATCCTCTATATCATGGCTATGCATAATGTTGGCAGGTAGGTGTAATTCCAGAGTTTACTGAATGGTATGGGAAGTGAAAAAGATGTTTCAGTGAGAAACAAGAACATAAGTTCTAAGTCTTGGCAAGACAGGTGCAATGTAAATGAGACTATTTAGTTAAGATTAAGCATCTCGCAAATAATGTATATTTTATTATGCTTAGTTAAATCTGACCTCCAATGTTGTTTTTAGGCAAGGGCTGATACAAAATGGAGTGATTTCTGCCATCACTGACCTCTTGGATGATCCAGTAGATATCTGTCGGAAGAACATTCACCAGATTTTTGAAATTATGGCAAAATTGCCTGAAGGTAGGGATTTTTTTAGTAGTTAAGTATTCAAATAGGCAAAGCAGGTAGGTGACTTCACCTGATTCCACATGTAATGTCTTCCAAATTTATTTTACTCCATTGTCCTTGAAAATCATATTTAAAACCAGTATCTTTTCTATTTTTGCTCATCTTAATTTTCTTTATTTAGTGTTTCTATGAAAATTTATTCTTTGGATTCTATCTGAACACTTTAAAATGTATGACTGTCATCTTTTTTGTTGGTGGAGACAACTGTGTTTTCTAGAGCTGTTTCTGCACTTCCAAAAATTTGCAGATTGTATAATAATAGTGAGAATACTTAGCCAAAATATAGAACATGCTTTACATAGTTAACAAGTGAAATGCCCTATGTTAACATAATACATCTGTGAATAGTCCTGTCTGTGTACGGGGGTAACTGATCCTGCTAGATCTGTAATTTTCTTAGGTCTTATACAAGTAAAGGCTACCTGCTTAAGATGCAGGTTGTGTGGACTGCACACTTGAATTTGTATTTTAGAATCTTGCATCAAAAATTCACTTTGTCCTTTTCTCTTGTCAAAATGATGATCAGCTGTTCATCATGGTCCACTAACTGTACAGTACACAGGATTTATAGAAAGTTCTTCTGGCATTAGGATGTACACATTTTGCAAAATTTTTTTTTATGGTTTCCTTGCTCCTTGCAAGCACTGGGGTAGGAGGAGGCAAATGAGTAAGTAAGGTCACCATCCATTGAGCTGTGGACTATGCACAGGTTATGTATTAATGTATCTTTGACCTTATGCTCATAGGTTCAGTTTCTTAAATGTACACTTTGACATTGCTTTCAGGAGGGAGAGAATTTAAAACAAAACAACCAGCCAGCATGGGGGTGATGCAAGGAACAATGAAGAAGTTTGCTTTTTCTCATATTTTATTCAAATATTGTTTGCCCTTAAGTAATATTGTTAAATGGACTTGGTAAGATATGAAGGTAAAAATGTAATAAATTACACCTAACTTCTGATGTCAAATTGAGCTAATAGTCCTACCCTCCCAGTATATCAGGAGAGAAATCAGTATCTAAAGTGGCAAAAAGTCTGATATATGCATCGTTTAGGCTGAGATGCATTCTGCTCTAGTGATGTTGATTTATCTCCAGTAGGATAAACAGAAGCCGAGTTGATTACATCAGTCATGCATCTAGCTTTTAAATGCCTCAGCCTGAACAGAGGAATCCAAGCTGAGAATGTCTTTGACTTGCCAGAAGAATAGGTCATTGTACCTTTTATGTGCTTTCTTTATATTACATATATTTATAGTGTTCTAAATCTTTTATACATGGAAGGAATTTATATTGATTTGTTACTTTTATTTCTAGGCTCTGTGGTTATAATTTCAATAGTTTTCCAAGCTGAACATTAGTCTTGAACATTTCCAGTTGATGAAAATTTTAATTTTAAAATTAAAATTTCAGTAGATAAAAATGATCAATTAAAAAGCCATAGTATTTAAATTCATGGGAAAGTACCTTGTCTGAGGAATTCTGTTACATTACTGGTGCTTAAAAAATTAAATGAGTGGTTAGAGTCTTGCTGAGTTAATATACAGGAATTCTAAAAAACATAAAGAAGTATTTTTAAATGCATGCAACTATTTTTTAAGTCCTGAATAACTGAATCCATATGAGAGATATTAATATGGTGGGCTTAACAACTTCGGGAACATCACTATAGAAAACCAGATTTCATGTTAATTTAATTTCACTAGCCCTTTTACAGATTTTCAAATCAGATGAGACAGGGACTTGGCTTAAGTAAATTTTGACCTGTTTGACTGCCTGTAAACTATTCTGTCTCTTACCAGTATAGACAGATACCATCCTGTGAATATGTGGATCATAACAGAAGCTTATGGGAGAAGGAACGGAAACTTAACAGAAGTAAATAAATGTTGCCAAATTTTTGCAGATCACTATTGATCATTAACCACTCATCCATACTGGCTAAGGTCACCTTCTTAGCCCTTTTGGAATGGCATAATTCAGTAATAAGCCTTGCTGTTCAGCCCCTGCTGTACTGAACTTTATTATTAGCTGTAACCTTCAGATGTGGCTAGATCTCTGGCAGGCTAATGCATGAACTTAACATTTGTCTCCTTTTGCTGATTGAGTTTCCAGGTATGTACATGATGCACAACTTAAGTTGACTGGAAAGGTTTCAATTTAAACAGGGAAGTTGCCTCAGGGTTTGGTGGCTGTTGTACGTACCCTTTTAGATATGAATGTGTGACTTACGGATGTAAACTATACACCTGCCTGCTTTTAGGTTTTATCTCCCAAACCTCAGAGTAGGTTGGAAGTTTATCTACATAAGCAGAAAACATTCACTGGAGGATGAATAAAAGTTCTAGGGGGGAAAAAACAATTAAAAAAAACCCTACCCACATGTCCTTGAGAGGAAGCGAGAGCTTTTTTTTTTTTAACCCCAGAGTTTGCAGTTAGACACTTTCTAACAAGCAGGGACTAAAACCAAGGGTTACATACAAAGCGTTTTACTAGAACAGTCAGTTCTATTTAGGGACTTACTGTGGCAGTAAGCAATGCTAGCTCTTGGTGGTGCCAAAACATAAAATACTGCTTATTAAGAATTCCACATAAATCAAAATACTTTGCCCAAACCAGAGGGTGTGTAATAGTACACCATATTGCTGCTCTGGTCTGCTCCCATTGTTCCATCCTTGTCACTGCAGGCATCCGAATAGATCATCTTAGGTCAGGAGCCACTGATGGGAACTATCACAACTGTAAAACCAATTTGGTGATAATCAGGAAATGTGAGATGATACTATACAAAGAGAAATCAAGTTGCCACCTGGAGTGGAAGGATTATCCAACCCCTGCTAAGCTAGAAACTCAGCAAAAGCTGAAAGCCAGCTGCAGCAGTGTCTCTCCTCAAAACCTTGCCTTTGATTGAAGGCAAAGGATTCACGGCAGATCTGAAGTAAGCAGGAGCCTCTGCCAGACAGAAACCACCTTCCAAATCATGTTACAATCCCAAATTAGTGAAAGTTGCCTATATTTGCAAGAAAGGCTACAATTCTCTGAGTGGTAGTTGCTTTTCAGTGAGGCTTCTCTTTAACTAAGACTGATACCAGTATCTTCATTTTACCTCTTCCACTTCAGATGCTGGTGGCAGATCAGAATCAGGTTTTCCAAATCGAATTATTATCAAGACTTGTTTTGGGGAATGGTTCTGGAGTTTAGTCTCCAAGAAAAGCAGAAAAGGGTAATTAATGGTATGAAAACAATATTTAAATAACTATAGAATTAGTTACTTGGTAAATTCTGTGCATCAGCGTCTCCACTGCAAATTCCTTTTAATTTAAATAAGGAGTTACTTTATTAGAAACCTGATATTTGTCTGTTTTGAATAAATTTTTTCCATTCATTTATTCTCAACATTTAGTGTAATCCTAATACATTTGCAGTGATCATGCTCTGTATGCATGTAGGCCAACTTCTTCACTGTTTCCCCCCCCCCCCCACTCTCTCTTCTATTTGTAAGAAATTAAAAATGTAGAACTGTTTACATCTGTGAAGCAAGCAGAATTTAATCTTTATCTTCTGGTCCTGTATTCAAATCTCTCAGAGAGCATGATGTGTCTAGCAGTCTCTTTATAGCTTGCTTGAGTCATACCTCTCTAGGTGAAATTCTCTTCCGAAGCTTAATTTCTTCAGCTAAGTAATGATGCCAAAGTTTGACCATTTCCTTTGTCAATGTTTGTGCTATTAAAAGCCTCCAAGACTTGCTCAGGATAGAAGTCCTCGAGTAGACTAGTCTTGCATAGCTTTCTACAGACCAGATTTTCATACAGTGTCCTTTGACAGGTTTGGGGGGCTGGGAGGAGGAAACGATTGAAAAAACCTTCAATCCTCAGCCTGTCAGCTATGTACAGTCTATAAGATCGGTGGTGTAGAAGCTGAGCTAGCATATTGTGTGTGAAAGCATCTCTGAGTAATTACGCTTGGAAAAAGGTGTTTTTCTGAGCCATATATCCTTTTCATTTAAATTAAAATATAACATATATATATATAAAACTATACATGTCTGTTTAAGGGCTGGAAGGTAACTCCATGAAAAGAATTGTGTTACTGTAGAATGGACTCACATACAGATAACTACTTAGAAGAAAAACAGGAAGGTGCTAAAACTGTTTTCATTGCTATGAGAATTTAGGGAGAACAGCAAATATTTTCTAATAGGTAGTAAGAGTCACAAGGCCTGACATAATTAATCTGACATATTACAGATACAGAAATAGTCTCTGCCTGGTAATTAAACCTTCTTCAGCTAACCAAGAAACTGTCTGTCTTCCTCTCTGCATTTACTTCTACGCCTCCCATTCAGATAATGAGATGGTATGTACAGCTGGAGGAAGTCAGCAACTAATATACCATTCCACAGCTAGATTTCTAATGTGTTCTGGAGCTGAGGTAATTTAGCCCAGGGCCAATAAAGCATATGTTCCACACTACACAGAAAGGAACCATGCATTTGACATGAAGCATGGTTGTTTTCGTTAACTGGGAAGTGGTCAGTGACTCCCATTAGTTCTATGCCAGGCCACCTGGTCTTTCTCCAAACAGGAGTAATTTAGGAAAATGTGGTTATTTTAAGCAAATCCACTTGCAGAGTATTTTTGATTCCTAAACTTAAGGATGTATATCAGTATCCTCCAGGAACAGTGGGACCATTAAAAACCAAAAGAGGGGAAAATCCACAAAGACTAGGAGAACACTGACAAATATAATTTCCAGAAGAAACAACAACTTCAGTGGCAAGAATTAATGGGTAGAAGAAAGACAAAAATAAGATATATCTATGTATTGAATAGAGGGTAGAAGAGGGAGAAGAACCAGCAGCAGAAGAAAATTAAGAACATTGGAAAAATTAATAGCAAAACTTTCACTCTTTGTGAAAACAGTTAGTTGACACAATACTTAACAATGTTAGTGGAAGGCTGTTAAGCAATGATAAATGACTGGGCAATAACAACTGCAAAAATAGTTCTAGGAAGAAAATATTTCACTAGGATATGGCTAATACTGGAGAAGTTTAATAATGCTTACCCATTATCTGTCCTGGTTTTTATGGGTACTTAATCCTTTTAGACAAAGACTGAGGTGGATTGGATAGGGCAATGGATTTTTAAGCATGCCAGAACCTCTATTTGGGAAGATTCCAAGAGATAATGTTTCTTCTGCTACTTTACTGACCCTCTGTGTCTCCACTATTCCACCCTTGGGAAATCATAACCAATCAGATCCGCGTCTAAGGACTCTTTAAGGATACCTTTTTCCCTTTGAAACTTGTTTTGCTGTATGGAGTGCAAATGGTAAAAGGACAGATGGCATTCTTATTGCAGCAGATGGAATATCTCTTCTGTGAATGTCATTGTTGCCCAGGTGAAGTGAAATCCCAGCTGTATTAATGCAATTCTTTCAGGTGGCAGTACATTGCATCACCAATAAAACTGAGAAAATAGATGCAAATTTAATTGCATGATTTATTCAGGTGGACAATTAAGAGTCAAGAGATTTCATTTCAGCACCTGTCTTTGGCTTAGAATTTTTAGTTTTAACCTTCCAGTGCCTCAATTCTTATACAATCAAAAAAAAAAATTACTTCTGTATAAACCAGAATTTAACATCTTGAATTCTTCAGAGAGAAAACAGAGTAACCACGAGTAACTCAGAATACTAAGATCAAAAACATCATAGGAATTATTAGACAGTTAGTAGCAAGGAATTGCTATTCAGAGAACATGATTATGTGAATTGATTATTTAAACTTAATTATTTACTGCTGCATTCCTCCCCATGCCTATGCTTTCCTTAAGTCAAGTAGGAACATACAATGGTGCTTCAGTGTCCTTTCTCCTTCCCAAGACAGCTTTCATTCAATGAGAAAATTAACTGACTCCTTTTCTTTAGAAATACCTTTAGACCTTTGTTAAAATATCCTAGGTTCTCCACTTGTGTTGTAGGTTGCCTGTAATACTTATGTTGGAAGGACCTTCTTAATTGAATCAAGTTTTATTTTTTAATATAAAATGTCTCTTACCCTCCTCATAACTGACTACACTTTTGGGTTTATTTTTCCTATTCAGCTTTCTTACCTTGAAGCTATGCTGTAATGAATGCCAGTGTTTTCTTGCCACTACTTTCACAAGTCTGAAATGGCCACAGTACCATGAAAGCTAGAGGTGAAGGAGGCATAACATCCAATAGTCCATTAACAGGAAAACAAAGCCCTGACTCATTTTGTACCTTTTTCACAGTTTCACTACCTAATTACAGGATATTACACTATAGAAAGCAATTTAGACTAGAAATACTGTGCAATTTCTGAAGTGAATGATAGCACTTCTAACGGTAAGCAAAGCATAGAGAATCCTGTATTAAAAATTATCACATAAAGCTTTTAGTAAACTCACCACATCAAACAGACTGACTGCAAATATCAGAAGCAGACAGTATCATCTTCTCACTACAAGTAAGACCTAAATACTTTGCCATGACAAACCTTTTGTACCTTCAAGGGACAGTCTCGTTGGCTCTTTTGTCTCTATTCTTCAGGTGTAACAGTTGACAGGGAATGTTTAAAGGGGCCCTGCATCTTCAGTACAGGGATAAAATACCTCATTCAAAATGAGACAGAATTTTCCCCAGTATCAATTATGTTCGGACTGAAGAGTTTTGAAAGGCTTAATCCATGACTTGAGCCTCAGAGAATATTTTTGGTTATGGGTGCATTCTCTGGCAAGGCTGACAACTATTATTGCTTGAACCACTGCCCTCAAGTATTGTAGTTCTCTTGGCAGTCCCAGCTCATCATTAGCTTAAGTCTCCAAGCCACTTAGAAAAACCTTAGCCTGAATTTAGATATCCTCAAACAGGTCAGAAGAATAATTCTTAAACATAAGGTAAGAAAGGTGAGGACTTTTTGATGCATTTTGTAGAAAGGCTGAGAAGCAAACAAAGGAATGAAACTTTCTAAGCACTACCAAATATTTTCAGCTGGTCTCAATAATTATTAATGGAGTGATGGGTTCTAAGTCAAATTCTGTTTAAAGTCCAGGGATATTATTTATCTAGCATCCCCTAACAAGTGATTTTTCTGAGTTTATGCTGTCTGTACAAGAGTTACACACTTTCTTAACATACATCCAGACTTAGAAAGATTTCAGTTAGAGAATGTTCTGGAAGAACCTTGTTATAGTCTGAATGGATGGAATTTTCAAGAAAACTTCAATGAAAGACCATCAACAAGACTTATGCTGATAGATTACCTTATATGGTGACTTTAAAAAAAAAAAAGATTTTTCTTAAAGCCTAATTTTTCACAAGCATGAGCCAGACAGAATTCTGTATTAATTTTGCAGACTTGCTGAGAGCTCAGTAGTACAAAAATGTGAAGATATTTTTCAAGTTTTTTTCAAACTTTAAACAGGTTAGGAGACCAGCTTCAGGCACTATTAAAAAAATTATATATGTGCTTATACCTAGATACGTATTTCTAAGCATAGACATCTGTGTGAAGTACCTGCTTGTGTAAGATAATATGTAGGTGGGCTTCTTATATATCTTGCCGATACCGTGGGAGTTTCTTTCCTGATATTTCCTATAGACCTTGATCTATAGCTTCTTTCCTAAAAATGTTACTAACCATCTCCCCCAAAACAGTATCAATAACATGCATTCAGAATTTGTAGGGACATTAAATGGGAACACATCCCTTAAATCTTACCAAGTCGCTCAAATGTAATTGCTGAAATTGCTGAATGTTGGTGAATAAACTGAGGAAGAAGATCTGGAGCAAATAAACAAAACTCAGCAGTCTGTCATAAAGGAAAGAGAGCTTCACAAATATCCAATTAAGTAACTGTCATAACACTAATTAATGAACACACTATAGGCACATCCAGTATCATTTGAATTATTTATTTTTTTAAGTGGACAATTTAAATGTTGATGTTATTAACCATTTTGTTTTAAATTTCTTAGAGCCCTTGGCTGAGATCTCTTGCACTAATCATAGTACATAGGGGGAACAAAAGTAGAATGTTCTTTTCCAGTGTGCATGTGTGTCTGTGTCTCTGTGTACGTATGTGCTTTACAATTATCAAACATATATTTACACACCAACTTTACACTGAAGTCTTTAAGAAGTCTTTTCTATGGCAGGGGAAAGAATCAACTGACCAAAGACTTAGGTCTATATGATCCATTTGAGATTTTCCAGTATAGTCCCACAGAGCTTCTTATGCATTCAAACTTTTGCCGGAATGTTACTCCATCCAGTAGTGTTTCTTTATGAGATGAAACCTGGAGCTGAGGAATGCATCTCTTCAGTTTCCTTAACTTCACTAAACTTTAAATAATTTAAATTATTAAATTGAAATATCAAGACATGTAGTTATTGTTCATATCGCTCATCTGTAACCTTCTAATAATACATCACATTTTTAAAATAATTTAAAAACCAACAAAAAAAAGACTTTGGAGGCTATATACTACACAATCTCCATGGCTCCTGCTTCTTGGGAAATCTGTTACAATATTACAATTCCCAGAATGTAATTGGAGCAGTGGAACAGAACTGTCCGTTGGCAACTTTCACATTCAGCAATCCAGACACTACAACAATAATTTAAAAAATTGCCTTGTGATTTTTTTTTTCTGTGTTAAAAAAGGAACACTAACCTACTTCTTAAATATAGTTTGTTTTTTGTGAAACACCACAAGATTTGGCAAAAAAAGATGTAAAAGAAGACTGTTTTGATGTATAAAACTCCTTACCAGTAGAAGAAACACTGACCTTAATTTGGCCTATTCATAGATTCATTTCATGTAGTTTTGCTGCATATTTGAAGCCTTAAAGAGCAGAAAGAGCTGCTAGTCAGTTTGGATATCACAGAACAGCTGCGCACCAATAATTCCTTTAACAGGCAAGATGTCCATGATAAACAGTAAAGTAAAGCAGAAGTGTGTACATAGTATACGCTGTGAGTCATGTGCATGTGCATACATGATGTATGTGTATATACTGTTTGGCTCTGTGTATCAATATTGTGGGTGCATGCCCATTCTCTACAGATTTGATTAGTAGTTTGCTTTGAATTCTCCTGTTCTGTAGCTTCTAGTTTGAACTAGCTCTTCTCCCCAACACAACCATTCTGCTCCACACCCTGCAAACAAGTTCATCTGTCACTCACCAGCTTTATATCATCACATCAGTAAAATTTTAGGACAACTGGATGAAGAATTATTTCTTACATAGAACATGGTAACACTCCCACTGTAGGAAATGGAATGAAACAAATGGAATAAAAGTGCAGTGACTGTGGCGAAAACATCTCCACAGAGTTAGGCCTCAATTTCCTTTTTTGTTTTTGTTTGGGAGTTTTGAGTTGTAAGGTTGGTTTTTTTCACTGGGGTGGGGGGAGGTGGGGTTGTGTGGGGTTTTTTGGAGGGTAGGCTTTCACTCTCCAGAACATATATTTGTGAAAAATGATGTAGCAGGTTAAGGGGGCATAAGAGGAACTGTGTACATACATCAGATTTCCCCTTTTCTCTCCTTGGACTACTACACATTGCCCCATTTTTTTCCACTAGAAGTGGAAGTGGTTAGCCCCTTGTTTATCACTTAAGGAAAACAGGTTAAGCCCAAGGATTCTTAGCAGAGACCAATGTATTTGAGATTGTTCTGAATGATGACATCTGTCACTGCATCAAAGACAAATTGTATGTTACTGGTATCAGTGGCGCAGGTAAAGTGTGAGTAGATCTCCTTGGTCTCCTTGTTGCGATTCAAGTCCTCAAACTGACGTTGGATGTAGACTGCTGCTTCCTCATAAGTGTTTTGGCCTTTGTATTCAGGAAAGCAGACTGTTAAGGGGATGCGTCGGATTTTTTCTGCCAGCAGATCTTTCTTATTCAAAAAAAGGATGAGGGAAGTGTTGATAAACCAATTGTTGTTGCAGATGGAATCAAAGAGACGCAAACTTTCTGCCATTCGACTCTGTAGGAGAGGAAACAACAGTGTCAACAATAGTGTTTCAGCACTATTTTTTTGCGTGAAAAGCACACAAAACATATTATTACATCTATCAATGAGTAAAATCTGCTTTTAGAGAAAAAACTTCTATTCAGTGACTGTCCATCTTACCTGACCATGAAATTTCAGAGGGCTTAATTCACTTATTTTGATACATTTCACCATAGACTACCTCTTTCTTTATTTTTTTAAATATTTTACAACTATGGAGGGAAGTCTAAAACTGAAGATTTAGAAAGAGTAGGTGTAACTTGGGAAATCAAACTTACATTAGCACTATAAACAAATTCTTTAAATAAAAGAGATGTGTAATTTCTAAGGATTTCACACTACAGAAACATTCTACTCTTAAAGGATTTTTTAAAAAGATGGAACTGCTGCAGCACAATTGTAACATTGCATCATCAGATCTGTAGTTTAGCACACCACACATGCTCAGAATTTTTTCCTTTCCTCACTTCTCCCCACTGTATAATGGCAAGCTTGGATACACAAGAACCACATGCTACTATGATGGCACAACTTGCATATTTATAGGTGAAAGATATATATATATAGTGAAAGCTGAGTTTAGCCAGTCATGTTTAAATTCTTTCTGTCTGCTGGCCTGAGTATGAATAAATTATGAACAATTTAGGATGACCGCCACAATTACATATTTGAAAATAAAAATCCAGTGCTACTATAGACTGAAAGTAGAAATCGGTGGCTGTCCTGAATTTTCCTTATGTGTTGCTGCTGCAACACACTTACTTATGGTGCAGCTGGAGCTGTCCATGGTACCAAGTGCTCTTGGAAGGCTGAATTTATTGCTGGGTTTACACCTATCATAGGTGTAAAGAGATGCAATGTCTTGAATAGAAAATATTCTAGATTATTAAAATAAATATCACTCAAGTATTGTCAAAAGATGATACAGCAAATATCTTTATCAGGCATTTTTGCTAATGTCAGTGTTTCCCAGCATGTTACTACTTAGATCTTTATTTCTGTTAGGTTTCGTTGGCACATCAGATTGCCATTATCTAAATTTAGTCAGATATTTGTACGTCATGAAATTTTTTTAATGTATGCACTTGTATTTTCTATTGAAAGGAAAACACCTCTTTTAAATAAGTTGTCCTATTCATATTTAAAGAATGTTGAAAAGCATAGCATTTTAAATTCAGCATCAAGGTTTCATTCCAGTCTTTTCCAATATCCAGCAGTAATTTTTATTAATAAAATGATAATTCTTGAAGAAACAGACTTTTATTCTGTCCTTTTTCAGCTGTATTCATGTACTACTGAAAGTGGGAAAAGCTTATAAGATGGAAAATTTGGAATCAGTTTTTTCTGTACAGCAAATGTATTAGGAAAAAAGTGTAGAAACAAATATTCACAAAACAAGGTACATTTTTGAAAAACAGGAAATTCTGAAGATTTCATAGACTCTGAGACAAAGGTAATGTAGGCTGAAAATTGGAATTCTTGCAGTGATGTCTGTTTAATTTCTTGAATATTTTTTTAGCTAAAAGAGTCTTTTAGCTGGGTGCTAGTTATTTTCTTGAAAATTAAGATCAAGTAATTTTTCAACTTGGCGATAATGCTGTTTGCTATTTTGACCTCCATGGGCCAGTTTAATATCAGATCCCAAAGCATGAGTTAGGCTTTTTCATAATTTTCCTCTTATCCTCTTCAGACACCCTGAAATAATTTTTGCAATTTTTGAGCACCTTTAAAATCTCAGAATGCTGTAAGGCATAGCTCCTTCATGTAGACGTGATCCAATGCATAGCTCTCAAAATAAATTCAAATAGGTAAACCAATGTGATGTTAATCACAGCATGAAATTCAGTATTCCTACTCACATGTCCAGATGAATTGATTTTGTATGGGAAAGATTTCTGTAAAGCTTTTAGCTCTTAACCCAAATGACAAGCCTACAGTTAATATTTTGCCTACAGCTAAAATACTAGATATTGTTCCTTCTCGCTTTTTTCTTTTGTTTTATTTAGGCTTTATACTGCTGAAAACACTGTTGTGAGGAATCATGGTTTATTCCTGGTTTATCTTCAACAGTCCTTCCCTCTGTTTTGAGATAACACCAACATTTATTGTACTCTGGTCACAAGATGCAAAGAATCCTTGTACAGTCAGCTCTGTAAAGTCTGCTTGCTGATAAACAATGGATAAAATATGTAGAAAGCTTTTCATATACAGTAATATAGATAATAATCTACCTTAAAAGCAATAAGGAAGCTAAATATCTGGAAATTCTTTCCATGTTAAGTTTCCATAAAGAGATGCATATATTCAGATGATTATTCTTTAAACTGATCTCTACAAATGCTGTAGAAAACTTGTTCAGATTGGAGTTTCATGTGTTTGTGAAGTCTGGGGGTTTTTAACTCAACGTATCTTTCACCATTTTTTTTCCCCTTCAAAGTGAACTTGCAATACTGACCTGCTAAATTAAGAAAATAAATGCTGTTCTGTTAGAGTATCTCTTACTTTCAGTATTCTCAGATCATGAGATTGCATAGGATTTAGTATAATTTCTTCAGCTTAGTCCATATAGCAAATATAATTAAATGAGGCATTATTGATCAGTGTAGGGCATGATGGAAGGGAGGGGTATTGTGAATGACGAGTGTCATTAACGATATGTCAGGATACAGTTGCAAATCCTCCCAGTCTGTTGTCTTTGGTCTCACTTTATACCACAGTCACATAGTGAGTAGTTTTGTAATATGTACAGATCATTAATTTAGTGACTTCAGAGGAGAAAGCAGCTGATTTGGTAATTTTAATTTAAATAAAAGAAAAATAATATTGAAAATGTGTGGTAAAACTCCTGGAGATTACTGATACCTGATTTCCTAGTGGTATAATGAATCAGTTTATAGAGAACTTAAATTTTTTTCAAAGCAGCGTGATTTCTTGAAGAAAGCCTGGAATCACCTCAAGCTTAACAATTTTGGTACAGTCAAAAGTATTTTGGATTGGCAGAAACATAAGACTGTAAGGTTTTTCAAGGGACTGTATATACCATTTGTCATTCCAAACATATTTTTAACTTGTTCTTTAAGTCCTTTTCACAGAACCTCTCCATTCCCACCTCTCGACTAATCTTTCAACAAATAAAAATACATTAATCAATAGCTACTAATTAGTAGACATCGATCAGATTATTTTCTTCAAGAAGATGTTTAAGCTGATTCCTTAAAGCAGAGAAGCAGTCTTCACTTCTTTTCACATAAGACTGTTCAATTGGTGACTGACAGACATATTTCAGCCCATAGGATGTTTTGGTGTAGCCAGTTACAAAGTCTTTCTCATGCATCTGCATATGTCCTGTTATATATGCCCAGATCCTGGCGTTAGTTCTGGAAGCTGCTGTTAGACCTGCCTGATTCCACAGTGCTGCAACTTGTTTTCAGGTATACCTCTTGTAACAAAAAACAAAAGAAAAGTTCATTTGACTTCTTGCATTTATACCTGATATAAAATACCAGCATTATTCCCAAGTGAAAGAAAAAAATATCAGTAGTCTTTTATCATACGTATACAAAGAACATAAAATTTGCAGAAGTTCATAATGCTATTTTCAGAGTGCATTCATCTATCTTTGTATCTGGTTTTTTTCTTGCCAATAAAGAAACTGAATAGGGCAGACTGGAAAATAGCTATGTATTTTATCATTGTGTATAAACAATGGCAGATACATTGGTCAAGTACATTTCAAGAATCCACGTTTTCTTTTTAATAATTTAATAACAGAAAGCAGTGAAAATAAGGAATCAGAAGTGAGGCAGAATTCTTTGTGACATCAGAATGTGTGCCAAATAATATATTCCTTCTGCCAAAGACATGTCCCATAGCACACAGTGGCAGTGTTCTAACAGTACCAACAGGTACCGTACTTTGGATTTTGCTTACTTTGGATGGTGATTCTAAAACCACTGTGACACTTTGCTAATTTCTAACATTCCCACCTATTCTTCTGCAATAACTGACTCCTTTGTTTTCTTCCAGTATTAACCTGTAATGAACATAGTTTCACAGTATTTGCTGCATCTCCTGTATAGATTAATCTGCAGGTATTGTGCTTTTTTGCATATGCAATATCTTAGTTTTCCAAAACCCTCATGTGTACATCATGAGTTACCACAGTGGTCCAGAGTAAGTGAACAGGAGGGATTTGGGGTATTAAAAAAAAAAGGGGAGTATTCTTTTTACAAGATTATTTACAAATATGTATGTGTTCTATTCATCTGGCTTGTGTTCAGGGGGGTTGAAAATAATTTAGAGCCCAGGTATTTTTGTTCTTGTTTGACTGTGAAATATTCTGGCCTGTTTTTCTGTTTGGCGAGAGGATGATTTTGGCTTTTAATAGAAGCAACAGTATTTTGTGCCTAATTCTCCTAAAATTTCTGTCAGTTGTGTCTAGTGCATCTCCCTTGACTGCACTAGAGTTACTCCAATATTTCAACTGGTGAGATGAAGAGAGAAGAATTATTCACTGTTTATTACATGAAAAGTAATATGAAAATATAATTTATTTAAAATTTACTTTTTATTTGGTTTTATTAGAGAATGTATTGTACTGTTATTACTACAAAGGAAATCTGCAACAGTGTTGATCATTATTGTTACACTAAAACAGTATCCTGAGAAAATTACCCCTTTAAAATGCATAGTTGCAGAAATATGAGCAGACTGTTTTACCTAAGCTTTACAAATTACTCTTATTTTATTTGTAGCACTATTCCTTGTCATTTACTATGGGCTGACTCGGTCAGAATTGCACCCTCTGTTCTCAGAGTTATATGAAGGCATTGATTTAGTTATTTTAGTGAGTAATTCTGTGTTTACAATGTTTAAAGATTAAAACCACAGACTACTGGCAGTTTCTGGTCATTTCAAAAGCCCCAGCAGCACAGGGGTGCACCATGATGGTTGGCACTGCCACAGCAGCAGTATGTAGCCAGGCTGAAATCTCACAAGCCTCTTAAGGCATACTGAAATACAAGCAAATTTAATGTAGTTCCTATTTTGTTTGTTGGTGGGGTTTTTTTGTTTACTTATTCCTTTGTAAAGGTGGGGTCATCTGACATTTGAGCCTACTTTATAAACAGATTTATAGGTATAAAAATGTGGCTTTAAAAATCTGTTTGAGGGTTTATGTTTATTTTCACAATGCAGATCCTGAAACAACAGATAATCCTCTAAAAACATCATAGGTCTGTTTCCAAATAGTCATGCTTTTCTTTCCTTCCCTGAATTTTTAGCTGGTAATAAAACCATGCAAGAAATTTTTAGGTCAGTTGAAATGCTTTTGGTACTAATTGTCTGGAAAAAAATGTTTTAGAGCTAATATAGGTTTTTGGCCAACTGTCAGAACATTCATGCCAAGAGGATATTGCATTTTTAAAAGTTTGTGTTTATTACTGTATTTTGTAGTGAATCATAATACTGTCCCTCTATGACCAAATCCTCAGTTGGAGTCTGTAGTCCAAGAACAAAAGCAGACAGATAAAACCTTTCCATAAATTGTGAAATGTAATGAATGCGTAGAAGAGGACTGACAGTTTTAAATTACTGTAAACTTGGTTATCTCTTACATGATGTAAAGTAAGAATTAGTGAACTATTTTACCTGACACCTATTAAATTTCTTCTTCATTATAATATCATTATAATACTATTGGTTGAATATCTGAAAGTCATAAATACCTTAAGTAAACTAAATAGAATTTCTTATAGTTAAAATGCAAAGGAGTTATAAAAATTTTCTATTAACATGGAGGAAAAGTAATGGTAAGGAAAGGCGTTCTTCTTCTCTGCAGTGTCTTTTCCAGTTCAGGAATCCTGAGGGGAGTAGCTAGCCAGGTGGTTAGAAAAAGTGTGCTGCTGTAATTTTATAATACACAAGCTGGGGTATAAGCAAGATAATGCCAGTGCCTTATCCAGACGGCCTTGTTGGGGGCTAATTGCAAATTCTTTTCTTAGCATGTGAACAAGCAATTGGTTGCTTGAGGGAAAGAACATGCTAAGGAACAGATGGCTGCTTCTGTTCTTCCAATAATTTGCAAACATACAAACATCCCTGGTCATCCTCTGGAAGAGTAGAGGTATGCTTAGCAGGATAGAGTTTCAGAAAAACTAAGAGTTTTCAAAAGGAAGACCCTGTTATCAAGATAGGTAGTAATTAGAAAAATCACTATGTAAATGGAGCCAAATTGGAATGTAGTATCTCCTCACAGCTTTCACATTAAAGCTCTCTGATCACAGTTGGGAGAGCTATGAACTTAAAAATGAAAAATGATGAAGAAAGAAACTATCATAAATAAGGGAATTAACTGCCATTTGTACTAAATACCTAAGAACTTAATCTTTCATCATTCTTTCTCTTTCATCATTGTTTTAAATCTGGTAGGCATTTGGGGATTGTGAAAACCTTAACTAAATAAAATTTATCTTGTGTAAACCATAAACAATGATGAATAAAATTGGTGCAGGAACAGTAATGTTTGCTTTCCAGAAAAGTTAGAAAATCTTTAAATGTCAGTAAAGCTTGAAATAACCAGTGGAAGCTGAGGCTATTTTCCTGTTGAGGCTTTTCCTTGCGATAGTGGCTGGCATTTAGCATATGCCGGTAGCTATGAGCTGTTTCACAAAATGGCATGAGTCTTTTCTTTCTGTTTCAAATGTGTTCTCTAGAGATCCATAACTTAAGACTTTCTAAAGAAAGCAGGTGAAGCTGCAGTATTTGAAGAAGGGGTGGTGGGGTAAAAAGATAATGGAATCTGTTGGATATGAGCATTGGTTTTTCCTTAAGGTTACTGTACAAAAAAAATTGAATCCATTCTGAAAAAAATGACAGTCTACAAAATAAATCAAAGGAAATACCATTGCCCAAGACAGTCATAGTCAAAGCAATTCAGGAATTCAAACGATGTTTGAATAAATGTATAATAGAAGGCAAAGCAGAAGAATTTTGCAGAAGAAAATACATATGATGCAGAAAGCAAGACTTAACCTGGACAAATATGAAGAGATACTTTTTTCTTTTAAAAAAGCCTAGATTGAATGCTAGTTGAAAGGTCCTTCCTGTCTAGCAGGCAGGCAGTCCTGATTCAGTGCTGGGTAAGAGAGACTTGATTTAAAAGGAAAAAGACTATTGTATGACTCATCTTTTGTTCAAAGAAAGAACACTCCTACAGGAACGCATAGGATGAGGTGGCTAAGGGTGTAAATGGGGAAAGATGGTGATAATTTCATGAGTTACAAAAAATAATTACTTTCATCTAAAAATCAAAAAGAAGAAACTATCTGTTGGAGAGGATAGACTTAGACTTAATCCAATTCACTCTATATATCTCTCAAAGAAATTAAGAACCTCACTGAGGTAGGCTTAAACTGGAATGAAACACTTTACCTGTACTGTCCTGTTAATACCTGTTTCTAGCTTTGGCAGCTCCCATGAGAGGAAGACAGGGTAACTAACAGGGATTTGACTTGACAGACTTGTTTTGCCTTTCCAAATCCTTTCTTTCTGATCCTAGGATCCCAGATTTTTCCTGGAAAATGTTGGGAATTCTAAAATGTCAAAATTAGGTGATGTAGAAGGGTAAGTCCCATTGTGAATTCATTAAGAAGTGTTCTTAAGTCGCTTAGCAGCTTAACTTATTCTACAAGCAGACAAACTCATTATTCCATCACCAAAGTAATATGCTACATTAGTCTAAAACCACTTGCAGGAATTCTTGACCAGTTACGTGGTAAACAAAGCAGGAAGGAGGTCAGGATGACTAGAAGCAGCTATGTCAATATAGCACCTATCATATGGATAGATATATACATGCCATCTATTTCTGTCCTTCCTACCAAAATTCCTGTGTCCTGCATATATATAAGGAATGTGAAGTGCAGAAAGGTGGAAATCTAACATAGCATTTTATGTATTGTCCTGGTTTTAGCTGGGATGTTTTGGCTGTTGCTAGGTAACGTTTATACTAAGTCAACGACTTTTCAGTTTCTTGGGCCCTGCCAGGAAGAGGGCTGGAGGGGCATGGGAAATTGGGAGGGGACACAGCCAGGACAGCTGACCTGAACTAGCCAAAGGGGTACTCCATACCATATGGCATCACGCTGAGTATATAAGCTGGGGAAGAAGAAGAAAGGAGGGACATTCAGCATTATGGCACTTGTCTTCCCAATAACCATTAAGTGTGATGGAGCCCTGCTTTCCTTGGGATGGCTGGACACCTGCCTGCCATCATATGTAGTGAATGAATTCCTTGTTTTGCTCTGCTTGTGTGCACAGCTTTTACTTTACCTACTAAACTGTCTTTATCTCAACTTATAAGTTTTCTCACTTTTACTCTTCCAGTCCTCTTCTCCATCCCACTGTGGGGGAAGTAAGTGAGCAGCTACGAGGTGCTTGGTTGCTGGCCGGGGTGAAACCACAGCATGTATATACATATATTTTATGCCACTACAATGAAGGGAAAATGAAAGGGATGATAAAATAAGGTTTTATATTAGAGGAACCTTGAATCTCTCCTATGAAATGAGCATATAGAAGGCTAATAAACATGGATGTTATAAAGTGGAGCCCTGAAGAAATCTTGTGTGATTTTGGATAGAAAGATATGTATTTATATGGTGAGGGCAAAAAAATGTATTAAGCATGAAACAAGCTTGCTTCCAGTTTTTTGAAATAGAATCATCCTCAAATCAGGAGGAAAAATGATACCAGCAAACAAAATTTGTAAACTACCAAATTAATTCCTTATTATTTTAAAAATAATGTCCTGTAACTGTTTATACTTAGAGTTTGTATGTGAAAATGCAGAACGGGTAGAAGAGGCAGTAGTCAATATTTGATGCCTCTTTTTCAGAGAAGAAAGGGAAAATAAACCTGACAGAGCAGTACTGCAGCATATTGTCTCTCTTGATGATTTCCTGTGGAGCATTACTACTGTCTTTACAGAAAATTCTGCAGATCATAACAGAATCTGGCAGTATGAATGAGAATTACATGGGGACCTTTAGTCTTGGCTATTGTATAGGATGACAATGAAAACATTATTAATACTTTATCACCTATGATCTCTGCAACTGGAAAAGAATTGTAGTGTTACTAAGGCTTACTGTGGACCAGCCTAGACAAAGCAGATTTAATTGGGAGTATTACTTTAATAATCCTGAACATTTGGCATTTGGTTTTGAAAATTGGTCCCTGCAACTTTTTAGTGTGTACTGAAACAGTAAGTCATGTCTGTAGGAGTACATGATAAATTAAGCACTGTTATATAGTAGTTACATATGGGTGCCAATGACAGACTGGGGTAAACTACTCTTTAATACTATCTATCAGAACTGGTTTATATTCCTAGATCAGGAACAATACAGATTTGTTAATCCTAGTAAGTACAATCTGACACCAAGCTGTGATTATACTAAGGAGGATGCCCGAGCTGAGAAAAGTTTGATTCAACTTCCTGACAGAAGGATTAGATTTCGAGCCAGGGGATTTCCAAGCAAAGGAACAGGACAACAGGTGCTTCTGCTAGGATTTATAAACTAAAGGAAACCTAAAGAAAGGATGTATAGAAAACTCTTGGAAGAGCAGAAGAAAAGGTTACTGAGTTCAAGGATCAGAAGGAGTGGGGCATTCATCATTTAGCAAAAATGCTAGAAGAGCCAGATAAAGGCTACTCCAATAAGTCTGGCCAAGGTATTAAAGGCTGTTCCACAACAAGGAAAGGGACAGAATAAAAACAGAGAAATACTTGTAGATTGAGTTACTGCTTGTGACTAACTATTAATACCTTCTGAGCAAGCTGAAGTACAGGAAATTTGTATTTAGAAGTCATAAAATGTGCATGTGATAGGTACTATATTTATCACTTCACATAAGTGAATTAGAAGTTCAGAGAAAAGTTCTGGAAAAAGGTACCTTCAGGAGAAGAGAGAAACGGGGCAGCCAATATTGGTCCTGTGCCTGATAGAACAGCACCACAAATCAACATTTCTGGAAGGAGTGATAAGGATAGATTGGCAAAAGAAATGCTACTGCAGCTGATGCAGGCCAGAAGAAACTTAAAGCCACAATGGGCAACGTACTAAAACCTACATAGTACACAGGTAGTGTCCAGCCAGGGCAGGACTGTAGTAAAAGTATACAAGTTAAATAGTATCATGGAATATACTTCTTTTCACAGGCCTCCATTTAATCATTAAAGTGGGGGGGTGGGGGGGTGGAGGGGTTAGCTTGCTTTTTCTCCTTAAAGGAAAGCTTGCTATGTATCAACTGCTCAGCAAAAAACTGTTAACACTCCTTTTACTGCCTCAAAGGTCAACAAAGCTTTATGCTACATAAGCCATACGTAAGACATAGAAGTTATGAGAGCTTGCACTGTGCTTCTCTGTGTATTAGCTTGGGGGCAAGCAGTTCTGAAGAAGGCAAACATGCCATTAAAGGAATATCAGAATAAATTTTCAGTGTCTTTGACAGTGCCAGAAAACTAAGATTTCCTGAGTACAAATTAAGACAGTTCTTAACTTAGTTCTAAGAAGCAAATTAGCAGCATATAATAGCTATGCTTACTTTGGGGAGTAGTTTTTTTTTAAGCATTGTACCAGTATTCCAAGCAAACTGGTTGGAATTTCTGGAGTTTGGGGAAAAAATCTAATTTAAAAACGTTTTCTGTTAAAAACACATTTGTTTAAATTTTCACAGTTCTTGAAAATATATCCAAAGTAGCATGAACATCTATACTTTATTGTAAATGCCTGGATGTTTTATTCTTAGATTGAGATATATATATAGTAATTGAGGCCAGCTTTTTTATTCCTGGTAATGTATTTAAATTGATTTCAATGCTTACTCATTGTGAGTGGTTTTGGGGTTTGGGGTTTTTTTTTTTTTCCTTCTTTCAGGCATTTAGATTATTTGTTTAGCTCGAGGGCAAGAGGAGCATTTCAAGTACATAGTCAACATAGCTGAAATGTTGCATAGTTTTACACATAAAGTAGTTCAGGACTTTAGCTGTCCTCATTTGAGACCTTTAAGCTTAATACCAGCCTTCTGTGTCTAGGCAGTAAGTAACTTAATGCTGCATTCACCTTCATGGAAAGGCTGAGGGAACAGGGCTTGTTTGGGCTGGCAAAGAGGAAGCTAAAGGGTGGTCTAATAAAAGCCTACAATTACTTGAAGCCTAGTTACAAAGATGATGACTCTCACCTCTTCCTAACAGTATTGGATGAAAAGGTAAACAGCAATGAAGACTAATTGCAGCTTGGCCGGTTCAGATTAGATGACAGGGGAAAAAAATTCACTGGAAGACTAGCACAGCAGTGGAACAATTTGCCTAGAAATTTTGTGAAATCTCCATCCATAGAGGTTTTCCTCTGTCAACTAGATAAAGCCAGAGCAGGCCTGATTTACTGTTGGCAATAGTCCAGCTTCAGCTGGGATGACAGGATAAGTGACCTTCAGAGATCACATCCGGCCTACATTTCTATAATTCCATGAATTGTAAAAACATATTTATAATTGAATCAATAATCGAGAAGTCAATTTTATGTGTGCAGTTCTGAGCAGATCTTAAACTTTTCATCCTGAAGAGGTGAATTCTAGCATAAGGGCTATCTTTTTAATGGAAAGAGTTATACTAGACAGTTACTATCCTGTTGGTGAGGCAGGATGAAAAGGAAATGGTCAAAGAATGGAGTTGTGGCCTTCATAGAATTCCCATTTTTATATTGTCTTCTGCTCTTTAAAGCTCTCCAAACCTTAGCCTAGCCCCTAAGCTATTAAAATACTGCAGAAATCTGCATGAGAACTACATGAGAATATGCAAATAAAAAGAAAAATGTTTTTTTACTGTTCCAGACTATTGACTAACCTACCTTTTGTATAGTTTGCCGGTAACCCAACCTCTGGCTGATAGATTATGTGTAAAGAAACATTGTGGTTCATTGCACCTTCTTTGAAATGTGGATTTTTGCAATACATCGGGGGGGGGGGGGGGGGGATGGGGGGATGGTGTTAACAGGGTGAATATTAGTTCCTGTCACCCAGACAATTGTTTGCCTTAGTTGAAATGAAACAATATATTGCATACATAAGAGAAAATTGGGGGGGGTGGGGGTGTTAACCTTTTTGCCACTAGTATGCCACTAGGATGCACTAGTAAGTTTAATAATTTTGCATAAGAGAACCACTGCAGGGGAACAAATTGCAAAATCCAGTGCCTGTGAATGCCCTTTCTCTGGATAAAAAACATTTGAAATCTGAAACATCAGTGACAAGAGTCCAACCTGATAAACCATGATATAAAGAGAAGAGGACTTCTCAAGTAAGTAGGTTTTCATTTCAGCACAGTCAAGCCCAGCTTTAAAACAGGACTGTCTGGATATTAATGAAAGCTAATAAATATACGTAGGATGAAGTATTTCTATCAGTTAGTAGAGTAAGAAAACACAGAGAAAACCAGCAAGAATTATCACAAGTATGGAATGACTATTAGATGAAAAAAATTAAATTAACTAGTTTTCTTCAGCCTGGAAAAAGAAATAGCTGAGAGAGAACAATGTAGAGCTCATAAAATCATAAATGGTGTTGAAATGGTGAATAGTGAATGATTTTTGCACCATTTTTTACAATGTAAGAAGTAAGAAACATCCAATTCAGTTATCTGACAGCAGACAAATATTCCTTCCATACAAAGCATAATTAAATGTAAAATCATGTCATGAGGTGTTAATAATAGTAAAAGTCATGAAAGTGTAATTGGTTTCAAAAAGCAATTAAATTAAAAGGGCACTTAAACGGGAAAATGTTGATGCAATCCTTAGTTCAGTTATCTGGTAGGGTTTATTGCAGGAAGTATCAGTGTATGCTTGACCTCTTCCCTTATTCTTTTCTGAATATCCACTGTTCTCCAAAGTTGGACACAGACTACTGCAGATATTTGCTGCTTCATTCCCTGTTGGTGAAAACTTCTCCTTTACATAACCATGTACAATTGCTACAGCTCCTAGGCCATTCTGCCTTTTCCATTAGTCTTGTCCAGTATTAAAAAAAAAAAAAAAAAAAAAAAAAAAAATTTGTTTTACAAACTTCACCATCATTTGAAGTAGTGAGTGTTTCTCACCAAAAAAAAAGGATCTTGGAACTAGAAGTACTGACCTCTAGTAATTTGCATTGTCTGACACCGGAGTGTATGAATGACAGCACGATAACGATATTTTCTCTTAGACCCATTAAAAACAAACAAACAAACAAACAAAACTGGCCCACATTGGTGCTGAACCAGTTTTCAACAGAAAAAGCTGACCTGTAGTAGGAGCACTAGCTTTTCATTTTGTTACATCTTTGATGATATTTTCACTAGGATGCTTAGAGTTTGGTGCAGCTAGAAATCTTGTGTGAGCAATGGCTATCCCTTTTTACACCATCTGTGTTGCAAGATTAACATAGCATAATTCAGGAGCAAGTGGATATTTCAGATCTTTTAGAAGCCTTGCCTATAATTCTGACAAAGTTCTTGCCATCATGCTGGTCTTAAGATTGCCTTCTACTAACCTGGAAGAAACATAAAAGCTATAGGGCACTGACTATAGGTCAGTGTTCAGAGTCAAGAATGAAAAAGGAACAGAGAAAGAAAGCTAAATGAAAAAACGTAAAGCAACATCAGAGTGTCTAAATTTGTGCCTGACCTTGGCTTTCTTTGTGTAAGCTGAGAGGAATACTGAGGAGCGCAAAAGCAGCACGTTTAGCAGCATGGAGAAAGAAAGAATCTTGTTTTCACTTTCAAGAAATTCTTCTGGTTTTATACAGCATTACTGGAATTTAGATCTAATCAGTTTCAAGAGATAATTTCTATGAAGTTATTTTAGAGTAACTGGAGAAAAATTAAAGGAAATAAATGGTTATGTATTCTGAAAAAAATGCTCCTCCCATATTTGTAATTGAAGCTCTAGTTGGGTTGTAAACAAAGTAAAAATTATTTTGGTTGACGAAGACTGAATTTAAAACAAAAAACCCCACATCATGGTCACATGATGTAAATCTCTATTGCTATTAAAGCACTATTGCTAAAGTTGTTCAGGAAAAAAAGGAATAACTTTGATGTGGATTTTGTTCAGTCTTTTGGGGGGATCATTTCTTCCACTTTATGTAGACACTGACAATGATCCACACACTTTTTCATCACACTGTTTTTGTCTCTTTTCTGATCTCTACTGCTCCCATGCTAGGCTCTCTCAGTGTCTCAGCTCTTACTTTAAACAGTTCCTGTACATGGGTGGATGCTCACTCAGCAGAGGGTTTGCTACACCACCATCTGGGTTATCAGGCCAATTCTTTTGACACTATTTCATTATATGCTTTAACAAATTCAACTGAAATCAGCAATTAACTGTTTCTACACATCTTCATATCTTTTCACCTGGCAAAAGGCAGAGATTCCTTATTGCCATCTGTCCAAACAGATTTTGAGTCTGTAAAATAGATGGAAAGGCTCCATCAGTTAAAGGGAAAGGTGGAATTGGTTTGGTTTACAATTACCCTGCTGTAAATTTGCAGTATTTCTAGGGATGCTAAAACAGCACTACAAAATTGAAACCATCAGAATGTGGCTCCATATTGCACCAACAGTTTGTTGTACAACAACAAAGATTGATTATCAATCTTAAGAATCACACTGTTTTCTCCAGGTGAGAAAAATAAATTTTCTTTCATTTATAGTCACTATAATGTATACTAAAAGCATATTAGCAAGAAAAAAGAAACTTTGTAGAATGTTAATAGTAAAGAATTATATCATAATAACAGTTTCTGCAAGAAATGCAAATACTTTTTAAAATTAACTTTTTATAGACAATTTAAAACATTACACATGCACCATTCTCCATAGAAGAATTCCTGTAACAAGCCCTTGTAACAGAAATGTAAGTTTACAGTCATGTTAGAAGTCTGCTATCTGCTAGTCCTTCTACAACAGTCATCTTTCAATCCCAGTCAGCACAAAAATCTGCAGTAGCCTTCTGCTTTTTACACCGAGTTAACATTAAACACTGAATCAAGGTCAGGATTCATCTTCAGTGTTGTTAGATTTTTCATCCCAGAGTATGAAATTAATCTCCCAGGAAGTACTCACCACCACAAAATATAAATATATGTCATGAAGACAGAATGAAACAAAATTAATTA